>NC_092001.1:11040037-11640037 GCF_044704955.1 Pristiophorus japonicus | reverse complement strand
AAACTTCGTTCTCCACTTTTCGAGATGGTCTTAAGTAATCCATTGGCCAACAAGTGGAAATACGTTTTTCTGATATATCTGATCCAAATTCTTCATCATTTTGAATTCCTTCATCAGATCACCACTCAATCTGTCGGCTTGACACATTATATGTAAAGCTAAGGCTGATCAAAAATATAATATAAAATATCAAGTAGGTGACAACCAGCCGACTTCAAACCTCATTCCAGCCTAAGTCCAAAAGTTGACAAAACAGCTGACTTCTAAGGTTAGAGCGACTGCCTTTAACACCAAGGCGGCATGTGACCAATTGTGGCATCAAGGATCCCGAGAAAGGCTGAAGTCAATTGGAATCAGGTGAAAAAACTCTCCACTGGTTAGGACAAAGGAAGATGGTTGTGGTTAGGCCAAAATTCCCAGCATCGAAGCATTGACCACAATCAACCAGCTCCGCTGGGCGGGCTACATCGTTTGCATGCCTGACACAAGACTCCGAAAGCAAGGGCTCTACTCGGAACTCCTGCACGGCAAGATAGCCCCAGGTGAGCAGATGCAACGTTTCAAGGACACCCTCAAATTCTCCTTGATAAAAATGCAACATCCCCACCGACACCTGTGAGTCCCTGGCCGAAAATCGCCTGAACTTGAGTAAGTGCATCCGGGAGGCCATTGAGCACCTCGAGTCTCTGTCGCATAGAGCATGCAGAAACCAAGCGCAGGCAGTGCAAGGAGCGTGACTCAAATCACTCCCACCCACCCTTTCCTTCAAACTCTGATAGAGGCAATGGTTACCATATTTGACTCTTCAGACAGCTAAGAACTCATTTTTAGAATGGAAGCATATCTTCCTCGATTTCGAGGGACTGCCTATGATGATGATGATGTCAACCCCAGGACATTGCTGCAGGAGATCCTCAGGACAGTGTCCGAGGTCTCACCATCTTCAGCTGCTTCATCTATCACTTTCCCTCTATCATATGTTCAGAACTGGGGCTGTTCGCTGATGTGTGTACAATATTCCATTCCATTTGCAACTCCACAGATAATGAAGCAGTCCATGCCCACTTGCAGCAAGACCTGGACAACATTCAGTTTTTGACTGATAAGTGGCAAGTAACATTCACGTCACATAGCTGCCAGGTAATAATTATCTCCTAAAAGATATACTCGAACCACTGCCCTTGATATTCAATGGGATTACATCACAGAATACTCCACCATCAACATCCTGGAGGTCACCATTGACGGGAAATTTTAAATGGACCACCACATTAATAGTGTGCCTTCAACAGCAGGTCAGAGGCTCAAGGCACAAGAATGTGATGGACTATTCTCCACTTGCCTAGATGAGTGCAGTTCCTGAAACACAAAAATCTTGAAACCATCCATGACAAAGTAGCCTGCTTGATCTCCACCCCATTCATCACCTTCAACATTCACTCCCTCCACCATCTTAAACATTCACTCCCTCCACCACCAGCGAAACCCACATCTCAGGAACCAATAAAAAAGTCCACTGGTGGTAATGCTTGCTGAGTCAAGACCAAGTGCATTCTGCAATTGGAGCAGAGCTTGGAAAGATTAATGGATCAAGGTACGTAGATATGATTCATTACCAGTTGTATAGTCCTGCATTTTGCTCTTATTTTTACATTCCATTAGGAATTGTGATATCTGTATTTGTATTGGGAACCATGGAGTGTAAAATGGGGTGTGGTGTAAAACAGAAATTCGACCCAGGCAATCGACCATGCGCGACAGGAGCTAAGTTTAAAAGCGCCGTTGCTATCACCGCTTTGTGCAATTATTTTAGTTAAAATTACGCCCTAGTTTCTTCTGAAAACCACGGTGGTGATATTGATTTTGCTGCTAAAGAAAATCGGGCAGGGTAAATAATGGCTACAGATTGGCTATCGCCCATTTTGAGATAAGCCAGAGACAAATTTCACCCCCATGTATACAACTTCAGTCTGATTTCTCAGTCTGAGTTCTCCGGGTATTTTACTGTGCTGCTGCTCTCTGCACATTTACCCACATTTTTTTCAAAAGCATCATATTTTATATCGTGAGTCTGAAATAAATGTCCTCCATTTGATCCTGAGTGATGATGCGTACTGCCGCAGGTCACCTTGTAATTGTCTGTCATTTTAAACAACTTTCAATTGATCGTAATAAATAAATGTGAACTTTGAAGCAAGTTTATGTAACCGTCAATTGGCTGGTTTGCTCCCATATTGTCTCATCCTTCACCAACAGGGAACTCAATGACCCATGATGAATCTAACATCAACTGTTATCTTCAAATTATTACATTGTCAATCAAAGTTCACCTACATTACAACATTTACTATATTCCAAAAGTACTTCGTTGGCTGTAGAGCGCTTGAGATGCCCGGTTGCCTTGAAAGGCGCTGTATGAATCCACGTTTTTCTTTACCAATACTCTGAAATTCCTATGTTTCAGTTGCACATCATGGTTTTAGCATCAGCGTTTTCTGTTCAGAGCTCAGTCAAAATGGGAGACAGAAAAAGTGAATGAAGTAACGGGCGAGCTGGGGGATTTGGAATCCGAGGCTGATGAGCAGAGTCTTGAGTTGGGGAAAGCGAGGATATGGGGAAGGAAACAGGGAAAAGCAAAGGGTGGTGCGAGAAGGGGACCTGGGGAAGCGGGATTCGGGACATAGGATCAGGGAAGGGAGCTGGCTGAATGTTATGATGGATGCAGCATCTATAATTAGCTTTAGGCTCAGTTTACAGCATAAGGATCAAACATTAGGCCCAATTATTGAGTCGAATTGCAATTCATACCATTCTTATGGGAAACTCTGCAATGATCAGTCTCCATTTCAAGATGCAAATGGCAATTCCAACCGCGCTAACCACTTCTGCGTGTCCTCATTTTAATGCATTCCCGCAATAGCGGTTACTGCCTGAGTGGTTGATTTAACACAATCGAGCAATTTTCAGACAAGGGTCGCCTGATCTGCGGATATGCAACAGTGAAAATCAAACGGAAATGATGATAATAGGCACAAATATCGATTAAATGTGGCTGATAAGCAGGTTCGGCTCGGAATAGGCCAACACTAAAGTGCAGAAAGGGACATTTACCAAAGGTTATTAAAAGCAACTCACCAGGAGCAGGGTTATAACAATGCCCCAAAAGTTTATAGGCAAGGGCCTGCACTGAGATGATTGAGGATTGCTTGCTGAAACACTAATCAGCAGGGGCAGGGAACAGAAAGCGGCACCCAAAGAATAAAAATGATCATGGAGATATCAAGTCAATGCAAAAGTAAATCAGGCCGAATGAGAAGCGGCTGAAAATTCGATATCAGACTGACTGGGCAATAGGAAGCACAATATCCAAATCTGTGGATCATACCAAAGGGGTGTTTGGTTAATAAAAAATATGAGCAGGAGGAGTCCATAAGGCCCTTCCAGGCTGCGAAGAAAGAAAGAAGACATTAACAATCTTGCGGAATGCGCTTGCCAATGGCAAATTAATTGCAATATAGTTAAATATGTGTGGATACATTTTGATAGCAGCAATAAGAAGGTCAGAAGGGAGAATGAGTCTAAATGGGTAGAGGCCCAAACAGAGGCCGGGGTAGCGTTTCAAATCTTTACAAACAGTAACTCAGGTTAACGAAGGTTAGCAAGAAATGGATTGTCGGAAAGTAGAGAAGCTGTGATGGACATATTTACAACCTTGGTTAGACAACACGAACAAAGTTACAAAGGCTATAGATTCACTGGAGAAACAGCAAAATGGGTTTACAAGGATGATATCAGAACTGAGAAGGTGTAACTATCAGGGAAGACTGCACACACTGAGGCTTGTTCTCGAGGAAAGAGAAGCCCGAGGGGTAACGTAATAGAATTCTTTAAAATTAGGAAGGGCTTCGATAGGTTAAACGTAGAGAATATATTTCCTCTTGTAGGTCAGTCCAAAACTAGCGCTCATTAATATAAGATTGCCAGTAATAAATTCAATAAGGAATTCTGGATGAAAGTCTTTATTAAGAAAGTACTGAGAATGTGGTACTCACCACCGCAAGGAGTGGTTGAGGTAAACAATTTTTAATTAGAAGCTATATAATTAAATGAGGGATAAAGGAAGATAATGATATGTGCATCAGATGAGAAGAAGTACGTTGGGAGGAGGCTTGTGTGGAGCACAAAAAATCAGCATACACCAGTTGGGCTGTTTCTGTGCTGTAATCTCTGCGCAGCGCGATATAACAGGAGTGTAACTTGCCAACCCTCAATTAGGAGATGCACAGGTTACGAAGGCCAACTGATCAATGCAGAACCGAGAAAGTAAATAGTCCACTAACAATTCTTTATTGACTTCAAAATAACAACGATCACTAATTAAACTTACTTCATGATTATACAAATATTACATTGCAGAACCAACCCGGGAACCAGCTATCTTAGTTCCAGTACTAGAAACATAGTAACATAGAAAACAGGTGCAGGAGCAGGACATTCAGCCCTTCTAGCCTGCACGGCCATTCAATGAGTTCATGGCTGAACATGAAGCTTCAGTACCCCCTTCCTGCTTTCTCGCCATACCCCTTGATCCCCCGAGTAGAAAGGATTTCATCTAACTCCCTTTTGAATATATTTAGTGAATTGGCCTCAACTACTTTCTGTGGTGGAGAATTCCATAGGTTCACCACTCTCTGGGTGAAGATGTTTCTCCTCATCTCGGTCCTAAATAGCATACCCCTTATCCTTAGACTGTGACCCCTGGTTCTGGACTTCTCCAACATTGGGATCATTCTTCCTGCATCTAACCTGTCCAAACCCGTCAGATTTTTAAACGTTTCTATGAGGTCCCCTCTCATTCTTCTGAACTCCAGTGAATACAAATCCAGTTGATCGAGTCTTTCTTGATAGGTCAGTCCGACCATTCCGGGAATCAGTCTGGTGAATCTTCGCTGCACTCCCTCAATAGCAAGAATGTCCTTCCTCAAGTTAGGAGACCAAAACTGTGCACAATACTCCAGGTGTGGCCTCATCAAGGCCCTGTACAGCTGTAGCAACACCTCCCTGCCCCTGTGCTCATATCCCCTCGCTATGAAGGCCAACATGCAATTTGCTTTCTTAACCGCCTGCTGTACCTGCATGCCAACCTTCAATGACTGATGTACCATGACACCCAGGTCTCGTTGCACCTTCACTTTTCCTAATCTGTCACCATTCAGATAATAGTCTGTCTCTCTGTTTTTACGACCAAAGTGGATAACCTCACATTTATCCACTTTATACTTCATCTGCAATTCATTTGCCCACTCACCTAACCTATCCAAGTTACTCTGCAGCCTCATTGCTTCCTCCTCGCAGCTCACACTGCCACCCAACTTAGTGTCATCCGCAAATTTGGAGATACGACATTTAATCCCCTCTTCTAAATCATTAATGTACAATGTAAACAGTTTGGGCCCAAGCACAGAACCTTGCGGTACACCACTAGTCACTGCCTGCCAAACTGAAAAGTACTCATTTACTCCTACTCTTTGCTTCCTGTCTGACAACCAGTTCTCAATCCACGTCAGCACACTACCCCCAATCCCATGTGCTTTAACTTTGCACATTAAACTCTTGTGTGGGACCTTGTCAAAAGGCTTCTGGAAGTCCAAATATATCACATCAACGGGTTCACCCTTGTCCACTCTACTGGAAACATCGTCTAAACATTCCAGAAGATTTGTCAAGCATGATTTCCCTTTCACAATTCCATGCTGACTTGGACCTATCATGTCACCTCTTTCCAAATGCGCTGTTATGACATCCTTAATAATTGATTCCATCATCTTACCCACTACCGATGTCAGGCTGACCGGTCTATAATTCCCTGTTTTCTCTCCTTCTCCTTTTTTAAAAAGTGGATTTACATTGGCTACCCTCCACTCGATAGGAACTGATTCAAAGTCAATGGAATGTTGTAAAATGACTGTCAATGCATCCGCTATTTCCAAGGCCACCTCATTAAGTACTCTGGCATATAGTCCATCAGGCCCTGGGGATTTATCGGCCTTCAATCCCATCAATTTCCCCAACACAATTTCCCGACTAATAAAGATTTCGCTCAGTTCATCCTCCTTACTAGACCCTCTGACCACTTTTTTATCCGGAAGGTTGTTTGTGTCCTCCTTAGTGAATACCGAACCAAAGTACTTGTTCAATTGCTCTGCCATTTCTTTGTTCCCCGTTATGACTTCCATTGATTCTATCTGCAGGGACCTACGTTTGTCTTTACCAACCTTTTTCTCTTTACATACCGATAGAAACTTTTGCAATCCGCCTTAATTTTCCCCGCAAGCTTCTTCTCTTACTCCATTTTCCCTGCCCTAATCAAATCCTTTCTCCTCCTCTGCTGAGTTCTAAATTTCTCCCAGTCCTCGAGTTCGCTGCTATTTCTGGCTCTTTTGTATGCCACCTCCTTGGCTTTAATACTATCCCTGATTTCCCTTGATAGCCACGGTTGAGCCACCTTCACTTTTTTATTTTTACGCCAGACAGGAATGTACAATTGTTGCAATTCATCCATGCGGTCTCTAAATATCTGCCATTGCCCATCCACAGTCAACCACTTAAGTATCATTCGCCAATCTATCCAAGCCAATTCACGCCTCATACCTTCAAAGTTACCCTTCTTTAAGTTCTGGACCATGGTCTCTGAATTAACTCTTTCATTCTCCATCCTAATGCAGAATTCCACCATATTATGGTCACTCTTCCCCAAGTGGCCTCGCACAATGAGATTGCTAATTAATCCTCTCTCATTACACAACACCTAGTCTAAGATGGCCTCCCCCCTAGTTGGTTCTTCGACATGTTGGTCTAGAAAACCATCCCTTCTGCACTCCAGGAAATCCTCCTCCATCGTATTGCTTCCAGTTTGGCTAGCCCAATCTATGTGCATATTAAAGTCACCCATTATAACTGCTGCACCTTTAATGCATGCACCCCTAATTTCCTGTTTGATGCCCTCCCCAACATCACTACTACTGTTTGCAGGTCTGTACACAACTCCCACTAACGTTTTTTGCCCTTTGGTGTTCTGCAGCTGTACCCATATAGATTCCACATCATCCAAGCTAATGTCTTTCCTACCTATTGCATTAATCTCCTCTTTAATCAGCAATGTTACCCCACCTCCTTTTCCTTTTATTCTATCCTTCCTGAATGTTGAATACCCCTGGATGTTGAGTTCCCAGCCCTGATCATCCTGGAGCCACGACTCCGTAATCCCAATCATATCATATTTGTTAACATCTATTTGCACAGTTAATTCATCCACCTTATTGCGGATACTCCTTGCATTAAGACACAAAGCTTTTAGGCTTGTTTTGTAACACCCTTTGTCCTTTTAGAATGTTGCTGTACAGTGGCCCTTTTAATTCTTTGCCTTGCGTTTCTCTGCCCTCCACTTTTCCTCATCTCCTTTCTGTCTTTTGCTTTTGCCTCCTTTTTTCTCCCTCTGTATTCCTGCATTGGTTTCCATTCCCCTGCCATATTAGTTTAACTCCTCCCCAACAGCACTGGCAAACACTCCCCCTAGGACATTGTTTCTTGTCCTGCCCAGGTGCAGACCGTCCGGTTTGTACTGGTCCCACCTCCCCCAGAACCGGTTCCAATGCCCCAGGAATTTGAATCCCTCCCTGCTGCACCACTGCTCAAGCCACGTATTCATCTGCGCTATCCTGCGATTCCTACTCTGACTAGCACGTGGCACTGGTAGCAATCCCGAGATTACTACTTTTGAGGTCCTACTTTTTAATTTAGCTCCTAGCTCCTTAAATTCGTTTCGTAGGACCTCATCCCTTTTTTTAACTATGTCGTTGGTACCAATGTGCACCACGACAACTGGCTGTTCTCACTCACATTTCAGAATGTCCTGCACCCGCTCCAAGACATCCATGACCCTTGCACCAGGGAGGCAACATACCATCCTGGAGTTTCTGTTGCGGCCGCAGAAATGCAGGATGAGACAGCGGGGCAGGGAGAGAGAGCGGGGCAGGGAGAGGAAGCGGGACAGGGAGAGGAAGCGGGGCAGGGAGATGCAACGGGGCAGGGAGATGGAGAAGAAGCAGGGAAGGGCGTGGTTGCGGGACAGGGAGAGAGAGCGGGGCAGGCTAGGAAGACCAATGCAGGGAGAGGGACCGGGGCAGGCAGGGAAAGGGAGCGGGGCATGGAGAGAGACTGGGGCAGAGAAAGAGTGGGGCAGGGAGTGCGGGAGCTCGGGGCAGCAGGAGGAGCGAGAAGGATGAGGATAGAACCGTTGGGATTACAAATGAGATCCAGGTGTGAGAAAAGAGGAACAATTATCTCACACAGCAAAAGGGAGATTGGGAATAACAGTGAATAAAAACACAAATGAATAATGAACACTTCATCAAACGAGAAAAGTAGAATTTCACAGGACTACACAGGATACACGTCACAGGAACAGACTATACTGCCCAACTCGTCCATGCCGGCGTTTGTGCCCCACTCGAGCTCCGCCCTCTTTCCTCATCTAAATATATGAGCATAACTCGCCATTCCCTTTTCGTTCATATGCTTGTCCAGCCTCCCCTTAAATGTATCTGTAATATTTGCTTCAAGCAGCGCGTTCGACATTCTCACCGCTCTTTGGGTTCAGATGTTTCCCCTGAATTCCCATTGGAGTTCTTGCTGACTATCTAATATTGGTATCCTCAAGTCGTGCTCTTCCACACACGTGTATGCATTCTCTCTGCATCCACTCAAACTAAAAGTTTCATAATTTTAAATACCTCTATTAGGTCACCTTTCAGCATTCTTTTTTCAAGAAAAAAATGACTCAGACTTTCCTGGTCTGGAGACACTCACATTTCTGTTATCATCTTTGTAAATCCTCTCTGCACCCTCTCCAGTGCTTCTATGTATTTTTTATAATATGGCGACCAGAAATGTACGCGGTATCCTAATTATGGTCTCACCAAAGATTGATACAGGTTGAGCACAACTTTCCTCCTTTTATATTCTATACCTCTAGAAATATACCCTCGTGCTTGGTTTACTTTCTTATGGCTTTGCTAACCTGTTGCAAATTTTGGTGATTTATGCATTTGTACTCCAACATCACCGACAGTCGCATCGTCCAAGTAATAAGTGACCTCCCTACTATTTCTACCAAAATGTCATATCTCGCATTAATCTGTGTTGAACTTAATTTGCCAATTATATGCCCATTCTGCAAGATTATTAACGTCCTCCTCTCATTTGTTGCAGTTCTTCTCAGCATTGACTATTCTTCCACCAACAGCACCCCTAAATTTGGTGTCATCCAAAAACTTAGAAAGATTGTTTTAGATTCTAAAGTCTAAACCGTTAATATAAATTGTGAACAGTGGTCCCAGCACTGATCCTTGTGGGACACCATTAACCACCTTCAGCTACAGTGAACAGCTACCTTTTATCCCTACGCTCTGCTTTCTGTCTTGGAGCCAGCTCGTTATCCTTTCTGCTACGTGTCCCCTGACTGCATTTTCTGACCTTGTTCACCAGTCGATTATGGGGTAGTTTATCGAAGGCCATTGAAAATCTAGGTAAATTACATCGACTGCATTAATATTGTCTACTACCTTTGTTGCCTCTTCAAAAAATTCAAAAATGTAGGACAAGCAAGAATTTCCCTTTTGAAATCCATGTTCATTATTATATTATTGACCTATAGATGTACTTCAATTTTCTCCTTTAGTAGAGATTCCATTTTCTTTCCGACCACCAATGTTGAGCTGACTGGTCTATAATTCCCTGGACATGTTCTATCCTGCTTTTTAAATCGAGATATTATTTAGCTATCCACTAGCCCTCTGGCACTACAACTTTTTCCAACGAATTATTAAATGTGTGTAGTAATGATTGTGCTATCTCATCAGTAGATTATTTTGAAATGCACCGAAAAGGGGATGTATCCTCTTTACGTGAGATTAGTTTATTTAATATATCTCCACTTTCTATTTTAAAAGCACTTATATCATTACGATTCGCATCGTCCGATGTAATTTCCAACTGAACTATCTCCCTGGTAATTATTGAAGCAAAATCATAATTTAATATTCCTGTCATCATCATCATCATCATCGTAGGCACTCCCTGGAAATGGAGGAAGACTTGCTCCCACTCTAAAAGTGAGTTCTCGGTGACTGTACAGTCCAGTATGGGAATCACAGCCTCTGTCACAGGTGGGATACGCAGTGATTGAAGGAAAAGATGAGACTGAAGTTTGGACTCCTATCTGAGGAAGGACAATACTTGCTTTTCAGGGACTGAAGCGATGGTTCACCGGACTGATTCCCGGAATGGCAGCTCTGATATATGAAGTCAGACTGGATCGACTAGGCTTATATTCATTGGAATTTAGAAGAACGAGAGGGGATCTCATAGAAACATATACAATTTTGATGGCATTGGATAGTTAGATGCAGGAAGATTGTTCCCGATTTTGCGGAAGTCCAGAACCAGTCACAATCTTAGGATAAGGGATAAGCCATGTATGACCGTGATGACGAGCGACCTCTTCACTCAGAAATTATGAAGCTGTGCATTCTCCACCACAGAACGTTGTTGCGGCCAGTTCGTTAGATATATTCAAAAGGGAGCTCGATGTGGCCCTTACGGCTAAAGGGATCAAGGGGTATGGAGAGAACGCAGGAATGGGGTACTGAAGTTGCATGATTTACATGATCATATTGAGTGGTGGTGCAGGCTCGAAGGATCGAATGGCCTACTCTTGCACCTATTTTCTATGTTTCTATGTTTCTAACACAATTTATATCCTATCAAAATGACAGCTGGCTACGAACCCCGGCAAGAACAAACAACAGACCATTGGAAATGCGCATGGGCAACGATTATATGTCGTTGGCAGCAGTCATGTCCATTATACTTTGGTCACTATTGCCTAGATGTTCGCGTACTTTTACTTCTCTTATCTGCTCTGGTTCATTCCCCAATGCCAGATCCAATCGCCAATTCTCCCTTGTTCCGCTTTTTACATAGTTGATTAGAAAGGAGTCATGTACACGTGGTAGAAATGCGTCTTTACATATCTCATCTTCCAATTAAAATCGGGGAAATTGAAATCCCCATGATTGTTAATCTATGCTTTTTACTCATTTCCCCACTTTGTCTGTATATTTCTTCCTCCACCTCCCTTCCACTAAGAGGTGGCCTGTAGCCGACAATTATTAATGTGATGTAATCTTTTATTATATTTTAATCTATATCCATATGGATTCTATTTTTCTGCTGCTCACAACTGCTTCACGTTTTTCTACTGACATTATTTTATCACTAATAAGTACAGCTACACCAACTCTCTTTTTCGCTTCTTTATTGTTTCTAAATATTTTGTACATGCAATGTTTAATTCCCAGCCCTGATGTTTCCATAGACATGTCTCAGTAATCCCTACTGTGTCTGGTTCCTCGCAATGCATGATTGCCTCCAGCTCCTCTGTTTTATTACAGGCAGCGTGTGCATTGTTGTACAGACAGTATACATATTTTTTAAAGGATTTTCTCTCATTTTATGTTTAACAATCTTTTTAGAATTCTGTTCTATTAACTCTATTCCCTTGCCATCAATGTGCTCCCTTACTGGTTGAATTGACCATTGGGACAGAAGTAAGCCATTGAGGCAATCAAGTTTGTGCCACCAACTTTAATTCGATCATGGCTGATCTGCATCTTACGCCTTGATTCTGTAACCCTTAATAACATTTCCTAACACAATTCTGTCAATCTCAATTTTGAAATTTTGAATTGAATCCCAGCTTCAACAGCTTTTTGGGGGAAAGATTTCCAGATTTCCACGACCCTTTGTGTGAAGAAGTGCTTCTTGACTTCATCCCTTAACTGCTTAGCTCTAAATTTGAGGTTATGCCCCTTCTTCGAGACACCCTCACCAGAGGAAATAGTATATGTCTATCTACTCTATCAAGTCCTTAAATCATCTTAAACAGACATCCTTCAATCTTCTACTTTCAAAGTAAATCAGATGTTCAAGGTTAAACACCTCCCCATTGAATAGTTGTACAGCAGCTGTGTCACGCATCAGATATAGTTTGAACAAATAGACTAGATTTGGTGTGTCGGGTGCTTGTGTGCTGCTACAATGAGATCCCTCTGCACCAAAGCTAACATTATTATTTTGTACAGCTTTTGATTCTCAACTTCTGTATTCCTATTTTCCTCATCAACAAGTAATAATTTTGGGATTCAACTTCAAATAACGTGCAACATTTATACACACACAAACACATTAAATACTTTTTATGTCGTATATATCTGCATGGTACAGGGCTAGAAAATATACTTTCATTTTACTGAGACGCACAAACAACATTTCAAAGCAGGTGACAGCCGTGGGTCTGTCGGCAGCACACTCACTTCCACTGTCGGAGGGGCCGTCTCTCAGATGAGACTTTAAACCGCGGCTTCGACTGCCCTCACAGGTGGATGTAAACGATCCAATGGCACTATTCAAAGATGAGCAGGGGCGTTATCCCCAATGTTCTCGGCAATGTTTATCGCTCAACCAACATCACTAAAAAAAGCAGATTATACACTCCTATGGAGTGGAGGGTAGCCAATGTAACCCCACGTTTTAAAAAAGGAGGGAGAGAGAAAACAGGGAATTATAGACCGGTCAGCCTGACATCGGTAGTGGGTGAAATGATGGAATCAATTATTAAGGATGTCATAGCAGTGCATTTGGAAAAAGGTAACATGATAGGTCCAAGTCAGCATGGATTTGTGAAAGGGAAATCATGCTTGACGAATCTTTTGGAACTTTTCGAAGATGTTTCCAGTAGAGTGGACAAGGGAGAACCAGTTGATGTGGTATATTTGGACATTCAGAAGGCTTTCGCAAGGTCCCACACAAGTGATTAATGTGCAAGGTTAAAGCACATGGGATTGGGGGTAGTGTGCTGACATGGATTGAGAACTTGTTGTCAGACAGGAAGCAAAGAGTAGGAGTAAATGGGGACTTTTCAGAATGGCAACAGTGACTAGTGGGGCACCGCAAGTGTCTGTGATGGGCCACAGCTGTGTACACTGTACATTAATGATTTAGACGAGGGGATTAAGTGTAGTATCTCCAAATTTGCGGATGACACTAAGTTGGGTGGCAGTGTGAGCTGCGAGGAGGATGCTATGAGGCTGCAGAGCGACTTGGATAGGTTAGCTGAGTGTGCAAATGCATGGCAGATGAAGTATAATGTGGATAAATGTGAGGTTATCCAATTTGGTGGTAAAAACAGAGAGACAGACTATTATCTGAATGGTGACAGATTCGGAAAAGGGGAGGTGCAAAGAGACCTGGGTGTCATGGTACATCTGTCATTGAAGGTTGGCATGCAGGTACAGCAGGCGGTTAAGAAAGCAAATGGCATGTTGGCCTTCATAGCGAGTGGATTTGAGTTCAGGGAGGTGTTGCGACAACTATAGAGGGCCTTGGTGAGGCCACACCTGGAGTATTGTGTACAGTTTTGGTCTCCTAACCTGAGGAAGGACATTCTTGCTATTGAGGGAATGTAGCGAAGGTTCACCAGACTGATTCCCGGGATGGCGGGACTGACATAACAAGAAAGACTGGATAAACTGGGCATGTATTCACTGGAGTTCAGAAGAATGAGAGGGGACCTCATAGAAACGTTTACTATTCTGACGGAGTTAGATAGGTTAGATGCAGGAAGAATTTTCCCAATGTTGGGAAAGTCCAGAACCAGGGGACACAGTCTAAGGATAAGGGGGAAGCCATTTAGGACTGAGATGAGGAGGAATTTCTTCACCCAGAGAGTGGTGAACCTGTGGAATTCTCTACCACGGAAAGTTGTTGAGGCCAATTCACTAAATATATTCAAAAAGGAGTTAGATGAAGTCCTTACTACTAGGGGAATCAAGGGGTATGGTGAGAAAGCAGGAATGGGGTACTGAAGTTGCATGTTCAGCCATGAACTCATTGATTGGCGGTGCAGGCTCGAAGGGCCGAATGACCTACTCCTGCACCTATTTTCTATGTTTCTATGTTTCTATGTTTCTATTATTACGTTGCTGTTTATGGCGCAAATTAGCTGCCAAGTTTCCGAGAACACAACAGGGTTATTCCATTTGAAAAGTACATAATTGGCTGTAGAGCACTTCAGGACATCCTGAGGTCGTAAAAGGCGCTGCATAAATACAAGACGTTTCTTTATTTATGTTTTATATTTCTCAACTCCTGCCCTAACAGCACTGCGCAGTTGGTTCACCACACGGACTGCAGCAGTTCAAGAAGGCAGCTCACCACCACCTACAAAAGGGCAATTACACATGTGTAATAAATGCTGGCCTTGTTAGCAATGCGCATATCCAAGGAGCACATTTAGAAAAAGGATTGCACTACATCGGCTTACAGAAACATGATGGGTAACGATAATGATAAAGGGAATGGACTAAATTAAAGGATACAAAATATTTGATCAGGTTTGCAAATCTTGAGGATGTATTTCTTGACGATGACTTTTTTCCCTCTGCTGTTCCAATTTTGGAACACTTTTGTTTGTAGTTATACATTGCAACTGTGTTGTGATCGCTTAAGATTGAAACAAAGCATTAAATAGATATTATACTTACCTGTGAAACGAGCGTCAGGCAATAAAACAATGTGGGCTGGTAATTCGGTCCGTTACCGCTTGTGTTCGCGCTTCGTAGCGTCAGTGATTGCGGTGGAAATTATTTCCAGGTCGGCGGCCAGCTTCCATTGCCCTTTCGGGGCATTTGCTGCCGGTTTTGCAGGGTAGTGCAGCAGTATCGCCCGGGCGTGGCGAGCAGGTGTGCAAGGCCCTGGTTGCAAGACGTTTATTAAACCTTTTTTCTGGGGTTCCATAGCGATGCGTTGCGTGCCCCAATGAGAGCATATGGTATCCTACTGAAGCAAGGACAATTCGATTGGTTCTTCATTATTTATCATTTCCTGGGTGCTGACGATCTGAAGGGATCAGGTAGTTATTGGAAATAATAGTTACTCAAGGTGCCCAGTCACCATTTATCATAAAGAGCAGCGCCCTCTTAATTTGTGAACTGATCACATCTCATCCGCAGGGTTACTTCCAAACGGAATGCCATGATTCTCCACTCCTTTTCCAAACTCGCATCATAACTTGGAATCTCATATGACCATTTCATTACTCTTAATAACCATGTTGAAAATATAATTACAGCTGAACTACAGCACAGTGACAGACCAGTTCCGCTAACGAGTGCATGATATATTTAACGTGAACAGGAGCATCCTCCAAACCATCTTCATCTAACCATATCAGCATAACCTTCTAATAAGAAAAAGCACAATGTGAAAATGGTGGGCATGGATTTGCTCAAAAACAGGACGCCGTGGTTAGGTCCAATTACATTTCCAAACGCATTTCATCGATCTGCTCACTAAAATCTCGTTGATCATTATGTCCCGGTTGCGCAGACAATTGCCCCATCAGATGAAAATCCTAACAATGTGCCTTAGATAAAAGACTGAAATTTGGCAACAATGTAACTAGTTATGTCAATTTGACAAAAGTTTTGAAAGATCTCAAAGCTGAACTGCCGTGAAACCACATGTGTGCGTGCAGAGTCTGCTTTGCCTCGTAAAAATATCATCTTGTGAACTCTTAAGATGGATCTGAAACTGAGACGTGACAAGATTTAGCAATTTCTTCAGTTTGTTCTTTTGCTGATATTGTGTACTATCAATTAAAGGTTGAAATATAAACAAAAGATAGATAGAGATATCGAGTGGCTTTTCCCAAGGTTCAGCACATGGACCGCTTCGGTTTCTGCGATACATTAACAATTTGGTCTAAGGGCTACACGGCACAATTTAGGAATTTGCAGATAATATGAAGCGTGGAAGTGTTATAAACAGTGAAGTACACAGTGATTGACTTAAAAAACGTATACAAGCTGGTGTAATAGAAGGACCCATCTGAAACATAATTCAAAGCAGAGAAGTGGGAGGTGATACATTCGGTACTAAGAATGACCATACACATTAAACTGTACAATTTTAATGGGGTGCAGGAGCAGAGAGACCTGTGGGTGTTATTTCACAAATGTATGAATTTGTAACAGGTTGCGGCAGGCGGGAGAGACAGGAGAGCAGAACGTCATTCTGCAGCTCTTCTGTAAATGTATCGGGGGACAGATCAACCTATTCCTGTCGCTACGTAATAGCCTTGAGGTGAAGAATGACCTCCACATTTGCCTACGTAACGTCATCGAGGATTTGAATAGCCTCGTCCTGTTCCTATGTAACAGCATCGAGTGTTGGAATGGCACCCTACTTTTCGTATGTAACAGTATCAATTAGCCGAATTGACCATCTGCCCTTATGTTCCTTTTAGTCTGAATGCTCATGTGGACTACATCTGGAGCCAGGACAGATAGGTTCGCAATTCCTTATTAAACAGGCCGAGGGTGGTAACCAACTGAAAGTATCAGGTAGTTACTGGAAATATAAGTTACTGAGGGGCCCCGTCACCATTTGCTATAAAGAGTAGTGCCCTCTTAATTTGGGATCTGACCTTTTCATCAACCGTGCTAACTCCAATCGACATGACATAATTCTCTATTCCCTTTTCCAGGTTAACTTGAAAGTTAACTTGGAATCTCACATGACCATAAAATTACTCTCAATAACCATACGGACACCAAAAGTACAACGCAGTGACAGACCCTTTCAGCTAACTGGTGCATGTCAGTGTTTAACCTGCACAGGAGCCCCCTCCCAACCATCTTCATCTAACCCGATCACCATAACCTTATAAACAGACAAAGCAAGCCAGAGTGAACTATTTCAATGCTTGAATTGAAAAACGCCATCTTTAACCATTGAAAATTCTGGGCTTGGATCTGCTCAAACATAGGTCTCCCCGATTAGGTCGAATTACACTTTCCAACGGCATTTCATAAATCTGATTATTAGAATCTCGTTGACGAATATGTCCGGTTTGTGCAGATAATTGCCACATTACATGGAAATACTAGCATAGTGCATGAGATAAAATGTTGAAATGTGGCAATAATACAACAAGTTGTGACAATTTGACGAAACCTGTGAAAGATTTCAAAGCGGAACTGTTGTGAAACCTCATGTCTGCGAGCAGATCTTGCATTGCTGTGCAACAAAGTCATCTTGGTGAACACTTTAGATGGAACTTAAACTGAGAAGTGACAAGATTAAGCAATTTCCTGAGTGGGAGAGTCTTGATAATTAACAATTAAAAGCAGAAATAAAAAGAAAATTAAGATAGAGTTATCATGTAGCATTCCCCAAAATTTAGTACGAGGATTAGTGCGGTTTCTGATATACATTAATGATTTGATCTTGGGAGCATGGGGAACAATTTCGAAATTTGCGGATTATACAAATCTTAGAAGTATAGTCGACAGTGAGGAAGATAGTGATAGACTTAAAAAGACATAAACAGGCTGGTGGAATAGATGGACACATCTCAAATATAATTCAAAGCAGAGAAGCGTGAGGTGATATATTTGGTTCTAAGAATGCAGAGAGAACATACACATTAAAATATTAAACGGGGTGCAAGAGCAGAGTCACCTGGGGGAGTTCGTTCACAAATGTTTGGCGCTGTAGCAGGCTCCAGAGGCAGGCATGACCAGATATCAGCAAGGTATTCTCTCGTTCCTAATGTTCGACTTTGGCTGGACAAATTAGCAGAGCAGTTCATAAAGCATATGGGATTCGGCGCTTTATAAATAGAAGCATAGAGTTCAAAAGCTAAGACCTTATGATGAACCAACATAAAATAATAGTTTC
Organism: Pristiophorus japonicus; assembly: GCF_044704955.1. Classification (NCBI taxonomy): domain Eukaryota; kingdom Metazoa; phylum Chordata; class Chondrichthyes; family Pristiophoridae; genus Pristiophorus; species Pristiophorus japonicus. The sequence continues at coordinate 11,622,175 of NC_092001.1, read as the reverse complement.
GCCCCAGCTGGATTATTGTGCCCATTTCTGCGGAGCAAATTGTGAAGCACGTGGCTACTGTTGAGTGTATGGAATGACACGATGGTTCCAAGGATGAGGGGTTATATTTATCGAGATGACTAGAGAAGCTGTGCATGTATCTGCGTATCCGTAATAAGGTGGATGAATTAACTGTGCAAATAGATGTTAACAAATATGCTGTGATTGGGATTACAGAGACTTGCCTCCAGGATGATCAGGGCAGGGAACTCAACATCCAGGGGTAATCAACATTCAGGAAGGATAGAATAAAGGGAAAAGGAGTTGGGGTATCATTGCTGGTTAAAGAAGAGATTAATGCAATAGTTAGAATGGACATTAGCTTGGATGATGTGGAATCTATAAGGGTAGAACTGCAGAACACCAAAGGGCAAAAAACGTGAGTGGGAGTTGTGTACAGACCTCCAAAAAGTAGTAGTAATGTTGGGGAGAGCATCAAACAAGAAATTAGTGGTGCATGCAATAAGGGTGCAGCAGTTATAATGGGTGACTTGAATATGCACATAGATTAGGCTAACCAAACTGGAAGCAATACGGTGGAGGAGGGTTTCCTAGAGTGCATAAGAGATTGTATTCCAGACCAATATATCGAGGAACCAACTAGGGGGGAGGCCATTTAGATTGGATGTTGTGTAATGAGAGAGGATCAATTAGCAATACCGTTGTGCGAGGCCCCTTGGGGAAGAGTGACCATAATATGCTGAAATTCTGCATTAGGATGGAGAATGAAACAGTTAATTCAGAGACCATGGTACAGAACTTAAAGAAGGGTAACTTGGAAGGTATGAGGCGTGAATTAGCTAGGATTGATTGGCGAATAATACTTAAGGGGTTGACTGTGGATGGGCAATGGCAGACATTTAGTGACCGCATGGATGAACGACAAAACTTGTACATTCCTGTCTGTCGCAAAATTAAAAAAGGGAAGGTGGATCAACTGTGGCTATCAGGGGAAATCAGGGATAGTAGTAAAGCCAAGGAAGTGGCATAGAAATTGGCCAGAAATAGCAGTGAACCCGGAGATTGGGAGAAATTTAGAACTCAGTAGAGGAGGACAAAGGGTTTGATTAGGGCAGGGAAAATGGAGTGCGAGAAGAAGCTTGCAGGGAATAATAAGTCGGATTGCAAAAGTTTCTATAGATATGTAAAGAGAAAAAGGTTAGTAAAGACAAATGTAGGTCCCCTGCAACCAGAATCAGAGGAAGTCATAACGGGCAACAAAGAAATGGCTGACCAATTGAACAACTATTTTGGTTCGGTATTCACTAAGGCGGACAATAATAACCTTCCGGAAATAAGAGAGGTCAGAGGGTCTAGTAAGGAGGAGGAACTGAGGGAAATCTTTATTAGTCGGGAAATTGTGTTTGGGAAATTAATGGGATTGAAGGCCGATAAATCCCCAGAGCCTGATGGACTGCATCCCAGAGTATTTTAGGAGGTGGCCTTGGAAATAGCGGATGCATTGACAGTCATTTTCAAACATTACATTGACTCTGGATCAGTTCCTATCGGGTGGAGTGTAGCCAATCTAACCCCACTTTTTAAAAAGGGAGGTAAAGAGAAAACACGGAATTATAGACCAGTAAGCCTGACATCGGTATGGGTAAGATGATGGAATCAATTATTGAGGATGTCATAGCAGCGCATTTGGAAAGAGGTGACATGATAGGTCTAAGTCAGCATGGATTTGTGAAAGGGAAATCATGCTTGACAAAGCTTCTAGAAATTTTTGAGGATGTTTCCAGTAAAGTGGACAAGGGAGAACCAGTTGATGTGGTATATTTGGACTTTCAGAATTCTTTCGACTAGGTCCCACACATGAGATTAATGTGAAAAGTTAAAGCACATGGGATTGGGTTTAGTTTGCTGAAACTGGATTGAGAACTGGTTGTCAGACAGGAAGCAAAATGTAGGCGTAAATGGGTACTTTTCAGAATGGCAGGCGGTGACTAGTGGGGTACTGCAAGGTTCTGTGCTGGGGCCCCAGCTGTTACACTGTAGATGAATGATTTAGACGAGGGGATTAAATGTAGTATCTCCAAATTTGCGGTTGACACTAAGTTAGGTGGCAGTGTGAGCAGCGAGGAGGATGCCACGAGGCTGCAGAACGACTTGGATAGGTTAGGTGAGTGCATGGCAGATGAAGTATAATGTGGATAAATGTGAGGTTATCCACTTTGGTGGTAAAAACAGAGAGACAGACTATTATCTGAATGTTGACAGATTAGGATAAGGGGAGGTGCTACAAGACTTGGGTGTCATGGTACATCAGTCATTGAAGGTTAGAATGTAGGTACAGCAGGCGGTTAAGAAAGCAAATGGCATGTTGGCCTTCATAGCGAAGGGATTTGAGTAGAGGGGCAGGGAGGTGTTGCTACAGTTGTTCAGGGCATTGGTGAGGCCACACCTGGAGTATTGTGTACAGTTTTGGTCTCCTAACCTGAAGAAGGACATTCTTGCAATTGAGGGAGTGCAGCGACGGTTCACCAGACTGATTCCCGGGATGACGGGACTGACCTATCTAGAAAGACTGGATTAACTGGTCTTGTATTCACTGGAGTTCAGAAGAATGAGAGGGGATCTCCTAGAAACCTTTAAAATTCTGATGGGTTTACACAGGTTATAATCAGGAAGAATGTTCCCAATGTTGGTGAAGTCCAGAACCAGGGGTCACAGTCTAAGTATAAGGGGCTAATCCATTTAGGACCGAAATGAGGAGGAACTTCTTCACCAAGAGAGTGGTGAACCTGTGGAATTCTCTATCACAGAAAGTTGTTGAGGCCAATTCACTGAATATATTCAAAAAAGAGTTAGATGTAGTCCTAACTACAAAGGGGATCAAGGGGTATGGTGAGAAAGCAGGAATAGGGTACTGAAGTTGCATGTTCAGCCATGAACTCATTGAATGGCGGTGCAGGCTAGAAGGGCCGAATGGCCTACTCCTGCACCTATTTTCTATGTTTCTATGTTTCTATGTTATCGTTGAATTAGGGAGGGCGAAGAGGAGATATGATCGTGGTTATAAAAATGAACACGGATTTAGATAGAATATATAAAGCGAAACGATTCCAAGCATTAAATGTTCGATAACCATATTTAAGTTGATTGTCAAAAGAATCAGAGCCACAGAAGGAAAACTTACTTTTCATAAGACGTGGTTAGGATGTGGAATACACTGCCTGATAGGGCGATGGAGGAATATTCAATAACGGCTTTCAAAAGGGAATAGGATAACTAATTGAAGACGAAAAAATGCAGTGATATGCTGAATGATTGGGGAAGGGGGAGTAACTGCATTGCTCTTCGAAAGAGCAGGCGCAGACTTCAGGGCCCAATGCCTGCTTCTGTGCTGTACTATTCTATGATTCTATAAAGCTACTTTCATGACCTCAGGACATCACAAAGCTCTTTACAGAAAAGTATGCTTTTTTCAATTGCTGTCGCTATTGTAATGCAAGAAATGTGCCAGCCATATTTGCCCACAGCAACCTTCAATTACAGGATTACGACAATGATTGGATAATCTGCTTTAGATTTATTGTGGTCAGTGATCAATCTTGGCCAGAACACCGGGGAGAACTCACCCACTCTTCTTTAAAGTATTACCATGGGAGCTTTTACATCCTCAGGAGAGAGCAGACAAGGTCCTCGTTTTAACAACTCAACTGAAAGACAGCACCAGCGACAGAGCAGCACTCCTTCAATAATGCAGTGGTATTGTTTGTCCAGATTTTTTGCACGTCTCTGGAGACACGCTTGAACCCACAGCAATTCGATCCACAGATGATGTCCATATGGTTGGCGTCGTTTGCGTCACTCTGGCCTCTGTGTGAGGAGGTGATGAGATCAAGTCCCATTGCACAGTGTTGAGCACCTATTCTAGATCGGCACTTCCATTGACGGTACTGAGGGAGCACTCTTCTCTCAGCGATTCCTTCTTTCTGCTGAGCCTGGTGAGCAAGGCCCAGACTTCACTCTCATTAGTCCGCAATCTCCGTGCTCCTGCAAATGTGGCTTCATGCAGTCAACCATGCAATCACTTGCCTGGAACCAATGCTGTGGAATTTGCTTAGCAGTCGCTCCTCCTCTGTACGTCTCTCCCGTCCTTGAAGGTGCTGTTTAAAACCCATCTCTTTGAACATGGTTTAGGTCGCTGTCTCTAAAATCACCTTATATATATCTCGGTGTCGAATTTTGTTTGCTAACACAAACAACTTGTATTTATACAGCACATTTAACACAGCAAAACTTCCCAATCGCTTCACACGAGCATATGCGATTAAAAAAATTGGCACTGAGCCACATAATTAGAAATTATCGCAGGTGACAAACATTTTGATCAAATAGTTATGGCTTAAGTAGCATTTTGAATGAGGAAAGAGAGGGAGAGGCGAACACATTTAGGCAGGGAGTTCCAGAGGTTAGGGCCAAGGTAGCTGTAGGCAAGATCACCAATAGTTGAGCGATTTCAAACAGGTTCACGTGTGTAACGTATGAGCTGGAAATCGGCTTCGTACCGGCCTGCAAGACCATCAGCAGGCCGGGTCCATTACAGGGAGCAGCGTGCGATGGCAGGCCATTGCTGAGAGATGCGCGTGCCGCTGCAGGAGGGTGACAGCTGTGAAGCCAGGTTGCTGATTGCAGTGGGGACAGGCAGAACAGGAGGGGCGAAGGATCGGCAGGAGTTCGTAGAGCGAATTTACCGAGGCCCACGAGAGGCGAGGGCCTAGGGGCAGCACGGGCAAGCCCACACTGCGATGTGTGCAAGTTTTGTGCAGCAGAGCAGGTCTCCAGTCGTCTTGGTTATTCCTTCCACTGGACCAAGAGCAAGCTCTGTCAAGCCCGTGTGGTGGCTGGTGTGCAACGGCCACCAAACGTTAAAAAAATACATGCACAGGCATCTTCCACCCTTGAAAACATAGTTCGGGAACTGGAATATTCGGTCTTTCATTGAAAGACCTGTGAACTCATCGCTTTTTGGTTTGGAAGCAAGTAATCCTTACTTCGACGGTCTGCCTATGATGATAACAATCAGGGATGGTCAGGACGGCAGAATTAGAGGAGCGTAGACATCTCGGGGGCTGTGCAGCTGTCGGAGTTTGCAGTGATTAAGGCTGATGTTAATGTCCTGGGAAGTTTTATTACATTAAATTCCTACACCATTATAAGTTTATGTTGTTGTTCAATTTGGGGCATTCTCTATATTGGGATATAACCATGGCTGCATCAATCATTAAAATTGGAACAACCTCATCAATAGGACTGATGCATTGGTTGCATTGATCATTCAATCTGGAGCATTCTCATGAAGTGATCACTAACGCAGGGTGCATTAACGTCGCACTTCCATTGTGAAAACGAGGCTTACATGTACTGTTGTGAGTCGATTGAGCTGCGGAGGATATTTCCTTTCCACAGAATCATGAACTGAAAAATCACAGACTTTTACTGTCCATAACATAAAACATAGAACCATCGAAAATAGGTGCAGGAGTAGGCCATTCGGCCCTTCGAGCCTGCACCATCATTCGATAAGGTCATGGATGAACATTCCCTCATTACCCCTTTCCTGCTTTCTCTCCATACCACTTGATCCCCTTAGCCGTAAGGACGATATCTAACTCCCTCTTAAATACAGGCAATGAAATGGCATCAGCAACTTTCTGCGGCAGGGAATTCCACAGGGTAAAAACTCTCTGAGTGAAGATGTTTCTTCTCATCTCAGTCCTAAATGGCCTATCCCTTATCCTAAGACTGTGCCCCCTGCTTCTGGACTTCACGAACATCGGGAACAATCTACCTGCATCTAACCTGTCCAGTCCCGTCAGAATCTTGGATGTTTCTATGAGATCCCCTCTTATCCTTCTGAGCTCCAGTGAATAAAGGCCCAGTTGATCCAATCTCTCCTCACATATCAGTCCGGCCATCCAGGGAATCAGTCTGGTGAACCTTCGCGACACATCCTCAATAGCAAGAACGTCCTTCCTGAGAGTAGGAGACCAAAACTGAGCACAATGTTCCAGGTGAGGCCTCACCAAGGCCCTGTACGACTACAGTAAGAGCTCCCTGATCCTATACTCAAATCCCATACCTATGATGGCCAACATACCAATTGCCTTCTTTACCACCTGCTGTATCTGTACGCCAACTTTCAATGACTGATGAGCCATGACACCCTGGTCTCATTGCATCTCCCTTTTTCCTAATCAGCCACCATTCAGATGATATTCTGTCTTCGCCTTTTAGCCCCCAACTTGGATAACCTCACATTTATCCACATTATGCACGTTATATCCACATTATAAACATTGGGCCATCGTTCCTCTGCTGGCTCTCTGAAAGCGGTATATATTTAGTTCTATTTTCCCAACCCTTCCTCCTGCTCCTTTTTTATTTTTCATTATTTCTTCACTTCACTTATGAATCGTATTATGAATTCTGCTTCCTCCATTGTTCATGTTAAGGCATTCCTGGTTATAACATATAATCGTCCTAAAATAAGCATCTTACAATCTCAAATTATTTTTGCAGGTGAGACTATGTTAATGCCCTCTAGTTGCCGAATTTCCCAGCAGATCTTCTGAATATTTGAACACGCGTTTCAGAATGTCTCTTACCTTCTTAATTCACTTTGCCTTATTTCCTTAATAACTGAAGCCTGTCATCACAGTATGATTCGAGTGAATCCATTTTGCACCGTCTCCATCGCCTCCGCCACATTTGTCCGCAAGTGATGCGCCCAGAACTGGGCAAAATAACTGAGGTTTTGCAATGCTGTACAATTTTCCATCTTGTCTGGTCCATGTGCTGTGAGCTCGGAGACAGAACATTTTCTCTCTCTGGGCATAATCTTTGAATTAGAGCGAGGCCATTTAGGAATGAGATCAGGAAGCATCTTTTCACACAAAGGTTATTGGGATTCTGGAACTCGCCTCCTAAAAAGGTCATTGATGCTGGACATCGCAAATTTTGAAGACACAAATGGACAGGTGTTTCTTTACATAAGGGTATCAGAAGATACGGAACAAAGGTGTGCAAGAGGATTTAAGGTACAGATTACTGCTAATGTGATTGAATGCCGGGACAGACTCGAGTTACTTACTGACTTCATCAGGTTCAACATTTTTTATGCAAATAAAATAGGACATTCACAGATAAGCAGATTGTCCGTTGAAATTTGTATTCTGTATTTCTACTTTAGAGGAAATACGTTTTATGTATCTACCCTTTTGAATACGTTTATGAATTAAAATGTTTCGATATGTTGAACCCTCAACTGTTTAACCATAAGGAAATACAAGCCAGTTTATGCAACATGCACTCATAATTTAACACGTGTACAATTGTGGTGAAGCTGCACTGTGTCTGCTATAAGGATTATTTATTTTTCCTGATATTCGGTGCCCAAAACTAAGTCTCACCATCATTAAATAAAACGAAAGCACGTTGTGGTCATTTTTATATTCAAAATCTTGGAGAAAAGCGATTGCATTCCATTGACAGTTTTGCTAAATTTTGTAACTGTGACCAAGATTTTACTGATTTGTCTGCATGGAGACCGAAATCGGTTTTCTCATCAGCATCAACGCGTCTGTCAGCATTGATAAGGTATTTCAATTTGTATTTCTCAGATCCAAAGTGGATGGTTTCACATTCCACCATGGTCAGCTCTATTTGAAATACATTTATCCACTCTATGCAGGTTCCGTCCTTTTGTAATTTCCTACGCCAAACTACACAACGTAATTTACCTCCTAACTTTGTGCCGTGCAAACTTGGATATACACCGCTCTATTCCTTAATATAAGCCAATAATATATATGGTTAAAAACTGTGGCAGCAGTACACATCCCTAAAAAACACCACAATTCAAATCCGGCCAATTATAGAAAATTCCCTTCAAAGTAAATCTCTATCTCCTATCTGATAACCAATGACAAACCCCTGTCACAAGATTAACTTCATTTTCTATTTTGTTAATAATCTTCTTTGGGGAAAATTTTGAAATGCTGTCTGAATACCCAAGTGGACAGCTTCCATGGACACGTCATTGTCCACCATGTTAATGACCTCGTCAAGAAACTCAATTAGATTAGTCAGACACGGTTGCCGTCGCCCATTCATGCTCCTTTTATTTGAGCAGCTCATTCTTTCCTCAATGTTCAGTCACGCCTGTCTGATAATCGAATCAATGAAATTTCCTACAACTGATGTTAAACGGATCAGTCTGTATTACCTACCTTTTGCTTTCCTCTCTTCTTCAATAATGGAGTAACATTTGCTATCTTCTATTCCAACCCAATCTAGAGAGCTTTCGAAATGCAAGTAACAAATATGCAATTTCTTCACCTATTTATTTTAATACTTTGGGACGGAAACCATCAGCTCATGCAGATTTGTCCACCTTATAGCCCATTATTTCCATTTTACTGATATTAGATCTACTAAGTTCCTCCCCACGATTTGTTTTAGATACCTTCTGATAACTTATTTTGCTGTCCACTTCCACTGTAAATTGCACACGTAATACTCATTTAACAATTCTGCCACTTACTCAGTGTAATCTCGCCTGCATTGTCTTTAAGATTCCACTTTCTCCTTTCGAATATTTTTCTCTTAATATATTCATAAAAATCTTTTGCTGTTAAATTTGATATTTCCGCTTCCGTTTTCTCACCTCTCGTTACATGTTTTGCATCCCTTTTCAGGTTTCAACACCGCTCATAGAATGCTGGATTTTCACTGCTCTATGCATTTGTGAACGTACATTTTTTAGCTTGATATGCTCTGTTGCCTCATTTCGTGGCCATGGTTGCTTAACCACATAAGCAGTTATTGGCCGTTTAGGGGCACGTGCTGTTTGTTGTGTCTTGTCGAATAATTATTTTCATACATCTATCTGTTTGTCTTTAAGTTTATCCATTAAGAGTTAAATTTAGTTTCCTCTGATCAAATCCCATTGCACAGACGTTTGTCTTAATTAAATGTAAACATTGAGTTAAGATGCGACTTTCCACCTCTCAAACCTAATATTCCTTGCAAAAACCGGATGATTCCTTGCCGTTAAATCGACCTGTGCTCGTGTTGATTGTAAGATAGCCTTATCTTGAATAATTTCCTGAATTATTACATTTATTGACTTTACTACTTGAGCTGTTTTGTTTTTCCCAGTCTGCGTTAAAAATAAAATCTCCCTTTATAAGACATTGCTTTGCAACATGCTTGACTAATTGCTCTGTTTACTACATCCAATTGCATCACTATTATCAGGAGTTTTATTGAATGCTCAAACTAGAGTCGTGCATGCTTTACTGTCCCTTACCTCTAAGAATAGTGTTCCCAGTACTTGATCGCCCTTTACTGAAACTGTTCTTTCTGCTACTGTAATTGGGCCTACGTTTCTTGACCCTTCCAAACATCCTATAATCTGCAATTCTAATTTCTCAATCATTCCCAGTATGTAACCATGTCTCTGCAATGGATAAAATATCATAAATTTTACGATGAATTTAAGCTTCTAAATTATATCTGATGCTGCACGCATTGATATACAGAATTAAACGAGCAAAAGCCTAAAAACAGATTGTAGAAATGATATACATATGCAAATGGAAGAAATTAGTGAAAGTAAACATGTGTCACAGAGACAGATGCAATTATCATGGGGGGATAAGGAGATGGCAGAGATATTAAACAAATAATTTGGATCTGACTCTTTGGAAGAATACACTTAAACAAAATTATCTGAAGATATTGGGGAACCAGGGGTCTAGTGAGAATGAGGAAATCCAATAAATTAGAGTTGCTAATGAAATAATCATTGAGATATCAATGGGACTAAACGCCAACTAACCCCCTGGACCTGAAGGTCTATATCCTACGGCTCTCTATAAGGTGTCTGCAGAGATAGTGAATGCATTGGTTGTGTTCTTGTAAAATTCCCTGGACTCTAAATGGACCTCGTATATTGGAAGGTGTCATAGGTAAACAGACCAAAGAATACAGCTAGGAGAGATAAAACAGTGAACTATAGGCCAGTTAGTCTGACACCAATAATAGAGAAAATGTTCAAAACTATCATTAGGAGCGTGGCAACTTATATAATTATAATATGATTGGGCAGCGTTAACATGGATTTATGTGGGTAAGTAAGAAGAACCAGTGGATGCACTTCTTTGGGATTTTCAGAAAGCATTCGAAATGATGTCACAAAATAGGTTATTGCATAAAATTTGGGCTCCTGCGTTTGGGGATAATATATTTGCGTGGACTGTGGATTTGGTAAGAAAATAAGAAATAGGAGCAGGACTAGGCCATGCGTCCCCTCGGGAATGTTTTTTTCTGCAGCTGTGTCTCAGTAATCCCGACTATGTCTGGTTCCTCGCAACACATTATTGTCTCCAGCTTCCCTGTTTTATTACATACATTGTGTTCATTGTTCTGCTGAGAGTTTAACTCACTTTTAATAGAATTCCCACTCATTTTATTTTTAACCATATTTTTCCTTTCCTGTTCTATAAATCTTTTAATTTATTTGCCATTAATTTCCTCCCTTCCTTAATTTTTTCCTATGCACTCCTTTCCTGTTTTTTTTCGATTAATTACCGTTCTCGTAGATCCCTTGCTGCATCTTACTAGTTTAATGCCTTTGCCACCGTATTATTTACCTTTTCCACTAAGACACGGGACTCTTCCCAGTTCTGGTGGAGCCGGTCACATCAGTACAGCTCCTTCGTGTCAAAGAAAGAATGCAAGTGACTCATGGAAAGGAACGCGTCTTTCCCACACCAGCGCTTCAGCTACGTGTGAATTCTCCTTAATTGTCTGCTTCAATGCCGTTTTGCACGTGGCTCGGGCACTAATCCACAGATTATTATCCTCGAGATCGTACTTTTTAACGTAGTGCCTAACTTTCAGCAGGAGCTCCTCTCTGTTCCTACAATAAGTCGTTTGTTGCAGGATGGAACACGTCAACTGGATTTACCACTCCCTTTCCAAGTTGTTCTCCAGCCGAGGTGCGATGTACCTTATCCTGGCTCCACGTATAAAAAAAGAGGGCACTTGAAAAGTGTTTTAGAGTGTTACCCACCCGACCCCCCCCCCCGGCCCCCACTTTAATCAGGGGCAGTTGATTTTCTGATTGCAACAAAAATATTTGCACACACCCTTCCGGATTCTCAGAGGACGCTCTGTATCCCGCTAATTATAGTCCCCTTTCACTAACACATTTCTGTCGGGCACTCTATGCCCCCAACACTTGGACTGCCTTTGCCTGCATTCTGTCTATCCACACTGGAGTCTTTCTCCTTTTCCTCACAGCTAGCGAGTATACTGTACATGTTGGACAGGACCACTGTCTTTGTGGCGTCTTTCTCAACCCCTCCTAAATTCCTGCTGCCAGACGCATACAGAGTCACACGCTTTCTGAATGATTTGGGACGACAGCGTACAATTTCAATATTTGCAGGTGACATTCGGTGATTATTCAACCGTGAGGAGGATGAGGATAAACTTCAAGAGGACAAACCTGGCTGGTGGAATGTGTGCAAATGTGGCAGATGCAATTAAATGCAGTAAAGTGTGAATGATTCCTTTTGGTAGAAGAATGAGGCGGGACAATATATAAAAAGGGTTCAATCCTAAAGAGGGTGCAAGACCGGAATTCTTGCGGATATATGTGCACAAATAGTTTAAGTTGGTCGGGCCGGTTGTGAAAGTAGTTAAAAAAGCTTATGGAAAATATGATAATCCTGTGTATAACATTGGTTCAGCCTCAGCTGGAGTATTGTGTCCAATTCTGGCCAGCGCACTTTAGGAAGGATGTGAAGGCGCAAGAGATGGTTCGGAAAAGGGAGGAGTGACTTCAGTTATGTGCATCGATTGGAGGAGCTGGAGTTATTCTCCTTAGAGCAGAGAAGATTGAGAGGAGATTTGATAGCAGTGTTAAAATCAAGAGGGATCTGGACAGAGCAGACAGAGAAAAACTGTTCCCATTTGCAGAAGGGTCGAAAAACAGAGAATGCAGATTTAAGGTGATTTGGCAAAGTAACCTAAGCCAACATAAGAAAAATCTTTTTCACGCAGCGAGTGGCTATTATCTGGATTGCGTTTAGTAAAAGGATGTTGGAGGCAGACTCAATCTTGGCTTTCAAAAGAGATATTGATAAGTCGCTAAAAGGAACACCTTTGCAGGGCTATGCGGAAAGTACGCAGCAGTAGAACTAGTTGAGTTGCTCTTGCAAATAGCCAGCACAGGCTCGAAGGGCTGAATATCCTTCTTTCGTGCTGTAATCATTCTACTATTCTACGATGATTCCACACTGCTCACCAATCCTTAGGTTGCCTTTGTTACCGACCTGGGAAAAATAATTGAATTGCAGAGGTGAGGTGAGAGGGTCTGCCCTTGAATTCAATCCAGCATTTAACCGATTGCGACATCAAGCCCCTAATTAAATTGATCAATGAAATTAGAGGGACACTCTCCACCAGCTGGAGTCATACCTAGCACAAAGAGAATTATTGTAGCTTTTGGACGCCAAACATCTCAGCCCTAGGACATCGCTGTAGGAGTTCGCCAAGACCGAATAATCTTCAGCTACTTCATCAATAATCTTCACTCCACACTAAGTTCAGAAGTGGGAATGTTCGCTGAAGATTAGACAGTGTGCAGTTCCATTCGCAACTCCTCAGAAAATGAAACAGTCCATGCGCGCCTGCAGCAAGACCGGGACGATAGCCAGGCTTGAAATTAAAAGTGGCAAGTAACATTCACGCCACACAAGTGCCAGGCAATGACCATAGCCAATAACTGAGAGGCTAACCACCATCCTTGATATTCATCGGTATTACCTTCGCCGAATTCCCAATCATCAACATCTTGTGGGTCACCATTGAAAATAAACTTTACTGGATCAGCCACCTAAGTACTGTGGCAACAAGAGCAGGTTTCAGACTTGGTCTAATGCAGCTCTCAGCATCTGACTCCACAAATGCTATCCACTTTCTACAAGGCACAAGTACATGAAACGCAAAAGGATAGTATGCAGGTACAGCAAATGTTCAGAAAGGCCAATGGAATGCTGGCCTTTATTGCAAAGGGATGGAGTATAAAAGCAGGGAAGTCTTGAAAAAGCTATTTAATGTATTGGTGAGGCTATACCTTGAATACTACGTGCAATTTTGGTTTCCACATTTATGAAAGAATATACTTGCTTTGGAGGCAGTTCAGAGAAGATTCATTCGTTTGATTCCGGGGATGAGGGGGTTGACTTATGAGGAAAGGTTGAGTCGGTTGGTCCTCTGCTCATTGGAAATGAGAATGATGAGAGGTGATCTTCTCGAAATGTATAAGATTATGAGGGGTCTTGACAAGGTGCATGCAGAGAGGATACTTCATTGATAGGGGAGACGAGAACTAGAGGGCATGATCTTAGAATAAGATGCCGCCCATTTAAAACAGAGATGAGGAGAAATTTCTTCTCTCAGTGGGTTGCAAATCTGTGGAATTCACTGCTACTGAGAGCTGTGGAAGCTGGAACATTGAACAAATTTAAGACAGAAATTGATAGCTTCTTAAACGATTAGCCGATAAAGGGTTATGGGAGCGGGTGGGGTAGTGGAGCTGAATCCACGATCAGATCAACCAGGATCTTATTGAATGGCGGAGCAGGCTCGAGCCGCCGTATTGCCGACTCCTGCTCAAATTTCTTATTCTCTTATGTTTTAAGTCTGGAGTGAGGTGAAATTCTCTCCGATTAGCTGAATGCGTGCAGCTCCAACAACAGTCAAGAGGCTCGACACAATTCATGACACCGCAGCTCTTTTGATTTATTCCTGATCCTCCACCTTAACAATGCATGCCGTCCAGCACTGGCGCACCGTGGATGCAGTCTGTACCGTTTCCAGGATGAACTGCAAAACTTGCTAAGGCTTCTTCAATAGTTCCTCCAAAGCCCGCAACCTCTACCACCAGAAGGACAAGGGCAGCAGTCGCAGGACAACACCACCATGTCCAAGTTCTCCTCCAAACCTGCAACCATCCATGACTTGGATATATGTGGCCGCTTCTTCATTGCGGTCACTTCCAGTGTAAGTGCAGGTACCAATAGTATAGGAGGAGCACGGTCACCTCCAGTGTAAGTGTAAGTACCATTACTACAGGGTGAGCAGTGACACCTCCAGTGTAGGTGCAGGGTACCAGTAATACAGGAGGAGTACGGTCACGACCAGTGTGAGTGCAGGTTGTCAGTAGCACAGGCTGAGCAGTGTCACCTCCAGTGTATGCGCAGGGTACCAGTACTACAGGATGAGCTGTGTCACCTCCAGTGTAAGTGCAGGCTATCAGTAGTAGAGGAGGTGCATGGCCACCTCCAGTGTAAGTGAAGGACACCAATACTACAGGATGAGCTGTGTCACCTCCACTGTAAGTGCAGGCTATCAGTCGTAGAGTCGGAGCTTGGTCACCTCCAGTGTAAGTGCAGGGTACCAGTACTATAGTGGGAACAGGGTCACCTCCAGTGTAAGTGTATGGTACCAGTGGTATAGGAGGAGCACGGTCACTTCCAGTGTAACTGCAGGGTATCAATAGTATAGGAGGAGCACGGTCACCTCCAGTGTAAGTGCAGGGTCACAGTAGTACAGGATGAGCAGTGTCACCTCCAGTGTAAGTGCAGGGTACCAGTACTACAGGATGAGCAGTGTCACCTCCAGTGTAAGTGCAGGGTACCATTAATAACGGATGAGCAGTGTCACCTCCAGTCTAAGTGCAGGGTATCAGTAGAAGAGGAGGAGCATGATCACCTCCAGTGTAAGTGAAGGACACCAATACCACAGGATAAGCTGTGTCACCTCCACTGTAAGTGCAGGCTATCAGTAGTAGAGTCGGAGCTTGGTCACCTCCAGTGTAAGTGCAGGGTACCAGTGGTATAGGAGGAGCACGGCCAACTCCAGTGTAAATGTAGCATTAGATCGTGGCCCCCCGACCTGCGATCGAACAGCTCCGCAGTTCGGGCTATAAACGAGTTGGAGCGGCCGGCCTGCGACATCGTTGCCCCCCGACGTGTGAGAGAACGGGCTGTAAAAGAGCTGGAGTGGCTGGGCTGGGACATCGTGGCCTCCAACCTGAGAGTGAAAAGCTCCGCAGGTCGTGTTATAAAAGAGCTGGAGCAGCATACCACTTCCAACTCCAGCGCGAGTTGCTCCAAGGATTTTGAGATGGGCGACTGGGTGACGTCATCAAAGCCCTGGTCGCCGTTTTAGGGCGTGAGCAGGAACATCGGTAAGACCCAGGTACAGAGGAATGGGAAGGTCGGGGCGGGGGAGCAGCATGTGTTTGGAGCGGAGGGTCGACAGATGCTGGTACGGTGGCCAGAAGAGCTGCGGGCCAAGGGATAGCACCGGCCAGCCCACACTGCAAAATGTGTGCACAACAGGTCAGTGCAGCAGAGCAGATCTCCAGTCGTCTTGGTTAACCCTTAAACTGGACTAAGACCTAGCTCTGTCAAGTCCGTGTGGTGGCTGATGTGCAACAGTCACCACACGCCAAAAAAAAATAGAATGCACAGGCATCTTCCTCCCCCTCAATTGGAGTTCAGGACTGAAACATCGTGTTTTTCATCGAAATACCTGTGAACCCGTGAATGCAAGTCCTCCTCGTTCGAGGGACCGCCTATGACGAAAATTAGCTTTCACCAGTACCGGTGGATCAAGTTCACGTCTATTATATATGTCGTGGTGTGAGTAATAACGCATTAGCGCGAAAACCTCTAGTGTCAGTGTAGTTGCCACTAATACAGGAGTAGAACGGTCACAGGTAGTGTAAGTGTGGGTCCCAGCAGGACCACTGGTGCACAATCATTTCTAGTGTAGGGTGTGGTTTGGAGTCGCTGGCTATGGACCGGGGTTTGTGGCGGGGACCGAAGACAATTAATTGGTTGGAGGAAATTTGTGCTGATCCCGTACTGGATGTTGGATATGCAGTAACAATGGAGGGTACGGCAGAGTTGGTGATGAGGTAGTGCTGGGTGTCGTCAGTGTGCGGAATCCGGTATCACACCATCACTTTTCACATGTACACCTCTCTCTAGTGTGTTCCGCCAGTACTGGAGGAGCACGCTCACCTCTAGTGAAGGTTGACGATTACCAGTAATTTAGGAGGAGCACGGTCACATATCATGTAATTGCAGGATACCACTAGCACTGAAGATTAAACAACTGTGGTGTGTGCCGGAGAACCACTTGTGCAGGAGGAGCCCATGCATAGCTAGTGTCAGTGGAGGGACAGCACTAGTTCCGTAAGAGCACTGTCAATACTCGAAGAAGTGTCGTGTTACCGCTATTCCCACCGAGGCACGTTCAAATGTAGGCACGCTAGTAAAAGCTTCAGGGCATGGACACTTCTATTATACTTGAAGGGTGCAAGTAGTACCGGAGCATCACAGTAACCCCTCGTGGAAGAGCAGGGCACCACCAGTACTGAAGCAGTATACTCAGCTCAAGAGTAAGAGCAGAGCCCCACCGGTAGACTAGGAGCAATTTAACCTCTAGCATAAGTTCAGAGTAACACCTGTTTAGGAGGAGCACGGTTACCTCCAGTGTAAACGCAGAGCCCCACTGGTACAGAAGGAGCACGGTTACCTCCAGTGTAAGTTTAGGGCACCACTGATACAGGAGGAGGAACGTCAACTCCAGTATAAATGTAGGGTACCATTTGCACAGAAGCAGCATGGTCACCTTTATTGTAATTGCACAGTAACAGTAGTATCGGAGGAACAGTGTCAGCTCCAGTTTAAGTGCAGCGTAGCAGTATTGTAGGAGGAGGTTTGTCACCTCCACTGTAAGTGCAGGCTACCATTAGTGCCGGAGGTGCACTGTCACATCTAGTGTAGGTTCGGTGCCACCAGTTCATAAAGGGCACGCTCACCTCCAGTTAAAGTGCAGGGTACCACTTGTTCAGGAGGAGTACGGTCACCTCCAGGGTAAGTACAAGGTGCCATTATTTCAGGAGGAGCATCGTAAACTCTCGTGTAACTGCAGGGTACCAGTTGTATAGGAGGAGCATGGTCACCTCCACTTTAAGTGCAGGGTAACACCAGTACAAGAGGAACAATGTAATCTAGTGTAAGTGCAGTGCACCACTTGTACCGGAGGAGTAGGTCACCTCCAGTGTAAGTGTACTGTCACCACTAGTACAGGAGGAGCAATGTCACATCTAGTGTAAGTGTAGGGTACCACCAGTGTAGGAACAACACAGTCACCTATCGTGTAAGTGCTAGGCACCACCCGTACAGGACAAGTATGCTCACCTGTAGTGTAGGTGCAGGGTACCAGTAGTATAGGAGGAGCAGGGTAACCTCTAGTGTAGCCGGAGGTACCACCACTACAGGAGGAGTATGGTCATCTCCTGTGTAACTACAGGGTAGCAGTAATATAGGAGGAGCAGAGTCTTATCTCGTGTAGGTGCACGTAGCAGTTATCGAGGCGGAGAACTGTCACCTCTGGTGCAAGTGGAGGGTTCCAGTAGTATAAGAGGAGCAGGGTCGCCTCGAGTGTAGCTGAAGGTAAAACCACTACAGGAGGAGGAGGGTCACCTCGAGTGTAAGTGTAGGGTCCAAGTAGTATAGGAAGAGCACAGTCATGTCTAGTGTAGGTATAGGGTACGAGTAGTACAGCCGAAGCCTGGTCACCTCTAGTGTCAGAGCAGGTACCAGAATTATAGGCTACCAGTAGTACAGGAGGAGCAGGGTCAACTCTAGTGTTAATGCAGGTTTCCAGTAGTATAGGTGGAGTACAATCAACTCTAGTTTTGGTGTCGCATACCAGTAGTGTAGGAGGAGCATGGTCACCTCTAGTGTAAGTGCAGGGTACCAGTAATATAGGTGCAGCACAGTCACCACATGTACAAGTGTAGGGTATGAGTAGTGCAGGAGGAGCAGGATCAACACTAGTGTAAGTATTGGTACCACCAGTAAAGGAGGAATCCAGTCATCTGTAGTGTAGGTGTAGGTAGACACGAGTACAGGAGGAGCAGTGTTGCCTCTTGTGTAGGTGTAGGGTTCTAGTAGTATAGAAGGAGCACGGTCAACTCTAGTGTAGGCGTAGGTGTCACCAGTACAGGAGGAGCAGGGTCACCTCTAATATAGGTGTAGGTACCACGAGTACAGGAGGAGCAGGATCACCTCTAGTGTAGGTGTACGTACCACCAGTACAGAGGGGTACCTTCACCTCTGTTGTAAGTGCAGGTTGCCAGTAGTGTAGCAAGAGCACCGTCTCTCTGGTGTAAGTGCCAGGCACCACCAGGACCGGAAAACGACCGTCAACTCGAATGCTGTTGGACTATTTTACCAACTGGACGAGTTGGTGCACGAGGAGCGAATCAAGGACAGTTTCCGGACAATTAATACCAGAGGAGCAGCATTCACCAGGCGTGTAGGAAAAAAACAAGGGGGGACTTGAAAAGTTTGTGGAGTGTGCCACCCCTCCTGCCTTTAATAAGGGGGCACTTGATTATTGTTGTCTACAAACATAACTGTAGGAATAGGGTCGCACAAGTAGTGAGAGGTTTCACATTCTACTTGTGAACAATAAATTAATTATCTGATTTTTAAACTGTCCAATAACAATTTGACACATTCTCTTAATTTGATATTTCAGACAAGAAAAACAATCTAATTAAGTCTGTTTGTTAACTGCATGGAAATAATGCAAATTATGATTTAACATAATTGAACCCCTGGCGGATTGATGTGAGAATAAAAATAGAATCCCTAACACAGCATCCGCCCAGCGCTATACAGAGAATTTCAGCCCCGAAAGGATTCTCTCAGAAAATGGGGCGACCAGCTTTTCTACTTTTAAAAGAGATTTATTTCCCGATTCTCGCAGCCGTTGGTGTCCCTGGTGAGCTGATGTAACGTGGGGTTTTTTTGTTAATCGGTGTTAACTGTCTCACTGTTCAGATTGCACGATTGGACAAAGTAACGTGCAACCCTGATGTCAGTACTTTCAGAATTGACTGGAACAACACGTGAACCATGTGTTCACAGTTCCCGCGTTACCCTTAACATGATAACCTTATTGAAGTTAAATTGTTATTTGAAGCTCCAGCATAATGATCGTAGCAGATTGTTTGCCGCTCTTGTCACCCCGTGCAGAGTGAGCGGTGCAGCGCCTCATTAAATTGTGTCAATGGGTTTCACATGTAATGGCTCTAATAGTAATGCAGTTCTCACCTTCCTCATTGGTGATAATCGTTCTGAAAGGAAAAAAATGCTGTCAACTTGTATATCCATGTATATTTCAATCAGATACTGGAATATTATGTCTCTCTTCTCCCTCACAGCGAACTTGGTGACAATTGAGATTCTCTCCCGAGGAAACTGTGGCCTTTCCAAATGTATCTCTGTCTACACGGTGGCCATGGCTACAGCTGATCTACTGGTCATGATATTTAACGTAATATTGTATTATATTTTAAGTTATCACTTTCCACTTTCCTTTCTGTCCCATACTCGCGTGTGCAAACTTATTTTAGTCATGAATGTTGTCACTTTCGATTGGTCTGTTTGGTTCACTGGCTCCTTCACATTTGACCAATTTATAGTTATCTGTTGCCAGAAGTTTAAAGCAAAATATTGCACCGAGATAACTGCAATTGCGGTTATAACAATGTTATCTGCTCTGGTCTTATTAATGGATATCCCCGTATTCTTTGCATATGAAACAGAAAATAATTAACAATGTAGAGTGGGGCTGCCGATCAAATGTAATTTTTTTTTCTGCACCTCTAGGTGTAGCGTACCTCTGGTTTCGCAGCACATGGCGAGTTTGGCTTCCTTTTACTTTAGTGGCCTTATTTAATTATTTCACCGTCAGACGTATTTTACTGGCCAGCAGAGCCCGAAAGCGACTCAAGTGTCAGAGTAGTGAGAACCACAGCGATCCGGAGATGGAGAACCAAAGGAAATCCATCATTTTTCTATTTGCTATATCAGGCAGTTTTATACTGCTGTGGCTGACAACTGCTGTGAGTTTTGTAACCACCGGACTCTCAAACACCACTTATTACCGAGGCGACTGTACAAACCCAGGCTATATCGCGACAGAAACCGGAGATATGTTGAAGCTTTTGAGTTCCTGTCCGAACACGTTTATTTATGCAGCAAGCCAGAGTATGTTCAAAGAAGAGCTGAAAACTGTGCTGAAATCTCCATGGACACTGATTCTAGGATTGTTGAAAGATGAAAGAAAGCCGAAGTAGATTGTCGATTTTGACATATCGTCTTCCAGCTTAGACTGATAACATATATATAAGGATGGTTGTTGTAAAAACTCACAAACACTACTTTATTTGCTGCACGTTGTAGCATTTAACGCCAACGTGGACCGTGGGTCTCCACAGTTCTTTGATGGAGTTACCCATCTCAAACAAGGACATTCTCTCTTCAGTGGAACCCGTGTCAGCGCTGATGTGAACTTTAATACTGGAATATAATAGGTGGTCAATGGCTTTGCTATCTGATCCTTCGAGGACTGTAATCAATTCTGCCCTATATTCACCAATTTTAGCGATGTCTTTTGTGCTTTGCAAATCCCGCTCCCCTTACATTTCTGTCAGGTTTGATGAAAATGTTGCTCGGTGTGATTGCAGCTGGACCGCCCGCTTCATCCCGTCTCCTGACATTAAGCAGCGGTGCCGCTGTCTCAATCACAATGTTGGGATGCTGCACCATTTTTAGAATTTTAACTTGGGTTGCCTCGTTCCACCAGTTTGTTTTTTTACTTACGTCTAGATTAATGATAAATAATTGATGTCTGTCCAGCAACGTTAGATAAATGTGTTGTGTGCTGTTATTTAATGTATTCTGATGAATCTGCGTGTTATTGATCTGAATCAGCGACCCTGCAAACTGGTAAAACAGTGTAAGAATAAAAACATTAATCAGGGCATTTCAGACAAGGATTAGTAATCAGTGCTTTCAGACATGTATGTGGAATAAGCCGCTGTGTTTTTTTGGTACACAGGTAGTGCCATGTAATAACAACTCTCCGTTTACCAACTGTTGTTTAACTGTTATACCCGGTGCAAGGCGGTGTATTTGGAGCTCCGTTCGGAACCACTGGGAACCTAGGTTTCAGAGCGTTACTCTGTGTAAAGGCTTCAACTGAAGACTCCATACAATTAATTAGAATTTGTCCGCGCGCTAATATAGTGTCTCAACTGCAGCTGCTTGCCAATTAATGCTGCAGATTAGAAGATGTTGAGGAAGTGATGTCCCTCGAACTCGGCAAATCCACTTTCAAATTGTTGCATGTGTAACAATCACAGAGTAGATCGTTCCACTTTCGATTCCATATAGCAGGTTACACATATAAACAACTAGCACTATTGCAGCTCAATATTCTGTGATTGATAGGCACCGCAGATATCCATTGCTCTGTGGATGTACTTGCTTGAAATTCATTTTCCTATATCGGTTTTTAATTTTCTTGGGATGCCTTTCATCTACTGAATGCTTGTACGTTTCCTAATTATGTTTTTATTCCGCCCAGTGCAGGAATCACCCGCCCACGACACAAGTGGACAGGGAAGGGCGGTATCGTTTAATGTTCCAGGTCGAACACTGCCTGTCTATACTGGTTTGCATCCAAGTGTAATCAGCGTTTGCGAAATAGTCACTTAAAATTCTATGATTCAACATTGGAGGGTGATTCTGAACTCCCGGTGTCCTGGTCAGTCGTTATCACTCAACGAGTTGATATGCAAGACAATTGGGAGTATAAAACAGATTATTTTGATTCAATTGGACATGACGAAGGCAAAATATGAGGAATCTCGTGTACCATCCGCCATACCACAAGTCCGATATTCGCTGTATTGATATCAATGAAAAGAATATTGGGCGGAGCGTGTAACAGGAGAGCACTCGTCTTTTGCTCCTCGAGCAACTGGTGTCCTTTCGTTTTTTCGCCCACCCCACCGCCATCCCGCCCAATTTGTGTGTAGAATGAATCTCTAAAAGCAGGGCATCTGGAGGCTGATTACATCAAGTCGAGAATAACATGCATCTGAGCCCTCGTGGCTTTGCTTAACTCTTGCTACCTGCCTATTGTCAATACTGTTTAGCCTTATCCTTATTCCGACCCTGTTTGGTCCCACTCTTGACTGCCCCATCTATCCTTTCCCTTAATCTGTCCCTGGTTATAACTCCCATAAAGTTCTCCATCGTGTATCGATAAGTAGGAACATGATGATCGCTTTACATATGTTTTGTAACAGTCCATTGATCTCTGTAGTTGAGGACTCTAAGTGCGTGACGTGCGGTCAGGCTTCCTCCATGCTGCATTTGCAAGAAATAATTAATTATTCACTCACCAGCTCGGGGAATACCTAATCGATGGTTAATGAATAAAATTCATTTTGAGCGGAAGTGGTTGAAGATAAGACAGTTCCAGAACCGAGTCAGGCTTCATTCATTCCTCGATCTACTGGAGAAGTAAAACCGCAAACAATTCCTCAGTGAAGAGCTAATCGAAGGACTGATGAATTCGTCTTGTGCCTTATCATACATCTGTCAGAATGGCGGTGCCCAGCTTTTCTACAATGGGATGCCACAAATTACCGGTGTATTTTTGATGTTCTTCGCTGCCTTCAAGATAACATTCTTGCTTTTTAAATTATACATAAGGATTGTAATATGCTCGTGGCCATTTAGTAAATAACCTATAGAAAGCAGTTATCCAATGAGCTGAAATGTTCTGCCCGGCGTCCCTTCCAACTATTCATTTCACATTTAGATCTTTATGGTTGAAATCCTTGCCACAGTGAAGAACATGAGCAGATTCATTTGTCCATCTCATCACAAGCTTCAAACTGACATAATATTCATAGAAAGTACGTGGCAAATATTTAAAAAAATATTGCAAAATTGTCAATGAACATTGATAAATTAATACCTACACGGGAAAAGTGATCCTCCCATGGTTAACTAAAAAAATTAAATATTCATCTTCATCATCATCATAGGCAGTCCCTCAGAATCGAGGAAGACTGGCTTTCATTCTAAAAATTAGTTATTTGGTGACTGAAGACTCCGATACGAGAAACAAAGTCCTTGTCACAGGTGTGACAGGTAGTCGTTGGGTGAAAGGGAGGGTGGGACTGGTTTGCCGCATGCTCTTTCCACTGCCTGCGCTTGATTTCTGCATGCTCTCGGCGATGAGACTCGAGGTGGTCAGCGGCCTCCCGGATGCACTCCCTCTGCTTCGGGCAGTCTTTGACCAGGAACTCCCAGATGTCAGTGGGGATGTTGCACTTTATAAGGGAGGCTTTGATAGTGTCCTTGAAACGTTTCCTCACCCTACCTTTGGGTCCTTTGCCGTGTAGGAGATCCGAATAGTGTGCTCGCTTTCGCAGTCTCGTATCAGGTATGAGAACAATGCGGCCTACGCAGCGGTGTTGATCAAGTTTGGTCAGTGCTTCACTGTTGGGGATGTTGGCCTGGTTGAGGACGCTAACGTTGGTGCGTCTGTCCTCCCAGGGGATTCGTAGGATATTATCGAGTTGATAGCAGAGGCTCATAATTTTGCGAATAATAATCATAAGCTTGAGGACTGGGACAGCTTTAGAAACCAACAAATGATTACCAAAGATTGAAAACATTGGAGAATATAGAATACGAGAATGAACTGGCTAAATATAAATGCAGATGGAAGATTTTCTACAGGTATATAAAAAGGAACAGAGTGGGAAAGGTAAACTTTGGCCCCTGAGAGGCTGACATGTGTGAAATTATAATGTGGTGTCAGGTAAATGCAAAACAGTGGAAATTCGGCCTGGTGCCGCCTCTGTTTTCTGCCAGTTTTGCGGGGAGCGTGGAAGTGGAACAATACTGTCCAAGAGAGGCGAGACAGTTTGCATCGCCCCTGTTTGCGATGTGATCCATCCATGGCTAATTTGCGATGTGGGTGACCCGTAGCACGTTGTAGCACGCCCTAGTGGGACTGCCTGGGAAGGTGGACAGTCCGAGCTGTACGGATCTGCACGGAGTGAAGGAATGTCTATCTGAAGTAAGTGCAATTCATGTTTATGTGGCATCTGTAAGGCATTGTGGATGCTTTTGCTGATTTGTTTCCCAATGTTATGTACCCACGATAGCCCCTCTTCGGGCGCTCTGAGAACGGCTCTTTACCTCGAGATTTTCAGTTGGTCAGCCGACCTACCTCGCTTGGTGGGAAGGTCATCCATGACGAGGACACAAGCAGCTGCAAAGGGAGATGGACAAGATAACTGAATGGGCAATACGATGGCAGATGGAACATGTTATAGTGAAATGTGATGTTATTCACTGCTCAGAAACTATTAAATATTGATGATCAGTGTTAATTGTGTGTCCTCGTGCAGGAAATATATAAAGTTAGCATGTAGTTAGAGCAAACAATTAGAAGGTAAATAGCATGTTAGTCTTATTGCAAGGGGTTGGAGTACAAGAGTAAGAAAGTCTTAGTACAATTGTGCAGGGTCTTGGTGAGGCCGGACCTGCAGTGTTGTGCACAGTATTGATCTCCTTATCTGAGGAACGATATACTTGACTTCGAGGCTGTGCAGCGAAATTAAATTTTATTCAGCTTAGGGATGAGAGGGCTGTACAATGAGGGGGAGATTGAATAGATTAGGCCAATACACTCTTACGTTTAGAAGAATAAGAGGTCATCTCATTGAAACAAACAGGATTCTGAGGGAGATTGATATGGCAGATGTTGAGAGATTGATTCCCCTGACTGGGGAGTCTCGGGCTCAGGGACATAGCTTAAGTATTAAAGGTCGACCATTTAAGATTGAGATGAGGAGGAACTTTTTCACTCAGAGGATTGTGAATCTTTGGAAGTTTCTAACTCAAAGGGAAGTGGAGACTGAATCAGTAAAAATATTCAAGTCTACGTTGGATCGATTTTTCGATTGTAGGTTAATCAAGGACTATAGGGTTCTGGAAGGGAAATGTGAGATGAGGTCCAATATCAATCATGAGTTTAGTTAGAGGGCTCGAAGGAACATGACCTACAGCTGCTCATATTAATTTTGTCAAAGCTGCAATTGTGACTACCTTAAATCTCCAACGCTGAGCTGTAAAATACATTAATATAATTTCTAAGATTAGATTACCACATATGGGGTAACAACATCCCTTTTTGTAACAAAGGTAAACCATTAGATTCGAAATCTACCCTTTCAGCTTTCGAGTGGCAATTGTAGAATCAATGCGAAATCTGGAACTGACAGAAATGTGGTGAACCAGGCTAGTAGTGTCATGATGACAAGGGGAGTGGAAAGAGTCGAGCAGATCAAAAAACGGAGACAGCTGCAATTTTAATTAATAAAATGCCAAGGAAACTTTGTTTGCAACTATTAAATGCCAATCCTTTACATTATGTTAACAGCGAATCGATAAAACCATTAAACGAAGAAATCTGGTCCACATCAAGGCAGATAACTTACATAAAATGTGTTTTGCCACATCTTAAATTGGTGTCTATACAGAAAAATTAAAGAACAATTTAAATTGATCAAAAATAAAATCAAGACTGGAGTGATCAACATATAATATCTCGGACAGGGCGTCGCCCATAGCGGGTGAATTATATGAGAATTGTCGACATGGCTGGAAGAAGGGATAGTTCTCAATAGAACAGAGGATGGTCAGGGGAAAAATAGAAATATAGAAACATAGAAAATAGGTGCAGCAGTAGGCCATTCAGTCCTTCGAGCCTGTAACATCATTCAATAAGATCTTGGCTGATCATTCCCTCAGTGCCTCTTTCCTGGTTTCTCTCCATACCCCTTGATCTCCTTAGCCGCAATGCTCATATCTAACTCCCTCTTCAATATTTACAATGAACTGGCATCAACAACATTCTGCGACAGAGAATTCCACAGGTTAACAACTCTCTGAGTGAAGAAGTTTCTCCTCATCTCAGTCCTAAATGATGTACCACTTATCCTAAGACTGTCCCCTGGTTCTGGACTTCCCCAACATCGGGATATTCTACCTGCATCTAACCTGACCCGTTCCGTCAGAAACTTATATGTTTCTATTGGGAAATGATCACCAATGCATCCACTATTTCCAGGGCCACTTCCGTAAGTACACTGGAATGCAGACTATCAGGCACCAGAGATTTATCGGCCTTCAATCCCATCAATTTCCCGATCACAATTTCCCGACTAATAAGGATATCCTTCAGTTCCTCCTTCTTAATATACCATCGGTCCCCTCGTACATCTGGAAGCTTACTAGTGTCTTACTTCGTGAAGACATAACCAAAGTATTTGTTCAAATGGTCTACCATTTCTTTGTTTCACCAGAATAAATTCACTGAATCTTACTGCAACGGACCTACCTTTTGTCTTCACTAATCTTTTTCTCTTCACATATCTGCAGAAGCTTTTGCAGTCAGTTTTTATGTTCCTGGCAAGCTTCTTCTCATACTCTATTTTCCTTCTGTGAACTAAACGCTTTGTCATCCTCTGCTGAATTCTATAGTTCTCCCAGTCCTCAGGTTTGTTGCATTTTCTGGCCAATTTATATGCATCTTCCTTGGATTTAACACTATCCTTAATTTCCCTTGTTAGCCACCGTTGAGCTACATTCCTCGTTTTATTTTTGCTCCAGATAGGGATGTACAATTGCTGATCCATGTGATCTTTAAATGCTTGCCATTGCCTATCCACCGTCAACCCTTTCAGTAGCATTTGCCAGTCTTTTCTAACCAGTTCATGCCTCAAACCATCGAAGTTACCTTTCCTTAAGTTCAAGACCCGAGTTGCTGAATTAACTGTGTCACTCTCCATCTTATTAAAGAATTCTACCATGTTATGGTCACTCTTCCCCAAGGGGCCTCGCACAACAAGATTGCTAATTTGTCCTTTCTCATTACACATCACCCAGTCTAGGATGGCCAGCTCCATAGTTGGTTCCTCGACTTATTGGTTTGGAAAACCATCCCTAATGCACTCCAGGAAATCTTCCTCCAGCGCATTGCTACCAGTTTGGTAAGCCCAACCAATATGCAAATTAAAGTCACGCATGATAACTGCTGAACCATTATTGCATGCATCCCACATTTCTTGTTTGATGATGTCCCCAACCTTACTAGTACTGTTTAATGGTCTGTACACAACTCCCACTAGCGTTTTCTGCCCCTTGGTATTCCTTAGCTCCACCCATACAGATTCCACATCTTCCAAGCTAATATCCTTCATACGATTGCATGAGTTTCCTCCTTCACCAGCAATACCACCCCGCCTCCATTTACTTTCTGCCTAACTTTCCTAAATGTTGCATACCTCTGGATGTTGAGTTCCCAGCCTTGGTCACCCTGGAGTCATGTCTCCGTGATGCCAATTACTACATACTCGTTAACTGCTATCTCCGCAGTTAATTTATCCACCTTATTCCGCATACTCCTCGCATTGAGGTACAGAGCCGTCAGGCTTGTCTTTCTAATACACTTTGCCCCTTTAGAATTTTGGTGTAATGTGGCACATTTTGCTTTTTGCTTTAGGTTTCTCTGCCCTCCACTTTTACTTTTCTTCTTTCTATCTTTTGCTTTTGCCCCATTCAACTTCCCTCTGTATCCCTGCGTTGGTTCCCATCCCCCTGCCATACTAGTTTAACTCTTCCCCAACAGCACAAGCAAACACTCCCTCTAGGACGTTGGTTCCGATCATGCCCAGCTGCAGACCATCCGATTTGTACTGGTCTCATCTTCCCCCGGAACCGTTTCCAATGTCGCAGGAATTTGAATCCTTCCCTTGTGCACCGCTCCTCAAGCCACGTATTCTTCTGAGCTATCATAGAAACATAGACATAGAAACATAGAAAATAGGTGCAGGAGTAGGCCATTCGGCCCTTCTAGCCTGCACCGCCATTCAATGAGTTCATGGCTGAACATTCAACTTCAGTACCCCATTCCTGCTTTCTCGCCATACCCCTTGATCCCCCTAGCAGTAAGGACCTCATCTAACTCCTTTTTGAATATATTTAGTGAATTGGCCTCAACAACTTTCTGTGGTAGAGAATTCCACAGGTTCACCACTCTCTGGGTGAAGAAGTTCCTCCGCATCTCGGTCCTAAATGGCTTACCCCTTATCCTTAGACTGTGACCCCTGGTTCTGGACTTCCCCAACATTGGGAACATTCTTCCTGCATCTAACCTGTCTAACCCTGTCAGAATTTTATATGTTTCTATGAGGTCCCCTCTCATTCTTCTGAACTCCAGTGAATACAAGCCCAGTTGATCCAGTCTTTCTTGATAGGCCAGTCCCGCCATCACGGGAATCAGTCTGGTGAACCTTCGCTGCACTCCCTCAATAGCAAGAATGTCCTTCCTCAGGTTAGGAGAACAAAACTGTACACAATACTCCAGGTGTGGCCTCACCAATGCCCTGTACAACTGTAGCAACACCTCCCTGCCCCTGTACTCAAATCCCCTTGCTATGGAGGCCAACATGCCATTTGCTTTCTTAACCGCCTGCTGCACCTGCATGCCAACCTTCAATGACTGATGTACCATGACACCCAGGTCTCTTTGCACCTCCCCTTTTCCTAATCTGTCACCATTCAGATAATAGTCTGCCTCTCTGTTTTTACCACCAAAGTGGATAACCTCACATTTATCCACATTATACTTCATCTGCCATGCATTTGCCCACTCACCTAACCTATCCAAGTCGCTCTGCAGCCTCACAGCATCCTCCTCGCAGCTCACACTGCCACCCAACTTAGTGTCATCCGCAAATTTGGAGATACTACATTTAATCCCCTCATCTAAATCATTAATGTACAGTGTAAACAGCTGGGGCCCCAGCACAGAACCTTGCGGTACCCCACTAGTCACTGCCTGCCATTCTGAAAAGTACCCATTTACTCCTACTCTTTGCTTCCTGTCTGACAACCAGTTCTCAATCCATGTCAGTACACTACCCCCAATCCCATGTGCTCTAACTTTGCACATCAATCTCTTGTGTGGGACCTTGTCGAACGCCTTCTGAAAGTCCAAATATACCACATCAACCGGTTCTCCCTTATCCACTCTACTGGAAACATCCTCAACAAATTCAGGAAGATTTGTCAAGCATGATTTCCCTTTCACAAATCCATGCTGACTTGGACCTATCATATCACCTCTTTCCAAATGCACTGCTATGATATCTTTAATAATTGATTCCATCATTTTACCCACTACCGATGTCAGGCTGACCGGTCTATAATTCCCTGTTTTCTCTCTCCCTCCTTTTTTAAAAAGTGGGGTTACATTGGCTACCCTCCACTCCATAGGATTCTCCACTCCATAGGACACTCCATAGGAATCCTGCGATTCCTATCTGACTAGCACGTGGCACTGGTAGCAATCCTGACATTACTACTTTGGAGATCCTACTTCATAATTTAGCTCTTAGCTCACTATATTCGTCTTGTAGGACCTCATCCCGTTTTGTTACCTATATCTTTGGTACCTTTATGCACCACGACAACTGTCTGTTCACCCTCGCTTTTGAGAATGCCCTGCACCCGCTCCGAGTCATCCTTGACCTTTGCACCAGAGAGGCAACATACCATCCTGGAGTCTTATTTGCAGCCGCAGAAACGTTTATCTTTTCCCCTTATAATTGAATCCCCTATCACTATAGTCTTCACACTCTTTTTCTTGCCCTCCAGTGCAGCAGAGCCATCCACGGTGCCACGAACTTGGCACGCGTATTGACCATTTAGGCCCATCGTGCCAAACAAAAGCTACCCAGCCGTGTCCTTCTATCAAATACTTGGTCCGTAGCCCTTACATTATGAGACTTGTATTGCAGATCCACCTGAAAGCAAACTAGCAGATTATAAGAGTTTCTTCAGGCAAACGAAAAAGAAAAAAGTGGCTAAAGTAAGTGTGGGTCCCCTGGAGGATAAGAATGGGTAAATAATAATGTGGAGCAGGGAAATGGCAGTGAGGTCGAACAAATATTTTGTAATAGTCTTCAAGGTCGACAACACAAAAACATCCTAATTGTGGATAATCAACGGGCCATGGGAAGGGAGGAATCAAAATCCACGGAAGAACTCGTACTTGGTGAAATAATGGGCATAAAGGTGGACAAGTCCCTGGACCTGACGGCATGCATCCTGGGGTCTTAAAATCAGTGGTTGAAGAGATAGTGGATACATTAGTTGCAAACTACCAAATTCTCCGGGAATCTTGGAAGCTCCCAGCATATTGGAAAGCTGCAAATGTAACGACCGTATATAAAAAAGGAGCCAGACAGAAATCAGCAATCTGTAGATCAGTTATCGTAACATCTGTCTTTGGGAAAATGCCAGAGTTCATTATTAATGAAGTAGTAGCAGATCACTTGGAAAAAAGCATAGTTCAATCAATCATGGTTTTCTGAAAGGTAAACCATGTTTGACAAGTTTGCTGGAGTACTTTGAGCATGCAATGAGCAGGGTGGATAACAGGTAACTCGTGGATGTTGTGTATTTCGATTTCCGGAAGGCAGTCGATAAGGTGCCTCATAAAAGTTTACTGCACAAGGTAAATGTTCACGGGGCTCGAGGTAATATATTAGCATTGATAGATGATTGGTTAACTAAAAGAAAATAGAGATTTGGGATAAATGGGTCATTTTCCTGTTGGCAAACAGTAAATAGCAGGGTTTCACAGGGATAGGTGGTCGGGCCCAACAACGTACAATCTATATTAATTACATGGATGAAACAACCGAGTGTAATGTTGCCAAGTTAACTGATGAGAAAAAGATGGGTAGGAAAGCAAATTGTGAGATGGACACAAAAAATCAGCAAACGGATATAGACAGGCTAAAAGAGTGAGCAAACTTTTGTCAGTTGCAGTATAATGTGATAGAATGTGAGGTTATCTACTTTGGCAGAAAGTGTATAAAAGCAAATTAATTTTAAATGGAGAAAAATTGCAAATGCTGCAGCATAGATGGTCCTGGGGGTTCTTTGCATGAAACACAAAATGTTTGTATGCAGGTACAGCAGGTAATCAGGAAGGCAAATGGAATGTTGGACTGTATTGCAAGGCGATGGTGTATAAAAGCTCATTGGTGCTGCTACAAATGTACATGTTATTGGTGAGGTCACACCTAGAGTACTGCATACATTTTGGGTCTCCGTATTTAAGGAAGGATATACTTGCATTGCAAGCTGTTCAGTGAAGGGTCACTCGGATTATTCCGGAGATGAGATGATTGACTTCTGAAGAAAGGTCGAATAAGGTGGGACTTAACTAATTGGTGTTCAGAAGAATGAAAGGTGATCTGATCGAAACCGATAAGTTAATGAGGGGGCTCGAAAAGGTGGATACAGACAGGATATTTCCACTCATAGGGAAACTGAAACTAGTGAGCATCGTCTCAGAATAAGGGGCAGCCCATTTAAAATAGAGATGATGAGTAATCTATTCTACATAACAACCTAAGAACATAAGAACATAAGAACATAAGAAATAGCAGCAGGAGTAGGCCATTTGGCCCATAGAGCCTGCTTCACCTTTCAATAAGATGATGGTTGATCTGATAATGGATTCAGCTGCACTTCCCTACCCGTTCTCCATAACCATATCATCCATTATTGCTCCGCCTTAAATATATTCAATGACGCAGCCTCCACAGCTCTCTGGGGCAGAGAATTCCGCAGATTTACAACTCTCTGACAGAAGAAATTCCTCCTCATCTCAGTTTTAAATGTGCGGCCACTTATTCTGAGTCTATGCCCGCTAGTTGAATTTTCCCCTTTCAATGGAAATAACCTCTCTGCATCCACCTCGTGGAGTCCCCTCATTATATTATGTGTTACAATAAGACCACCTCTCATTCTTCTGAACTCCAATGTGTTTAGTCCCCATATACTGAATCTATTTTAATAAGTCAACCCCCTCTTATCCAGAATCAACATGGTGAACCTTCTCTTATCAGCCTGCAATGCACATATATCCTTCCTTAAATATGGACACCAGAACTGTACGCAGTACTCTAGCTGTTGCCATATCAATATCCTGTACAGTTGTAGCAGGACCTCTCCGCTTTTATATGTTATCCTGATTGCAATAAAGATCAACATTCCATTTGCCTTCCTGATTAATTGCTGTACCTGCACTCTAACCTTTTGTGTTTCATGCACAAGGACCCCAGGACCATCTGTATTGCAGCATTTTGCAATTTTTCTCTATTTAAATTATAATTTTTCTTCAATTTCTTCTGCCGAAGTTGATAAACACACATTTTCCAACCTTATATGGGCTTTTGGGACACAAAGGAATATAAAAGGAAGTAATCAATAATTAGTGTCCTCCTCAACACTTTCTTTCATCCTCGTCTTTCTATCATCAGCAAACTTGACTGCATTACACACGGTCCCTTCATCTATGTCATTAATATAGATTGTACATAATTGAGACACAGCACCGATCCTTGCGGCACGTCCCTAGTCACTGTTTACCAACCGGAAAATGAACAATTTATCCCGACTCTCTGTTTTCTGTTAGTTTGCCAATACTCTCTCCATGCTAATATATTACCCCCAACCCCTTGGACAGTAACCTATTATGTGGCACCTTATCGAATGCCTTCTGGAAATCGAAATAGAACACATCCACTGGTCCCCTTATCCATCCTGCTCGTTATAACTTCAAAGAACTCCAGCAAATTTGTCAAAAATGATTACCCTTTCATGAATACACGCTGACTGTTCTTGCTTAAATTATGTCTTCCAAATATCCCGCTACTGATTCCTTAAAAATGAACTCCAGCATTTTCCCAAGGACAGATTTAAGCTAAATGGTTCATAGCTTCCTGCGTCTTGTCTGCATCCTTTTTAAATAGCGGCATTAAATTTGCGGTTTTCCAATCCGCTGGTACAGCACCAGAATCCAGGGAATGTCGGTAGATTATAACCAATGCATCCACTATCTCTGCAGTCCCTTCTATTAAGACCCTAGGATATAAGCAATCAAGTCCAGAGGTCTTGTCCATCTTTAGTCCCATTGTTTTGCTGAGTTCTACTGCATTAGTGATCGTGATTTTATGAATTTCTTTCTCCCTATAGCCCCACGATTATCCACTATTAGGATGTTTTTAGTGTCTTCTAACGTGAAGATCGATACAAAATATTTGTTCAACCTCTCTGGCATTACCCTGTCATTAATTATTAATTCGCCACTCCCATCCTCCAGGGGACCAACTTCTACTTGAGCCACTTTTTTCCTTTTTATATGCCTGTAGAAATTCGTACTATCTGTTTTTATATTTCGTGCTAGTTTACAGAGGGTTGTAAATCTATGGAATTCTATGCTCCTGAGAGCTGAAGATGTCGGGTCCTTGAATATATTGAAGACGGTGATAGAGAGATTTTGAGCGATAAAGCAATAAAGGGTTAAGGGAAGCGGGCAGGGAAGTGGAGCTTAATCCATGAGCGGATCAGCCATGAACTTTTTAAATGGTGGAGCAGGCTCGAGGGGACACATGATCTGCACCTGCTCCTACTTTTTATGTTCTAATGTTCTTATTGATATATAATCCCGCAGTCTATCGTGTTCTGCTTCTTATAGACCACGCAGTCAAAATGTTGTATTGGCTGCGAACTTCTTATTCTTACCCCATACGTCCAAGTCGAAATCATTGATATATACCACAAAAAACAAGGGAGCCAATACTGAGCCCTCTGGGACCACACTCGGAATAGCCTTCTATTCATTAAATTAAGCTTCACACATTATCCGTAGCGACCTGCTTCAGAGCCATTTTTTGATTCAACTTGCCATTTGCATTTGATCCCATGGGCATTAAGTTCCAAAAGAACATTAGAAATAGGATCAGGAATAGGCCATTCCGCCCCACCGACATTCAATGTGTTCATGCGTGATCTTCGACCTCAACTCCACTTTGCTGCGCAGTGCCCATATTATCAGAGAATCATGGTTCTAGACTCCTCAGCCAGATAAAACATCTTCCCTGCATCTACTCTGTCATGCCCTGAAAGAGTTTTGTAGGTTTCAATGTGATCACCTCACATTCTTCTGAAGTCGAGAGAATATTGTCCCAGTGTACTCAATCTCTCCACAAAGGATAACACCCCCATCGCAGGAATCAGTCCGGTGAACCTTCACTGCACTCTCTCAATGGCACGTATATTCTTCCTTGGGTAGATTGACCAAAACTTAGGTAAGAAGTGCTGCAGGTGCGGTGTCAGCAGAGGCCAATATCATTGCAGTAAGACGTATTTACTCTTATATTCAAATCCTCTTGTAATAAAGGCCGACATGCCGTCTGCTTGCTGCACCTGCATGTCAACTTTCAATGATTCGTGTATAGAATACCTAGGTCCAACTGAACACCAAAATGTGCAACTCTCTCACCATTTTAAAAATACTCTGCTTTTCTATTTTTCCTCCCAAAGTCGATAGATTCACATTCTTCCACGTTATATCTCCCCATCCTTTCCGAAGTAGCGCGATTGTATTAGCTACCTTCCAATCTCTGGGAATAATACTGGAATCTATGGATATCATTCGTGAACAGTCTGCCATGTGGGACCTTATAAAATTCCTTGCTAAAAGTCCTATGCACTGCATCAAACGTACGACCTTCATTAACGCTCTTCTTTACGTCCTCAAAAATATCAATCAAGTTAGTCAGACATGACCTTCCCTAAACAATTCCATGCTGAATCGCCTTGATTAATCCGTTTCTTTTTGAATGAAAATTTGTCCTGCGCTCAAAATGTTTTGCAATAATTTCCCCACTACCAAGTTTAGGCTAACTGGCCTGCAATTAATCGATCTATTCCTTTATCATTTTTTTAAACACAGGTACAACGTTAGGAGTCGTACAGTCCTCCATCACTGTGGCCAGAGAGGATTCTGCAATGATGTCCAGAGCCTCTGATATTTCCCAATTTGTTTGACTTAGCAGCCTGGGACACATGTTAGCCAGGCTTGGTGAGTGACCCACATTCAATGCTGCTACATCCCTAATTACTTCCAATATCGCTACATTTATTTCATCTAATATTTTACACTCCTCCTCCATCATTGCAATGTCTGCATCGCCCCTCTCTTTTCTGAAAACAGATGCAATGTATTCATGAAGAACCAAATCCACGTCTTCCACATCCAAACACAGAGTACCTTTATTGTCTCTAATAGGCCCTACTCTTCATTTATTTAATGACTTGCTCGTAATGTACATATAAAACATGTTTTGGGTTTCATTGATTTTACTTACCAACATCTTTTCATGCTATCTCTCTCTTTGCTTGCCAGATTTCCTTTTTTAATTTTACCGCTGAACGTTCTATACTCCTCTTGTGTATCTGCAGAACTGAGTCCTCGATGCTGTCCTAAGGCTCCTGTTTTTCTTTATATTACCCTGTATGTCACTTTAAATCCACTGGCTCTAGATTTGTTATTCCCACTCTTTTGCTTCAAGGGAAAATAATTGCTCTGAGCCCTCAAGCTCTCTTCATTAAATGCCTCCCACTGCTCTGACAATGATTTACCTTCAAGTAGTTGTATCCAGTCGACTTTAGCTAAATCATATCTTAACTTAGTAAAATTGTCATTCCCCCAAACGAAACCATTTATTCCTAGTCTATCCTTGTCCTTTTCCGGAACTACACACATTCTAACTGACTTACGACCACGAGCAGCTATATGCTCTCACATTGATGCTGCTACGACCAGCCCAGATTCATCCTCTAAATTTAATTACAGAACCATGCACTCCCTTGATGGGATTGCTACATACTGGATTAAAAAATTCTCCTGAATACATTTTAGGAATCTTTCACCCTCAACACCTGTCACATTCATTATCTCCCTGTTAATATTACGGTAGTTGCAATCGCGTTGATGTCACAATTTCGTTTTGCACATAATTGAACCTAATTAATTCGAGGCAGAATATTGCATTTGCAACACCACAATAAATACAACTTCTTCTACGTTTTTGGCTGCTTAGTTCCTCATATTCACAAGAAGATTTAGTTTATACACTAAGAATAAGGGGCCGCCCATTTAAAACTGAGATGAGAAGAAATTTCTTCTTTCAGAGGGATGCAAATCTATGGAACTCTGCCCCAGAGGGCTGTGGAGGCTGGGCCATGGAATATATTTAAGGCGGAGAGAGATAGATTTTTGAGCGATAAGGGATTATAGTGTTATGGAGAGTGGGCAGTGAAGTGGAGCTGAGTCCATGATCAGATCAGCCATGATCTTATCGAATGTCGGAGCTGGCTCGAGTGACCAAATGGTCTACTCCAGCTCTATTTCCCATGTCCTTATGTTCTCATATAGTGCATGTTCGAAACAAACATTAGAATTGCTACAGCATCAACCCACTGACTGAAACTCAGATAAATGCAACGAGAGATAGCGGCAGCATCGGGACAGATGGTGGAATAGACAAGAGAGATGGTTAGATTCAAAAGGGCCTCAGGCTCCAAAAGGCAGTGACAGTTAACTGATTGATATCATTCACTGGCGGCGAGGTTGCAGCGGTTGTGCTTGCTACGTGGCTTAGCTAGTCAAAGCGCCTTTTCAATCAACAGGAAATCCTGGCTTCGACTCCCAGCGGGACGTAGTCTTTTATTTCATAATGCACAATGGGCGAATTTCTTCTTGGGTGAAAGGGATTTTAAATTTAACTACGGCTGCACCAGTTGCCATTCTGGATTAACGCTCCAGTCGCTGCAGGATGTGGGTTGAATTTCACCCGTGCTATAATTTCTGGCACGGATAATGTTGGCCTCATCAAAAAAATCCATTTTTTCTCAGCAGTTCTGTGTGTGACTTTGCTCTGGTCAAAGCAAAGGTGCAGTAGCTGATGTGGGGCGCAGTAATCGAATCGTGGTTAGTACTCGGCGTTGTGAATGCAGCAACCTCGATTCAAATCCGAATTACGGCATAGTTTGCTTTTTATCTTTTGTCCTCTGCGGCACCTGCTGATAAAACACAGCAAAACATCAATCTTTTCGATATGAAACAAATATTAGTTTGTTGGCGGTACAATCAAGTGTACTCATTCAAACGCGCCTCTTGTCTCAACTTTTTCTGCTTCCAGGAACAATAGTCTTTTGCTTACAATTCTCCCCATAATAAGTGTTGTGGCGGCAGCAGTGGCGGAGTGCTCTCATGGAAAAGCTGCCTGACTTCGATACTAACAAAGTTCTGTCGTGGTCGTTTAATACACCGTGTCAAACTATTTTTTAATCTGTTCCAAAACAGAACATTTCTGCCGCTCCCTCACGTGAAGCAACGGAAGGTCATTTACTGACAGGCGCTAATTGTACACTTTGAATGTTGTTGCAACTGGGTACACGGGCAGGACAAACGGTGAGTTCCGTTTGTCACAGGGAATTTCTGTTTGGATGCAAAAAGCAGAAAGCTGAATGACTGATATTTCTCTGCCATTAATACCAGGTGGCCGAGTGGTTAAGGCGAAAGACGACGAATCCATTGTGTGCTACTTGCGTGAATTCGAATATAATGCTCGTTGTTATTGCGTGGAACATTTGATGTTTTGGTTTGCTTCGTTAATCACCATAAGCGTCATGTCCAAATTCACCTTTTACTCCATGTACGTTACACTAAGCTCATGTCATGTCTCAAATTACTAACATGTACATTAAAGGGAAAACATTTGTAGGATTATGGGGAGTGCGACTAATTTGATAGCTCTCTCAGGGACAGAGCACGCACAGGATGGGCTTTAAAACTTTCGTCTTTACCAACAGAATATGAGATTTCAGTTCGCAATGAGTTGTGTTGTTTTTTTATCGGAGGCTCGGTAGTCTAGCGATTTCATTCTCGCTTTGCGATTTTCAGCGTTTTCATGCAATAGATCCCGGATGCAAATCCCCGACAGTCGTCGCTAGGGTTTAGTCAAAAATCACCTTTTCACAGCCGAAATGCACTGCAGAAGAGAACAATAATTTACATTAAAAACATGTGTATTTGCTCTATATTTTATACATCGTCCGAAATTACAGAGCTTCACAGGAGCAATGTTAAAACCAACCTACTGAGTAAAGTTATAGGCTTCCGGGTATCTGCGGCTCTGTGTCTCATTGGACGTCTTAAACACTTGGGACGTGAGAGGAGCGGCTGTTTGCAGAGTGGGAGCAGAGGGTCCCGGCTGTTTACAGAGCGGGAGTAGAGGGTCCCGAATGTTTACAGAGCGGGAGCAGAGAGGAGCGGCTGTTTACAGAGCGGGAGCATAGAGGAGCGCCTGTTTACAGAGCGGGAGCAGGGGCTCCCGGTTGTTTACAGAGCGGGAGCAGAGAGGAACGGCTATTTACAGAGCGGGAGCAGAGAGGAGCGGCTGTTTACAGAGCGGGAGCAGAGCTGTGTGGCATTATCTGGTGCTGGACCTGTGGCGTTTTTCGAGCAGTGGCAGAATAAATTATTTTTCAGCATCTGAATACTTTGCTGTTGTTTATTGTGCTTCACTATGTATTAACAACATGCAGTAATTAATTGCGCTGGTTTGACGATTAAATAACAAAACAATGTAAGCGTTGGTGATTCAGGGGTAAAATACTCGCCTGCCACGCGGGAGACATGGTTATTGTGCAAACAAGAAACATAACACATCCCTTAAACATTGCTGCAATATAATGTATACATTAAGTAAAAACTGTGTGCGAAAATCGAAAGTAACAGATCACTTGATTCTATGAATAATTATTGCACCAACAATGGACAGTTCTCCCTTCAAAGTGAGGCTGGCCCAATGAAAACGTGCGATCCAGAAGTGATTGCAATCCGCTGCTCTGGAATCAGAACCGCTAACATTGCAGCACATGGTCCAAATTAGACAAGCGCAGCAGCATCTATCTGAAGGGTATAAACAGGGCATGCTGGGGATACACAGGTCAGGCAGTAACCACGCGATGGAAAACAGAGTTAATGTTTCAGATCGATGATTGACCCTCAGAACATGTCTATAGGAGGGCGCAGTGAGGAGCAGCTATTTAAATGCGGGAGCAGAGAACACACGGATTCGATTCCCGGCCAATGAATAACCCCCGGTTTTACAAATGAATTGCAGTAAACAACTTAAATATAAAAAAGTATCGTGAAGCACTGTACAAAAAAATTCTCATATGGGGGTTTCAGACCGTCATATCTCGGTCTGTGACACTGCTGCATTTGCGTTAGAATCACGGTGCTGCATATATCGGCCACACTGGGACTATGTTCACCCTAAAACAGTTCCCAGCAGTCGTTGTATCTTGTAACATAAAAGCTTACTGCCCAAATTGCTCAATGTAGCAACAGAATATATATAAGGATCCGCTTTTGACCAATCGGTATTGACCTATTCCAAAGCTGGGCGGTGTGTATTTCAATTCTTTCACCAGGTGGCTGGTTTATTGTTCCAAGAAGATTACTACCTCATTGTCTAGGCTAGGAATCGCAACCAGGTGCATATCACCCACGCCATGAAAGGAGCCGATGATTGCTGGACGGACCACCGCCTAATCCACCCTGATATTTAAATTAATGTAGACTCAAAACAGCAGCGGGAACAGCAACGCGGCAGAGGAAAACCAACGGTGGAGCACGCAAATACCCGAAAAGAAAGCCCGCAACCATCTTAGGGAAGTCCAGTGAACTGGAGAAACAAAGTGTCCACAATGCCTGGTCTGCCCTCAAGGCCTCTGCATTTAGCACCTCTGCAGACACGCCTAGTAAATTCACCAGGATTCGTCACGACTGGTTCACCGAGAATGACCAGGCGATCCAGAAGCCACAAATAAGCCAAAATACACGGCATTATTGAACTGGAAACAGCAGCACAACTGGGGACCAATAAAGCAGTTACTTAGACCTCTAAAGATCGAGGTCCAAGTCCAAGATAAAACTCGCGACATACAGATCAGGTGGTGGGTGGAAATAGCGCAGGAGATCCAGCAACTAGATGAAAAACACGACGTGCATGGATTCATTTGGGCAGTCCAAGCAGTGAAGTTTGTACCCCACTGAGGGCCAGGAAAAGAAAAGCACTTATCAAGGACAGAGGGCCCGTTGGAAGGAGTACTTCGAGATCTCCTTAACAGAGACTCTGTCTTCGATATGAGTGTCCTCGATTCCATCCCACAACAAGTTACCCGCCACCAACTCAGCATAACCACAACCTGGCATGAGGTTCAAAAGCCTATCCGATAATTGAAGAATAACAACGCCTCAGGATGACATGGAATCCCCGCTGAAGCACTAAAGCATGGCTGTGAATTACAAGTTTGCGCGAATCAATTTCTCTTGTTTGGAATGAGGAGAGCATGCCAGGGTATTTCGGAGACGCTGTAATCGTGACTATCTTCAAGAAGGGCGACAAGACCGATTGCGGTAATTATAGAGGCATAACCCTGCTGTCTGCCCCAGGGAAAGTCATCGGAAGAATCCTCCTCAATCACCTTCTCCCTTTACCTGAAGTGGTGCAGAGTCACAGTGCTGATTCCGCCAACTAAGAGGGACAATAAAAACGACCGTCACCACGCGCCAAATTCAAGAAAAACGCAGGGAGCAGCTTTGATATGTATACATGACTTACATTGACCTCAAAAAGGCCTTAGACACCATCAACTGTGAGGGATTATGGAGTGTCCTCCTCAAATTCGGATGCCCTGAAAAGTTTTTCACTATCCATAGCCTGCTTCAGGATGACATGCAAGCTGTGATCCTGACCAACGGATCCACCACACATGTGCAAATCTGAGTCAAGCAAGGCTGTGTCATCGTACCAACGCTCTTCTGGATAATTTTTTCTGCAATGATCCATCTCACTCTAAAAATGCTCTGCGCTGGATTTGAGCTAAACTACAGAATAAATGGAAACATTTTCAAATTCCTTCGCCTCCATTCCAGATTCTAGGTTGTCTCATCATCTGCGATTGAATTACAGTATGCACACGAAGCTTGCGTTTTTGCACAATAGGAGGTCGAACTCCAAATCATCGTCAATACCATCACCAAAGCGTACGAAAGCGTGGACCTTACATTAAACATCCATAAGAAAAAGGTTTTCTACCACCTGCTCCGCCATACAGGATGGCCGCTTTATTATCTGGATCCATGACGAGGCCTTGGAAAACGTGGACCATGTCTCATACCTCGGAAGCCTACTGCCAATTAGGAAGACGCCGATGACAAAATCTTACACCGTCTAAATTGTGATTATGCAACATTCTGTCGCCTGAGGAAGAGAGTGTTCGAAGACCAGGATCTCAATGGCTACAGTGCAGTCGTCATGCCCGCCCTCCTACATGCTTCTCAGGTATGGCCTGTGTACAGCAGGCACTTGGAAACACGAGAGAAGTACTAACAACGCTTCCTCGGCAAGCTCCTGCAAATGCATTGGCAGGATAGGCATACCGACGACAGTGTTCTCGCTCAGAATAACATCCCCAGCATGGAAGCATTGGCCGCATTCCATCAACTCCAATGGACAGGCAACATCATCCGCATGTCCGATACTAATCTGCCAAATCAAGTGCTTTGCTCACAGCTCCAACAGGGCAAGCCAGTTCATGGTGGCAGAAGAAGCTCTTCCAAGACACTCTCAATGCCTCCTTGAAAAATTGTAACATCCCACCGACACATGGGAATCGTTGGCCCTAGACGGTTGAAAGTGAGGCAGAAACATTTGGGAAGGCGCGAACTGCCTCAGGTCACATCGCCGGAAGCACAATGAAGCCAAGTGCAAGAGGGGAAGGAGTCCACGACAACCCAAGCACCCCATCCATCCGTCCTGTCAAGCAACGTCTGCCCCACCTATGACAGAGAATGTGTTTCCGGCATTTTCTCATCAGTCAGCTGAGAACTAATATTAGTGTGGAAGCAAGTCATCCTCGACTCGGAGAGACCGCCGAAGAGAACACAAGCAAGGGAAGCCCGAAATACATAGATGCATTCATGAAGAGGATACATAAGCATACGAGTGGTGACGTTGAAGCGGTTATATGACGAAGGGTGGAAGGAGGCTCTTGTGGAGAATTAACACAGGAACTTAGCTGATTGGCCGAATGGCAGTTTATGTGCTCAAAATACTTTGTAATATTTTGTACATTAGTATCCTTTATATTTGCAATACACATAATCCATACTCAATTCTGACACGTTACTGATATATGAGGGATTTATACTCTCCAAATGATCTTTCTAACACACAGTGCCCACTGAAGTTCCAATTTACACCGACCATTTCCCAACATGGTATGTGTTCATTCTATGAATATAATCGCTGAACGGTCAGTAAACATACACTTTACAACAGACACAGCCCATGGCCGGATATTGATTCATTTTTCATATGGGAGGGATTTTTCTTGTCACTACAATCGGCATTATTAAGTACCCGTTAAATTTCCAGCATACTGAGCCGATGCCAAACATTGACATTACTTTTATGGGAGAGATTTATCTTGTCAATATTCCCTCATTTAGTGAAGCACCAAAGTGGGTGGCAATCGGGCAGTAAAGAGAAAAGATGGTCCAGAGTAGGTGTTACTGGGAATAGCAGAGCCATTCCCAGCATCTGCTGCCGGAGAGAGCGGGAGCACTGGTTAAGATCTGATTTGTTGAACTTACTTTTGAGGCAGGAACGTGGTAACGTGCCGAATTGAAAGATCAGGTGTGCACACCATTTAAACACAGCAGGAAGCCTGACCAAGCCCGTTGGATTCCTGGCCAATAAGGAACATTTTACGGTTTGTATTCGGCATCGTTGGACGAATTCAAAATCCGACTCTTTGTATCTTTAACCTTTAGACCTGCTGATTGAGGGCCGTGTGGCTCTTTGTCGGCCGGCGTGGATATGATGGGCGGGAACGGCCTCCTTCTGCGCTGTAAATTTCTATGTTTCTATGTTTCTATATTTTCAGCGCTAGAAAAAACAAGTCTGCCTGATATTCTGGGCAGGGCTTGTCTCATGAAGATGTGCAGTTGAAGATTACGCTGAATGTAAATTTGTTCCAACTCAGGCGAGCTCATGGGTACACAAAGCAAAATGTTAAGGTCCTGCTTTGGCCAGAATCGAACACGCGTGTAAGACATCCAATGAGACACAGAGACGAATACACCTGTAAAATTTAACTTTACTGTGTTGATTGGTTTTCATATTGCTCCTCTGCAGATCTGGTATTTAATTAAAA
Source organism: Pristiophorus japonicus (assembly GCF_044704955.1). Taxonomy (NCBI): domain Eukaryota; kingdom Metazoa; phylum Chordata; class Chondrichthyes; family Pristiophoridae; genus Pristiophorus; species Pristiophorus japonicus. The sequence continues at coordinate 11,578,919 of NC_092001.1, read as the reverse complement.
TATTTATGTTTTCTGCTAAAGCGATCGGATTTGAGAAGCGGATTTTAGACCAAAACTGAGCCTCGTTCTTCCGGATTTTGAACTCGGGACCGTTCGAAACAAAGCTGTAAAATCCCGAAAGACAGAATCATACCCCTAAAGCAGAAGAACTCAGAATTGAAATTTCAGATTATGAAGGTGCTGCAGTAGGTTAATCGGTCCATTGTGCCTGTGCTGCCTCTCTGAGTGTCCCACACCCATTGGTCCTACAAATGTTATTCCTTTAAAGTATATATTAATAACTTGAGACGTAATATGAGTGGAATCGAGCATGCTTGCTATATAAAGGTGAATTTGGACATGAGTTTTCAGGTGAATGACAAAATACGACAGGTATCGAATGTTTGACACAATATTGACGAAAATGGGATTCGAACCCATCCATGCAGAGCACAATGGATGTACAATCTATCGCCTTGAGCTCTCAACCAATTCGTCTCAGTGGTAAACTGCGATTAGCCATTCCATTTCCTGCTTTTTGCAACTGAAATAAATCAGCTGTGGCAAAGTCCCCTTCGCCGATTGTCCTGCCCGTGCACCTTGATCAACAATGTTGAAAATGTACCATCAGCTTCTGTAAGTAAAAGGCCTTCCGTTGCTCCAGGTGAATGAGCATCAGAAATAGCCGGTTTTGAGACAGAGTCAGAAAAGGGAAGAAACTTTTTCGACGGGATAGGACTTTATTACCATCGAAGTCAGGCGCCTTATCCATTCGGCCACTCCGCCACAATTGTGAGCAAAGTGTTAATCATTGTAGACGGCAGAAAAAGCTGGTAGGTGAGGCGGGTTTAAAGGAGAAAATACTATGTGGCTGCATTCTATCAGCGGTTCCGCAGAGAACAAAAGATATAAAGTGAGCTGTGCCGTAACTCGGACTTAAACCTAGGTTGCTGCGGCCACAACGCATCGTACGAACCACGATACGATTACTGTGCCACACAACAGCTACTGAAACTCTACTCTGACCAGAGCACGGTCTCACACTTAGAAAAGATGGATTTTTTTGATGAGGCCTAAATCAGCCCTGCCAGTAATTATGGCAGCGGTGGAATTCGACCCACGCACCGCAGCGTCTGGAGCATTAATTAAGAATGGGAACCAGTGCAGCCGTAATTACATTTAAAATGAATGTAGCCCGTTCACATGGGAAGAAATTCACATATCGTGGGTTATAAAGACAAAAAAGAGGAGGGCAAGTGGACGTCGAAGCCAGGATCTTTTATTGACTCGACAGGCGAACCGACCAGGTCAGCCACGGAGTCAAACTACGCCTTTGATGCCTCACCTCCACTTACTGACATCTGTCAGATGCCTCACCTCCACTCACTGACATCTATCAGATACCTCGCCTCCACTCAATGACATCAATCAGATACCTCACCTCCACTCACTGACATCTATCAGATATCTCGCCTCCACTCACTGACATCTATTAGATACCTCATCTCCACTCACTAACATCTATCTGATACCTCACCTCCACTCACTGATATCTATCAGATACCTCGCCTCCACTCACTGACATCTATCAGATACCTCGCCTCCACTCACTGACATCTATCCGATACCTCACCTCCACCCACTGACATCTATTAGATACCTCACCTCCACTCACTGACATCTATCAGATACTTCGCCTCCACTCACTGACATCTATCAGATACCTCGCTTCCACTCACTGAGATCTATCAGATGCCTCGCCTCCACTCACTGACATCTATCAGATACCTCGCTTCCACTCACTGAGATCTATCAGATGCCTCGCCTCCTCTCACTGACATCTATCAGATACCTGTCACTCTCGGTTGAAGTCTATGACCGTATTATATTTTAAAAAAGGAGGGAGAGAGAAAACAGGGAATTATAGACCGGTCAGCTGGACCTCAGTAGTGGGTAAAATGATGGAATCAATTATTAAGGATGTCATAGCATTGCATCTGGAAAATGGTGACATGATATGTCCAAGTCAGCATGGATTTGTGAAAGGGAAATCATGCTTGACAAATCTTCTAGAATTTTATGAGGATGTTTCCAGTAAAGTGGACAAAGGAGAACCAGTTGATGTGGTATATTTGGACTTTCAGAAGGCTTTCGACAAGGTCCCACACAAGAGATTAATGTGCAACGTTAAAACACATGGGATTGGGTGAAGTGTGCTGACGTGGATTGAGAACTGGTTGTCAGACAGGAAGCAAAGAGCAGGAGTAAACGGGTACTTTTCAGAATGGCAGGCAGTGACTAGTGGGGTGCCGCAAGGTTCTGTGCTGGGGCCCCAGCTGTTTACATTGTACATTAATGATTTAGACGAGGGGATTAAATGCAGTATCTCCAAATTTGCGGATGACACTAAGTTGGGTGGCAGTGTGAGCTGCGAGGAGGATGCTATTAGGCTGCAGAGTGACTTGGATAGGTTAGGTGAGTGGGCAAATGCATGGCAGATGAAGTATAACGTGGATAAATGTGAGGTTATCCACTTTGGTGGTAAAAACAGAGAGACAGACTATTATCTGAATGGTGACAGATTAGGAAAAGGGAAGGTGCAACGAGACCTGGGTGTCATGGTACATCAGTCATTGAAGGTTAGCATGCAGGTACAGCAGGCAGTTAAGAAAGCAAATGGCATGTTGGCCTTTATAGCGAGGGGATTTGAATACAGGGGCAGGGAGGTGTTGCTACATTTGTACAGGGCCTTGGTGAGGCCACACCTGGAGTATTGTATACAGTTTTGGTCTCCTAACTTGAGGAAGGACATTCTTGCTATTTAGGGAGTGCAGCGAAGATTCACCAGACTGATTCCCGGGATGGCGGGACTGACCTATCAAGAAAGACTGGATCAACTGGGCTTGTATTCACTGGAGTTCAGAAGAATGAGAGGGGACCTCATAGAAACGTTTAAAATTCTGATGGGTTTAGACAGGTTAGATGCAGGAAGAATGTTCCCAATGTTGGGGAAGTCCAGAACCAGGGGTCACAGTCTGAGGATAAGGGGTAAGCCATTTAGGACCGAGATGAGAAGAAACTTCTTCACCCAGAGAGTGGTGAACCTGTGGAATTCTCTACCACAGAAAGTAGTTGAGGCCAATTCACTAAATATATTCAAAAGGGAGTTAGATGAAGTCCTTACTACTCGGGGGATCAAGAATTATGGCGAGAAAGCAGGAAGGTGGTACTGAAGATTCATGTTCAGCCATGAACTCATTGAATGGCGGTGCAGGCTAGAAGGGCTGAATGGCCTGCTCCTGCACCTATTTTCTATGTTTCTATGTTTCTATGCATCTCTCCATTCTATTCCGATGTGTGCGGATATGTCTGCATCACTCGCTGCTTTTGACTCGCTGTGTCAATCGCTGAATTGATTCGGAATGTATGTCTGAGTATGTTTCCGACATGAATAAAAACTGAGGATGAGACAATTCCTCTTCTGAGTTACTGGGTAACTAATGAGCCAACATTTATAAAAAGAAATTGTTTATTGTGATGCAGCAAATACAATATTCCATCTTGAATGTGTTTGGTTCGATTCTGTTCAAAGCGAAATTATGCCACCAGCATGCATTTATTAATCCTTTTTATTTGACGGCAGAAGTTCTACATTTGCACCTTAAGGACATTCATCACAATAAATCCAGATTTCAAGAAGTAAACCCGTTTTTGAAGAAAGGGCTGCGAGACTGTGGAACGCACTGGTGCAGAGCAGCAGATATAAAACAAGATTTAAAATGGCAATGTGTGGACGAATTGGAGAGAGTGGCAAGAGAGCCACAAGAAAGTCACACAGCAGCTTCGAGAATCTTTCCCTGACCACAGCATTGTTGCGGATGGCAAGGATTATTTTGCTGTTAAATATTAATTAAATGCAACATATATTTGCAGCTTTTTTGTTTCTATCCTGTTACAGTCATAAGCAATTAGAAATAGGATGAAGCCATTCAGCCCCTCGAGCCTGCTCTGCCATTTAATAATTTCCCGGCTGATATATGTGATTTGCCTGTGATCATGCGATAAATTTTAATATCGTTGCTCAGCAAAAATCTACGAATCGGTATTTTGAAATTGTCATTTGACCTCCAGCCTCAAAAGCTTTTTAGAGGAGAGAGTTCCAGTTTTCAGCTAACCTCTGTGTGAGAAAGTGATTCCTTACTGAATGGGCTATCTCTAATTTTATGGTTTTTCCTCATTGAGCTGGACACTCGCACCAGAGGGAATAGTTTATCTCCATGTTACAGCTATTTGTTTGTTGCTCTGACCGAAGTCTGCAAACCAGAACATTATCTGTCCCTCTCATCCTGTCTCTCTCATTTAGCGTTTGAGCATATGCTTCTCTCCCTGATAGTTATTTACGCCCAATATTCTGTAACATAATGATGGACCGCCTAAACCTATTCCTATCACTGTAATCCATCCATGAACCATCTAATCTATCCCTATTTCGGTAAACCATCCTTGGACCCTCTATCCCTTTCCCTATCACTGTAACCCATCCATGGACCACCTATCCCTATCACTGTAACACATCCATCGACCCCCTATCCCTATCACTGTGACCCATGCATGGACCATCAACTCAATCCCTATCTCAGAAATTCATCCATGGACCCCCTATCATTCCCGATCACTGTAACCTATCCATGGACCGCCTATCGCTATCGCTATCACTGTAACCCGTCAATGGACCCCCTATCACTGTAACCCATCCATGGAACACATACTCCCTATCCCTTTCACTGTAACACATCCATGGACCTCCTAACCCTATCCCTATCACTGTAATCCATCCATGGACCGCCCATCACTATCCCTATCACTGCAACCCATCCATGGACTCCCTCTCACTATCCTTATCACTGTAATCCATCTATGGATCGCCAATCCCTATCCCTATCACTGTCACCCATCCATGGGCTCCCTATCCCTATCCCTATCACTGTAACCCATCCATGGACACCCTATCCCTATCAATGTAACCCATCCTTGGACCCCCTATCCCTATCCCTATCACTGTAATGGATCCATGGGCTCCCTTTTCCTGTCCCTATCGCTGTAACCCATCCATGGACTCCCTATCCCTATCAGTGTGACCCATCCATGGACCCCCTAACCCTATCACTGTAACGCATCCATGGACCCTCTATCACTATCCCTATAACTGTAACCAATCCATGGACTCACTATCCCTATCACTGTGACCCATCCATGGACCCCCTTTCCCTATCCCTATCACTGTAACCCATCCATAGGCTCCCTAACCCTATTCCTATCACTGTAACCCATCCATGGATCCCCTATCCCTATCACTGTAACCCATCTATGGACCTCTATCCCTATCACGGTGACTCATCCATGGACCCCTTACCCCTATTCCTATCAATGTAACCCATTAATGGACCCCCTATTCCTATCACTGTAACACATCCATGGAACCCTTATCCCTATCGCAATCTCCGTAACCCATCCATGGACCCCCTATCCCCATCACTGTAAGCCATCCATGGACCCCCTATTCCTATCCCTATCTCTGAAACCCATCCATGGATCACCTATCCCGATCACTGTAACACATCCATGGACCCACTATCCCTATCCCTGTCACTGTAACCCATCCATGGACCTCCTATCCCTATTCCTATCACTGTAACCCATCCATGTACCCACTGCACCTATCCCAATCAATGTAACCCATCCATGTACCCCCTATCGCTATCACTATCACTGTAACCCATCCATGGACCCTCTATCCCTTTTGCAGTCTCTGTAACCTAGCCATGTACAGCCTATCCATATCACTATTGCATAAACCCGTCCATGGATAGCCTATCCCTATCCCGATTGGTGTAACCAATCCATGGACCGGCTATCCCTATCGTAATCTCTGTAACCTATCCATGTACAGCCTATACCTATCGCTATCGCAGTAATCTGTCCATAGAGCGTCCATCGCTGTCGCTTTAATCTTCCATACACTGCTGCCAATCGCCCATCCTTTTGCCTCAACCGAGGATTCGCCTCCACCTAGGTTGACTTTGCCCTCGAACATGTTCGGCCCATTTGCCGCAATGCTGCTCTCACCCTTTCTCTCCCCCTCACGCAAAAAATAAGGATTCACCCTTGCACTCAACTTCCACCACATCAGCCTCAACAATCAACGCAACATCCTCCACCATGACTGCCGCCTCCAGCGTGAATTAACCACCAAACACTTCTTCCCCTCTCTTCCCATTCCAGCATTTCTGAAGAGACCGCTCCTTGCGCAATACCCTGGTCCATTCCGCAGTCACTCTAACAAGCCGCTTCCCATCCCACGGCACCCTCCCAGGCAAGCGCATGAGATGCAACACTTGCATTGTTACCTCCTTACTACTCACTGCCCAGGGCCTCAAACATACACGTTGCAGGTGAAACAGTGAGTTAATTGTATTTCTTTCAACGTGTTATACTTTATCCGCTGCTCACCAAGCGGTCTCCTCGACACTGGGGAGACCAGACATAGATAGGGTGATCGCTTTGTGGAGCACCTCGGTTCCGGCAGCAAGCTTGACACTGAGCATCCGGTCATAAGGTATTCATTCTCCAGCCCACTCCCTCTCTGAGACGATTTTCTTGGTGAAACGAAGCTCAACGTAAAGTCGAGGAACGGCACCTCATCTTTCGATTCGACTATTTACTACATTCTGTGTTCAAGATTGAGTACACAAAATGAAGGTCATAACCACTGCTCCCATGTTCTAGACACTAGATATTGTTAATGATTCTGCTGTTCACATTTAGAGCTCCACTAGACCCATCTTTTCTTTCTTTACTTGTCCCACTGTTATCCGCTTTTGTTTTGCACAATCAACCCCTTGATTCATTTCATCTCTCCTGCCTTCCACCCTATTACAGATCGTTCCATTTGTTTTTTCCTGCCGCCATATCTTTCCCTGCATCCGTACTGCTTAAAATCTGCTATAGCTCCAGGTATTTACAGTTCTGACAATTGGTCATCGACCTGACACGTTAACTTTACTCATCTCTCCATAATAGCTTTTTGATCTGCTGAGTATTTCCAGCAATTTCTATTTGAATTTCGGATTTTCAGCTCTTATATTCAGGTAATATTCACATCAGCTCTGTGTGGGTGAGGCACGGTGACGAAGCGGCAAGGTGTAGATCTTATAAACGGAAAAGTGCAGAATCACCCCGATCCAAGCATTCATAAAATGTTGCTTTTCAACCTCCTGTTGCTTCTAATGATCCCATTTTGCACCTAAATCTGCCGACCCCTGTGCCTGAAGATACAATGAATCGCCTGAATAGGTCGGAGAGGAATTCCCCAGATATTTCCCCATATTGCCCTGGATTGTTGTCTATTTTTCCTCTACCAGGAAGTCAGATGGCTCCGGTTGAGGTGGAGTGTTGAATGTGTCACTCTAAGGAGTGTCGCAGTTGTGAGGCTGACTATTTGGGCTGGGTGCTTTGCACCATTGCTTATTGTTCATAGGTTTATATGTAACATTCAGGGCTACTGACTGAGGGCCGTGCAGCTCATTGTCGTCTGTCGTGAAAGGATGGGACGAAATGGCCTGCTTCTGCACTGCAAATTTCTATATTTCTATGTTTTTTAAATGTTTCTCAGTCCTTTGATTTCCCAACCCTTTGCGAAACGACTTTATCTGAATTGTCCTGCTATGGACGTCATTATCTGCTCCTAACAGGATGAAATAAAATCACACGAGAAAAATGATTGTTACATCACAGATTGACACAACTCAGAGGAGATAATTTGTCCTATCTTCTCTGTGCCGGCTTTTTTCAATGGGCTATCCAATTAAACTCACTGCCTTGCACATTGCGCGCAGTCCCGATAAATGCTCCCCATCAATATCTATCGAAGTCACATTTGAAAGTTATTTGGAAGCTGCGCATCTGCCGGTGGGTCAGGAAGTGGGAGGTGCGGATGGACTTCGGACCACTTTCTCAGAAGGCCAGTGGCCTCTTCGTGGTGTGGACTGGCTCGTAGCTCTCTAGGTTTGAGGACTCTGTTAATCCCTTCCCACTCACTGAGCAGGAGATTGGCCTGTCACTGGTGAGGACATGCCAATGGGTCAGCAGATCGTGGAGCTTCCTTAAAGTGTCGGAAAGTGTGAAGTCAATGTCGGAAAGTGTGAGGACAATGTCGGAAAGTGTGAGGACAATGTTGGAAAGTGTGAGGTCAATGTCGTAAAATGTGAGATCATCCACATTGCGAATAAAAACAGTAAAAGGGAATATTATTTGAATGGGGAGAAATTACAACATGCTGCGGTGCAGAGGGACCGGGAGGTCCTTGTGCATGAATCCCAAAAAAGTTAGTTTGCAGGTGCAGCAGGTAATCAGGAAGGAGAATGGAATGTTGGCCTTCATTGCGAGAGGGATGGCGTAAAAAGCAGGGTGGTCCTTCTGCAACTGTATAGGGTATTGTTGAGGCCGCACCTGAAGTACTGCGTGCAGTTTGGTCACCTTACTTAAGGAAGGATATACTAGCTTTCGAGGTGGTACAGAGACGATTCACTAGGCTGATTCTGCAGATGAGGGGGTTACCTTATGATGATAGATTGAGTAGACTGGTTCTTTACTCATTGGTTTTTGAAGGATGAGGGGTGATCTTATAGAAACATTTAAAATAATGATATGGATAGACAAGATAGAGGCAGCGAGGTTGTTCCCACTGGTCTGGGAGACTAGAACTAGGGGGCACAACCTCAAAATACGGGGGAGCCAATTTAAAACGGAGTTGAGAAGGAATTTCTACTCCCAGAGGGTTGTGAATCTGTGGAATTCTCTGCCCAAGGAAGCATTGGAGGCTAGCTCATCGAATGTATTCAAGTCACAGTTGATAGATTTTTAACCAACAAGGGAATTAAGGGTTATGGGTAGCGGGCGGGAAAGTGGAGCTGAGTCGACGGCCAGATCAGCCATGATCTTGTTGAATGGCGGAGCAGTCTCGATGGGCAAGATGGCCGACTCCTGTTCCTAATTCTTATATTCTTATGTTCTTATGAAACTGCTCGCAGTGGTACCGGCTGTACCAGCTATCATCGCCTGCAATGGGAACGGCTGCACCCGCTCTCATTGTCCACAGTGTGACGGGCTGCACTCGCTCGCATCACCCGCAGTGGGATGGTAAGTACTCGCTCTCATCGCCCGCAGTGCGACAGGCTGTACCCGCTTCCATCGTCCGCATTGGGACGGGCTATACTTGCTCACATTGCCAGCAGTGGGACGGACTGCAGCTGCTCTCATCGCCCGCAGTGGGGTAGGCTGTACCCACTCTCATCACCCGCAGTGCTACCGGCTATACCCGCTCGCATTGCCCACAGTGGGTCGCTCTGCACCTGCACTCATCTCCCGCAGTGGGACAGCCTGTACCCGCTGTCATCGCCCGCAGGTACAGGCAAGTGACCCATTATTTCTTTCGCAGGCTTATCTCCAAATACTTCCTTTCCCCATCTCGTCCTCCCCACACCCTGCTATTCCCCACTGTGTAGTTTTTCAGTCAGTATATCTGCTCGAAGCTCGCTCACTCCAAAGAAGTCAGCGCACTGGCACGCTCTTTTTCAGTTGCGGATATGTTGTCCAGTAACACTGATGCTTCCCCCAAGACACAGCACCCAAACACTACCACTTGCTCATGCAAAGGATGATGATGTTCAGGTTCCCGATGGTTAAAGTTATTCCATCAGATTTTCACGTTGTTTGATTGGAGTTATCTGGTCAGCAAAAAGGAGCCAATCTAAAACCCAGTTGCAGAACAGCAGTTATAAAGTGCATTTATATAGCGTGGTTTGTGTGTCAAAAGTTCTCGAGATCTTTTAAAAGAGCAGACAACAGCGAAAAAATGTTGATATTGAGCCGGTTAAGGGGATATTATGACAGATGGCACAAAACTTTAACAAGGAGCGTCTTGAAGCAAGAGATAGTGAGGCCTTTAGGAAGATAATTCAAAAGGTAACAGGCAGGGCAGCTGAATGCACGGTTAAGAATAGTGGAGCGATCAAAATCAGGGATGCTGAATAGGCCAGAATTAGAGGAGCAGAGATATTGGAATTTGCTTGACTGAAGGGTGCGAGGCCATGCAGCGATTTGAAAACAATAATGAGAAATTTAAAGTGGACATGTTGCTGGAGCGGGAACCAACATGTAAAATGAATGGACAATCAGGTTGCAGACGAATTATAGGGTGAGAACATTTAAGGTTATTCAGTTTGGTAGGAAGAATCGAAAGAACAGAATGTTTTGGAAATGGTCTGAAACTATTAAATATTCTTGCTCAGAGAGATTTATGTGTCCTCGTACAGGAAACACAAACATTTAGCATGCAGCTTCAGCAAGCAATTTGGACGTCCAATCGCATATTTATCTTGTTCCAAGGCAGATGGAATACAAGAGTGAGGAAGTTCTTTTACATTTGTACTGGCCTTTGTTGAGAGCAGACCTGCGGTACTGTGCACAGTTTTGTTCTCCTTATAAGGGAATACATGCGGTGCAATGATGCTTCACTAAATTGTACCGTGGGATGAGAGGGTTGTCCTTTGAGGAGAGATTGAGTAGTTTGGCTCTATGCTCTGTGCAGTTTAGAAGAATGAGAGGCGATAAGAATTAAACATATACGATTCTGAAGGGGATTGACAGGCGAGATACTGAGAGGTTGTTACCCTGGCTGAAGAGTGTAGAACAATGCGGCATTGTCTCAGGATATCCGGTCGGCCTTTTCAGACCGTAAGGAGAAGGAATTACTTCACCCAAGGGTTGACAATCTTCGAATTCTGTAACAAAATTAGTTGTCGGTGTTGAATCATTGAATATATTCAAGGCTCAGATCGATCGATTGTTGGACGCTCGGGAATGAGAGGGTTATGTGGATCGGGCTGTAAATTGGAACTGGGATCAAATATCAGCCATGATCTTACTGAATTATCTTCAATGTAGGTCAGCTCTAAAGTTTTTTAAGGCAATTGACAAAAGGCGGAGTGGCAACGTTCAGAAACATTTTGTGTACTCAACATGTTGTTGTGGTCTGTAATTCACTGCCTGAAAGCGCAGCTGAAGCAAACTCAATCTTAACTTTCGAAGCGGGATTGAAAATGGAAGGGACAAAGTTTTCCCGGTTCTGCGGAAAGTACAGGGACAGTGGATTTAATTGGATAGCGCTTTCAAAGAGCAAACCCAGCGGCGATGAATCAAATGGCCTAATTGTGTGCTGCATGAAACAATGAAAACATAATTGCAAATGTTGTCACCGTAAATACGGAAGAGTAAATTCTGACTTTCATTTGTATAGATCAGGGACTTCACTTCTGTGGATTGATTTAGAGAAACTAGTCTGAATCCCGTTGGAGCAGTGAAGGATAAGAGGAGATTTCATGGAGGTTTTCAAAATCATGGACAGTTTTCTTAGAGTAAATACGTTGAGTAAATATGTCAGTCCTGCCATCCCTGGAATCAGTCTGGTGTACCTTTGCTGCACTCCCTCAATAGCCAGAATATCCTTCCTCAGATAATGAGACCAAAACTGTGCAAAATATTCAAAGCCTCAACAAGGCCCTGCACAACTGCAGTAAGAGCTCCCTGCTCCAGTACTCAAATCCTCTCGCTTTGAAGGCCAACATGCCATTTGCCTTCTTCACTGTCTGCTGTACCTGCATGCCAGCTTTCAATGACTGATGTACCATGACACCCAGCTCTCGTTGCACCTTCCCTTTACCTAATCTGTCACCATTCAGATAATATTCTACCTTCCTGTTTTTGCCACCAAAGTGGATAACCTCACATTTATCTACATTATACTGCGCCTGTCATGCATTTGCCAACTCCACCTAACCTTTCCAAGTCTACCTGAAAACTCTTAACATCCTCCTCACAGGTCACAATGCCACCCAGCTTAGTGCCATCTGCGCCTTGGAGAAATTACAATCAATTCCTTCGTCTAAATCATTGTAAATAGCTGCGTACCCATCACTGAACATTGTGGTACCCCACTAGTCACTGCCTGCCATTCTGAAAAGGACCAGTTTATTCCTACTCTTTGCTTCCTGTCTGCCTATCGGTTCTCTATCGACCTCAATACATTAACCCCAATATCATGCGCTTTAAATTTGACACAGATGTCTTGTGTGGGACTTGTCAAAAGCCTTTTGAAAGTCCAAATACACCACATCCACTGGTTCACCCTTGTCCACTCTACTAGTTACATCCACAAAAAATTCTAGATTTGTCAAGCATGATCCCTTTCATAAGTCAATGCTGACTTGAACCGATCCTGTCACTGCTTTCCAAATGCGATGCAATTAGATCTTTAAGAATTGATTCCTACATTTTCCCCACTACCGATGTCAGGCTAACAGGTCCTCAATTCCCTGTTTTCTGTCCCTCCTGTTTTGAAAAGTGGGGTTACATTAACTACCCTCCAATCTAAAGGAACTGATCCACAGACTATAGGTTGTTGACAAATTACAACCAATGCATCGACAATTTATAGGGCCTCTTCCTTAAGTACTCTGGGATGCAGATTATCAGATCCTGGGGAGTTATCGGCCTTCAATCCCATCAATTTTCCTAACCCAATTTCGTGACTTATAAGGATTTCCTTCAGTTCCTCCTTATCGCTAGACAGTCGGTAACCGAGTATTTCCCGAAGGTTATTTGTGCCTTCCGTAGTGAAGACAGAACCAAAGTACTTGTTCAATTGGTCTGCCATTTTTTTGTTCTCCATTATGAATTCGCCTGATTCTGACTGCAAGGGACAAACATTCGTCTTCACTAATCTTTTTCTCTTCGCATATCTATAGAAGCTTTTGCAGTCAGTTATGTTCCCTGCAAGCTTACACTTGTACTCTCGTAATAATCTCTTCATTATAACCTGAGTCTCGGGAAAATTGGCATAGGGTCAGTAGAATCAGGGGAATGAATGCGTGGCTCGGTTGTTGGTGTGGGAGAAGTGGATTTCGATTCGTAGGCACTGGCACCAATACTCCGGAAAGAGAGAGCTGTGGGAACGGACTACACCTAAACTATGCTGGGACCAGAGTTCTAGCGAACCGACTAACTAGGGAGATAGATAGGGTTTGAAACAAAATAAGGGGGGGTCACATTTTCTTTGATCTTTCTTTGCGTAAGAGCAAAGAAACTGAAGCACTGCAGGAAGCTGATTGTGGTAAGGATAACCAGATTATCTCAGGAAGGGACAGAGCATAGAAACGAAAGAGTGCACGAGCAAATAAGGTCTAGGTACTACAAATAGCGATAAGACACATAGGACTATAGTACAAAATAATTGTAACATGTCGAATAATGTTAAAAAGACCAATTTAAAAGCATTGTATCTGAATATACGAAGCATCTGTAGTAAGGGAGATAAATCAACAGTGCAAATAGATGTAAACGGATACGATATAGTTGCAATTATGGAGACATGCTTGCAGGGTGACCAGAATTGAGAACTGAATATTCAAGGATGTTCGATGCTTAGGAAAGACAGGCAAAAATGATGATGGGATTGGGTGACATTTTTAGTGAAGGATGAAATCATAGCAATTGTGAGAAAGGATATTAGCTCAGAAAATCAAGATATAGAAACAGTTTGGGTGGAGCTAAGGAGCAGCAAAGGGCAGAACACATTGCTGGGAGTTTCTCTAGCCCTCCAATCGGTCGTCGTAGTGTAGAGGATGGCAGTAAACTGGAAGTTAGAGGTGATTGTAGCAAGAGAGCTTCATTCGGTGACTGTAATCTACATATAGACTGGCCAAACCAAATTAGTAATAATACTGCAGCAGATGAATGCCTGGTGCGTGTACGAGATGTATTTTAGACCAGTATGGTAAGGAGCCTACTAAGGAACAGGCTACCCTCGATTGGGTATTGTGAAATGAGTACGGATTAATTAACAGTCTTGTTGTGCGGAGTGCTTGAAGGAAGAGTGAACATAACATGATTGAATATGCTATTATGATGGAAAGTGAAGCAGTCCAATCCGAAACTAGGGTCATAAATCTAAACCAAGGAAATTACGAAAGTATGAGGTATGAATTGGCTATGATAGATTGCGACGATTCATTAAAAGGCATGACAGTGGAAAGACAATGGCTAAAATTTAAGGAACTAATGCATAAATTGCTTCAGTTATACTTTACTTTCTGCCGTAAAAGCACACAAGGTAAAGTTGCACAACCTTGGCTAACAAAAGAAATTAAGGATATTATTAGATCCAAAGAGGAGTTATACAAATGTGCCAGAAAAAGTAGCAAGCCTGAAGATTGGGAGCAGTTTTGAATTGAGCAAAAAAGGGCCAAGAGATTGATTAAGAGGGGAAACATTTTGTTTGACAGTACACTTGCAAGGAACATAAAAAACGACTGCAAAAGTTTCTACATGTATGTCAAAAGAAAATGATTAGTGAAGACAAATGTAGGTACTTTACAGACAGAAACAGGAGAATTTGTCATGAAAAATAAGGAAATTGCAGAGCAAAGAAATAAATACTTCGGTTCTATCTTCACCGAAGAGGACACAATTAACGTCCCAGAAAAGCAAGGGAACCAAGGCTCTAGTGAGCAAGAAGATTTAAAGGAAATGCTCAGTAGTAAGAAAATAGTGCTGGAGAAACTGATGGGACTGAAGGCAGATAAATCCCCAGGACCTGATGATCTGCATCCCAGAGTACTAAAATGAGCTAACCATGGAAATAGTTGACGCATTGGTTATCATCTTCCGAAATTCTATCGATTATGGATCAGTTCCTGCAGATTATAGACTGGCAAATGAATCCCCACTATTTAGAAAAGGATGGAGAGATAAAACGGGGAACTACAGACCGGTGAGCCTGATAGTAGTAGGGAAAATGCTGGAGTCTATAATAAAGGATGTGATAATGGCGCACTTAGATAACGGGATTAAACAAAGTCAACATGGAGTTATGAAACGAAAATCATTTTTGACAATCCTACTGGATTTTTTTTTGAAAATATAAATGATAAAATAGATAAGTGAGAACAAATGGATGTAGTGTATTTGAATTTTCAGAAGGCCTTTGATATAGTTCCATATAAGAGGTTAGTGTGAAAAAATTAAAGCACACAGGAATGTTGGTAACGTATTGGCATGGATTGAAAATTGGTTAACTGAGAGGAAACAGAAAGTTAGCATAAACGGGTCCTTTGGGTGGCGGGCATGACTAGTGGGGTGCCACAGGGATAAGTGCTTAGTCCCCAGCTAACCGCAATATATATAAATTATTTGGATGAGGGAACCAAATGTAAAGTTTCAAATTTGCTGACGACACAAAACTAGGTGGGATTGTGATTGTGAGGAGGAAGCAAAGGCCCTGCAAGGCTATTTAGATAGAGTGGGCAAAAACTTGGCAAATGCAGTAGAATGTGGATAAATGTGAAGTTATCAACTTTGGTAGGAAAAACATAAGGACAAAATAGTATTTAAATCTTGATGGCTTGGGAAGTGTTGACGTACAGAGGGACCTGGGTGTCCTTGTACACCAGTCATTGAAAGCATACATGCAGGTGCAGCAAGCAGTTAGGTTAGCAAATGGTATGTTGGCCTTCATTGCAAGAGGATTTGAGTACAGTAGCAAGGATGTCTTACTACAGTTGTTTAGGACATTGGTGAGACTGCAGCTGTAGTATTGTGTGCAGTATTGATCTCCTTATCCAAGAAAGGATATACTTGCCGTAGACCGAGGGCAGCGAAGGTTCAACCGACTGATTCCTGGGATGGTAGTACTGACGTATGAGGTATGATTGGGTCGACTATGCCTGTGTTCTCTAACGTTTAGAAGAATGAGAGGGGATCTCATTGAAACGTATAAAATAGACTGGATGCGGGGAGGATATTTCCTCTGGCTAGAACAAGTGGTCACAGTCTACGGATATGGGGTAGGAAATTTACGACCATGATCAGGAGAATTGTTTTCACTCAGAGGGTGGTGAACCTGTGGAACTTTCGACCACAGAAGGCTGTGGAGACTAAATCACTGAATATATTTAAGAGGGAGATAGATAGATTTCGAGAAACAAAAGGCCTCAAGGGGTATGGGGAAAAACAGGAATATGGTGTTGAGATAGAGCATCAGCCATGATCATTTTGAATAGCGGTGCAGACTCGAAGGGTCGAAACGCCTACTACTGCTCCGATGTTATATGTATCCAAAGACATGTACATTGACAGCAAAATACACACATAAACATAAACTTAAACACAGAGGCACACACACAAACACATGGACACAGGCAAACTCACAGCAGGTGGTGAAACGACCAACATGGCGGAAGCATCTGCTTGACCTCGTCCTCACCAATCTACCTGTCTCAGATGCACCTGTTCATGCAGCATTGTTAGCAACGACCGCCGTACAGTCATTCTAGATTGGAATTCCAGTATTCATACGGAGGATACCATCCATCGTGTTGTGTGGCACTACCACCGAACTAAATGGGATGGTTTCAGAACAGATTTAGCAGCTGTAAACTGGGCATTCATGAAGCGCTGTGGACTATTGGTAGCAGACGAATTTTATTACACCACAATTTGTAACCACAAGGCTCGGCATATAGCTCACTCTACCATTACCATCAACCTGGGGACCAACCGAGGTTCAATGAATGGTATAGAAGAGCATGCCAGCAGCAGCACCCAGCATAGCTGAACATGAGGCGCCAAACTGGGGAAGCTGAAATACAGGACGACATTCATGATAAAACGCGGAAGCAGCATGCTTTAGCCAATGTCCAGCGATACCACAATGAATGGTCAGATTAAGGCTCTGTAGTCCTGCCACAACCAATCGTTAATGGTGGTGTACCAAAAATTAACAATTAATGGAAGGAAGAGTTTGCATGAATATCCCATCCGTAATGATGACGGAGCACAGCAGGTGAGTGTAAAATAAAATGCTGAAAGGTTTACAACCATCTTCAGACAGATGTGCCGTGTGAATGATCCATATCGGCGTCATCTTGAGGTCTCCTCCATCACAGTAGTCAAACTTTAGTCAATTGGATTCACTCGACGTGACATCAGTGACCTTCATTCCATGATAATTTCAGAGATGGGGATGTTCGCTGATGAATGCACAGTGTTCAGTTTAATTTCCTGAAAACACTGGGTACAGTTAAAGTCTGGGCCCCGACAACATCCTGGCTGTTGTGCTGCAGACTTGTTCTCCAGAACTAGCCGTGCCTCCAGCCAAGCTGTTCCAGTCCGGCCAAAATACTGGCATCGAACCGACAATGTGGAAATCTGCCCGTTTATTTCCTGTCAACAAAAGGCAGGATGAATCCAATCCAGCAAATTAGCGCCGCATCAGTCTATTCTCAATCATCAGCAAAGTGTTGGAAGATTTGTCAACAGTGCGATCAAGCGGCACTTACTCTCCAATACCCTGCTCACTGATGCCCAATTTCAGTTACGCCAGAACCGCTCAGCTCAATACTTCATTGCAACCTTGGTCCAAATATGGACAATAGAGATCAAGTCCAGAGATGAGGTCAAAGAGACTGCCTTTGACGAACAAGGCAGCATTTAAACGAGTGTGGCATGAAGGAGCCCTAATAAAACTAAAGTCAATGGGCATTAGGGGTAAAACTCTCCACTGGCTGAGTCATACCTAGCACAAAGGAAGATGGTTGTGGTGGTTGGAGGTCAATCATCACAAACTCAGGACATCGCTGCAGGAGTTCTTCAGGGCAGTGTCCTAGGCAAAACCGTCTTCAGTTGCTTCATCAATGACCTTATTTCCATCATGAAGTCAGAAGTTAAGAGCTTCGCTGATGATTGCAACGTGTTCATTCCATTCGCAACTCGTCAGTTAATGGAGCAGTCCATGCCGGCATAGAGCAAGATCTGGAGAACATGCAGACCCAGGCTGATGTGGCAAATAACGTTCGTGCCGCGCAAATGCCAGGCAATGACTATTTCCAGCAAGCTTTGGTCTAACCACCGCCCCTTAAAAGTCAATGGCATTAACATCACAGAATCCCCTAAAAACAACATTCTGGGAGTTAGCATTGACCAGAAACTTAACTGGACCAGCCACATAAATACTGTGGCAACAAGAGCCGGTTTGAGGCTGGGTACTTTGCGGCGAGTGTTTCCCGGCTCGACTCACCAAAGCATTTTCACCATCATAAAGGCACGAGTCAGGAGTGAGATAGAATACTCAAAACTTGCCTAGGTGAGTGCAGCTCCAACTGCACTCAAGCAGCTCGACACCATCGAGGACAAACCAGCCCGCTTGACTGGCACCCCATCCGCCTAATTGCACATCCGCCCCCTCCCAGACCAGCGTATCGTGGCTGCAGTGCATCTCCAAGAAGCACTGCAGCAACTCGCCAAGGCTTCTCCGGCAGCACCTCCCAAACCCGCGACCTGTACCACCTAGATTTAAAAGGGCCGCAAGCACATAGGACACCACCATCTCCACGTTCCC
Organism: Pristiophorus japonicus; assembly: GCF_044704955.1. NCBI lineage: Eukaryota > Metazoa > Chordata > Chondrichthyes > Pristiophoridae > Pristiophorus > Pristiophorus japonicus. The sequence continues at coordinate 11,560,429 of NC_092001.1, read as the reverse complement.
CTCCTAGTCATACACCATCCTGATTTGGAAGCATATCGCCTTTTCTTCATCGTCGCTGGGTCAAGTCCTGGAACTCGCTTCCGAACAGCTCTGTGGGTGTACCATCACCACAAGGACTGCAACGATTCAAAAATATACCTCAGGACCATCTTTTCAAGAGAAATTAAGGAAGAGCAATAAATACTGGCCTTGCCAGCGAGGCCAACATCCCATGAACGAATAAAAAACCCCACAAATAATCCACATACACAGACACAAACCAACACATTGACAGAGACGCACACACATACACACATACAGACACATATACGCACAAACTCATCGACACAGACATACACACAAATGATGTAAATGGTGATCAATTGAAATCACAATCTTCCATCGCTCTGTCCTAGAGAAGGTGGCTACCTGTAATAACCATATGTGGAGTACAAACTGTGCTTTTCCCCGTCATGCATTTGAGAAATACTCGAATATGGCAAAAGAATATCCCATTGCATAGATGATTCAGCCTTTGCAAATTGACTTTTATCCGTGAGTTTCATTCTCTCCACATTATCTGTCGCCAGGGGATTATATCGAAACTTAACTATAGATGGGAAACCCTACGTTCAACAAGTTTCTCTAATCATCCAGCAGTTGAAGTGAGTGTTTTGGTCCAACTCAATTTTCTTGGGCAGACCACATCTTGCAATTATAGGCTCAATGTGTATGTTACTCATTTGAAGGGCTGTATTAATTAATTATTCGTTCCCGGGATGTGAGCAGCGCTACTGAGGCCAGCATTTATTTCCTATTGCTGTTGCCCTTGAGAAGGTGGTGGTGAACCACCTTCCTGAGCCGCTGCAGTCCGTGTGCTGAAAGTACTCCCACAGTACTGATCGGGAAGGATTTTCAGGATTTCACCCAGCGAAAGTGAAGAAATGGCGATATACGATCTAGTTAGAATGCTGTGTGATTTGGAGCAGAGCATGCAGATTGAGGTGACCCGTGCGCCTTTTGCCCTTGTCATTCTAGTTAATAGTGGTTTCAGAGATGCTGCACAAAAAGCCATGGGGACTTGTTGCAGTGCAGATTGTCAATGTTACACACTGCAGCCACGGTGTACGGCTGGTGAAGGGAGGCTCTGAACTGCTCTAATTTACACGATATTTATGTGGCTGGTCGAGTTAATTTGCTGGTCAATGGTGACGCCTGGGATGTTGATGGTGGGAAATTGGATGATGGTAATGCCGTTGAATTTCAAGTGGTGGTGGGTAGACCTTCGCTTTTTGGAGATAAGCATTGGCTTGCAATTTTCTGACACGAATGTTATGTGCCATTTAAGCTTAAAATGTTGTGCCTTGTTTTAAAATCGGCCCAAGTGTCTCCGATTCCCTTTCACACTTCCTCTATCATGTGCACTCTCTCTCTCTCTCTGATTAACGCTCTATATTCTGGCCTGCGTCGTTTCTCTGCCTCGCTCTCTTGTACTCAGACTCTCACCTGGCCTGTTTCACGTATCGCTTAGTAAAAGGGAGCAATTCACTCCCGTCTGGAATGTGTGTCAGTGTCTGCTCCTATAGATATACACTATACAGTGGGAAAAGTGAACAATACATCCCGTCTGCTATGTGTATCAGTGTCTGCTCCTATACATGTATAATATTCAGCGAGTGAAAGGGACCAATACACTGCTGTCTGGTATGTGTGTCAATGTATGCTCGTATACATGTACAATATACAGCTGGAAAAACGAACAATACACTCCCGTTTGCTGTGTGTGTCAGTGTCCGCTCCGGTACATGTACACTATACAGCGGGTAAAAGTGAACAACACACTCCTGTCTGGAATGTGTGTGTCAGTGTCTGCTCCTATACATGTACAGTATACAGTGGGGAAAAGTGAACAATACACTCCCATCTGGTATGTGTGTGTCAGTGCCTGCTCCTATACATGTGCAGTATACAGGGGGTAAAAGTAAACTACACCCTCCCATCTGGTATGTGTATCAGTGTCTGCTCCTATACATGTACAGTCTACAGGAGGTAAAAGTAAACTATACACTCCCATCTGGTATGTGGGTCAGTGTCTGCTCCTATACATATACAGCACTAAGCAGGTAAATGGGAATTATTCAATGCCATCTCGTTGTCAACATATGTCCTTAAAGTGCCGTAACCTACAGGGCTTCGGACCGAGCAGGAACGTGGGATTAGGATCAATAGCTCTTGTGTGACCAGCGCTTACACGGTTGGTCGAAATGGCTTCCTCCCATGCCACACATTTCTATGATTCTTTATATGTACTGCGAACAGTCGATAAAAGATTGAGTGAGTGACAGAGATAGAGGGGGCAGGCAAGAGAGGAAGTGTGCGAAGAGAGAGAAGTAAAGCAGAGATGGTGAGATAGTGAGTGAGTGTGATTGTGGGTGAGAGAGAGGGAGAGAGAGAAACAGAGCAGGCGAGATACAGACAAAGTGGGAGAGAGAGATGAGGCAGGCTGGCGACAGAGGGCGAGCGAGCGACAGAGATAGATGAAACATGCCAAGTGAGAGAGTCAGTTGGTTTTGCCTGCAGAAATCGCATGACAGCGTGATACAATAAATAATATGTCTCTATACGTGTGTTAATAATTACTGTGGATCTGTCGATGAAGGTCATTGCAACAGGAATGTCTCTGGACGTGTTTTGAAGAGCGCAGGGTGTTCTGTGATTCCGTTAATATCTTCACAGGCACTGGGTTAACAACGATATGATGTTTCTCTGCCTGTCATTGTAAGTTTGAGCCCGGCGTCTGTGGGAGTCCATGGCACCATGGGTGGATCTGCTGCATAGGAGGGCACGAAAAACAGTGGGAGACCAATAGTGGTACGTGATTCAATTTTAAAGGGAATAGATAGACGTTTCTGCGGCCGCAATCGAGACTCCAGTATGGTACCTTGCATTCCAGGTGCAAGGGTTAAGGATGCCTCGAAGCGGTTGCAGGACATTATGGAAATGGGAGGGTGAACAGTCAGTTTTCGTGGTGCATATAAGACCAAGGATATCGACAATAAACGGGATGAAATCCTACATGCTGAATTTGCAGAGTTCGGAGTTAAATTAAAATGTAGGACCTCAAAGGTAGTAATCTCAGGATTGCTACCAGTGTCAATGTTAGTCAGAGTAGGACTCACAGGATAGCTCAGATGAATACGTGGCATGAGTAGTGGTCCAGAAGTGAGGGTTTCAAATTCCTGGGACATTGGAAACGGGGCTGGGGGAGAGGGGATCAGTACAAACCGGTCGATCTGCACCTGGACAGGACCGAAACCAATGTGCTTGGGGGAATGTTTGCTTGTGCTGTTGTGGAGGGATTAAACTAATAGGGATGGGAACTGATGCAGGGAGACAGAGGGAAAAGAATTGGGGCAGAAGCAAAAGATAGAAAGTAGAAAAGTTAAAATGGAAGGCCGACAAACCCAAGGCAAAAATCAAAAAGGGCCGTATTAAAGCAAAATGCTAAAGGGTAAAAGTGTGTTAAAAAGACAAGCCTGAAGGCTCTGTGCCTCAATGCGAGGAGTATTCGTAATAAGGTGGACGAATTAACTGCACAGGCAGCAATTAATGAAATTGATGTAATTGGCTTCACGAACACTTGGCTCCAGGGTGACTAAGGCTGGGAACTCAAAATCCAGGGGTGTTCAACATTCACGAAGGATAGACAGAAAGGAGAATGATGTGGGGTAGCGTTGCTGGTTAAAGAGGGAATTAACGCAACAGTAAGGAAGGATATTAGCTTGGATGATGTGGAATTTGTCTGCGTGGAGCTTGGGAATCAAAAATGGCAGAAAACGCCAGTGGGGGTTGTGTACAGACCACCAAACAGTAGTAGTGAGGTTGGGGACAGCATCAAAAAAGAAATTAGGGATGCGTGCAATAAAGGTAGAGCAGTTATCATGGGCGACTTTAATCTACATATAGATTGGGCTTACCAAACTGGTAGCAAAACGGTGAAGGAGGATTTCCTGGAGTGTATCAGGGATGGTTTTCCAGACCAATATGTCGAGGAACCAACTGGAGGGCTGGCCATCCTTGACTGGGTGATGTGTAATGAGAAAGCATTAATTAACAAACTTGTTGTGCGATGCCCTTGGGAAGAGTGATCATAATATGGTACAATTATTTACTAAGATGGAGAGTGACACAATTAATTCAGAGACTCGGGTCCTGAATTAAGAAAAGGTAACTTCGATGGTATGAGACGTGAATTGGCTAGAACAGACTGACAAATGACCCTTAAAGGATAGGTGGTGGATATGCAATGGCAAACATTTAAAGATCGCATGGATGAACTTCAACAATTTTACATCTCTGCCTGGAGTAAAAAATAAAACGGGGAAGGTGGCTCAACTGTGGCTAACAAGGGAAATAAAGAATAGTGTTAAATCCAAGGAAGAGTTATATAAATTGGCAAGAAAAAGCAGAAAATCTGAGGACTGGGAGGAATTTAGAATTCAGCAGAGGATGGCAAAGGTTTTAGTTAGGAGGGGGAAATAGAGTATGGGAGTAAGCTTGCAGGGAACATAAAATCTGACTGCAAAAGATTCTTTCGATATGTAAACAGAAACAGATTAGTGAAGACAAACGTAGATCCCTTGAAGTCAGATGCACAAAGAAATGGCAGACCAGTTGAAAAAATACATTGGTGCTGTTTTCACGAAGGAAGACACAAATAACCTTCTGTAAATAGTAGGGGATTGAGGGTCTAGTGAGAAGTAGGAACTGAAGGAAATCCTTATTCGGCAGGAAATTGTGTTAGGGAAATTGATGGGATTGAAGACTGATACATCCCCGGGGCCTGATGGTCTACATCCCAGAGTACTTAAGGAACTGGCCTTAGAAAAAGTCGATGCATTGGTGATCATTTCCCAACAGTCTATTAACTCTGGAAAAGATCCTATGGACTGCAAGGTAGCTAATGTAACACTACTTTTTTAAAAAGAAGGGAGAGAGAAAAAGTGTAATTAGAGTCCGGTCAGCCTGACATCAGTAATGGGGAAAATTATGGAATCAATTATTAAAGATGAAATAGCACCACATTTGGAAAGCAGTGACAGGATCGGTCCAAGTCAGCATGGATTTATGAAAGGGAAATCCTGCTTGACAAATCTTCTGGAAGTTTTTGAGGATGCAACTAGTTGAGTGGACAAGGGAGAATCAGTGGATGTGGTCTATTTGGACTTTCAAAAGGCTTTTAACAAGGTCCCACGCAAGAGATTGGTGCTCAAAATTGAAGCAAGTGGTATTGGGGCTAATGTACTGACGTGGATGCAGAACTGGTTGGCAGACAGGAAGCAAAGAGTCGCGATAAATGAGTCCTTTTCTGAATGGACGGCAGTGACCGCAGAGCTCAGTGCTGGGACCCCAGCTATTTTCAAAATACATTAATGAATTAGATGAAGGAATTGACTGTAATATCTCCAAGTTTGCTGATGAAATTACGCTCGGTTGTGGTTTGAGCTGTGAGGAGGACGCTAAGAGGCTGCAGGGTGATTTGAACAGTGATTTGCAGATGCAGCATAATATGGATAAATGTGAAGTTATCCACTTTGGTGGCAAAAACACGAAGGCAGAATATTATGTGAATGGTGGCATATTAGGAAAAGTGGAGGTGCAACGAGACCTGGGTGTCATTGTATATCAGTCATTGAAAGTTAGCATGCAGGTAGAGCAGTCGTTGAAGAAGCAAATTGTATTTTGGCCTTGATAGCAAGGGGATTTGTGTGTCGGAGCAGGGAGGTCTTTCAGTTGTACAGGGCCTTGGTGAGGCCTCACCTGGAATATTGTGTTCAGATTTGGTCTGCTAATCTCAGGAAGGAGGTTCTTGCTATTGACGGAGTGCAGTGATGGTTCAGCAGATTGATTCCTAGGATGCCAGGACTGACATATGCGGAGAGACTGGATCGACTGGGCCTGTATTCGCTGGAGTTTAGAAGGATGAGAGTGGACCTTCTAGAAATATATAACATTCAGACGGGACTGGACAGGTTGGATGTTCCCGAAGTTCGGGAAGTCCAGAACCAGAGGAGACAGTCTAAGGATAAGGGATAAGCCATTTAGGACTGAGATGAGGAGAATGTTCTTCACTCAAACAGTTGTTAACCAGTCGAATTCCCAACCGGAGAGAGTTGTTGATGCCAGTTCATTAGATATATTCAAGAGGGAGTTAAATATGGCGCCTACAGCAAAAGGGATCAACGGGTATGAAGAGAAAGCGGGAAAAGGATACTGAGGTGAATGATCAGCCATGACCTTATTTAATGTATTGTGTTCGTAAAACATGAGGCTGCACACTGGGAGGTTAAAGTAACAGTGGCCTCAGTCTTTAATAAAACACTCCTTGGGATCCCTTGCGACTTCAATGGATGCGCTTCCTGGTGGCGGAACATGGGAGTGCATGCTTTACAGATACACAACATCACTCCCCCCGCGCCCAAAATCCAAGTGAAAACTATTTACAAGGTGAAGCGGTCGGGAGCCTTTCTTTCCATGGTGGACCACGTCGGTACAAATGTCTGTTCTGGTGTGTTGGCTGTGCCCTCGCTGGGCTGGCGTGTTGTTGGCCGTGCAGCGCTGCTAGGTGAGCCTGGCCTTGCTGAGATGTTGGGCGTGATGGTTCGATTTCCTTCTCCGTTGTGCTGTTGTTGATTCTTTGGGTGTGTGTTGTGGGCTCGATAAACGTGGTCTCTGCTGTGGGCTGTTCAGGGCAGTCTGTGAACTGCAGCGTCGCTTGGTCCAGGTGCTTTCTGCAAATTTGTCCATTGTCTAGTTTGACTACAAACACCATATTCCCTTCTTTAGCTCACACCATGCCCGCGATGCATTTGGGACTTTGTCCATAGTTTAGCACATATAAAGGGTCATTCAGATAAATTTCCCATGACACAGTGGCACGACCATCCTTTACATTTTGTTGCTGCTGCCTGCTCTCTACCTGATCATGCAGGTTGGGGTGAACCAGCGAGAGTCTGGTTTTAAGTGTCCTTTTCATGAGTAGCTCAGCTGGGGGCACCGCTTCGAGTGAGTGGGGTCTCGTGCGGTAGCTGAGCAGTACCCGGGACAGGCGGTTTTGGAGTGAGCCTTCTGTGACTTGGTTAAGGCTCTGTTTGATGGTTTGTACTGGCCGCTCTGCCTGCCAATTGGAGTCCAGTTTAAACGGGGCCGAGGTGATATGTTTGATCCCATTGCAGGTCTTGAATTCTTTAAATTTGGCACTGGTGAAAGTTGGCCTGTTGTCACTGACCAGTATGTCAGGCAGGCTGTGGGTTGCAAACATGGCCCTCAGGCTTTAAATGGTGGTGGTGGCGGTGCTTCCCGACATTATTTCACACTCAATCTATTTTGACAAGCATCCACCACCACCAGGAACATTTTACCGAGAAACGGCCCGCATAGGCGACATGGATCCTCGACCATGGTCTGGAGGGCCAGGACCACAAACTTAGTGATGCCTCTCTGGGCACGTTGCTCAACTGAGCACATATGCTGCATTGCCATACACAGGACTCGAGGTCAGAGTCGATACCGGGCCACCACACGTGAGATCTGACTATCGCATTCATCATTACTGTACATTGGTGTCTGCTGTAGAGATCTGAGATGAACGTCTCCCTGCCCTTTTTTGGTAGCACTACGCTGTTACTCCACAACAGGCAGTCTCCCTGAATGGACAGCTCGTCCTTTTGCCGCTGGAACAGCTTGAATAGGCTCTCCATGTTTCTCTGGAAGATCGCTGCAGCCGACCCAATTCCAAACGGTCATTTATTGTAGATGAGCAGTCCCTTATGCGTGTTGATGAAGGGGAGGCCCTTCGAAGACTCCTCCAGCTCCTGCATCATGTCGGCCGAAGTCAGGTCGAGATTGTTGAACGTCTTGCCGCCCGCCAGCGTCACAAATAGCTCGTATGCTATAGGTAGCGGGTGTTGGTTCTGTAGCGAGAAACGATTAATAGTTACTTTATAATTGCCGCAAATCCTGACCGTGCCATCTCTTTTGATTACTGGAACAACCGGGCTGACACACTCACTGAATTCAACTGGGGAGATGATGCCCTCGCGTTGCAGCCTGTTCGGCTCGATTTCCGCTCGCTCCCTCTTCATGTGAGGTACCGCTCGCGCCTTGGTGTGAATGGTTCGTGCCTCTCGGACAATGTGGATCCGCACCTTCGTCCCCGAAAAGGTTCCAAAGCCTGGCTCATAAAGGGAAGGAAATTTGTTGAGAACCTGGGTACATGAGGCCTCATCGACATGTGATAGCGCTCGAATGTCATCCCAGTTCCAGCGGATTTTGCACAGCCAGCTCCTTCCAAGCAGTGTGGGGCCATCGCCCGGGACAATCCAGAGTGGCAGTTCGTGCACCGTACCCTCATTGGTGACCTTGACCATGGCGCTGCCCAGGACAGTGATAAGCTCTTTGGTGCACGTTCTCAGTTTCGTGTGTATGGGGCTCAGGGCTAGTCTGAATGCCTTGTTGCACCACAGTCTCTCAAACATTTCTTTACTCATGATGGATTGGCTCGTGCCAGTGTCCAGTCCCACGGCTACGGGTAAACCATTCAATTTTACGTTTAACCTTATAGGTGGCCGTTTCGTCGAAAATGTGTGCGCCCCGTGTACTTCAGCATCTGCATCCTCTCTCTGAGGCTCGAAATCGCTTTGCTCCAGCATGGACCGATCTTCCTCTGTCACGTGGTGGTTAGCAAGTTTTGCAGAGATTGCAGCCCGTTTGCAAGCTCGTTGGAGGTGCCCCATTGTTCCACAGCTCTTGCAAACATACTCTTTGAAGCGGCATAAATATGCTGAATGGACGCTCCACAACGCCAAAAAAGGTGTTAATTGCCTTGCATTCAACCTTTGTTGAGGACCCTGAGTCATCTGGCTCACTGAGGCCTGCTGGCAGTTTCAGACTCGTGGGTTCTGTCCTGTACATTTCTGCTCGCAAACACAGTTCCAGTTAATTTAAGAACATTGCGAGCACTTGTATGCTGAGAGATTTGTTTGGTGTTATCACTGGTGGACATGAACGCCTGTGCTATCGCAATGGCCTTACTGAGGGTCGGTGTCTCGACAGTCAAAAGTTTTCGTCGGATGGTCTCGTGGCCAATGCCGAGTACAAAAATGCCTCTGAGCATTTTCTCCAGGTAGCCTTCAAACTCACATTGTCCTGCAAGTCGCCTTACCTTGGCGATGTTTCTCGCCACTTCCTGACCTTCAGATCGCTGGCATATGTCGAACCGATAACTCGCCATCAGCACGCTCCCTCTTGAGTTAAGATGCTCCCGAACCAGTGAACGCAGCTCCTCATACGACTTACCTGTGAGTTTCACCGGAGCCAGAAGATTCTTCATGAGGCTATAGTTCGGTACCCGGCAGACTGTGAGGAAGAACGCTCTCCTTTTATGCAGCGCTTCCTTCCCCGTCCAATCAATGGCTACAAAGTATTGGTCTAGCCATTGGACATAGGCTTCCCAGTGCTCACCTTCCGAGATCTTCTCCAGGATGCCCACAGTTTGCTGCATCTTTGCGTTGGATTCGTATTTTCATCGCCAGTTTATGTATTCCTAACACAGATGAGGCTGCACACAGGGAAACTAAAATAACAATGATCTCAGTCTTTCATAAGACACTCCAAAGTGAGGAACAGTCCTTAGGGGCTGGCTTATATACAGTGCTCCCAAGGGATGCTGGAATCCCTTGGGATTTCATGGGATGAGCTCACTTGTCATGGGAGTGCATGGTTTAAAGATACACAACAGAATTGTGGTGCAGGCTCGAAGGTCCGAATGCCGTACTCCTGCAACTATTTTCTTTGTTTCTATGTTTCTATGTGTCTATGCCTTCAATGTTTCCCAGTGAGTAACGCCATGGCTGAAACATGATAGGGATTCCTATAATATAAGTCGGGCACGTGTATAGGCTGGCGATGATGAGTGAGTGTCAGAAATGTCTTTTTTCAGGTTGAGGAATGGGTCCTCTTTGCTTGTTGCCAACTGGGGAGGAGGGCTGCTCGAGTCATTCGGTGCCAGTCCGATGGCTAGTGGGAGAGCAGTTTTGTTCCATTACGCATGGCTGAATGATCGGGGCTGCTGACTAAAGCCGGATTAGAGGGGCAGACTTAGCTGACCTGTCTGCGATGTGCAGCAATTGCGTGGCATGGTGGTTTGAGGTCTGTTCTGGTGAGGTTCGAGGCGAAGGCGTCCGTGCCTCTTGCGCGGCTAGCAGCATCTCCTCTACCATTGCGTTCTCGATGGTAGCAATTGTGCTAGTTTGAAGTATCTGAATGTTCGCCTCGGCCAGCACTTCGGCCACTTTCAACGGCCGTTTGTCTCGCTATGACCTCCTTCTTGGAGGCAGCAGCGGCGTCGGCTCGAGATTTGATCAGGAAGTCAGACATGAGGAAGATGTCCTTGAGCTCCTCGTCGGGTGTCCCAACCGTCTGCTGACACTCGTCCATGAGTCTAGTGCCAAGGTTTGGGACCGCCCTGTCATGTGGGCGTTGGCATTGTTCACGAAGTTACAGTTCTCTAGGAAGATAGATTTGGTTTGTTCGGCCTTTCCTTGAATGCTCCCATTTTAGCTTGAGTGTTGTGGTCGCTGAGCACACAACATAGCTCCTCTTACATCCGCAGTGTAGAGCGTGCCTCGGCCAGATCCGTTTGATGAGTGGTCACATTGTCTGCATCATCTTGTAATTCATCAATATTTGGTTCGGATTTCTGTCAGTGATGATGTAGTTTCGATTTTCCTGCTTCCACTTCATCGTTGAGGGATTTCGGGTGGTGTGTCTCTCTCTGTGATCGACTCGGAGGGTCTGGATAAAGGGGAAAGATCTTCTCGAGCTCTGAGTATTCAGTTGCCTCGTGAAGGGAATTCGCCCTGTTGGGAACGCCTGATATGACGATGTTCTGCCTAGTGACCTGGGCGATTATTCGGTGTATTTCTTACGTGATGTGTTACAGTTATTTTACTGTACTAGTTCCTTCAGAGTGTAGCATAATGAGAGTGATAACTCTGATACCCCAAATAGCTTCAACACGATACCAAGACATATGGCTAAAGGTCAGAGCTTCAGAATCCAAATCCTTTAATAAGTGTAATGTAAACTGGAAACATAAATAAATATAGACTCTAGAATGGTTATAGTACAAAAAGGAAAAATCTAATAAAGCAATATTGATGGAAAGTTACTTATTTCTTCGTGTACATCAAAGAGACAATACAATCATTCCAGAGCGATTGTATAAGAAGTCTCGTTTCTAATTAACAAATGTTAAAGATAGTTTTAGCTAAAATGGGTGCAGCTCCATCTGGTTTGCTGGCTGTGTTTCTGCCTGTGTGACTCATTGTAAAATGACACCGAGTGGCGCAAAACAATGAGATAGCAAACGATGGCTTCAAGCTGTCAAAAAGCTCTGATGATGAGAGTTAGTGTCGGTTCATCAGCAGTTATATAAGTGTAGGTTCACCGGCAGCAATCATAGACGGGAGGCTACGACAATATTGTCACACTCGCATCACCTCTCCTAACGTTAGAGGAGCATCACCACCAGTAATGTTAGAATAGGGTTAAAACATTTAATGTCAGTGCAGGGTCATCACCAATAATGTGAGATAGAATCACCACCTTTAATATTTGAGTGCAGGCAATACCTGTGTTGTTAGAGTACGATCACCTTCAGTAAAGTTAAAGTACTGTCATCACCAGTAATGTTGCAGCAGAGTTACCACCAGCAATGTTGGAGTAAAGCCATTAGCAGTAACGTTACAGCAGAGTCATCACCAGTAATTTTAAAGTAAGGTCAACACTAGATATGTCAAAATAGCTACACCAAACGTAATGTTTGACTCATACAATCTCCAATCCTGTTTGAGTTGGGTCACCACAAATAATGTGAGAGTAGGGTCACCACCAGTAATGTTAGAGTTGGGTGACAACCACTAATGTTAGAGTAGTATCACCACCAGTAATATTAGAGTATGGTCACCACCAGTAATGCTACTGTAGAGTCACCACCAGTAATGATAGATTGGGGGCAGCACCAGTAATATTAGATAATGGTCAGTACCAGTCATGTTAGAGTTGGGTGAAACCAGTAATGTTAAAGTAGTGTCATCGCCAGTAATGTTAGAGCAGGGTCACCACCAGTAATGTTAGAGTAGGGTCACAGCCAGTAATGTTAGAATAGTGCCACCACCTGTAATGTTAGTGTCGGGTCACAGCCAGTAATATTAGAATAGTGCCACCACCAGTAATGTCAGAGTAGGTTCACAGCCAGTAATGTTAGAGTTTGTCAGCACCAGTAATGTTAGAGTAGGGTCACCACCTGTAATATTAGCAATGGGTGACAAACACTAATATTAGAGTATTATCACCACAAGTAATGTTAGAGTAGGTTCACCACCAGTAATGTTAGAGTAGGGTCACCACCAGTAATGTCAGAGTAGTGTCACCACCAGTAATGTTAGCGTAGGGTCACAACCAATAATGTTAGAGTAGGTTCACTGCAAGTAATGTTAGAGTAGGGTCACCACCAGTAATGTAAGAGCATGTCACCACTGGTGATGATTGTGTCGAGTCACTGCCGGTAATGTTATGTAGTGTCACCACCAGTACTGTCAGAGTAGTGTCATCACCAGTATTGTTGCTGTCGGGTCACACCCAGTAATGTTAGAATAGGGTCACCACCATGAATGTTAGTATAAGGTCATTACGAGTAATGTTACAGTAGGTTCATCACCGGTAATGTTAGATTAGGGTCACCAGAGTAATATTCGAATCGGGTCACTACCCGTAATGTTAGAGTAGGGTCACCAATGGTAAGGTTAGAGTAGGGTCACCACCATTAATGTTAGATTAGGGTCACGACCAGTAACGTTAGCGTAGGATCCCCACCAGTAATTTTAGAATTGGTAATTAACAGTAATGTTAGTGTAGGGACATCACCAGTAATGTTAGTGCAGGATCTCCGCCAGTAATGTGAGTGTAGGGTCACTGCCAGTAATGTTAGAGTACAGTCACCACCGTTAATGTTAGAGAAGCGTCACCGCCAGTAATTTTAGAGTAGCGTCACCAGCGGTAATGTTATAGTTGGTTCAGCACCAGTTATGGTAGAGAATAGTCACCACCAGTGATGTTAGAGTAGGGTCAGCACTCGTAATGTTAGAGTAGGATCAACACCGGTTACGTTAGATTCGGCTCACCGCCAGTAATGTTAGATTAGGGTCACCGACAATAATGTTATTGTTGGGTCACCATCAGTAATGTTAGATTAGGGTCACCGTCAGTAATGTTATTGTTGGATCACCATCAGAATTTTAAATTCGGGTCACCACCGGTAATGTTAAAGGAGGGTCACCATCGGTAATATTAGAGTAGGGTCACCACCCGTTATGTCAGTGTAGGCTAACCGCTAGTAATGTTAGAGTAGGGTCACCATCAATAATGATAGAGGAAGATCACCACCGGTAATGTTCGAGTAGTGTCACGACCAGTAATGTTAGAGTAAGGTCACCACCAGTAATGTTACAGTCGGGTCACCACCAGTATTGTTAGAGTAGAGTCACCTCCAGTAATGTTAGAATAGTGCCAACACCAGTAATGTTAGTGTTGGGTCACCATCAGTAATGTTAGAGTAGTGTCACCATCAGTAATATTAGAACAGTGCCACCATCAGTATTGTTAGATTAGGGTCACAACCTGTAACGTTAGAGTAGGATCACCACAGGTTATGTTAGAGTAGGGTCATCACCAGTAATGTAAGAGTATGGTCGCCACCAGTAATGTTAGCATAGGGTCACCACCAGTAATGTTAGATTGGGGTCAGCACCAGTAATATTAGAGTAGGGTCACCGCCACTCATGTTAAAGTTGGCTGACAGCCACTAATGTTAGAGTAGTATCACCACCACTAATATTAGAGTCGGGTCACCAGCAGTAATGTTAGAGTTGGGTCACCACCGGTGATGTTAGTGTTGTTTCATGACCAATAATGTTCGAGTAAGGTCACCACCAGTAATGTTACAGTAGGGACACCACCAGTAATGTTAGATTGGGGTCAGCACTCGTAATATTAGAGTAGGGTCACCACCAGTAATGGTAGAATAGTGCCACCTCCAGCAATGTCAGTGTACGGTCACAGCCAGTAATGTTAGAGTAGTGTCAGCACCGGTAATGTTAGACTAGGGTCACCACCTGTAATGGTACATTAGGTTCACCACCAGTAATGTTAGAGTATGGTCATTACCAGTAATCTCAGAGTAGTGTCACCACCAGTAATGTTAAACTAGGGTCACCACCAGTAATGTTAGAGTAGGGTGACTAACATTAATGTTAGAATAGGGTCACCACCATTAATGTTAGAGTAGGGTCACGACCAATAACGTTAGCGTAGGGTCTGCACCATTAATTTTAGAATTGGGTAATTAACAGTAATGTTAGAGTATGGTGACCACCAGTGATGTTAGAGAAGGGTCACCACCAGTAATGTTCGTGCAGGATCTCCGCCTGTAATGTTAGTGTAGGGTCACCGCCAGTAATGTTAGAGTAGAGTCGCCACCACTAATGTTAGAGGTGGGACACCGCCAGTAATTTTAGAGTAGCGTCACCAGCGGTAATGGTAGAGTTGGTCCAGCACCAGTTATGTTCGAGAATAGTCACCACCAGTGATGTTAGAGTAGGGTCAGCACTAGTAATGTTAGAGTAGGATCACCACCTGTAATGTTAGATTCGGCTCACCACCAGTTATGTCAGAGTAGGCTCACCGCTAGTAATGTTAGAGTAGGGTCACCGCCAGTAATGTTAGAGTAAGGTCATCACCAGTAATGTTACAATAGAGTCACCACCAGTAATGCTAGAGTAATGTCACCACCAGTAATGTTAGAATAATGCCAATACCAGTAATGTTAGTGTTGGGTCACCACGTGTAATGTTAGAGTAGAGTCACAATCAGTAATGTTAGAACAGTGCCACCATCAGTAATGATAGAGTACGGTCACTACCTGTAATGTTAGAGCAGGGTCACCACAGTTTATGTTAGAGTCGGGTCATCACCAGTAATGTTACAGTAGCGTCACCACCAGTAATGTAAGATAAGGACACTACCGGTAACGTTAGCGTAGGTTCTCCAGCAGAAATGTAAGAGTAGGGTCACTACCAGTAATGTTAGAATAGGGTCACCACCAGTAATGTTAGATTGGGGTCAGCACCAGTAATATTAGAGAAGGGTCACCGTCAGTCATGTTTGAGTTGGGTGACAACCACAATTTTAGTGTAGTATCACCACCATTAATATTAGAGTAGGGTCACCACCAGTAATGCTAGAGTAGGTTCACGACCGGTGATGTTAGAGTAGTGGCACGACCTGTAATGTTCGAGTAAGGTCACTACAATTAATGTTAGAGTAGGGTCACCACCAGTAATATTAGATTGTGGTCACCACCAGTAATGTTAGAGTAGGGTCACCACCAGTAAGGTTAGAGTTGTGTCATTACCGTTAATGCTAGAGTAGTGTCACTGCCGGTAATGTTAGAGTAGGGTCACTACCAGTAATGATAGAATAGTGCCAACACCAGTTATGTTAGTGTTGGGTCACCACGAGTAATGTTAGAGTAGTGTCACAATCAGTAATATTAGAACAGTGCCACCATCAGTAATGTTAGAGTAGGGTTACAAATTGTAATGTTAAAGTAGGGTCACCACAGGTTATGTTAGAGGAGGGTCATCACCAGTAATGTTACGGTAGGGTCTCCACCAGTAATGTAAGATTAGGGACACTACCGGTACTGTTAGAGTAGGTTCTCCAGCAGAAATGTAAGAGTAGCGTCACCACCAGTAATGTTAGAATAGGGTCACCACCAGTAATGTTAGATTGGGGTCAGCACCAGTAATATTAGAGTAGGGTCACCGTCAGTCGTGATAGAGTTGAGTGCCAACCACTAATGTTAGAGTATTATCACCACCAGTAATATTAGAGTAGGGTCACCACAAGTAATGTTAGAGTAGGGTCACCACCGGTGATGTTGGAGTAGTGTCACGACCAGTAATGTTCGAGTAAGATCACCACAGGTTATGTTAGATTAGGGTCATCACCAGTAATGTTACAGTAGGGTCACCACCAGTAATGTTAGATTAGGGTCACTACCGTTAATGTTGGAGTAGCGTCACCACCAGTACTGTCAGAGTAGTGTCATCACCAGTATTGTTGCAGTAGGGTCACAACCAGTAACGTTAGTGTAAGGTCATTACCAGTGATGTTAGAATACGGTCATCCCCGGTAATGTTAGATTAGTGTCACCAGAATAATATTCGAGTTGGGTCACCACCCATCATGTTAGAGTAGGGTCACCAACATTAATGTTAAAATAGTGCCAACACCAGTAATGTTAGTGTTGGGTCACCACCAGTAATGTTAGAGTAGTGTCAATAGCAATAATGTTAGAACAGTGTCACCATCAGTAATGTTAGAGTAGAGTCACAACCTGTAATGTTAGAGTAAGGTCACCACAGGTTATGTTAGATTAGGGTCATCACCAGTAATGTTGCACTCGGGTCACCACCAGTAATGTTAGATTAGGTTCACTACCGGTAACGTTAGAGTAGGGTCACCAGCAGAAATGTAAGAGCAGAGTTACCACCATTAATGTTAGAATAGGGTCACCACCAGTAATTTTAGTTTGGGGTCAGCACCAGTAATATTAGAGTAGGGTCACCGCCAGTCATTTTAGAGCTGGATGACAACCACTAATGTTAGAGTAGTATCACCACCAGTAATTGTAGAGTAGGGTCACCACCAATAATGTTAGAGTAGGTTCACCACCAATAATGTTTGAGTAGGGTCACCCCCAGTAATGTTAGAATAGTGCCACCTCCAGCAATGTTAGAGAAGGGTCACCACCAGTAATGTTTGAGTAGGGTGACTACCAGTAATGTTAGAGTATGGTTACCACCGGTAATATTAAAGTAGGGTCACCACCAGTAACGTTAGAGTAGGGTCACCACCAGTAATGTTAGAGTAGGGCCACCACAAGTAATGTTAGAGTAGGGTCACCACCAGTAATGTTCGAGTAGGGTCACCACCAGTAATGTTAGAGTAGGGTCACGACCAGTAATCTTAGAGTAGTGTCACCAAAAGTAATGTCAGAGTAGAATCACCGCCGGTAATGTTAGAGTAGCGTCACTACCTGTAATGTTAGAGTAGCGTCACCACCAGTAATGTTAGAGTAGGATTACCACCAGTAATGTTCGAGAAGACTCACCACCAGTAATGTTAATGTACTTTCACCACCAGTAATGTTTGAGAAGACTCACCACCAGTAATGTTCCAGTAGGGTGACTACCAGTAATTTTGGAATCGGGTCACCACCAGTAATGTTAGAGTATGGTCACCACCAGTAATGTTAGAGTAGGGTCAACACCAATAATGTTATCGTGGGGTCACCACCAGTAATGTTAGAGTCGGGTCACCACCGGTAATGTTAGAGGAGGGTCACTACCTGTAATGTTAAAGTAGGGTCACCACCAGTAATGTTCGAGTAGGGTTACCACCATAATGTTCGAGTAGGCTCAACACCAGTAATGTTAAAGTAGTTTCACCACCAGTAATGTTAGATTAGAGTCGCCACCAGTGATGTTCGTGTAGGGCCAACACCATTAATGTTAGAGTAGGGTCACTACCAGTAATCTTAGAGTAGTTTCACCAAAAGTAATGTCAGAGTAGAATCACCGCCGTTAATATTAGAGTAGTGGCACCACCGGTAATGTTAGAGTAGGGTCACTACCTGTAATGTTAAAGTAGGGTCACCACCAGTAATGTTAGAGTCGGGTCTCCATCAGAATGTTAGATTGGGGTCAGCACCAGCAATGTTAGAGTAGGGCCAACACCAGTAATGTTAGAGTTGGGTGACAATCAGTTTTGTTAGAGTAGTGTCAACACCATTAATGTTAGAATGAGTCACCACCAGTAATGTTAGAGTAGAATTACCACCAGTAATGTTAGTGTAGGGTGACCAACATTAATGTTAGAATAGGATAATCACCAGTAATGTTGGAGTAGTGTCACCACCGCAACGTTAGAGTAGGGTCACCGCCGGTAATGTTAGAACAGTGTCACCACCAGTAATGTTAGAGTAGGGTCACCGCCAGTTATGTTAGAGCAGGGTCACCACCAGTAATGTGAGAGTACTTTCACCACCGGTAATTTTAGAGTAGTGTCACCACCAGTAACGTGAGAGTAGTGAACCCACCAATAATGATAACGGAGGGTCATCACAATTAATGTAAGATTAGGGTCACCATCAGTAATGTTAGATTGTGGTCACCACCAGTACTGTTAGAGTAGGGTCACCACCAGTAATGTTACAGTTGGGTAATTAACAGTAATGTTAGAGTGGGTCACCACCAGTAAAGTTAGAGTAGTGTCAACACCAGTAATGTTAGAATGAATCACCACCAGTAATGTTAGAGTAGAATCACCACCAGTAATGTTAGAATAGGATCACCACCAGTAATGTTGGAGTAGTGTCACCGCTGGTAATGTTAGAACAGTGTCACCACCTGTAATGTTCGAGAAGGGTCACCACCAGTTATGTTAGAGTACTTTCACCACCGGTAATTTTCGAGTAGTGTCACCACCAGTAATGTGAGATTAGGGTCACCACCAGTGATGTTGGAGAAGCGTCACCACCAGTAATGTTAGAGTAGTGAACCCACCAATAATGAAAGAGTAGGGTCACCATAAATAATATTAGAGTAGGGGCACCACCAGTAATATTATAGTAGGGTCACCAGCAGTAATGTTAAATTGGGGTCACTGCCGTTAATGCTCGAGGATGGTCACAACCTGTAATGTCAGAGTAGGGTCACAGCCATTAATGTAAGAGTAGGCTCACCACCAGTAATATTATAGTAGGGTCACCACCAGTAATGTTAAATTGGGGTCACTGCCGATAATGTTAGAGGAGGGTCACAACATTTAATGTCAGAGTAGGGTCACAGCCAGTAATGTTAGAGAAGGGTCAACATCATTAATGTTAGAGTAATATCTCCTCCAATAATGTTGCAGTAGGGTCTACACCAGTAATGTTAGATGGGGGTCAGCACCAATAATATTAGAGTAGAGTCAGTACCAGACATGGTAGAGTTGAGTGACAACCAGTAATGTTAAAGTAATTTCACTACCAGTAATGTTAGATTGATTCACGACCAGTAATGGAAGAGCAGGTTCACCACCAGTAATGTTGCAGTAGGATCACCACCAGTAATGTTAGATTGTAGTCAGCACCAATGTTATTAGATTGTGTCACGACCGGTTATGTTATAGCAGGGTCACCACCAGTAATGTTAGAGTATGGTCACCACCATTAATGTTAGCATAGTGCCACCACCAGTCATGTTAGAGTATGTTCACAGCTACTGTTGTTAGAGTAGGTTCGCCGCCAGTAATTTTAGATGAGGGTCACTACCAGTAATCTTAGAGTAGTGTCACCGCCAGTAATGTTAAAGTTGTTTCACTACCAGTAAAGCTAGAGTTGGGTCACCAGCGCTAACGTTAGAGCAGTGTCACGACCGGTAATGTAAAAGTAAGGTCACCAGCATTAATGTTACAGAAGGATCAGCACCTGTATTGTTAGAGTAGGGTCACCACCGGTAATTTTCGAGTAGTGTCACCACCGGTAATGTTTGTTAGAGTAGGTTCACCACCAGTAATGTTGGTATACGGTCATCAGCAGGATTGTTTGATTATGGTCACCACCAGTAATGTTATAGTCGGGTCACCACCAGTAATGTTCGAGTTGAGTCACAACCAGTAATGTTAGAGTAGTGAACCCACCAATAATAATTGATTAACGTCATCACCAGTAATGTTAGAGTCGGGTCTCCACCAGTAATGATAGAGTAGGTCACCACCATTAATTTTAGAGTAGGGTCGCCACCAGTAACTTTAGAATGGGGTTACCACCAGTAATATTAGAGTCGTGTCACTACCAGTAATGTTAGAGACGTGCGACCACCAATAATGTTAGAGTAGTGTGACTACCAGAAATGTTGAGTCTTGTCAGCACCAGTAATGTTAGAGTAGGGTCACCAGAATCAATAATGGAGTAATGCCACCACTAGTAATTTTAGAGTCGGGTCACCACCAGTAATGTTTGAGTAGGGTCACCAGCATTAATATTGCAGCAATGTCACCACCAGTAATGTTAGAGTCGGGTCAGCACCAGTAAGGTTAGAGTAGGGACACCAGCATTAATATTGGAGCAATGTCACCACTAGTAATGTAAGTGCAGGGACACCACCGGTAATGTTAGAGTAGAGCCAGAATCAGTAATGTTGGAGTAGGATCACCACCAGTGAAGTTAGAGTAGGGTCACACTAGTAAGTTCGATTGGGGTCACCACCAGTAATGTTCGAGTCGGGTAACCACCAGTAATGTTAGATTAATGTCATCGCTAGTAATCAGGCAGCAGTGACACCACCATTAAACCTTTGTTCATAAACAAACTAGTTTTTTGCAGCAATTTATTACTAGGAATTCTTAAGCTACGAAGTCAGGATGCAAGTACATTACAGCCACGAATGGTGGAGTGATGGAAATGGGGGATGTTCGAGTTGGGTCACCACCAGTAATGTCAGAGTTGTGACACAGCCAGTAATGTTAACGACGGCTCACCACCGGTAATGTTAGAGTAGGTCACCACCAGTAATGTTAGCGTAGGGTCACCACCGGTAATGTTAGAGTAGGTTCACCACCAGTAATGTTAAAGTACAGTCGCCACCAGTAATGTTAGAGTAGGTTCACCACCAGTAATGTTAGATTAGAGTCGCCACCAGTAATGTTAGAGTAGGGTCACGACCAGTAATGTTAAAATAGGTTCACCACCAGTAATGTTAAAGTAGAATCGCCACCAGTAATGTTAGAGTAGGGTTACCACCAGTAATGATACAATGGGGTACCACCAGTAATGTTGGAGTAGGATCACCACCAGTAATGTTAGAGCAGGGTCACCAACAATAATGTAAGAGTAGGGTCACCATCGCAAATGTTAGAGTCGGATCACCACCAGTAATGTTAGAGCAGGGTCACCACCTATAATGTTAGAGTAGGGTCACCACCGGTAATGTTAGAGTAGGGTCATCAATGGTAATGTTAGAGTATGGTCACCACCAGTAATGTTAGAGTAGTTTCACAAAGGGTAATGTTCGAGTAGGGTCACCACCAGTAATGTTAGAGTAGGGTCACCACCAGTCATGTTTAAGTAGGGTCACCATCAGTAATGTTCGAGTACGGTCACCACGAATAATATTAGAGTAGAGTCATCACCACTAATGTTAGAGTAGGATCACCACAAGTAATGTTAGCTTTGTGTCACCACCAGTAATGTTAGACTGGCTTGAAAACCAATAATGTTAGAGTAATGTCAAAACCAGTAATGTTAGAGTAGGGTCACCACCAGTAATGTTAGAGTAGTGTCACCGCCAATAATGTTAGAACTCTGTCACCACCAGTAATGTGAGAGTGCTTTCAACACCGGTCATGTTACAGTAGTGTCACCACCAGTAATGTAAGAGTTGTGTCACCACCAGCAATGTTAGAGTAGTTTCACCACCAGTAATGTTACAGTTGAATTCCGACCGGTAATATTAGTGTAGTGTCACCACCCACCAGTAATTGGAGAGAAGAGTCACCACCAGTAATGTTGGAAAAGTGTCACCACCATTAATGTTAAAGTAGTGAACCCACCAAGAATGATAAATTAACGTCACCACCAGTAATGTTAGAGTAGGGTCACCACCAATAATGTTAGATTGGGGTCACCACCATTAATTTTAGAGTTGGGTAAAAACCAGTAATGTTAGAGTAGTGTCAGCACCAGTAATGTTAGAGTAGGGCCATGAGCAGTAATATTGGAGTAATGTCACCACAATAATGTAAGTGCAGGGTCACCACCGGTAATATTAGAGTAGGGTCACCACCAGTATAAGAGTAGTGTCACTACCAATAATGTTGGAGACGCGCGACCACCAATAATGTTGGAGTAGTGTGACCACCAGAAATGTTGAGTCCTGTCAGCACCAGTGATGTTAGAGTATGGTAACCAGCGGTAATATTGGAGTAATGTCACCAGCAGTAATATTGGAGTAATGTCACCACTAGTAATGTAAGTGCAGGGTGAGCACTGGTAATGTTAGAGTAGAGTCACCTTCAGTAATGTTAGAGTAGGATCACCACCAGTAAAGTCAGAGTTGGGTCAAACTAGTAATGTTCGATTGGGGTCACCACCAGTAATGTTCGAGTAGGGTAACCACCAGTAATGTTATAATAATGTCACCGCCAGTAATAATGGAGTAATGTCAGCACCAGTAAACCTTTGTTCATAAAAAAAATAGTTTTTTCCAGCAATGTATTGCTATGAATTCTTAAGCTAAGAAGTCAGGATGCAAACACATTACAGCCGCTAATGGTGGAGTGATGGAAATTGGTGGTGTTAGATTGGGGTCACCAGCAGTAATGTTAGAGCTGGGTCACCAACAGTCATGTCAGAGTTGTGACACAGCCAGTAATGTTAAAGTAGTTTCACCACCAGTAATGTTAGTGTTGGTCACCACCAGTAATGTTCGAGTAGTGTCACAACAAATAATGTTAGAGTAGGGTCACCACCAGTAATGTAAGAGTTGGGTCACCGGAAGTAATGTTACAGAAGTGTCACAACCAGTAATGTTAGATTGGTCACCACACGTAATGTTCGAGTATGCATGACCACCAATAATGTTAGTGTAGGGTAACCACCTGTAATGTTAGCGTACGGTCACCACCGGTAATGTAAGATTAGCGTCACTGCCAATAATGTTATTGTTGGGACACCACAAGTAATGTTAGAGTAGAGTCGCCACCAGTAATGTTAGTGTTGGGTCACCTCTAATAATGTTAGAGTAGGGTTACCACCAGTAATGATACAATAGGGTCACCACCAGTATTGTTGGAGTATGATCAACACCAGTAATGTTAGAGTAGGGTCACCACCATTAATGTTATAGAAGGTTCACCTCCAGTAATGTTAGAGTAGGATCACCGCCAGTAATGTGAAAGTAGGGTCACCGCCAGTTATGTTAGAGAAGGTTCACCACCGGTAATATTAGAGTAGGGTCACCATCAGTAATGTAAGAGTAAGGTGACCACGTGTAATGTTAGAGTAGGGTCACTACCAGTAATGTTCTAGTACGGTCACCAACGTTAATGTTGGAGTAGTGTGACCAACAGTAATATTAGGGTAGGGTCACCACCGGTAATGTTATAGTCGTGTCACCGCCAGTTATGTTAGAGTAGTGTCCCCAACAGTAAACCTTTGTTAATAAACCACCTAGTTTTTAGCAGCAATGTATTGCTATGAATTTTTAAGCAAATAAGTCAGGATGCAAATACATTACAGCCGCTCATGTTGGTGAAATGGAAATCGGGGGATGTTAGATTGGGTTCAACACCAGTAATGTTAGATTGTGTCACCGCCAGTAATATTATAAGTCACGAGCAGTAATGTTAGAGTAGCGTCACCTCCGGTAATGTTAGAGCATGGTCAACGCCATTAATGTGAGAATAGCGTCGCCACCAGTAATGTTTGAGGAGGATCACCACCAGTAACGTTAGAGTAGTGTAACCACCAGTAATGTTAACGTAGGCTCACCACCGGTAATGTAACAGTAGAGTCACCACCGGTAATGTTACAGTAGGGTCACCACCAGTAATGTTAGCGTAGGTTCACCACCATTAATATTAGTGTAGGGTTACCATCAATAATGTTAGAGTAGGGTTACCATCAATAATGTTAGAGTAGGGTCACCACAATAATGTAAGTGTAGGTTCACCACCAGTAATGTTAGAGTAGAGTCGCCACCAGTAATGTTAGATTAGGTTCGCCATCAGTAATGGTAGAGGAAGATCACCACCAGTAATGTTACAGTCGGGTCACCACCAGTAATGTTAGAGTCATGTCACCGCCAGTAACGTTGCAGTAGTTTCACCGCCAGTAATGCTAGAGTAGGGTCACCACCAGTAATCTCAGAGTAGTGTCACCACCAGTAATGTTAAACTAGGATCACCATCAGTAATGTTAGATTAGGGTGACTAACAGTAATGTTAGAGTAGGGTCACCACCATTAATGTTAGAGTAAGGTCACGACCAGTAACGTTAGCGTAGGGACCCCACCAGTAATTTTAGATTGGGTAATTAACAGTAATGTTAGAGTCGGGTGACCATCAGTGATGTTAGAGAAGGGTTATCAGCAGTCATGTTAGTGTAGGATCTCCGCCTGTAATGTTAGTGTAGGGTCACCGCCAGTTATTTTAGAGTAGCGTCACCAGCGGTAATGTTAGAGTTGGTTCAGAACCAGTTATGTTCGAGAATAGTCACCACCAGTGATGATAGAGTAGTGTCAGCACTTATAATGTTAGAGTAGGATCACCACCAATTATGTTAGATTCGGCTCACCGCCAGTAATGTTACAGTAGGGTCATCGCCAGTAATGTTATTGTTGGGTCACCATCAGTAATGTTAGAGTAGGGTCACCACCGGTAATGTTAGAGGAGGGTCAACACTGGTAAAGTTAGTGTTGGGTCAACACCGGTTATGTCAGAGTCGGCTCACAGCTAATAATGTTAGAATAGGGTCACCGCCAGTAAAGTTAGAGTAAGGTCACCATCAGTAATGTTAGAGGAGGATCACCACCGGTAATGTTAGAATAGTGTCACGACCAGTAATGTTAGTGTAAGGTCACCACCAGTAATGTTACAGTAGGGTCACCACCAGTAATGTTAGAATAGGGTCACCACCAGTAATGTTAGAATAGTGCCAACACCAGTAATGTTAGTGTTGGGTCACCACGAGTAAAGTTAGAGTAGTGTTTCCATCAGTAATGTTAGAACAGTGCCAACATCAGTAATGTTATAGTAGGGTCACCACAGGTTACGTTAGATTAGGGACATCACCAGTAATGTTACAGTAGGGTCACCACCAGTAATGTTAGATTAGGGTACCTACCGGTAACGTTAGAGTAGGGTCATCAGCAGAAGTGCAAGAGTAGTGTCAACACCAGTAATGTTAGAATAGGGTCACCACCAGTAATGTTAGATTGGGGTCAGCACAAGTAATATTAGAGAAGGGTCACCGCCAGTCATGTTAGAGTTGGGTGACAACGACTAATGTTGGAGCAGTATTACCACCAGTAATATTTGAGTAGGGTCACCACCAGTAATGCTAGATTAGGATCACCACCGGTGATATTAGAGTTGTGTCAAGACCAATAATATTCGAGTAAGGTCACCACAAGTAATGTTGAAGAAGGGTCGCCACCTGTAATGTTAGAGTAGGGTCACCACCAGTAATGTTAGAGTAGGGTCACGACCAAAAATGTTATAGTGTGGTCACCACCAGTAATGTTCGATTAGGGCCACCACCAGTAATGTTAGAGTAGGGTCACCACCAAATATGTTATAGTGGGGTCACCACCAGTAATGTTAGAGTCGGGACACTACCAGTAATGTTAGAGTAGGATTACCACCAGTAATGCTACAAAACGGTCACCACCACTAATGTTCGGGTAGGGCGACTACCGGTAATGTTAGATTAGGGTCACCACCAGTAACGTTAGAGGAGTGTCACCACCAGTAATGTTAGAGTTGGGTTACCACCAGTAATGTTAGAGTAGTGTCACGACCAGTAATCTTAGAGTAGTGTCATCAAAAGTAATGTCAGAGTAGAATCACCGCTCGTAATATTAGAGTAGTGGCACCACCGGTAATGTTAGAGTAGGGTCACTACCGGTAACGTTAGAGTAGGGTCACAACCGGTAATATTAGAGTAGGGTCACTACCGGTAATGTTCGAGTAGGGTCACTACCTGTAATGTTAAAATATGGTCACCACCAGTAATGTTCGAGTAGGCTCACCACCAGTAATGTTAAAGTAGCTTCACCACCAGTAATGTTAGATTGGGATCAGCACCAGTAATGTTAGAGTAGGATCAACGCCAGTAATGTTAGAGTTGGGTGACAATCAGTAATGTTGGAGTAGTCTCAACACCAGTAATGTTAGAATGAGTCACCACCAGTAATGTTCGTGTAGGGTGACCACCAGTAAGGTTTGAATAGGATTACCACCAGTAATGTTGGAGTAGTGTCAGCATCGCAACGTTAGACTAGGGTCACCGCCGGTAATGTTAGAACAGTGTCACCACCAGTAATGTTAGAGAAGGGTCACCATCCGTTATGTTAGAGTAGGTCACCACCAGTAATCTGACAGTACTTTCACCACTGGTAATGTTCGAGTAGTGTCACCACCAGTAATGTGATAATAGTGTCACCACCAGTAATGTTAGAATAGTGAACCCACCAATAATAATAGAGTAGGGTCACCACAAGTAATGTGAGAGTACTTTCACCACCAGTAATTTTAATGTAGGGTCACCACCAGTAATGTTAAAGTGGGGTCACTGCCTGTAATGTGAGATTAGGGTCATCAAAAGTAATGTTAGAGCAGTGTCACCACCAGTAATGTTAGATTGTGGTCACCACCAGTAATATTAGAGTAGGGTCACCACCAGCAATCCTGGAGTTGCGTAACTAACACTAATGTTAGAATAGGGCCACCATCAGTAATGTTAGAGTAGGGTCACCACCAGTAATTTTAGAATTGGGAAATTAACAATAATTTTAGAGTAGGTTCACCACCAATAATGTTAGAGTCGTGTCAACACCAGTAATGTTAGTGTAGGGTGACCACTGGTAATGTTAGAATAGGGTCACCACCAGTAATGTTGGTATAGTGCCACCACCAGTAATGATAGAATTGTGCACCACGAGTAATGTTAGAGTAGTGTCACAACCAATAATGTTAGAATACTGCCACCACCAGTAATATCAGAGTAGGGTCACAGCTCGTAATGTTAGAGTAGGGTCACCACCAGTCATGTTAGAGTTCGGTGACAAACACTAATGTTAGAGAAGTATCACCACCAGTAATATTATAGTAGGGTCACCACCGGTAATGTTCCAGTAGGGTCACCACCAGTAACGTTGGAGTAGGACCACTGCCAGTAATGATAGATTAGGGTCACTACAGTAATGTTAGAGTAGTGTGACCAAAAGTAATGTCATAGTAGGATCACCGCTGGTAATGTTAGATTAGTGCCACCACTGGTAATGTTAGAGTAGTGTCACTACCGGTAATTTTATGCTTGGGTCACCACCAGTAATGTTAGATTGGGGGCACTGCCGGTAATTTAAGAGCAGGGTCACCACCAGTAATGTTAGAGTAGGGTCAACAACATTAATGTTAGAATAAGGTCACCACCAATAATGTTGCAGTAGGGTCTCCACCAGTAATGTTGGATTGGGGCCAGCACCAGTAATATTAGGGTAGGGTCAGTACCATTCATGTTAGAGTTGGGTGGCAACCAGTAATGTTAAAGTAGTTTCACCACCAGTAATGTTAGATTGTGTCACGATGATTAATGCAAGAGCAGGTTCACGACCAGTAATGTTTGAGTAGGGTCACTACCAGTAATGTTAGAATAGTGCCACCTCCAGCAATGTTAGTGTAGGGCCACAGCCAGTAATGTTAGAATAGTGCCACCAACAGTAAAATCAATGTAGGTCACAGCCAGTAATGTTAGAGCAGTATCACCACCAGTAATGTTAGAGTAGGGTCACCACCAGTAATCTCAGAGTAGTGTCAACACCATTAATGCAAAAGTAGGGTCACCACCAGTAATGTTAGAGTAGGGTCACCACCAATAATGTTATAGTGGGGTAACCACCAGTAATGTTCGAGTAGGGTCACCACCAGTAATGTTAGAGTAGGGTCACCACCAATAATGTTATAGTGGGGTCACCACGAGTAATGTTCGAGTAGGGTCACCACCAGTAAGGTTAGAGTAGGGTCTCCACCAGAATGCTATATTGGGGTCAGCACCAGTAATTTTAGAGTAGGGTTACCACCAGTAATGATACAATAGCGGCAACACCAGTAATGTTGGAGTAGGATCACCTTCATTAATGTTCGAGCAGGGCCACCACCAATAATGTTAGAGTCGGGTCACCACCAGTAATGTTAGAGTAGGGTCACCACCATTAATGTTAGAGTAGATTCACCACCAGTAATGTTAGAGTAGGATCACCGCCAGTAATGTGAAAGTAGTGTCACCGCCAGTTATCTTGGAGAATGTTCACCACCGTTAATGTTCGAGTAGGGTCACCGCTACTAATGTTAGAGTAGGGTCACCACCAGTAATGTAAGAGTAAGGTGACCACGAGTAATGTTATATTAGAGTCACGACCAGTAATGTTCTAGTACGGTCACCAACGTTAATGTTGGATTAGTGTCGCCAACAGTAATATTAGGGCAGAGTCACCACCGGTAATGTTATAGTAGTGTCCCCAACAGTAAACCTTTGTTAATAAACCACCTAGTTTTTAGCAGCAATGTATTGCTATGAATTTTTAAGCAAATAATTCAGGATGCAAATACATTACAGCCGCTAATGTTGGTGAAATGGAAATGGGGGGATGTTAGTATGGGTTCAACACCAGTAATGTTAGAGTTGTATCACCGCCAGTAATATTATAGGTCACGAGCAGTAATGTTAGAGTAGTGTCACCACCGGTTATGTTAGAGTCGGGTCACCACCAGTAATGTTAGAGTATGGTCACCACCAGTTATGTTGGAGAAGGGTCACCACCTGTAATGTTAGAGTAGAGTCACCACCAGTAATGTTAGAGTAGGGTCGCCAGCAGCAATGTTAGATTATGTTCACCACCAGTAATGTTGGAGAAGGGTCACCAACAGTAATG
The DNA here is from genome assembly GCF_044704955.1 of Pristiophorus japonicus. Lineage (NCBI taxonomy): Eukaryota > Metazoa > Chordata > Chondrichthyes > Pristiophoridae > Pristiophorus > Pristiophorus japonicus. The sequence goes on along the minus strand of NC_092001.1, from coordinate 11,531,570 downwards.
TTAGAGCAGTGTCAGCACCGGTAATGTTAGATTATGTTCACCGCCAGTAATGTTGGAGAAGAGTCACCACCAGTAATATTAGAGTAGGGTCACCACCAGTAATGTTAGATTATGTTCATCGCCAGTAATGTTAGAGTAGGGTCACCAGAAGTAATGTTAGATTTGTTTTACCAACAGTAATCTTAGAGTCGGGTCACCACAAGTAATGTTAAAGTAGGGTCACCACCAGTAATGTTAGAGTAGTTTCACCACCAGTAATGTTCGAGGTTACCACAAGTAATCTTAGAGTGGGGTCATCAACAGTAATGTTAGAGTGGGATCACCACCAGTAATGTTAGAGTAGGCTCAACACCAGTAATGTTAGAGTAGTGTCACCACCGGTAATGTTAGAAAAGTGTCACCATCAGTAATGTTAGAATAGTTTCGTCACCAGTAATGTTAGAGTAGGGTCACCACTAGTACTGTTAGAGTAGGGTCACCACCAGTCATGTTTGAGTAGGGTCACTAAGCATTCATGTTAGAGTAGCGTCGCCACAGGTAATGTTCGAATAGAGTCACCACCATTAATGTTAGTGTATGGTCAACACCAGTAATATTAGAGTAGTGTCATCACCAGTAATGTTAGAGTAGGAATACCACAGGCAATGTCGCACTCGGGTCACAACCATTAATGTTCGAGGTCACAACAGTTATGTCAGATTAGGGTCACTTCCGGTAATGCTCGATTCGGGTCAGCACTGGTAAAGTTAGAGTAGGGTCACCACCATTAAAGTTCGAATAGGGTCACCACGAGTAATGTTAGTGTAGGGTCACCACTATTAATGTTAGAGTTGATCTCCACCAGTATTGTTTGATTAGGGTCACCACCAATAATGTTAGATTGGGGTCACCACCAGTAATGTTAGAGTAGGGTCAACTCCAGTAATGTTAGAGTTGGATGACAACCAGTAATCTTAGAATCGTGTCACCACCAGTAATCTTAGATTGGGTGATCACCAGTAATATTTGATTAGGGTCAACACCAGTAATATTTGAGTAGGTTCACCAGCAGTAAAGTTAGAGAAGGGTCACCAACATTAATGTTACAGTAGGGTCACCACCAGTGATGTTCGAGTAGCGTGACCACCGGTAATGTTAGAGTTGGGACTCCACCAGTAATGTTAAAGTAGGGTCGCCACCACTAATATTAGAGTAGGGTCACCACCAGTAATGTTAGAGTACGGTCACCACCAGTAATGTCAGAGTAGGGTCACCACAAATAATGTTAGATTGGGGTCACCACCAGTAATGTTAGATTAGTGTCGCCACCAGTAATGTTAGAGTAAGATCACCACCAATAGTGTTAGAGTCGTGTTACCACCAGTAATGCTTTAGTAGGGTCACCACCAGTAATGTTCGAGTAGGGTCACCTCCAGTAATGTTAGAGTAGGGTCACCACCAGTAATGTTAGAGTATGTTCACCGCCAGTAATGTTAGATTAGTGTCACTGCCAGTAATGTTAGAGTAGGATCACCACCATTAATGTTGGAATAGTGTCACCACCAGTAATGTTAGAGTAGAGTCATCACTAGTCATGTTAGAGAATGGTCACAACAGTAATGATACAGTAGGGTCACTAGCAGTAATGTTAGTGTAGTGTCAACAACAATAATGTTATAGTACTGTCACCACCAGTAATGTTAGAGTAGGGTCACCACAAGTAATGTTAGATTAGGGTCACCACCAGGAATGTTACAGTAGGGTCAACGCCAGTAAAGTTAGAGTGCGATCACCACCAGTAATGGTAGAGTAGAGTTACCAACAATAATGGTAGAGTAATGCCACCACCAGTAATGTTAGATTAGGGTCACCACCAGTGATGTTCGAGTAGCGTGACCACCGGTAACGTTAGAGTAGGGACTCCACCAGTAATGTTAGAGTAGGGTCGCCAACAGTAATATTAGAGTAGGGTCACCACCAGTAATGTTAGAGTAGAGTCACCACCAGTAATGTCAGAGTAGGGTCACGACCAATAATGTTAGATTAGCGTCACCACCAGTAATGTTAGAGTACGGTCACCACCAATAATGTTCGAGTAGTATCACCACCAGTAATGTTATTGTAGCGTCACTGCTAGTAATGTTAGAGTAGGATCACCACCATTAATGTTAGAATAGAGTCATCGCCAGTAATGTTAGAATCGAATCACCACCAGTAATATTAGAGTACGGTCAACACCAGTAATGTTAGAGTAGGGTCACCACCAGAAATGTTAGAGTAGTCTCACCACCACTTATGTTAGAGTAGGTTCACCACCAGTAACGTTAGAGTAGTGTCACCACCAGTAATGTTATAGTGTCACCAGCAGTACTGTTAGAGGTCACCAACAGTAATCTTAGAATCGTGTCACCACCAGTAATCTTAGATTGGGTGATGACCAGTAATATTTGATTAAGGTCAACACCAGTAATATTTGAAAAGGGTCACCACCAGTTATGTTAGAAAAGGGTCAGCAACAGTAATGTTAGAGCATTGTCACGACCTTTAATGTTAGAGTACGGTCACCACCAATAATTTTAGAGTAGGGTCACCACCAGTAATGTTGCAGTAGTGTCACGACCAGTAATGTTGGAGTCGGATCACCACCATTAAGTTTAGAGCAGGGTCACCACCAGTAATGTTAGATTCGAGTCACCACCAGTCATGTTGGATAAGTGTCACCACCAGTAATGTTATAGTAGGTCACCAACAGTAATGTTAGAGGTCATCAACAGTAATGTTAGAGTAGGGTCAACACCAGTAATGTTAGAGTCGGGACACCACCGGTAAAGTTAAAATAGGTTCACCATCAGTCAAGTTCGAATCAATTATTAAAGATATAATAAGCCGTGCCTTTAAAGCAGTTACAACATCGCTCCAAGTCGGCATTGATTTATGAAAGGGAAATCACACTTGACAAACCTTCTCGAATTTTTGAGGATGCAACTAATAAAGTGGAAAAGGGAGAATCAGTGGATATGGTATACTTTGAATTTCAAAAGACTTTTGACAAGGTTCAACAAAAGAGCTTAGTGTGTAATATTAAAGCACATGTTATGGGGTAATGTATTCACGTGGTTACATAACTGGTTGGCAAACAGTAAGCAAAGAATATCAATAAACGGTTCCTTTTCAGAATGGCAGTCAGTGACTAGAGGGGTACGCATGTTTCAGTGCTGGGACCCTAGCTATTTACAAGATACATTAATGGTTTAGACGAAGGAATTTAATGTACTATCTCCATGTTTGCAGATGAAACAAAGTTGGATGGCAGTGTGAGCTGAGAGGAAGATGCTAGGAGGCTGCAGGGTGACTTGGGCAGCTTATGTGAGTGGGCACATGCATGGCAGATGCAGCATAATGTGGATAAATGTGAGGTTATCCGCTTTGGTGGAACAAATATAAAGGACGAATATTATCGGAATGGTGACAGATTAGGAAAAGGGGAGGTGCAAAAAGACCTCGGTGTAATGGTACATCAGTCATTGAGAGTTGGCATGCAGGTTCAGCAGGCGGTGAAGAAGGCAAATGGCATGTTGGCCTTCATAGCTAGGGGAGTTGAGTATAGGATCAGGGAGATCTCACTGCAGTTGCCTCATCTGGAATATTGTGTTCAGTTTTTGTCTCCTAATCTGAGGAAGGACATTCTTTCTATTGAGGGAGTTCTGCGAAGGTTCACCAGACTGATTCCCAGGATGGCAGGACTGACATATGAAGAAAGACTGTTTCCACTAGGCTTATATTCACCGAAATTTTGAAGAATGAGAGGTGATTCTTTGAAACATATAAAATTCTGACGGGAATGGACCGGTTAGCAGCAGGAAGAATGTAGCAGATGTTGGGGAACGACAGAACCAGGGGTCACATTCTAAGGATAAGGGCTAAGCCATTTACGACCGAGATGATGACAAACTTCTTCACTCAGGCCATTTGAACCGGTGTAATTCTCTGCCACAGAAAGTTGTGGAGACCAGTTTGTTAGATATATTCAAAAAGGAGTTGGATGTGGCCCGTAGGGCTAAATGGATTAACGGGTTTGGAGAGAAAGCAGGAATGGGGTACTGAACGTGCATGATCAGCCATCATCTTATTGAATGGTGGTTCAGCTTTGAAAGGTCGAATACCCTACTTCTGTATCTAATTTCTATGATTTTATGTTTCTATGTATCTGAATGGACAATAACAGTATGAGTGAGCTCAGCGATGTGCCTGGATGGTTAGTGACAGTATGTTGAGGTCAGTGACGTATTTAGGTGAGTAGTGACAGTATGTGTGATGTCAGTGATGCATCTGGATTGGTAGTGACAGTATGCGTGAGGTCAGTGATGTATCTGAATGGATATTACACACTGTTCTACCAAAACTGTGCTGCTGTGTGTTGATCTCGATTCATCCCCACACCAGGATTTGCATATCGTACAGTCTGTCTGGCACAGGCTTCAATATGCAGGCACTCGTTATAATCATATTCAACAGGCTTGTTCCTGAGACCTGCTGGAGCAAACTTTTGAGCGATTGGGATGGCCCTATTTCGGAGCCAGTTGCCGGGAAACCGCAATAGGCCGGAGCCCTGAGCCACTGCGTGTTTGACGAGCAGCTGAATGCAGATTCTGTGTTGCGAATCGTGACGTGAAAGTTGGTGATTTTCTAAAGCGCGTTGGCACACTGAACGCTTTCGGCCCGAGAACATCAGTTGCCGTGGTGGAGAGAGTGGGAGAGAGAAACTTTTGGAGAGTGAGGCTGCGGCAATTCGACGGAGGCGAGAGAGATAGAGTGGGAGAGAGTGAAAGTCAGGAGAGAAAGTGGGAGAGAATAAGAGAGAATGCCTGGAGATTGCGGAATACTGGTGTGAGTGAGAGAGAGAGAGATTGAGAGAAACATAGACAGAGACAAACACCGACATACAGTGACAGAGAGAGAGAGAGAGGGAGAGGGACAGTCAGAGGGAGGGAGACTGCGAGAGAGTTTCATTGTAAATTTAGGGAGAGAAATAGTCAGCAAGAGAGGGGGAAAAACAAAGAGAGGGGTGAGACTGAGGTTTGTCTCGTCCATTCCCGGGGACTGCAAATCGGTCGCATTTCGGAATGCAACAAAGGCGTCGAATTTATATCGTGCCTTTAACGTTGCAAAACGTTCCAACGTGCTCTATACTTGCATTATGATATAAAACAAACTTGACAATGAACCGCACAAGTAGAAATATTGCAAGTGTTCAAAAAGTTGGTGAAAGAAGAAAGTTATATGGAACAACTTTATGGGGAAAAAGAGGTAGGGAGGTGGTGAGGATTAGAAAGCAAATTCCAGAGCTTGGGGCCTCGGCAACAGAAGGCACGACCACCAATGGTGAAGCGATTATCATCAGGGATGCTCAAGAGAGCAGAATTAGCGGATTGCAGGCATATCTAGGGTTGTGGGGTGGAGGAGGTTACATAGATAGAGAGCGGGTAAGGGCAATGAAGGGATTTTATAACAATGATAAGGATTTTGAAATCGAGGCATTGTTTAACGTGAGCCAATGTCGGTCAGCGAGCACAGGGGGTGATGATTGACCGGAATTTGGTGCGAGTTAGGTCATGGGCATGCGCGTTTCTGATCAGCTCTCGTATATGTAGTGTAGAATGTGGCAGGCCGAACAGGAATGTGTTGGAATAGTCATTTCTAGAGGTGGCGGAGGAATGGATGAGAGATTTCAGCAGAGGGCCAGCTGAGGCAATGGGAGGAGAACGGCGATTTTACGGAGATGGAAATAGACAGTCTTAATTATGCTGCAGTATGTTGTCGAAAGCTACTTTCAGGGTCAAATTTAACACCAAGGTTGCGAACAGCATCATTCAGTCTCAGACGGTAGATCGCGAAAGGGACGGAATCAGTAGCAAGGGAACGGAGCTAGTGGCGGGGACGGAAAACAATGGCTTCATTCTTCGCAATATTCAATTGGAGAAATTTTCTGCTCATCCAGAATGACACTGGTGGGCTGCAGAACATGGACAATGGCCGCGGGTAGGAGGTTAAAAACAACAATTCTTAGGCTCACGGAGTCCCGAGCTCAGTTCCCGTTGCATTTTACCAGTTTTTGGTCCCCTTTTTGAAAGTGTTCCTCAGGATTATTCAAATCATGTTACGAGAGATAGGATAATGTTTGTGGACCGGTTTGTACCACAGAGTTTCAGAGAGACGGTGGGAACAGCAGCAGAAAAACAGAAAACAACTTCTCCAAAACTCATCGCAACTCATCGCCAGGTCTGAGGGTTGATAAACGCATCACCTTCTTAGGAAGTTTCACGACTTTATTCACCTTATTATTTGACCTCCGTTTGGAATCCGTTTGTTTTATTATTTTTGTTGAGTGTTTATCAACAGCATAAAGTGGGACAGATAAACTTGTAGCAGATTATGCTCACAATGCTACATCGAGACTAGAAAAAGTTTAAAGATTTTTAATGAACCTTTCACAAAAAACGAGCGTTGAAACCACGTTTTCGATTAAGTTTCGAAGATGATTTTGGAAGAAACAGGCATAAATCACTTTTCCCCTCCTCTAAACAATTCACAACCTATTCTTGAAACCCAAACGGTTTTAAAGAGGCTCCGAATTGCTTAACACGTTTAAATTGAACTTCTTCAATTTTTGATGTTGAGCGATTGAATAAAGTGAGCACCTTTACACAAACACGCTCCCCATGCTATTGAGGAGGGGAGGGCAGTGGTGGATGTGAAGGAGTTACACATTACTTATTATTGATGTTAAAATGTATCATTAAGCCGTTTGGGAAGGGAAGCAAAAAAGAGGGAAAAACACAAACCTTTTTATTTTATATAAGATAAAACAGAAATTGCAGGAAATACTCAGAAGGTCGGGGACTAACTTAGAAGAGAGAAACAGAGTTAATGTTTCAGGTCTGTCAAATTTCATCCGAACTGGAAAATGATAGAGATGTAACAGATTTAAACCGGGTGCAGAGGCAGTGAATGTTGGGAGGGGAGGAAAGAATAATAATAAAAGACGTGTGTTATGGTGGAAGACAGGAGAGGATAAATCTAGCCTGTGCACGTGGTTAAAATCTGTTATATCTCTAACTTTTTCCAGTTCTGACCGAAAGCTCACAGACCTAAATGGTTACGTTAGTTTCCCTCTCCACAGAAACTACCTGACCTGCTGAGTAGTTCCAGCATTTTCTGTTTTAGTTTCAGATTCCAGCGTCCACTAATTTTTGCTATTGTGAACTTTTTTAATTTGCCCGTCATCTACAGTCCTAGCAAGTCTCAGGAAAATATAAAAATAAATTTCGTATTAAACGATGTATGGAATGTTAATATAAACAAAAGTTACGTAATGATGTATAAAATTGCAGGAAGCGACTTTGGAAGAAACCACTATTTGTTTTTTGAGAACGAAACAGAAAATATTTTGATTAAACTGACAATGTGCAATTTAGATTTGGTACATATATTTGTAATAGGAGAATTAAAATTGAGAGTACAATGAAATTGGTTTCCCACTATTTAATTGGGAAATATCTAAATTAATTCAACATTATTGGCAATAAGAGCAGGGATTAATATAATGCCGAATGTTTGAGAGAAAAATATAAGAAGCAAAATTTGTATTTTCTCATCTTTAATTCACCATATTAGTATACATTTATTGGTCAGTCTGATTGATTGTCTTGTCCAAGAAGAAAGATGAATGTTTATTTCTGTTAAATCATAGCTTTTCTGCATTTGTTTTTTAATTCAGTGACGCACAGTGCGTATGTGCTTTCTGCACTTTGAATAAGTGCCTCACTTCTGACATGTTACATGGCGTGGTACTGCTACAAGAAGGCAACGTTTATTAATGGAAGTGATTGCAGTTGGAAATTCCGGTCCATTTTGTTCAATTCTTTTTTATACCTTGAACTAGATAAGTACGGTACATTTATGTGTTGGTTTTCTGTTTATATTATGATTAATATTATGATTAATACGATTAATCAATCGGGTAGCAGTGCAAAGGGATCTCTGTGTACAGATACACAAGTCACTAAATTTAGCAATGGATGATTACAAAACCATACGAGTGCAAATGTAGCACTGATGATCATTTACAGAGGATTATAATTAAACAACAAAGAAGTAATGTAAAGCCTGTATTGAATCTTATCTGATTGTCCAATGACCTGGGACGGTGGGCTGCCAATATGATTTCATGTGGTTGTTGCTGCTGTCGTTATTGTAAAAGTGTTGAAATATTGTTGTTGTAAACTTTTCCGCGGGTTGAAAAGGTCGCGCTGAAAGGAGTTTCTCACCCGCTCAGTACACACAATTATAGGAAAATTTGGTGGGGAGGAGTGGAGGATATTGGGTGTGGTGGGGAGGAGCTGAGGATATTGCGAGCGGTCGGGAGGAGCTGAGGATATTGCGTTGGGTGAGGAGGGACTGAAGACATTGGTTGAGGTGGGAAGGAGGTGATGATATTGAGTGGGAAGGAGCTGAAGATATTTGGTGGTGTGGGGAGGGTTTGAAGATATTGGTTGGGGTGGGGAGGTGGTGAAGATATTGTGTGGGGTGGGGAGGGTCTTAGGATATTGGATGGGGTGGGGAGGAGTGGACAATGTTGGCTGCATAATTATCTATGTAAAGAAAAAAAGTGAGGTTTATGTAATCAGGGCAATTGCTCCGTTCGTTGAAATAAATAACATCTTCACAGAATAGAAATAAGCCCTATGGTTTCTTACCAATTCCAAAATCTCACATAGCTGTAAAGGGCTGCTTTATTGCATTATCAGTTTTTTTATTCAGTATTTTATTTGATGCTTTGCTTCAAATATTTAAGAGGCAATTCTGGAAAGATCATCACACAATACACACGAGGAAACATGCAGTCTGTGCAGTTAAGTGGGACATGAATTTAAAGATGAATCCGAGAGGATACAATTTGGTAGGAATCTCGATATATCTAGAAAAATTAAGTTTTTGATGATGTGAGTAAGGACTGTTGAAAGGCGTTTGACAAACTGCCACTTAATAGACGTGTTGATACAATTCTAATGCTTGGGATTAAAGGGGCAGGGCAGTACGGTCATGTCATTGCTATTTGAAAGATAACAGAGAGCATTGTTGATTGATTATTGTTCAGACTGGCGCGAGCTTTACATCTATCTCCCCCAGGGGTCGGCACTCGAGTACTGCTCTGTTTGATATATATTCATGAACGAGAGTTGGGTATAAACTGGATTTTTTTTAACCTTTGTAGATGATATGAGACTTGGAAATGCAATACGCATTGAGGAAGATGGTTCTAGACTTCAGGAGGGAAAAGACTGATTGGTGAACATTAGAAATTATAAAATAGGAGCAGGATTGGCCGTTCAGCCTTTTGAGCCAGCTCCGCTGTTCACTATGTTCGTGATCATCGGTAAAAATGGACAATCATTTAACCCCTTCGAACTGACAATCATTCCTGCATATAAAGTTAAGCACTCACTCTGTTTACTGATGTTTTTTTGCATTAAACGAATGCAATATCAGTGCCATCTAAAACAGGCCCTAAATCACCAGAAGATTTTGTTGTTTTTTGATTCTGATGAAATGTATTCAGGCTGGAGAGCTAGACAACTTCGGAAACGTCTCTGACTTGATCATATACTTCCCGGACACTGATTCAGGTCAAATCCAATCCATTCGCTTACAACAATAGGCTAACTCTGATTGAAAAGAGCAGACAGATGGCAGATTAAATTTAACACATACAATTGTGAAGTGTGATATTTTGGCCGGAATATAAGAACATAACAAAACGAGCAGGAGTAGGCCACCTTGCCACTCGAGCCTGCTCCACCATTCAATAAGATCATGGCTGATCTGATGATCGACTCAGCTTCACTTTTCCGCCCACGCCGCATAACCCTTTATCCCCTTATCCCTCAAAAATGTGTCTATCTCCTCCTTAAATTTATTCAATGACCCAGCCTCCACAGCTCTCTGGGGTAGAGAATTCCACAGATCTAAAACCCACTGAGAGAAGAAATTCCTCATTATCTCAATTTAAATGGGCAGCCCATTTTTTTGAGATCATGGGCTAGATTTTCTGCTTTTGGGCAGATCACCCAAAAATGGGCGTTACTTCCAGCGTGGGTGGTAAAAGTGGGTTTTCATATCGCCGGCTTTTCGCCCAATTTCAATGTCCCTAGTCGCCATTTTTAAAAATTGGGCGTTACTGCGAGCGATATGAAATGGGCATTGGCGTTAAATCTCGCTGTCCTTCTGCCGTAAAGTGTCAGGACCCTTAGCAACGGCAGGCAAAACTCGCTTCCCGCAATTCAGGAGGCCGGGGGTCATCATTACATGCGCATCAGAGGAGACAGTGAGATAGAGCGCTGAGAGGGAGTAAAGGGGTGTGTGCGTGTGGTGTGGCTGCTTTAGAAGGACGGTGGGAGTGTTTCGCGCTTTACTGCAAATTGGGAAAAAGAATTAGCTGTTACCAGCCAGATATTTGCAAGAACTTCGTGACTATAATGTAGGGACTGGAGGAGGCAAGCCAGCATGCTGTGGAAACAGATGCTGGTGAGATCAGTGATGTGGGAGAGGAGCACATTGGAGGACTCAAGAGAGCGAGGAGTTTCTCGTAAAACGCAAATGCCTCCCTCATGCAGGAGATCGATTCACTCTGCGGTGATTTGATACAGGGATGGCGTGGGAAGCCTACCCCAAATGTCTTGCAGAAGATATGGTCCGAGATAGCAGAGATGGTCTCGTCAGCGACCAACGAGTTGCGTGAGTGCACCAATGTCGCAAGCAGTGGAACGACCTTGTGGGATCCGCAAGAGTAGGTATGACATTTATTTTTATGTACTTATATATTTGCATAATTTGATTTGTAAGAGTCATGAGTGACTATCATCAGATGTGAGGTCTTTCACTTTTACCGTGAATGTTGTACTCAAAACCTGCGGTCACAATGCACGTCTTTCGGTCAAGAATAATATTAATCTTAAAGTGGTGATTACATCTGTCGGTTATGTGTTGTATCGGTGTCTGTGATTGTAGTTTGCAAAGATATCACGCAATGATTTCATGCCATGTCGTCCTGTTACCTATTACCGAAGAAGCTAACGACGATTATGTCAGAGCAGAGGCGAACGGGTTGGGGCCACCACTCACCAGCGAAATCACTGAGATAGTAGAGCGGGTGCTCACCCTCGAGCGCAGGAACACCCCGAACGACCATGGAAGCAGCTGCAGACCCTGAAGTGATGCCAGGTGAGTAAATTATACAACATTGCATAATATAACGTGCATTGATACCACGCCCACTCATATCAAAACAATATTATATGAGAGCTGATATCTAAAATTGGCCTTTATATAATGCAGTCCTCGTGAGTATCATTTCAATGAAGAATGTGTTAATGGGCATGAAATGTGATGTCTGTGATGAAGTTGATAGCGGTGGTGGTTTAGTCGTGCATCTGCAGTGTGTCGAGCTGGAATGGCTTTGTGACCCTCGCTCCCACTTCTGCTCTAATAACCTCGTTTGTATTTTGCAGCTCAGCCAGTTGCGTGTCGCAGGGTAAGACCACAGATGCCAGCAGGAGGGTCGTGGGGCCGGAATAGCCGGACGATCCAACATCTGATGCTGAGGAGCACCGATTCTCGCCCGATAATCAGCTGGGTCTGTTCTCCACGGATGAGAGTTCCGAGTTTGATGAGACTGCATCGCCAAGCTCCAGGAGACATTCAACCCTAAGGCCATCTAGTGCTACTCCGGCCAGTTCTACCTTCACTCTGGACGTGCCGGCTCAAGCACTTCGCTACAGACTACCCCAGGTGTCCCCAGGACGGCGCAGACCCCACGGACGTTTTTTGAACGCGGCAGGTCTGCTCCACAAGCGCCAGATGAAAGCGGAGAGATGACACAGTTGTTCAAGGAGGCTGTCGACATAGTTGAGCAGATCCTATAGGCATTGGGGGGCATATCCCAACAGCTGGCCAGCATCACTAGCACATTGACAGATTATGTTCCATGGATGGCGTAGGCCGTGTTGTTGATAGCCAGTAACACTCGCGACACAGCCTCCCAATGATGCCGGAGCGCAATACCTCACTCCTCGGCTCTGCATCCACAGTGCCAATGACAGATGAGATGCTGGAGCAATATCCTTCTTCTGGATCCGAGAATGTTGCCACCTCGGTATTCCCCACTCCCGCATGCTTGCGACCACCTGCTCTGCCTTCATCTCCCCTCAATGAGGCGCCGTCTGTGGAGCGCCTCGGCCAGGCGGCGTGGACTGAGGAGGGCAAGATGTAGAGGTGTGAAGAAGACTGGGAGGGCGGAAGGAAAATGAAGTGCATAACAAAAGGAGATCGCATTGATATATCTCCATCTTGGTGTATGCAATTTGTTGCAATGCATGGTGGGAAGGGCCAACATTTTGGTTTACATTTGTGTTCTTTGTTGCTGGACATGTTGACCATTTCACTGATGTCAATGTTCGAAAAATGGGGAAGTGGTTGTGTCAGGTGTTTTTGCCAGTGAAACTTATAATTTAAGACCAATGGTCGTATTAAATGTTTTTCAGTTTACATAACCTTGTTGCACATTGTCTCAGGTAGTTGGACAGTTACACACTGGTGATTCCTTATCATACAAGGGTATAATTACACTTAACTTGAATCAACTTGAACATTAACTGGCACCAAGATGATGCCCACCATTACCGTGTTAGCTACATACACTGGCGTCTGTCAGCTGTCTCTATGAGAGCAGCGTTCTTTCAGATAAATCGCTCATCTATGAGCTGTTGACGTGAGGCTCATGCAGCTATGTAGCCCCCTGCGGTCTGGAGGGCTGCATGGGAACGGTTGCATAATCAGCCTGACTGTCTGGACCGAAGTCAGCGTCCACATCCTCGTCCTCCCCTTCCTCACACTCCTGATGCGGGCCAGCAGTCCGTTGCGGCAATTCTTGTTCCCTCCTGATAGTCAGGTTGTGCAGCATGGAGCACAAGACCAGGAATTGAGCTACCTGATCAGGGTTGTATTGTAGCTCCCCTCCTGAGCTGCTTAAGCAGACTAATGATTTTCTGGACAACATTGCGTGCGGCTCCGTGGCTCCGGCTCTATGGCTTCTTGGCCTCGGTGTGCGTGTCACTCAGCTGGGTCATCAGCCAGGTGGCTAGACCAAATCGATTGTCACCAAGTATCCAGCATTGCGCTTGTGGCTGACTGGCAAACATGTCAGATTCAGCTCTCGCACAGTGGATATGAGCCTCATCAAACCTGCACAGAAATTTGGCATTCACTTCCATAATTTTCTGGTTTGGGACACAACTAATTGCACCTTCAGGGAGTGAAATATTTTTCTTTTGCGAAGAACCTCTGGGTCGTGCGAAGGTGCCCGCATGCCGATGTGCGTATATTGTATTGCTCCCTGTAGCTTGGGGAACTTAGCAATGCTGCAGAATGCTCCAGCCCTGCCAGTCTGAGCCTCGCTGGTCAGAGAACTTAAGAACATAAGAATTAGGAACAGGAGGAGTCCATCTAGCCCCTCGAGCCTGGTCCGCCATTCAATAAGATCATGGCTGATCTGCTCGTGGAATCAGCTCCACTTACCGCCATCTCCCCCTAACCCTTAATTCCCTTATTGCTTAAAAACCTATCTATCTTTGACTTGAAAACATTCAATGAGCCAGCCTCTACTGCTTCCTTCGGCAGAGAATTCCACAGATTCACAACCCTCTGGGAGAAGAAATTCTTTCTCAACTCGGTTTTAAATTGGCTCCTCCGTATTTTGAGGGTGTGCCCCCTAGTTCTAGTCTCCCCCACCAATGGAAATAACCTCTCTGCCTCTATCTTGTCTATTCCTTTCATGATTTTAAATGTTTCTATAATATCACCCCTCACCCTTCTGAACTCCAAGGAGTAAAGACCCAGTCTACTCAATCTATCATCAAAAGGTAACCCCCTCATTTCTCGAATCAGCCTAGTGAATCGTCTCTGTACCCCTTTCAAAGCTAGTATATACTTCCTGAAGTAAGGTGACCAAAACTGCACGCAGTACTCCAGGTGCGGCCTTACCAATACCTTATATAGTTGCAGCAACACCTCCCTGCTTTTGTACTCCATCCCTTTCGCAATGAAGGCCAACATTCCATTTGCCTTCCTGATTACCTGCTGCACCTGCAAACTAACCTTTTGAGATTCATGCACAAGGACCCCCAGGTCTCTGCACCACAGCATGTTGTAATGTCTCCCCATTCAAATAATATTCCCTTTTACTGTTTTTCTTCCCACGGTGGATGACCTCACACTTTCCGACATTGTATTCCATCTGCCAAACCTTAGCCCATTCGCTTAACCTATCCAAATCTCCTTGTAGCCTCTCTGAGTCCTCTACACAATCCGCTTTCCCACTAATCTCAGTGTCATCTGCAAATTTTGTTGCACTACACTCTGTCCTCTCCTCTTCGTCATCTATGTATATTGTAAACAGTTGTGGTCCCAGCACTGATCCCTGTGGCACACCACTAACCATTGATTTCCACATGGAAAAGGACCCATTTATCCCGACTCTCTGCTTTGTGTTCGCCAGCCAATTCAGGATTCATGCTAATGCATTTCCCCCGACTCCACGTATCTTTATCTTCTGCAGTAACCTTTTGTGTGGCACCTTATCGAATGCCTTTTGGAAATCTAAATACACCACATCCATCGGTACACCTCTATCCACCATGCTGGTTATATCCTCAAAGAATTCCAGTAGATTAGTTAAACATGATTTCCCTTTCATGAATCCACGCTGCGTCTGCTTGATTGCACTATTCCTATCCAGATGTCCCGCTATTTCTTCCTTAATGATAGTTTCAAGCATTATCCCCACGACAGATGTTAAACTAACCGGCCTATAGATACCTGCTTTTTGCCTGCCCCCTTTTTTAAACAGAGGCGTTCCATTAGCTGCTTTCCAATCCGCTGGTACCTCCCCAGAGCCCAGAGAATTTTTGTAGATTATAACAAATGCATCTGCTATAACTTCCGCCATCTCTTTTAATCCCCTGGATGCATTTCATCAGGACCAGGGGACTTGTCCGCCTTCAATCCCATTATTCTGTCCAGCACTACCTCCCGAGTGATAGTGATCATCTCCAGGTCCTCCCTTCCCACAATCCTATGACCAGAAATTTTTATATGGTTTTTATTTTTTCCACTGTGATGACGGAAGCAAAATAATTGTTTAAGGTCTCAGCCGTTTCCACATTTCCCATTATTAAATCCCCCTTTTCATCTTCGAAGGGACCAACATTTACTTTCGTCACTCTTTTCCGTTTTATATGTCTGTAAAAGCTTTTACTATCTGTTTTTATGTTTTGCGCAAGTTTACCTTCGTTATCTATCTTCCCTTTCTTTATTGCTTTTTTAGTCATTCTTTGCTGTTGCCTAAAATCTTCCCAATCCTCTAGTTTCCCACTAACCTTGGCCACCTTAAACGCATTGGTCTTTGATTTGATACTCTCCTTTATTTCCTTGGTTATCCACGGCTGGTTATCCCTTCTCTTGCAGCCCTTCTTTTTCACTGGAATATATTTTTGTTGCGCATTATGAAAGAGCTCCTTAGAAGTCCTCTTCTATTCCTCAATTGTGCCACCGTTTTGTCCTTGTTTCCAGTCTACATTAGCGAACTCTGCCCTCATCCCACTGTAGTCCCCTTTGTTTAAGCATAGTACGCTCGTTTCTGACACAACTTCCTCATCCTCAATCTGTATTTCAAATTCAACCATATTGTGATCACACATTCCGAGAGGATCTTTTCCGAGGAGATCATTTATTTTTCCTCTCTCGTTACACAGGACCAGATCCAAAATGGCTTGCTCCCTTGTAGGCTCTGTTGCATATTGTTCTAAGAAACAATCCCGTATGCATTCTATGAATTCCTCCTCCAGGCTACCCCCTGCGATTTGATTTGACCAATCGATATGTCGGTTAAAAACCCCCATAACTACTGCCGTTCCTTTTTCACATGCCACCATCATTCCCTTGAATACTGCCCGCCCCACCATGAAGTTATTATTTTGGGTCCGATAAACTACGCCGACCAGTGACTTTTTCCCCTTACTATCTCTAATCTCCACCCACAATGATTCAACATTTTGTTCATTGGAGCCAGTATCATCCCTCACAACTGCCCTGATATCATCCCTTACTAACAGAGCTAACTCACCTCCCTTTCCTTCCTGCATATCTTTCCGTATCGTCAGATACCCCGTACGTTTAATTCCCAGTCCTGGCCACCTTGCAACCATGTCTCTGTAATGGCCTCCAAACCATGCCCATATGTAATGAGGGAAGCAGATAAACTCCATCCTACGTGCGTACAGGACATCCGTGACTGTTCTATCACAGCAATGTGTGGCATGGTGAGACAGAGGGAAAATATCAACCGCGGAGGCCTGAAAGGCACTGGATGCATAGAACGCCAGTCTCCTGGTGACCCTGACCTCGATGGACAGTGATGTGATGAATGTGCTGGCAGGCTGAAAATCTGTCCTGATAAGATGGCATATTTCGGTGATAACCTCTTTGTGGAAGCGCCGTTTGCGAAGGCAGGAGGGCTTGGTATGTCTCGGTAAGACCTCTTCTCCCTGTAAGTGCAAGGTGTGTATGGTCTCGACCTACTATTCGGTCTGGCACGTCCTCCATTGCAATTCTGCCTCATTCAGTTTCACACTCTAATCTAGTGCTGAGCATACACACCAGCACAAACGAGTTGAGCCCAACAGCTTGATCCTCTGCTCTCTGTTCTATATAATATAATCATCTGAACTAGAGCCCAGCCCTGCCTGCCTAACTATTGTCGAGCCTCTCACTCTGGAAGACAGAATGTGTAGCTGCACTAAATAGCTGTAGTGACACTTTACAGAAGAACTCAGACTGAATGCAACAAGCTCTTTGGTGCTGTCCCAAAAGACCTTGTGGGAATTGAAAATTAGAAAAATTGCCATGTCCGAAACAGAGTGCGTGCCCCGCCGCTGGGTTTATTATTAAATCACCAGCCATTACTGGTTTAATTGAATGGATGGAAGTCTGTGGCTAAGTATTACATTCCTGGAATGGAAACATTGAGGTCCACCACTGGGCTGTCCTCATTAGTTCTGTTTATTAATTAATTGTATCAGTGAGGAAACTGGATATTTCACCGCACGCTTTAACTGCTCTCTGAACTTGGACTGGGTCACCCCGTAAATAAATATGTTTGTACAGCAACTTAAATTCTGCAGTATATATCCGACTTGTTGTAAGGTATACAAAGAATCATTGTAATAATCGGTATTTAATCCTGCAATTCTATAATATAAGAATTATATAACATATATCAGCCACAGCAGTATGAAGCTGCCGGATATCGTGAAGAGTAAAATCACAGACTTCCTCCTGCTCTCCATCTCTGGGTCACTGCCATTCTCCCCCTTGCTCTCGCCCCTCAATACTTTACGGACTCGACTGGCCACTAAAATGTGTCTGACTGTCAGAGCGTTGAACAACAAAATTAAAACAAATGGGAGCAGTGGCGTTAAAACCGCATCAACCCAGTTATATCCCACGCATCCGGGCTCAGTAGAACAGGCTGGAATTGTGTAACAGTCCCACGGAACATTGTCGATTATCTTTCCAGGTTCGAATGTAAAGTAGTGCGGAACGTTTTTTAAACAGAGCAGAATGCAGCTTGTTGCCAGAACCACAGCCGCAGTTCTCCCGGTGCAATATTTGGTTTTCAGCTTCTGGCAACAAATGGCCACAAATCGATCAAAGGTTAAAGTGACGGTGAACCAGACAGAACAGTCTGCGGCTGCACTGGACAGGGCGTCGATAATACTACATACAGGGGTGATATCCAGAAAAGAACCAGGGAAATAATACCAACTGATCCGCCATAGTTTGACCTCAGTGATAACAACCAGTAGATCCGCCGCTGCCATGGCCAACAGGTAGCGAGTGGTCAGGTCACAGCCCGCACTTTCCCAGGGAGAGGATCACAATCGCCACTAAATTCACTGTAATACACAGAAGGGAAAAGAGTCGGTAAATTATTGGGCACAAATTCTCGATTACTGAGCCCAGATCGAAAGGCCTGTGATTTAGCACAAAACTTGCTGGGTGGACCTCGTGTCAGGGGTTAACATGTAAAGTATATCATCCCAACCCCACCTACCTCCAACCCACTGCTTCCGAGTTCAACACAGACGGGGCAGTGAGAGGGAAGCCGAGCGATCCCAGAAGGCGGGTTGGCAATGTAAATGTATTAATGCGGCTGCAGCTTCTGGTTTAGCCTGTTTTATGGGATTAGCTGTGTTGGATGTGTTTCCCAGGCCTCGGGATATCCGGCAGGTAAAATGAGCTGAGGACAGCTTCGGGGACAATGTAATTGCCTTCACGGCACTGGTTGTGGGCCAGGAGCTGCAGGTATAATCCCCAAGTCCCAATACGCTCTCCCTCTCTCTCCCTCAGATTTGACTATCTTCCGAACAACCAGTGTTAAATTTGATAAAATACAAAGAAAGCTGAGAACACTCCGTATATCAGGCAGCATCTGTGAAGAGAGAAACAAAGTTAACGTTTCATGTGATAACTTTTCATCAATACTGGAATACGTGAGGGATGAACAGTTTTAAGGCAACTTTGGAGTCAGATAAAGTTGCGGTAGCTCGAGGAAAGAAAAAAGTTGAAGGTCTTTGATGGGATGGTGGGCAGGAGTGATTCAACGACAAAAGGGATGTTGTTGGAAAACAATTCGGACATGTAAAGAAACAGTATTTGGATCCACAGGAGATGTTACTGGATAGAACAGGATTACAGGATGCGGGGAGAGTAAGGCAAATCTGGCAAAGATCAGAAGGCTCCCATGACCCGGGAATGTGGGGGAGCAATCTCAGTAGACCCCAGTACTGCGGACCAGCCCGACTGCCGTGGGCCGAGAGGCGGTGCCAAACACAAGCATTCTACTCCTCCACTTCCAGTGGCCCGGGAATGTGGTGGAGAAAGGTTAGTAGACC
This sequence comes from Pristiophorus japonicus, assembly GCF_044704955.1. Classification (NCBI taxonomy): domain Eukaryota; kingdom Metazoa; phylum Chordata; class Chondrichthyes; family Pristiophoridae; genus Pristiophorus; species Pristiophorus japonicus. The sequence continues at coordinate 11,512,524 of NC_092001.1, read as the reverse complement.
AAGGGGTGCGGACCAGCCCGCCTGCCGTGTAGCGAGAGGCGATCCCAAGCACCAGCGCACAACTCCTGCACTGCACCGCCCGGGAATGTGGCGGAGAAAGGTCAGTAGACCGAAGAACTGCAGAGCAGTCCTCCTGCTGTGCACCGAGAGGCGGTCCCAAGCCCCAGCACAAACCTTCTCCACTCCCAGTGGCTCTGCTGAAGACATCCTTCATTACCAGCACATGCTGTCTGAGGAAACTGGAGCGGTATTATTGAAATGATAAGTTTATACTCAGTTTTATGTCTGGTTTGTAAAAAATGCTTTCGCGAAACAGGTGGTTCTTTTCCTCATTGAGTTTCAAAGGAGAACATTTTAGAAGGTCGAAGGTAGAGATGTCAGACTACGAGTGGGATATAGAATTGGGCAACTGACCGGGGGAGTGTGAGACAGAGGGAGGGAGAGAGAATCGTTTGCGGACAGAACGTTGAAGTTCAGGAATGTAATCACACAATCTCTGTTTAGTTCTCCCCAATCTACTGGAGACTGCATCGTGATCAGCGAATGCAGTATACTACATTGGCAGAAATAAAAGTCAATTACTGTTTCAGGTAGAAGGACCTGCGCGATGGAACGAATGCAGGTGAAAGGGCAGGTGTTGCACCTCCTACATTTTGCATACTAAGGTCCGGTGGAAGGGAAGATCTGCTGGGGTCGAATCCGAAGTCATGGAGTGACTGGTACATTCGGAATGCTGAAAGAGGATGTGTTTTGTGGTGGGAATAAGGAAGAAGGAGCAGAAATGGCGGAGGAATAATTTTTGAATGTGGAGGTTGGTTGAGACTAAGATGAGGACAAAGTGGACCCTATAATGGTTCGAGCAGGGGCGATCAGGTGCGATAAGAGTAATGCAGCAAATTAGATTGACACTGCGGTGGGCCTTTTCCACCACAGTGGTGGGGAATCATCGGATGTGGATAAATGCGGGAAATTGGATTGACAAGGTCGCGGACCCTGTCCAGCACAGAGGACGGGTATCCTCAGCTCAAAAAAAGGAACTATGTTGTAAGCACTGCTGTGGGAGGTGGCATCATCGGAACAGATGCAACGCAGGCAGCGACACTCGGAGAATGTAAAAGTATCCTTCTAGGTAGCTGGGTGAGGGGTCATAGAATCAAGATAGCTGTCCTAGTCCGCCGGATTATAGTAGATATTTGTAGAGAGACTTTCCTCGTAAATGGACTGAGAGATGTCTAGGAAGGGAAGGGAAGTGTCAGACTGACTATGTGAAGAAAAGAGTGGGGTGTAAATTGGAAGCAAGGTTTATTACATCATTATTTTCATTACAATTAATAATAATATACTTTTTATTTATATCACGCCTTTAACATAGTTAAACGTCCCAAGACACTTCAAAGCAGTGTTAACAGGACAACACAGATAATATCGCACCGAGACACAAAATATAAAATTAAAGAATCTGACCAAAAGATTGGTAAAAGGGTTGATATTAGGCAGCCTCTTTAAAATGGAAAATGGTTAGAGAAGCGGAGAGGTTTAGTGAGAGACTTCCAGGGTTTAGTGTCCAAAGAGCTGAAGGTAAGGCCACCGATGGTTGAGCAGTATAATGAGGGATGTTCGAGAGGGCAGAATTTGAAGAGCGGAGACATCTTGAGGTGTTGTGAGGCTGAAAAAGATTACAGAGGTAGGGAGTTGCAAGGCATGGAGAGATTTGTAAACAAGGATGAGATTTTTCAAAATCGAAGACTTCTTTAACCGGGAGCCAACATAGGTCAGAAATCCTGTGGGTGACGTGATGGTTGATCATGACTTTGTACGAGTTAGGACATTTTCCACTTCATGGCTAGAAAAGGAAACTGCGCGACCACAGTCACCAATGTACCTGAAAAATATGTGAAGGAGGGGACCTAAGTATAATTGAAACATCGAAGGTTCCCCGTAAGCCAAAAAAAGGCAGCATTGCTAGGAACCATCCGAGCTCCCATAAAGGCACCATTGGAGTTTGGGGGGTGGAACATTGTCTGGAACAGATGTCCAGCACTTGTATTTTAAGCAGCGGCAGTGCACTGGGGTCAGGCTCAGGACTAGCAACCTGCAAGTGATTTCATTGCCAGCCCAAAGTTGTTGAGGATGGGGGAATTTCCAGTGTAAGTGGCGACTGAATTAAATTGGAAATCGGTCATCAGTGGGGATAGGTGGATAGATGGAGGAAAACTCGCCATCCGCTGCAGTTTCTGTGGAGCTCGGGTTTATTGGGCTATACACCGTACAATGTGGACCATTTTCTGTACCCTTGGAGCCTACTGTCAACAAGGGCAGACTTTGATGGCAAAGTCCAACACTGTCTTCAGAGTGCCAGTGCAGCCTTCGGACGCCTGAGAAAGGCAGTATTTGAAGACCAGTACCTCAAACCCCGGACCAACATCATGGTCGACAGGGCAGTCGTGATACACGCCCTCCTATATTCTTCAGAGACATGGAATATTTACAGCAGGCAACTCAACGCACTGGAGAAGTACCAACGCTGCCTCCATATTTTCCTACAAATTAATTGGCCGGAGTGGCGAACAAACATAGTGTTCTCTGTCAGGCCAATATTCCCAGCATTGACCACAGTCGATCAGTTCTGTTGTCGGCATGTCTGACATGAGATTGAAAAAGCAAACGCTCTACTCTGTGATTCGTCATTGCAAGCGAGACACAGGTGTGCAGAGGAAACGTACCATGACATATTCAAAACCTCCTTGAAGAATTGCAACATCCCCATCTACACCTGGAAACCCTGCTTAAGCCAGCCGAAATTGAATGAAAAGCATCCGCATGGCGCAGAGTGCCTCGTGCCTTATCGTCGAGAGCAAGCTGATGCCAAGCGTAGATAGCGGAAGGAGCGCTCAGCAACCCAGGCACCCCATACTCCCATTCGTTCAACCACCGTCTGCCCCACCTGTGACAGAGATGTAGGTCATGCAATGGACTCTTCAGCACTCTGGGAACTAACTTTTAGTGTGGAAGCGAGTCATCCTCGATTCCGAGGACATGCCTCTGAATCGAAAGTAGAAGAAATAGTGATCCACACTGAGTACATCCCACAGTCACATACACACCCTGTAATACATGGTCACTGGGGTATGGTGTTCCACACCGCTTTGTGACCCACGCTCAGTATATCATAAGTGACAGACACATCCAATAATACATGATCACTGGGGTACTGTGTTCCATACCCGTTAGTGACCCACGCTCAGTATATCCTAAAGTGACAGACACTCCCAGTAATACATGGTCACTGGTGTACGGTTTCCACACCCATTAGTGACCCACACTGAGCACATGTTACAATGCAAGTCACTCCCAGAAATATATGGTCACTGGGGTATGGTGTTCCACAACGGTTTGTGACTAACATTCAGGACACTTCTACAGTGACAGACACTCCCAGTAATACATGAACACTGGGGTACGGTGTTAAATACCGGATAGTGATCAACAGTCGGTAAAGTTCTACAGTGAGAGACACTCTCAGCAACACATTATCACTGGGATATTCTGTTCCACGCCGGTAGTGACTCACACACAGTAAATCATACAGTGACAGACACTCCAACTAATAGCTTTTCTCACATCGTAGCGCGGAGTAGGACTGATTCCAAAGTACAATGTATTCCACTGAAGACAATAGCTTGATAATGCAATCAGCCTGTTAGTTACACACAAAAGTTTAAGTTCAGTTGGAGCAATTGAAACAAACCGCAGTGGTTATTCAGGACATTTGATTGAACGCAATGATATCACCGCTCAGGTGTCTATACCGGTGACTACTGATCCAGTATTTAACATTATCAATCATGGAGTAAAACCAGAGACTAGCTCACACACAGATTTGCACAACTTCAATGGTTATAATCACTTACCAGGAGCACAAATGGCGGCAATGATCATGTAGCATATTTTCTTGGCATGTTGAAATGGAAGCATTTTCTGTGTGAAACGATGTGCCCCTTCGTGCTGTAGGTAATCTCCCTGAATTATACTCTGAGGCGGTACAATTCCGGCGCCTTTAATTTATACCCTGCGGTCTCTCCGCGGGGACATTGAGTTTGCAACATCGATCAAAATAGTTATTTTTAAAAGTTGAACAAACAGATTACGACAGCCGATTTAGGTCCCTGTTGTGAGCGAATATATTTACTGCAGAGATTCAAATTGGAAATCCCAAAGATTGGACAATTCTGCTCGCATTAATTAACTCATGAACGTTTCCAGCTGTATTCTCCCAGCAATTGGATTGTTGTTTCAAAAACCATCAGGCCAAACTGGGGATTGCATATGGTTTCGGGTGGTTCTATACTCTGCTGTGGCCATTCAGTATTACATTCACAATGTTAGAGTATGCATCTCAGGGCTGCTCTACTGCACTCTGTGAAGTGGCTGCCTGTTTTAACTGTAGATATTCAAAAATTACATTCCCAATGTTAGAGTTTCCCTCTCAGAGCTGCTGTACTACAAAGGGGATCGTGGCTGCCATTTTAAATGCAGGCATTCAGTAGTTCAATTACAAATGTTCGAATGTCCTTCTCAAGGCTGTTCTACTGCTGGCGAGGAAGTGACTGATCTCTTCAACTATGGAAATCCAGTTAAACAATTAAAGTGGGAAATTTCTATGATATTCCGTATCATAATACAGGTCCCATTTATCATTCAGCCTCTCATCCGCATACAGCACCTCATACACAGGCGGTGACTCACACTTGTACATTACCTAAAAGTAATACAGCACCACAAACTCATTCAGCAAAAACAATACAAACTCATACAGCACTTCTCTTCATACAGACACTTAAAATAATACAGCACATCAAACTAATAGAGAACGTCAAACTAGTACAGCCCTTCAAACCAATAGAACCTCAAACTAAAACAACCCATTAATATTACATACAACCTCAAACTAAATTTAAAAGTAATACAACCCCTCAAACTAAAATATTACCTCTAACTAAAAGAGAACCTCAAAGTAATATGGAACCTCAAACTAATAAAGCTCATCAAACCAATTTTTAATAAATCTATAGAGAACCTAAAACTAAAACAGACCCTCAACATAATAAAGAAACTGCAACTCATACAGACCCTCAAACTAATTGAGACAACCAAACTATTACCGAAACTCACACTAATATCGAAATTCAAACCAAGAGAGAATCTGAAACAAATAACCTTAAAATAATAATGACCCTCAAAACAATCCACTCAAACCAAGAGAGAACCTCAAACTAATAGAAACGCTCACAATAATCCAAATATTCAATGTAATAGAGAAAATCAAACGAATATAGCCCCACAAAGTAATAAAGACCATGATAATAATACCAAACATCAAAATAATTCGGCCCAATCAAAGATAGCACCTCAGACTAATAGAGAAACTTAATATAATACAGCCCGTCAAACTAATACACTCCATCAAACTATTAGAGAAACTCAAACTAATAGAGAACCTCAAACTAATACAGTCCCGCAAACTAATACAGACCCTCAAACGAATACAGACCCTCAAATAATACATCCCCTCAAACTAATACCGACCCACAAACTAATACAGCCCCTCAAACTAATACAGACCCTCGAACTAATCGAGACCCTCAAACTAATACAGCCCCTCAAGCTAATACATTCCAACAAACTAAAAAGGAACCTCAAATTAATAGATGTTCAAACACCCGCGGCGGACCTCAGAGAAATACAGCCGCTTAAAATAAAACAACAATGCAAACTTTTCGAGAACCTCAAATTAATATATATCCTCAAAGTAATAGAGACGCTCAAACTAATACCACCGCTCAAACTATTGGAGAACTCAACATAATAGAGAACCTCAAACTAACAGAGAACCTCAAAATAATACAGCCAATCTAACTAGTGCAGCCCATCAAATAATAGAGGTCATGAAACTATTAGATAACCTCAATCTGATAGAGAAACTCAAACTAATTGGGAACATATAACTTAGAGAGCAGCTCAAAATATTACAGCCATCAAACTGATAGAGAACCTCAAACGAATAGAGAATCTGAAACTACGACAGAACCTCAAATTAATAGAAAACGTTAAAATAATACAGCCCCTCAAAATAATAGAAAACCTCTCATTAATGCAGACGCTAAAACTAAAATAGAACATCAAACCAATACAATAAATAGCGAACGTCAAACGAACAGAGAACCTCAAGCGAATAGAGGACTAAAACTAATACAGCAACTCCACCACATACCGCAGGTTATATTCATACAGCTTTTGAAAGTAACACAGAATTTCCGATAAAAGAGTCTGTCAAACTAATACAGCCCATAGAACGAATAGAGAATGTGAAACAAATTCAGGCCCTGAAACAATAAAGATCCTCAAGCTATTAGATAAACGCAAACTACTAGAGGACTTCAAAATCACTACAGCCCCTCAAACTGATAAAAAAAAGACTCAAATTAATAGAGAATCTAAAATAAAAACACCAGCGTAAAAGAATATAACACTTCCAAGCATTTAGAAAATTCAAGCTAATATCGCACCTCAAACTATGAGAGAAATTCAAACCAATATGAGAACCTCAAGCAAGTACAACCAACTAAAATAATACACCTTAAACTATTAGTGACACTGAAACTAATACAGCATCTCAAATTACTATACAAGCTCAAATTAATATAGAGAATGTGAATTTAATAAAGAATCTCCAACTAATAGATAAATAATAGCGCAGGAAATTTAGCATCCAGCCGACAATCACGACGGGGGTGGATTTTTCAGTGCGGTAGAACCTATGGCCCAAGGTACTATTCCACTGAAAGCCTAGAACGGAGAGGTGTTCATCAAGGAGAGTGAGGCTGTCAGTGCCCGCTGGAAAGAACACTTCGAGGAACTTCGCTACCAACAATCTGTCTTCGATGTGAGTATCTTTTACGACATCCCACAGCATGCTATGCATCACCTCCTTGGCACAATCGCAGCTCGGCACGAGTTTGAAAAGGCCATCTGAGAAGTGAAAAACAACAAGGCCTCAGGAGCAGAGGGAATCCCCGCGGAAATACTGAAGCTTGGCGGTGAAGCACTACTGGCACGGAATCATGACCTCATCTGTTGTAACTGGAAAGACGAGATCTTGCCAGAGATCACAGAGTAGCTTTAATTGTGATGATCTTAAAGAAAGGTGACGAGTCCGACTGACGTAACTACAGAGGAATCTCGCAGATCTCGACCAACGGCAACGTATTCGCAAGACTTCTCATCAACCATCTTCTCCCTGTGGCTGAACAACTCCTCCCAGAATTTCAATGTGGATTCCGCCCACTAATTGGCACAATCGATATTATCTTCACCACGTGGAAGTTACATTGAAATGCAGGGAATGGCACCAACAATTGTACATGGACTCTATTGATCTCATGAAAGCCGCCAACACTGTCAACCGTGAGGGATTCCAGAGCGTTCAACTCAGTTTCAGCTGCATTTAAAGATTTTCACCATGCCCCGCCATCTGCAGGATGAAATGGAAGCCGTGCTCCCAATTAACGCATCCACCACAGAACCATTCCATGCACGGATTGGGGTCAAGCAAGGCTGTGTCATTGCAACATGCTCTTCGACATCTTCCTTGCTGCTATGCTCCATGTCACGTTCAGCAAGCTCCGCGCTGGACAGGAGCTAAATTACTGGACAAAACGGAATCTGTACAATATCAGCCGTCTCCCGGCCAGAGGGAAATTCATCCCAACCTCCTCCATGGGACTACAATACGCCGACGATGCCTGTGTCTCCGCACATTCGTTGGCCGAGCATGAATCCATCATCAACATCATAACCGAGGCATAGAAGAACATGGGCCTTACAATAAATATCCGTAAAAGAAAGGTCCAATACCAACTTGCCCCCAACACACGGCATTAACCCCACGTTATTAAGATCCATCACGAGGCGTTGGACAACGTGGACCATTTTCCATACATCGTGGGACTACTGCCACCAAGGGCACACTTCAACAACACCAAGAGGCTGCAGCGTGACTTGGTTGGTTAGGTGAGTTGTCACAAGCGTGGCAGATGCAATATAACGTCGATAAATATGAGGTTATCCACTTTGATGGCAACAACCGGAAGGCAGAATATTATGTGATTGGTGACAGATTAGGAATAGGGGAGGAGGAACGAGACCTGAGTGTCATGATACATCAGTCACTGAAAGTTGGCATGCAGGTACAACAGACAGCGAAGATGGCAAATGGCATGTTGGCCTTCATAGTGAGACGATTATTGTGTAGGAGCAGGGAGGTCTTAATGCATTTGTACAGGGCCTTGGTGGGGCCACAACTTAAATATTGTGTAGATTTTCTTTCTTCTAAACCTAGGAAGGACATTCTTGCTACTTACGGAGTGCAGCGAAAATTCACCAGACTGATTCCCAGGATGGCAGGACTGACAGATGAAGAAAGATTGGATCAACTCTGCTTATAATTGCTTTAATTTTGAAGAATGATAGGGGATCTCATCGAAACCTACACAATTCTGACGGGTTTGGACAGGTTAGATGCAGGAAGAATATTCCCGCTATTGGGGAAGTCCAGAACCAGGGTTCACTGTCCAAGGATAACTGGTAAGCCATTGAGGACCGAAATGAGGAGAAACTTCTTCACTCGGAGAATTGTGAACTTGTAGAATAATCTACCAAGAAAGTTGTTGAGGCCAGTTCGCTTCATATATTCAAAAGGGAGTTAGATATGGCCATTACTGCTAAAGGAATGAAGGGGCAAGGAGAGAAAGCAAGAATGGGCAACTGAAGTTGCATGATCAGCCATTATCATAGTCAATGGTGGTGCAGGCTTGAAGGGCCAAATGGCCTATTCCTGAACCTATTTGCTATGTTTCTATGTTTCTACGACGTCCAACCACATCTTCAGCTAACCCTGGGTTTGCTGAGTCCCCACTCCCTCCCTCCGTGTCCTAGGGTTGATAAGGCCCCACTCCGTCCATCCATGCCACAGGGATGATGAGATCCCACTCGCTCCCTCCATGCCCTGGCTTTGCTGAGGACCAAGTCGCAACCTCCTTGCACTGGGGTTGATGAGGCCCAACTCCTCCCTCCCTGCCCTGGGGTTGATGAGGCCCCACTTCCCTCCTCCATGTCCCGGGGGTGTTGAGGCCCAAATCTCATGCCTGCCTGACCTGGGTGCTGAGGCTTACGCTACGTCAGTACCTCCTTGCTTTGAGGTTGTTGAAGACAACAATCCTTCACTCCGTGCCTGGGGGTGCAGAGGCCCCATTCCAAATCTCCCTCCCTCCCTGCCCTGGGGGTACTGTGCCTCAGACTCCGCTCCTCCCTGCCCTGGGTGTTCTGAGGCCTATTCACCAAACTACCATCCCTGGGGTTCATCAGGCGAAAACTTCCACCCTCCCTTCATTTGCGGTACTGAGGCGCATACTCCCTGCATCCCTGACGAAGGTGTGCTGAGGTCCACACTCGCTCCCTCCCTCCCTGACCTGTGGGTACTGAGACCCACACTCCCTCCCTGCCCTGGGGGTGCTGAAGCCCACACTCCCTCCATCCCTGCCCTGAAGTTATTCAGGCACACACTCCCTTCCGTCCTACACTGCGGGGGCTGAGACCCACACCGCCTCCCTCCCGAAACTGGGGGTACTGAGGCTCACACTCCCTCCCTCCCTGCCCTGGGGGTACAGATCTCAACATTCATTCCCTCCCTCCCTGCCCGGCTGGTAATGATGCCCACTCTCCCTACCTCCATGTCCTCGTGTACTGAGGCTCACACTCATCCCCTCGGTCCGTGGGGGTGTGGAGACCCACGCTCCTTCCCTCCCTGACCTGGCAGTGCTGAGGATCAAACTCTCACCCTCCGTGCCCTGGGGTACGAGGCACACACTGCCTTCCTCCCTGCCATCCGTATAATTAGGCCCACACTTATTTCCTCCCGCCCTGCCCTGCGTGTGCTGAGGTCCACACTCCCGCCCTGCCTGCCCTGGGCGTAATGAGGCCCACACTACCTCCCTCCCTCCACTAGGCATACACAGTCCCATACATCATCTCTCCCAGCCCTGCGGCTACTGAGACCCATACTCCCGTTCTCCCTCCCTTCCCTGGGTGTGATGAGGCCCACACTCACCCCATGCCCTGGGATTACTCAGGCAAACACTACTTCCCGCCCTGCCCTGGGGGTACTGTGGCACACACTCCCTCCCTCCTGGCCCTGGGTGTAGTGAGGTCTGCACTTCCGCCCACCATGGCCTGGGGGTACTGATCCTGACACTCCCTCCCTCCCCGCCCTGCGGCTACTGAGGCCCACTCTCCCTCCCTCCAGGCCATGGGGTACTGAGAGCCACACGCCCTCCATCGCTGACCAGGGTGTGCTGAGGCCTACACATTCACCATCGCTTCCCTGGGGTACAGAGGCCCACACACACTCCCCCGCTCCCTACCCTCGGGTTGCTGATGCCTACATTCACTCCCTCCCTTCCCTGGGGCTACTGAGGCCTAAACTACCACCCGCTCTCCCTGCCCTGGGGGTAATGAGGCCTGCAATACCTCCCTGACCTGGGGGCACTGAGGACCACTTTCACTTCATCCCTGCCTTGGGCATACACACGCCAACACGCCCTACCTCGCTGTCCTGGAGATACTGAGGCAAAACTCCCTCACTCACTACCCTGCGGTACTGAGGCCCACAGCCCCTCCCTTTCCCCCTACCTTCGGGAATCTGAGGCCCATACTCCCTCCAAACCTGCTCTGTGGTTATTGAGGCCCAAACACCCTCCATCCTTGGTGATACTGGTTCCCACATTTCCTCTCTCCCTGCCCTGCGAGAACTGTGGCCCATTATCCCTCTCACATTGTCCTGAGGATGCTGAGGCCCACACTCCCTCCCTCACTCTCTGGGGGTAGTGAGCCCCACACTACCCGTCCCCCCGCTCTGGGGTTACTGAATCTCATACTCCCTCCCTCCCTGCCCTGGGGGTATTCAGGCGCACATTCCCTTCCTCCCTGTCCTATGCATACTGGGGCACAAATTACCTCCCTCCCTGCCTTGTGGGTACTGAGGCCCACAATTACTCCCTCCTTCCCTCGCTCCCCTGGGGATACTGCTGCCCACACTTCCTCGGTCCTTCTCTCCCTTAACTGGACTTACTGAGGTGCACACACACTCCCTCCCTTCGCTGGGGGTACAGAGGTCCACATTCCCTCCCACCCTCCCTCTCCTTATGGTACTGAGGTCCAGACTCCCTCCCTCCCTCCCTGTCCTTGGCGTACTGAAGCTGCTCTCCCAGACACCATATTAAATCTAATGTAGAATGAGTTCCTCACCGAGGTCCACAATTCTACAACCTGAGGTATCTAACCTTCCTCGTACCAGTGGACAGCCATCAGCTTCTTCAGAACTGGTCATGGTAAATGCTGCCACCTTCTCCAGAGGAGGAAGATTCATGCGATTGTGCAGCTGCGGATCTGATATGGAGCACATCATTGTGCTCTGCCCACAGAGGGAATTCCGAGGGAACCTGCCACATATCTGCGCTGGTACACTGCAAGCTTTGTCGCGGATGTCTGACTTATATATTGGTATGTGATTTGGTTTGCTCCTTGATTAAGAAGTGTTGTGACAAGGTCACGAATCTGATTGGCAATTTCAAACATGGAATTAAGGGCAACATGGAAACAATAATTTCAAGGACCTTGGAGAGGAGTGTGAATTAGGAGATTGGAGCAAAGGTTTTCAAAAAGGGAGATCAATTTGGATTTGTTAGGAGTTAATTTGTCGGCAGAATTCAAAGCAAGGTGGTTAGTAAGAAAACAAAGAGAAACATTCTGAGTATCAACAAGCATGGGGGCCAGGATCGGAATTGGAAAGGTCATTCATTTTGTGGAACACATTGCGAATAGTGTCGAGAGATCACGAGGTGGATTAAGCGGTCAGAATGTGCTCAGTAACGAAATGACAGGAAATGGGGATCATCAGGTTATTCATGGTAATACAATTACTGTTTAATTCCTAATATAACGCAGCTGAATGTCGGGTAATACAGGCATACTTTAATTAGAAACAGAGAACTGGTGCATTTAGGGCAATAGAACAAATGTTCAGATATAAATCATATACAGATAATTGCAGAGAAATACAGTAATTCTCTAATTACAAATAGAGGCCTGGCGAACTTGGGGCAAACAGTGAGTTTTTCATTAGAAATAGAGTACTGTGGAATTTAGGGGCAAACAGTGAGAGTTTAATAAGAAATAGAGGACTGGGAAATTTAGATGAACACAGTGAGAGTTTAATTAGAAATAGAGGACTGGGGAATTTAGGGAAACACAGTGAGAGTTTAATTAGCAATAAAGAAGTGGGGAATTTAGGTGAACACAGTAAATCTTAATTAGAAATAGAGGACTGGGGAATTAGGGGGAAGATAGTGAATGATTAATTAGAAATAGAAGACTGGGGAGTTTAGGGGAACACAGTGAGTGTTTAAGTAGAAATAGATGACTGGGGAATTTAAGAAAAATAGTGAGTGTTTAATTAGTAATAGAGGGCAGGGTAATGCAGCGGAATAAAGTGAGTGTTTAATTAGAAATTGAGAACTGGGGAATTTAGGGGAACACAGTGAGTGCTTAATTAGAAATAGGCGAAATGGAAATTTAGGGGAACTCAGTGAGTGTTTAATTAGAAGTAGTGGACTGGGGAATTTATGGGAATACAGTGAGAGTTTAATTAGCAATAGTGGACTGGGGAATTTACAAAAACTCAGTGAATGGTTAATTAGCAATAGAGAACGGGGGGATTTAGGGGAACACAGTGAATATTTAATTTGAAATAGAGGACTGGGAAATTTAGGTGAACACAGTGAGTGTTTAATTAGAAATAGAGAACTGGGGAATTTCGGGGAACACAGTGAGTGTTTAATTAGCAATAGAGGATTGGGGAATGTAGGGGTACACAGTGAGTGTTTAATTAGAAATAGAGAACTGGGGAATTTAGGGGAACACAGTGAGTGTTTAATTAGCAATAGAGGACTGTGGAATTTAGGGGAACACAGTGAGTGTTTAATTTGAAATAGAGGACTGGGAATTCAGGGGAACACAGTGAGTGTCTAATTAGAAATAGAGAACTGGGGAATTTAAGGGAACAAAGTGAATGTTTAATTTGAAATAGAGGAATAGGGAATTTAGGGGAACACAGAAACTGTTCAATTAGAAATAGCTGACTGTGGAATTTAGGGAAAAACAGTGAGTGTTTAATGAGAAATAGAGGGCAGGGGAATGGAGCGGAACACAGTGAGAATTTAATTAGAAATAGAGAACTGGGGAATTTAGGGGAACACAGTGAGTGCTTAATTAGAAATAGATGACTGAGGAATTTAGGGGAACACTGTGAGTGTTTAATTAGAAGTAGTGGACTGGGGAATTTAGGGGAACACAGTGAGTGCTTAATTAGCAATAGCGGACTGGGGAATTTACAAAAACTCAGTGAGTGGTTAATTAGTAATAGAGAACTGGGGGATTTAGAGGAACACAGTGAGTGTTTAATTAGAAATAGAGGACTGAGGAATTTAGGGGAACACAGTGAGAGTTTAATTAGCAATAGAGAAGTGGGGAATTTAGGGAAAGACAGTAAGTGTTTAATTAGAAATCGAGTACTAGGTAATTTAGGGGAACACAATGAGTGTTTAATTAGAAATAGAGAACTGCTTAATTTAGGGGAATACAGTAATGATAATAATAAAGTATCTGTCAATATCCTATGTATCTTTATCTGTAACAATTCCTGCCAATGATCTTACACCATGTCATGCCGTTGTTACCTTTTTCAGAAAAAGCTTTCAGACAACAGCGACGAGCAGCGGCGCACGGGTGGCGGCCGAGCAGATCTATGCACCCTCACCTATCTCGAGGAGTGCGTGCAGGCACTTTTGGGTTCCACATTCGTTCGCCCACCCATTCTGCTTTGGAACCTGTCCTCATGCCACGTTCGTAAACTATAAACCATTGGGTGATGTAAAATCAATTAATGCCACTTATAACCATAACATATATCATTCGTGATTTATTGATGCAATGATGTGTAATGTTATGTTATGTAATGTAATATTATGTAATTAATGATAGGAACATGGAAATCATTGTAACGCTGATTTCGTACTGTCATGATGTTCATAAAATGTGAAGTCTGTCATCATTCTTACAATATTAGATTTGCTCTCCAGCATATGCCTGTGCAGTGTTTGGATTCCCATTTGACCCGAACAGCCCCTTCTCCCCTCATTAGCTCTTTTTTGATTTCCAGATGAACCAAGATCATAGGCCATGGAAAGCGAACCACCACTTCAAACAATGGAGCAAATCATGATTATTTTTGTGTTTGTGGAGCCCCGAATCTCGCCCGTTCTGCTCCGAGTCCTCCTCTTCACGGAGGGGGGAGAGTAGGAGCTTGCAGCAGCCGTAGCTTTCAGTTTTCCTGCAGCCATGTCCTCCTCGAATGAGGAGGTAGCGCTGGCAAACGCTTTGCTGCAGAGTACCATCAGTGATTCACTGCCGGCGACGACACTGTGCAGGTTGGATCGGGGCATTAGCACTGCTCCACGAACCGGAAATCGTAGCGTGTGCATGGATAACTTGTCCAGGCGAGGCGTTGAGATTGTTCAAGAGCTCGTCCGGCAATGGGTGGAATATCTCAATAGATGGCCACCCAATCCACGAACATGAAGGAGAAAATGACGGGGATAATGGTGGGCTTGGAGATAATAGCCAGGGAAACTGTTGCCAGAGGGCTATTTGTGGCCCCGGATTTTGGCACTGCACCGTAAGATTCCACACCACTTCATAAGACTCATGCGAGCCAGGAGCAAGATTTACCTTCAGGCTGGGAGCTTCTTTATGCACAAATGTGCTCACCACCATCATCACCCCAATGGGACGATCTTCCGTCAGCCCCTCCCCCAACCCACCTGCCCCCCTCCCGCCCATCGAAGCAGAGGTTTGAGGAACACTGCGGCAAAACGGCTTGCTGTTAGGAGGGGAAAGGGAAGAGGTGGTGCTCAGACCCGGGGGAAAGGGAAACAGGCGCGTGGCCGCAGGCAGCGAGGGAGTGGTTTTTGTTATACGTTAATATTGTTGCATGTGGGGTGTGTGTGTGTTTCGGTTTAATGTTAGTTCATTAAATTGTTGCTGTTTTGAAATTTGTCATCGTTGGGATGGTTTGGGGGAGATTGGGGTATGCATGCTTCTTTATTAAAATCTGTTGTAGTTTGTTGTTAAAATGTTCAAAGTTTTGTCTGGGGTTGGGGGAGGGGTTTATTGTTGTGTTGTTTTGTAATGTGTAATGTTTTTTCGATTTAAAAAAAATTATCATTATGTGAAATTTTAAAAAATAAATTTAACATTGGTGTGCATTGTACTCAGACAGTTGTAACGTTAAACACTGCTGAATCCATACCATGAAAGGCGAACATCAACCGTAACGGTAACTGTCAGAAATATAACCCAAACCTTTCATTTATGAGCTGCTGACACAACACTTGCAGCTGCGTAAATATCACCAACATTATTTCTGGAAGCGCATTCATTTATGTGCTGCTGATGTAACATCTTGCAGCTATGTTTTGGATCGATAATAAAAGACCCAGGTTCGGGATCTGGAAAAATGTTAAATAAGAGACAAGACGAATGAAGTAAAGAATAAAACACCGTTTATTAACATAAAATAAATATAATAATAGAGTTTACGAAGAAAAGAGAAGTATGATAAGATGCATCAAAGCTCACGGCCTTCAGCCTGTCGGGAACTCCACAACGACGGCAAGGTCTGGAGCCTTGGGGGTCCTGGCACCGCTTGCGAATCACGGTTCAAGTTTCAGTTCAAAGAGCTAATGGACAGTGCTGTTACTTTTCACTATCAAACAAGCATACTATTGAACAAAACATGGGTGCATGTGGCTTATGGCCAACTCCTAATCTGTAAGGCCCCAGCTGTTCTTCCACAAAGCATGAGATCTCGATGCGCAACAGTTCCATAAACAAGCTGGTGTGCACCGCAATGTCGATCTCTCTCTCTCTCTCTGCATCAACAACAATCCACGAAGCATGGAGCAGAAATACACTGTAATGACTAAATATCATAATTAACCCTATGTGACTAACCCTATAAAATAAATGCCACCGTTCAGATTTTCCTGCGGTCGAGAGCGGGATGGGGGCATGGTTTCAACGTCAGCCTGAGTGTCTTCCCAGTGGGTCATCATACACCTCATTTTCTTCCTCTTCTCCTCTCTCCTGAGGTGCATCGTCAGTCCCATCGAGCAATTCTAGCCAATTTATGCAGCATGCAGACCTCACAATGAACTGAGCAAACTGCTCAAGGTGGTTTTACAATAGTCTGCTAATAATCCAGGCATCTGAAGTGCTCCTTAAGCAATCCAATTATCTTTTAGACGACATTATGTGTGGCTATGTGGCTTTCAGTGTGTTGCTTCTCGGCTTCTCTCTGGGGCTTGCGCACGAAGGGTCATTAGTCAGTTGGTAAAATCATATCCTTTATTACTCATAATCCAACCGTGACCATGTAGCTGACTCCTAATCACGTAAGACAAAGTGCTCTCACGCAAGATGTGCATATCATGGATGCTGCCTGGAAATGTTGCATTGACTACCATGATTATGTGCTTGTGGTTCAACAACGGGCTGGCCATTCAGGGAGCGGAATCGCTTTCGTTTCAGAAACATCTCTGCATCCTGAAATGGTGCTCGCAGGGCGATGTGAGTGCACTCTATTCCTCCCTGCACCTTGGGGAAGTTTGCTATTCTGGAGAATCCCAAAGCCTACTCAGTCTGTGCCTCGCTGTTCAAAGGGAAGTTTATAAACTCCATCCTCTGAGTGTAAAGGGCTTCAGTCAGCTATTGAAAGCAGCAATATGTGGCATACTAAGAGATAGCACCAATACCACCTGCTGAGCCCTGAAAGGAACCAGATGCATGGAAGGAAAGTGCCGCAGTGAACTTTACCTCAATGGGCAGTGCGGTAATGATGGTGCTGTTAGGCTGCAGATCTCCTTGACGAGCTGTCATATCTCAGCGAAGACCTCCTTTTCCAATCGGACTCTCCGAAGGCACGTGTCCAGGTAAGACTGTTTCACCCTGCAAGTGTGTCGGGTGTCCGTTCTCCGCCTCAGACTGCCACGTCCTTGATTGGGCACATAATGCTCTTCAACATACCTTCTCCCATCGCTCGTCTGCAGCATGTGAGTAGTCATCAATACAGGCTGAGAAATTGAAATTTGCAATTACTATTAGACCTATATTTCAGAAATAATACATTTTCATCCGAAATCTCAAAAAATAATATAAATTCGTCCACAATATGACAAGATTTTTCTCCAGATTTTATATTCAACTTAAAATAAATCACAAATTAAAAGCATGCTCCCAGAACTTGACGCTGCCTTTTCTATGAAAATGCCGTCGATTTACAAAACAGATTCCATGCCGCTGGATTAAGGTCAGGTGAGAGCACCTTTTTTTTTCAGCATTTTCTTGGCGAGCGATATTCTGGGTGGCTTCTGGGCATTCGTTTCATTGAACAACTATATTCTCAGCATTGACGTCTTAAAACTATTGGCGGGTGGTTAAATTAATTTTCGGCATTAACTTGATGGCTAAACTAATGCTGGCGGTAAATTAATAATAAATGGGTGAAAATGGACGTTCGTTTCGATTATTCGTGTAAATGGGAGATAAACGGGCGTTATAGCATCAGAGCGTTTGTATGGGTGGTAATTGGTCGGTAACGGGCAGAAACTAATTGAAATTCTAGCAATAAATCATTGATACAAAAACAAAAACAAGGGGCCTAGTACTGAATCCAGCCGAGTCCCACTGGAAACAGCCTTCCAGTCACAAACACCCGTCAACCAATACCCTTTGCTTCCTGCCACTGGGACAGTTAAGGATCCAACTTGCCACTTTCCCTTGGATCCCATGGTTTTTATTTTTATTCCGCATGGGAGTTTGTTGCAAGCAATGGATAAAATCCATGCAGACTACACGACATAAAACGCACTGCCCTCCTTGTTGCTGCCTCAAAAAATTCAATCAACTTAGTTAGGCATGACTTTCCGTTAATAAATCCATGCTGACTGTCCTTGATTAATCTTTGCTTTTACAAATGATGATAATACTGTACCTCAGATGTTTTTCCAATAATTTTCCCACAGTCTAAGTTTGCGTCACACAGTTTTAATTAAACGGTAAATCCGTTTCTCCATTTTAAACAATGGTGCAACTTTAGCAATGCACCAGTCCTCCGGCACCACACCTTTAACCAGCGCGGATTGGAAATTGATGGTGAGAGCCTCCGCTATTTCCTCCATTGATTATCTTCACAGCCTGGGATACATTTCTTCTGAGCCTCGTGTCGTATCTTCTTTCAAATATGCTAAACTCCTTAACATTTTCTCTCTCACTACTTTCATCTAATCTAATATTTCATACACCAACCTCTTATCTGATATGTCTGCATCGTGGCCCTTGTGAAGTCAGGTACAAATTATTTATTGACAAACATTCCCACTTCTTCCAAACCCATGCACATGTTACTTTTTTGTCTCTAATATATCATACAATTTCTTTCGCTAGGCTTTTGCCCTTTATGTATTTACAAAACATATTTGTGTTATTTTGATTCCACTTGCCAATGTTTGTTCATGCTTTCTTAATTTTCGTTTTAATTCCAATTTCTACACTCCGCGTGGCTTTCCGCAGTATTTAGATTTTTGCATCTACCTTAAGCTTCCTTTTTTTCATTATCTTATTAATTGACATACAGGAGGCTCTCGAAGTTGAGTCCCACGCTTTTCCATTAGAGGAAGATATTTCCTCTGAAACCTCACTATTTCTTCATTGAATGGCTCACACTACTCCGACACTGATTTACCGTCAGTAGTTTGTAGTACACGTTCCATAAATCACTTCCCACCTCAGTAAAATTGGTCTTTCTGCAATTGAAAAATGTATCTCCTAGTCTATCTTTCTCTTTTTATGTATAACGACTATAAATCTTACTGAATTCTGATCAATACCGCCAAAATACTCTCATTCACTAAAGCTAAGATCAGAACATCTCCCTGTCTTGTTTGTCTTGCTAAGTACTGGCTAAAAATGCTCACCTCAATATATTTTCTGAATAGTGTGCCCTCTGTACTTTTTACACGAATTCTAATGCCAATTATTACCCGGAATTTGAGGTTGGTGGCAAAGCAAAGCATTCACCACTGGCTACAATTCTGCTCCGCACAGGTATCTAGCGACCTCAGTGTAAAGAATTTCGAGTCCACCGACGTGTAATACAAATCAGTGGATATAAGCGGGTCCCGAGGTATTTTTATTCATTCTGGGATGTGGTCATCGCTGGCAAAGTCAGAATTTATTGGCCTTCGCCTAATTTCCTTTGTGAAGGCGGTGGTGAACCGTCTTCTTGAACTGCTGCTGTCCTTGTGGTAAAAGTAATGTTCGGTCGGCATTTCTAGAATTTTGACTCCGCGATGATGGAGGAACAGCAAAATAGTACAATGTCAGGTTACTGTGTAGCTTTGAGGGGGACTTCCAAGTGATGATGTTCCGATGCACTGCTGTCCTTTTCCTTTTAGCTGGTAGAGTTTGCTGGTTTGGGCGGTGCTGCCGAAGAACCCTTGGCCAGTTTCTGCAGTGCATCTTGTCGATGGTACATATTGCATCCACGGTGCACTGCTTTTGGAGGGAGTGAATCTTTAAGGTGCTGGATGCATTTCCAATTAAGCGGGCTGCTTTGTCTTGAATGGGGTTGAGCATTTTGAGTGTTGTTGGAGCTGCGCTCATGCAGGCAAGTGGAGTGTATTGCATCACATTCCTGTCATGTGGCTTGTAGATGGTAGAAAATCTGAGTGAGGAGTTGAGACTCTCGCCAAGAATATCGAGCCTCCTGCATGATCTTGTTGCCACATTACTTATGTAGCTGGCCAAGTTACGTTTCCCTCAATGGTGACCCCCAGAATGTGTTCGGCGGGGATTTGGCGATGGTAATGTTGTTGAATGTCAAGTGAAGCTGTTTAGACTCTCGATTGTTGAGTTTGACATTGCCTGCCACTTTTGTGTGCGAATGATCAGTCTGGCCTTCAGGACTCGTCCAGCCTGGTCAATAGTGGTGCTATTGAGCCAATCTTGATCATGGTCATTGAAGTCACGTACCCAGGTTACTTTCTGTCCCCATGCTATGCTCAATGCTTCTTCCAAGTGGTTTTCAACATGAAGAATAATCAATTCATCAGCTGAGGGAGGTCGGTAATGGGTAATCAACAGAAGGTTTTCTTGCCATTATTTCATCTGATGTAGTTGATTTTGTCTCTATGGACATTGCGAATATATTCGACAAAGTGACACACCAGAGGTCATTAAGAAATGGAAGTCCAGGCAATTAATAGGAAAGTGGCGGTATGAATACACCATTAAATCAGTAACACCAGCGAAGTACGCTCGTGGGTGGATGTTTTTCAGATTGTGAGGTGGTTTGCCGTGGTTTTCCTGCGTGTAAATTATGGCTCCTTTGCTCTTTGCAATATTTATAAACGACGTCTAATCGGGTGTAAAGAGTGAAATCCTAAACATTAGAGATAAAAGAAAACTTGGCATCGTAGTAGGTAGTGATGTGGCTTGTTATAGGCTTCAGGATGATTGAAACAGAATTTTGAAATGGCAGCAGCATGGTAGGTGTTGTTAATGTGATGAAGTATGAAGTGATACCGCTTGATAGCACTAATATGTAAAGTCAGGAAGCATAAAAGCACGACTTAGAATATTCTAGATTAGCAGAGAGACCGTGACGTGCATATCCACAAATCATTAAATATGGCAGAGAAAGCTGTGAAGTTCCTTTAAATGGATATCGGTTACTTGGATTTATAAATAGATGAATAGAATATAAAGGCAAACAGATCATGTTTTCAAGTATATATCTAATATCGTTTTGAAAGTCACTATTGTATCTGTTTGCTCAACTTCTCAGGATTATGTTCCAGATCAGAACAAGTCGATGCATAAAAGCAATCCTTTTCATGTCTTTCCTGGATTTTGGGGGGAAATTTTACTGCTGCACCATTTTGCTGCCGACCCTCCTTCCAGTGGAAGCAGTTTCTCCAGGTCTAATCAAACAAAACCCTTCATGATAGTGACCGTCTTTGTCAAATCACCGCTTAAATATCTCTGCCGAAGGAGAACATTTCCAGTTCCTCTAATCTCTCCACATCCCTATCATGCCTGGAAAAGATTCATGGATGAGGTCTGATGACGATCCCCGTTAATGTGTGTTTTTTTACTCTGTCCCAGGAAGTAGATAAATAACTGCAACATACTCCTGGCCGTGATTTGTTTGCAGTAGCTATGTGAAACAGTTTGTATTTACGGATGGGTTCTCAGGAATTGTGCCATAAATCCAGTAAGTCAATTGAAATTGAAAATCATTACTCAGTAAACAATAATTGCTTCACCATTTATAGGGATGGGGCCCTTGGGCACTTGTCGGACCGGCTCCTGGATGTGTATCAACATTGGTGGGAAGCCCAAGGGATGTTTCAATATTTACAGCAGGCACATGGCCATATCTGACATTGTATATGGTCAATGGATGTAAATTCCTGGGTACAATTCATCGGCATGACTACACTTTCGTCGTCTCGGAGGGTATCAACATTTTAAGGGCTGTCCAAACGATATACATATATTCACGGGGATTCACCCACATCATTTGGTTTCATTGGCTGAATTTAAAGTGCACACTGAGAATTGGAGAGAAATTTTCTTAAATAACGGAATTAGAGAATTAATCATACACCTGAATCAACCCTGTTCTCGATCACCCAGAGCAGTCAGACTGAAGATTTCACATAGTCTATTCTTCCCTGGCTTTTGGTGAGATTCACCTTCCATCTGTGCAATATCTGACTAAATGTAAATGTGAAATTGCAACACGTTTCTTAAAACGTAATTAGCTGAATCTGTCTGTTTAGTCGCTGAAACTAAGATCATTCTCCTTGCACCCTAATAATACAGTGGAGATTTCTCCCACTTTACACAAGAATATTCGCTCAATGTGTGAACCAAAATTGCCTTTCGGAGTTTGGTATGCAGAACAAACCGAAGCAGTGTTCTGCAGATGTAGATCGAATGGATCGGAGTCAGTCAGTTGAATATACGGTATGAAGGATAATTAAACGTACACAGAAAATGTGTTTTCCTTTTCTCGCTTTTACTGGTGTTCCTGGTGAGTATCCATTTCCAGATATTAATTCTATAATCATTTGAATTGTATTTCGGATTTTAACGTTCAAATCCCATTCTCTGTCGATGTTCCTTGTAAATGGCCATAGCCCTATTTCATTATGTAAAGGATATATCATTGTAATCATTGTGGTCATTACACAAGTCTCCATATCCAACAATTCATTGCATTCAGTTTATCCCTACTGTTACGTGAATGGAAGCACATTGTTGTGGCGAAATTGTCACTGGGAGATTTATTTAATGAATAGATTATCGTCTGCTGTCTATTGTTAGTCCTGGACGCAGATTTGAATCGTTATCATCTTAGCGTTAAACAACAACTGATGAGGCCAGTGGAATCAAATGTGAGTGGAGAATGATTAACATAACCAGCCATAGTCCTTGCATTGGATTTAAAGGAAGGTGAATGGGAAGGGTTCTATTATTGCTGAGCAGTGTGTTCCCCGCCCGATATCAATGTGTGCTCCGGACAGAGGGTATTAATTGTTAGACAGTGAAAACCATATCACATCAAATGAGAGAGATATTTATTGCTTTCAGGATATTGTTTTTACATCTACTCGGTAAACTGAATGATACATATCTGTAATTGGCCAAAAATCATTCCAATTTAATTTCCTTCCAATTGATTGTAAATGGAGTAATGTGTAGAGTAAATTCCATTGTGATTTAATCGCTTTATATTCCCTCGATCAAATTGTAACCTGTTCAGTTTTCACTCACAGGTGGAAAACAACAGAATAGCATTGATCTGCTTCCATTCAGATGCATACTCAACTTCAAGGTGGAAGATCACATTGTTAGTTAAACCATCAGCCCATTCATAGTGACTGGCGAGAAGAGTTTTGAGATGTAAGTGCAAATACTCTCATTACAGCAATTATTGTAAAGAGATAGATAGAGATAATTGGATGGATGAAAGAAAGATGGGCAGACAGAGCGAGAGACAGACAGTGAGATACGGAGGGAGAGGCAGCTATATGTAAATATATGTAAGTAAATATATGTGTATATATATCTATATATATATAGATAGATAGATAGATATTTCTAGGGACTTAGAGACATGGAGAGATAGAGAGATCGAAATAGATGGACAGATGGACAAACATTTAGACATACAGACAGACAGAATGTGCATAGCTCAGTAATTTGAATTTTAATTGAATTAAATAGGTAGCAAAACCGAGAAGGACTTTAGAAACATTCGCCCATTCCACAGCATCAGGCTTTCCTCTTCGCCGAAAGTTGAAAGGTTGCCCCAGTGATCAATGACTGAAATGGGACAGAGAAGAAGACCTCCGTCAATCCGCTACTGCCATTACATATCCGGGGGCAAAAAAGAAAACTCCGCTGATATTGCCAATACCCATTTTTAAAATACGACTCCCTCTTCCTGTCCCAAAGGGTTTGTGTCCTTTTGGAGTTTATACAATAGAGGTACCTCATGTGCCACAGGCGATTTCACAATATTCTCCTTTGGTGCATTCTTCTGGTGCCGTTGCACACCCCAGATGTTTCAATCCCAGATGGAGAACATTCAGCCTTACTCTGTCTATGCTGTTTGTTGGAGTTTGACCGCTCAAACAGAGCACTCCCTCCTCATGGCTCGGTGTCCTCCTCTGCTCTTTGTGCTGATATCTTTAGTTTGAAGTATATCCTCTAAGAGTGATTCTCGCTCTCTCCTGTTCCCCATCTCAAGGCTGATGTATATTTTGAAATGTCGAATTGATGGTTTTGATTCATTCATGTTCTCTGACCCTTGCATTTAATTTCAGGTAAAACATGAACCACATCGGCCAAGCGCGAACAAGGCGAATTCTGGACGGACACTTTTTACAGGCCGGCCGGTTTGCTTCCCATTGAATTCAATGTTGCGTGCAATTGGGCGGGGAATAAAGCCAGTGTCAGACTCGAACCCACCCCATTCGCGCTGGCCGGGTAAGTTTAAATCGGGATTTAAACAGGTCCTTGCTTAGTTCCGGTTCCTCGGCCCAATCTGAAATTACCATTCTTAAAGTTTGAACCGAGGCACCCGCAATAACAGGTCCTTCTGCCACGGCACTTTACCTGGCTGAACAAACATTTATCTGCTCGAAAATTCAAACCCTTTCCAGCAGAATGCATTGCATACTGATCAGCATCAGCGCCCAGGTGATTACCCCATAATTTTAAAGCATACTGAACAGGACCAGGACAGACGAGATTATCCGAAACATATCCCCGTGTCACTGATCAGGATCAGGAACCAGGAGATTGCACCAATATATACCAACATCACTGATCAGGAGCAGCATCCAGGGGATTGCCCCAATATAGACCAACATCACTGATCAGGAGCAGGACCGAGGGGATTAACCCAATATATACCAGCATCACTGATCAGCAGCAGAACCGAGGGGATTAACCCAATATATACCAGCATCACTGATCAGGAGCAGGACCAAGAGGATTGTCCCAATATATCCAGCATCACTGATCAGGAACAGGACCCAGAGGATCGCCTCAATATATACCAGCATCACTGATCAGGAGCAGGACCAAGGGGATTGTCCCAGTATATCCAGCATCACTGATCAGGAACAGGACCCAGAGGATCGCCCCAATATATCCAGCATCACTGAACAGGAACAGGACCCGGGCGATTGCTCCAATATATAGCAGCATTACTGATCAGGAGCAGGACTCAGGGGATTGCCCCAATATATCCCAGCATCACTGATCAGGAACACGACCCAGGGGATTTCCCCAATATATACCAGCATCACTGATCAGGAGCAGGACATAGCCAACAGAGATTTTCGTTGTCACAAACAAATTAAAATTCTTGCACCCTCCGACGGCAGTTTGTTAAATTTGATATTCGCAACAGACAGCACATCCCTTTTAAAAAGACACAGAGTCATCCGGTTTTGAAAACACGCCATTTTAAACAGATAGAAATTGTTCCCAGACAGACAGAACAGCCCCTTAAAAGGGATGCGGAAACAAAATGAATAAAAACACAACATTCTGTCAAACTCAGCAAGTCGTGCAGATTCCATGGATGAAGAACTCGATTTTACATATAGTCGGATGATCATCGCAATCTTTTCGGAAAAAAATTAAAGATTACAGATTTATCAACAAAGATAGGACCTGGAAAAAATAGACAACGAGACAGGACAAAGTTGTGGGTCTGTGGTTCAGTGCAGTGCAGGATTGATTCAATAATAAATGGGAAAAGGCAGATGAGTGCTAATAGGGCAATAAATGATCAAAGTAGGGTCCAGAAGAGGTGTTACTGCAGAACCTAACACCCATGTTTGTGGAGCAAATTCCAATGTTTTTGGAGCTAATTCACCTGTTTCTGGAATTCATTCCTGTATTTATGAGATCTCATTCCCCCTGTTTCTGGAGCTAATCCATTTGTTCTCGGGTTATTTCGCTATGGGTGCGCTCTCCTAATTCCCCTGCCACAGGGCCATTTAATTTGCCTGTGTATATGCCAAATTATCTCTTTTTAACCTAACTCCTCTGTTTCCGTTGCTACTTCCGCTGCTTCTGGAGCTAATACATTAGCATCCGGAGCTAATTTCACTGTTCATTGCGCTACTAATTTCGCAGTCTGTTTAGCTCCTAATTCCTCTGTTTCAGGAGCAACATCCCCTGTTCCTGGAGCTAATCACATTGTTTCTGGAGCATATGATTCTCTCTCTTTCTGGACATAATCACCGTATTTCTGGACATATTTCCCCTCTTTCTGGAGCTCCAAATTGCGGAGTTTCTGGAACACTTACTTCCCCAGTTTGTGGAATTAACTCCAATATTTCTAGAGCTAATTCTCCAGATTCTGGAATTCATTCCTGTAGTTAAGGAAATCCCATTCCCTCTGTTTTTGGAGCTAATACCTTTGTTTCTCAACTAATTCTAGTATTCCTGGAACTGCTAATTTCTCTCTCTGCAGCTCCTAGTTCCTCTGTTCCTGGAGATAATTCCCTTGTTTCTGGAACTCATTTTTTTCTGGAGTACCTAACATCCCAGCTTATGCATCTCCTCATGCATCTGTTTCTGGATGTAGCTCCCCTGATTCTGTTGCTAATTCAACTGTTTCAGAGCTAATACTTTATTTCTGGGGAAACTTCCTGTGGAGCTCCCAATTTCCGTTTTTGCGAAGCTCCAAATTGTTCTGTATATGAAGCGCATCATTTTTATTTTTACAAATCGAGTAGTTTGCCGATATATATGGCTCGGAATTGTCCTGTTTATGGTGCGATCTCCTAATTTCCCTGCAACATGAACAGAAATGTCATGTTTTTCTGGAGGTAAATCTCCTGTTTGTAAACGCAATTTCCCTGTTTCTGGAGGTAATTGGGCTGTACAGTGATTGTTCCTGTGTTACTGTAGCTCGCTGCCCCTGTTTCTGCAGTTCCGCATTGCCCTGTTTATGGAGCGAATTCCACTGTTTCTGCAGCTGCTAATGTACTAATTTCTGCAATTCCTATTGGTAATCTTTCAAGGCTTAATTCCACAGTTTCTAACTATAATTGCCATGTTTCTGGTGCTAATTCCCTGGTTTCAGCGCTAATTCCCGTCTTCTTTGAGCTCGGACTTTCGCGCTTTCTGTGACTCCTAATTTCCCTGTTCCTGGAGGGAATTCCCCTGTTTCTATAGCTAATTCAACCGTTTCTGGAGCTTAACAATAGAGACAGAGAAAGCATGTCATTATAGACCGGTTATCCTTACATCAGTAGTGGCGAAAATGTTGGAATGAATTATTAAAGATGAAATAGCTGCACATTTGGAAAGCAGTGACAGGATCGCTCCAAATTAGCATGGATTTATGAAGGCGAAATTCACTTTTGCCAAATCATCTAGATTTATTTGAGGATGTAACTCCTAGAGTGGACAATGGATAACCAATGGATGAGCTGTATTTGGACTTCCAAAACGCTTTTGACAAGGTTGCTTTTCAGAATGGCAAACCGTGACTAGTGAGTTGCCGCAGGTCTCAGTGCTGGTACCCCAGCTATAATCAATATATATTAACGATTCCTCTGTTTCTGGAACAACATCCCCTGTTCCTGGAGCTAATCTTCTTGTATCTGTAGCTGAAACGTCCCCTGTTTTTTCGAGCAACTGGTACTCCCTCTTTCTGGAGCTAATCACAATATTTCTGGACATAACTCCCCTCTTTCTGGAACTCTTAATTCCGGTATTTGTGAAGCACTTAATTCCCCAGTTTTTGGCGTTTATCCCAATATCTCTGGAGCTAATTCCCCGGTTTCTGGAATGTATTCCTGTAACTAAGGATATCCCATCCCCCCTCTCCCGGGAGCTATTTCCCTTGTTCGGGGTTTAGTTTCAATGTTCTTGAAGCTGCTAAATCCCATCTTATGGGAGCTCCCAATGCCGCTGATGATGGAACTCCTGCTATCCCAGGTTATGCAGATCCTAGTTCCGCTGTTTCTGGAGCTAATTCCCTTAATTGTGGAGACCCTAATTCCCCTGTTTCTGGAGCTTCAAATTGATGTGTTTATGAAATACCTAATTGGGCTTTTTATGTGGCTATCATTTCCCTGATATATTTAGCTCCGAATTATTCTGCTTATGTTGCGCTCTCCTAATTCCCATGCTACATGAATAGTTAGTTTACCAGTTTCTTGAGCCAACTATTCTCTTTATAAGTCTAAATCCCTTGTTTCTGGAGCTACTTCTGCTGTACTAAAAAAATGCCAGTGCTTCTGGAGCTCCTAATTCCCCAGTTTCTGCAGCGCTCAATTCTGCAGTTTCTGTAACTCCCAATTTCCCTGTTCCTCGAACTAATTCCTTTGTTTCTGCAGCTCATCTTTTTTCTGGATTTCCTAAATCCAAATTGTGGATCTGCTAAATCATCTGTTTCTGAAGGTAACTCCCGTTTCTGTTGCAAATTCAACGATTTCTGGAGCATTGTACTTTTTTCTGGGAAAAAACCCTGTGGAGCTCCTAATCTCCGTTTTTCTGAAGCTACAAATTGTGCTGTTTATGGAGCACATAATTGTCCTTTTTACATGTCTCGTAGATGATGATATATATGGCTCCGAATTGTCTGTTTATGATGCGCTCTGCTAATTACTCCGCAACATGAACAGAAAATTAACCTTTTCTGGGGGTAACTCTCCTCTTTCTAAACGTAATTCCGCTGTTTCTGGAGGTAACTACACTCTACAGTGATTATTCCTGTGTTCCTGGAGCTCGCTTCCCCAGTTTCTGCAGCTCCCCATTGCCCTGTTTCTGATGCGAATTCCACTGTTTCTGGAGCTGCTAATTTACCAGTTTGTGTAACTCCTACTTTCCTTCTTTCAAGACCAAATTCCCCTGTTCTGGCGCTAATTACCTTGTTTCTGCGCTAATTCCCGTGTTCCTGGAGCTACGACTTCCCCTCTTTCTGCGACTCCTAATTTCCCTGTTTCCGGAGGGAATTCCCCTGTTTCTGTCGCTAATTCAGCTGTTTGTGGAGCTAAAATCTTTGTTTCCGGAGAAAGTTCCATCGTTTCTGGAAATCCTAGTTCCCCTCTTTCTGGAGATTCTGAATTGTTTGTGGAGCTCCTAAGTGTCCTTTTTCTGGAGCTCTAAATCGCGCTGTTTATGAAACGCGTAACTGTCCAATTTAAGTGTCTATTAGTTATATATATCTCCGAAATGTCCTGTTTATGGTGCGCTCTTCTAAATCCACTTCTGCAGTGACTGCTGAGTCACCTCTTTCTCGAGCTTTCTCTGCTCTTTCTAACCCCAATTCCTCTGTTTCTGGAGATAATTGTGCTGTTTCTGGAGCTAATTTCTTTGTTCGTGTGGCTGCTATTTTCCCAGATGTAGAGCTCCGAATGGCTCTGTTACTGGAGCAAATTCCCCTGTTCAAGCAGCAAATCACCTTTTACCTGTAGCTGAAATGTCGTCCGTTTCTGGAGCAGCTAATTCTCTCTGTTTCCGTAAATAATCGTGATATTTCTGGATATTATTTCCCTTCCTCTGGAGCTCCTAATGCTGGTGATACTGGAGCACTTAATTCCCTAGTTTGTGCTGTTAACTTCAATATTTCTGGATCTAATTCCCCGATTTCTGGAATAAATTCTTGTAATTAAGGATATCCCATTTCCCCTGTTTCTGGAGCTATTTCCCTTGTTCCGGGGTTAGGATCAATGTTCTAGGAGCAGCTAAATTCCATCTTATGTGAGCTCCCAATGTGGCTGCTACTGGAGCTACTTCCAACCCCAGTTTCCATATTTATGGAGCTATTTCAGATGTTTTTGGAGATCATATTTCCCCTGTTTCTGGAGCTTCAAATTACGCTGTATATGAATCACCTAATTGGGCTTTTTACATGGCTACCATTTCCCTGATAAATTTAGGTCCGACTTATTCTGCTAATCCTGCGCTCTCCTAATTCCACTGCTACAGGAATAGCGAGTTTACCTGTTTCATGAGCCAACACTTCACTTCATAAATGTAATTCCTTTGATTCTGCAGCTACTTCTCCTGGACTGAACCATTCGCCAAGTTTCTGGAGCTCCGATTCCATTAGTTACTCCAGTGTGCAATTCGGCAGTTTCTGTAACTCATAACTCTCATCGTTTTAGACCGAATTCCCTGGTTCTGGAGCTAATGCTAGTATCCTTGTTTCTCAGCTAATTCCAGTATTCCTGGAACTCCTAATACCCGTCTCCGCAGCTCCTAATTCCCCTGTTCCTGCAGATAATTTCCCTTTTTCTGGAGCTCATCTTTTTTCTGGAGTTCCTAATATCCCAGAATGAAACTGTTTCTGGAGGTAATTCAACTCTTTCTGAAGGTAATACTTTTTTTTCTTAGGAAAATTCCTATGGAGCTGCTAATTTCCCTTTATCTGGAGCTGCAAATAGTGCTGTTTATGAAGCACGTAATTGTACGTTTTACGTGTCTAGTAGACGACGATATATATGGCTCCGATTTGTCCTGTTTATGATGCGCTCCATAATTACCATGCAACATGAACAGAAAATGTACCCTTTCTGGAGGTAATACTCCTCATTCTAACCCTCTGCTTCCGCCGCTAATTTCCCTGTTTCTGGCGCTAATTCCCTTGTTTCTGCTCTCATTCCCGTGTTCCTGGAGCTCCAAATCCCCCTCTTTCTGAGACTCCTAATTTCCTTGTTTCCGAAGGGAATTCCCCTGTTTCTGTAGCTAATCCAGCTGTTTCTGGACTTCATTGTTTCGGGAAAAAAATCCAGCGCTTCTCGAAGTCCTTGATCCCCTCCATCTGGAGATTCTGAGTTGTTTATGGAGCTCCTAATTATCCTTTTTCTGGAGCTCCAAATTGCGCTGTGGATGAAGCACTTTATTGTCCTATTTAAATGTCTACTAGTTATATATATATATCTCCGAAATGTCCTGTTTATGGTGGGCTCTCCTATATCCTCTGCTGTAGGGACAGCGAAGTCACCTTTTTCTAGTGCTTACTCTGATCGTTCTAACCCCAATTCCCCTGTTTCTGGAGCTAATTGTGCTGGAACTAATTCCATTGTTCATGGGTCTGCTAATTTCCCAGTCTGTGGAGCTCCTAATTCCTCTGTTACTGGAGCGAATTCCCCTCATCAAGCAGCAAATCACCTTGTAGGTGTAGCTGAAATTTCCTCTATTTCTGGAGCACCTAAATCTCTCTCTTTCTGTATATAGTCGTGATATTTCTGGATATAATTCCCCTCCATCTGGAGCTCTTAATTCTGCTGTTTCTGGAGCACTTAATTCCCCCGTTTGTGGAGTTAACTGCAATATTTCTTCTAACTCATTCCCCGGTTTCTCTAATAAATTCCTGTAATTAAGGTTAACCCTTTCCCCCTGTTTCTGGAGCTACTTCCCTTGTGCCGAGGATAGTTTCAACGTTCTTGGAGCTGCAACATCACATCCTATGGGAGCTCTCAATGCGGCTGTTGCTGGACCTCCTACTACCCCAGGTTGTGCAGGCCCAGTTCCCCTGTTTCAGGAGCTATTTCAGTTGTTGTGCAGATCCTAATTCCACTATTTCCGGAGATTCAAATTGCGTTGTATATGAAAGACCTTATTGGGCTTTTTATGTGGCTACACTGTTCTTGATATATTTAGCTCCGAATTATTCTGCTTATGGTGCGCTCTTCTAATTCCACTGCTACAGAAATAGCGAGTTTACCTGTTTCTTGAGCCAACTCTTCACTTCATAAATGTAATATTTTTGTTTCTTGAGCTATTCCGCTTTACTGAACAAATTCCCGTGTTTCTGGAACTTAGAATTCACCAGTTTCTCCAATGCCGAATTCGACAGTTTCTGTAACTCTTAATTCTCAACTTTCTAGACCTAAATTCCCTGTTCCTGAAGCGAATATTCCTGTTTCTCAGCTAATTCCAGTATTCCTGGAACTCCTAATACCTGTCTCTGCAGCTCCTAATTCCCCTGTTCCTGGAGCTAATTCCCCTGTTTCTGGAGCTCATGTTCTGCTGCAGTTCTGAAGCTCCCAGATTGTACATCTCCAAATGAATTTGTTTCTGGAGGTAATTCCGTTTCTGCTGCTAATTCAAAGGTGTCTGGAGCTAGTATCGTTTTTTCTGGGGAAAATTCCTGTTGATGTGCAAATGTCCATATCTCTGGAGCTCCAAATTGTGCGGTTTATGAAGCACATAATTGTACTTTTTACGTGTCTACTAGTTTGCCGATATATATGGTTCTGAATTGTCCTATTTATCGTGCGCTTTCCTAATTACCCTGCAACATGAACAGAAAATCCACCTTTTCTGAAGTTAACTCTCATCTTTCTAAACATAATTCCCCTGTTTCTGGAGTTAATTGCGCTGTGCTATGATTATTCCTGTGTTCCAGGAGCTCGCTTCCACAGTTTCTGCAGCTCTGCATTGCCCTGTGTCTGGAGCGATTTCCACTGTTTCTGGAGCTGCAAATATACCAGTTTCTGTAAATCCTAATGTTCATTTAACCAGAACTAATTCCACAGTTTCTGGGTAGTAATCTCCTTTTTCGTGCGCTAATTCCCGTGTTGCTGTGTATCCTCTTCCCGTCTTTCTGCGACTCCTAATTTCACTGTTCCTGGAGGGAATAATCGTGTTTCTGTAGGTAATACAGCTGTTTCTGGAGCTAATACCGTTGATTCCGGAGAGAATTCCATAGTTTCTGGAGGTACTCCCCTTCTTTCTGGAGATTCTGTGAAGTTTGTTGAGCTCCTAATTGTCCTTTTCCTGGAGCTCCAAATTGCACTGTTAATGAAGCACCAAATTGCCCTATTGACGAGTTTACTAGTTATATATATATCTCCGAAATTATTTTTGTATGGTGCGCACTCCTAAATCCCCTGCTGCAGGGACAACTGTGTAACCTCTGTCTAGCCTCAATTCCCCTGTTTCTGGAGCTAATTGCGCTGTTTGTGCAAACTTGTTGATGGTGGCGCCGCCTGCAGACTTGCTGTTGTTCATGGAAGCGTTTAAAAGTAACAAATCACCAATCGCGGCACGCCAGATTAGGTCTTGTACCAGCAAAGATCCTCTGTTGTCCCGCGTAAAATAACTGTGTCCTGGGTCAGCATCCCCGTTGAAATGCAACAACTAATAAAGCTGTTCTAGCGGCAAATGGACGAGCTGTCCACTCAGGCAGACTGCCAGTTATGGGGTAACCACGTAGTGCTACCCAAAACCGGCATGAGGACGTTCATCTCTGAACTCCACAGCACACACCTGGTTATAATAATGATGAAAGCAATAGCTAGATCCCATGTCTGGTGGACCGGTATCGATTCTGACTGAGAGCCCTGTGCACGACAATGCAGAGCCTGTGCTCAGTTTAGTAATGCGCTCAAAGAGGCACCACTGAGTTTGTGGTGCTGGCCCTACAGACCATGGGCGAGTCTCCATGCAGACTATTGCTGCCCGGTTTCTCGGTAAAATGTTCCTGCTCGTGGTGGATGCAATTACATAACGGATTGAATGTGAAATAATGTCGGGAAGCATCGCTACCGCCACGATTGAAAGCCTCAGGGCCATGTTTGCCACCCACGACTTGCCTGACAGACTGGTCCATGACAACACGCCATGTTTCACTCGTGCCGAAATTAAAGAATTTATGACGCGCAAAGAGATCAAACATGTCAACTCGGCCCCGTTTAAACCAGCGTCCAATGGACAGGTAGAGCAGGCAGTACAAACAATCAAAAAAGTCTTAAACGTGTCACAGAAGGCTCACTCCAAACCCGCCTGTCCCGAGTTCTGCTCAGCTATCGCACGAGACCCCACTCGCTCACAGGGGTGCCCCCGGCTGAGCTACTCATGAAAAGGACACTTAAACCGGACTCTCGCTGGTTCACCCTAACCTGCATGATCAGGTAGAGAGCAGGTGGCAGCAACAAAATGTAAACCATGGTCGCGCCACTGTGTCACGGGAAATTGATCTGAATGACACTGTTTATGTGCTAAATTAAAGACATGGTCCTAAGCCGATCGCGAGCATGGTGATAGCGAATGAACGGAGTAGGTTGTTTGTAGTCAAACTTTACAATTGATAAATTGCAGAAAGCACCTGGACCAAACGAGGCTGCAGTTCACAGACCGCTCTAAACAACTCAAAGCAGGCACTACCTTTTTTGAGCCCACAACCCACGCCCAAAGGATCAACGAAACCACGCCGGACCAGGAAATCGAACCCATCGCGGCCAACAGCCCAGCAAGGCCAGGCTCACCCAGCAGCCCTGCAGGACCAACAACACGCCAGCCCAGCGAGGGCACAGCCAACACACCAGAACAGACATTTGTACCGAGGCGTTCCAATAGGGAAAGAAAGGCTCCTGACCACCTCACCTTGTAAATAGTTTTCCCATTGCTTTTGTGGGGGAGTGATGTTGTGTATCTCTAAAGCATGCACTCCCATGTTCCGCCACCAGGGAGTGCGTCCCCTGAAGTCCCAATGGATCTCAGCATCCCTTGGGAGCATTGTATATAAGCCGGCCCCGAAGGCCTGTTCCTCACTCTGGAGCATCTTAATAAAGGCCGAAGTCACTGTTACTTTAACGTCCCTGTGTGCAGTCTCATCTGTGTTGGAACACAATAATTTCGAAAAGAAATGTGACCCAGATAGCCAGAAAGAAGATGAAATGCTGACTCCCTTTCTGCTAAAAATTCCTTTCACAAACATTTCTCTGACCGAAACTTCACAAATGAAAAATGTTCCTTTCAAAGTCATTAAACCCGAATTTTCACGGAAATGAATCTTCTGAATCAGATGCCTCTAATTGTGCCGACGCAATCCATATTTCTTTGCAATATTATGCTTCCATGCAGGCTATTAAATCTGCCGCTAACTTATATAATCACAGAATTAGGGAATGGTTACAGCACGGAAGTAGGCCATCAGGCACGTCGAGCCAATGCCAACTCTCAACTAGTACACTCCCCCATCATTTACCCGCAGCTGTGCACTTTTTTCGTTCAGATACTTATTAAACTGCCTTTTGAAAAATAAGATTGAGTCTGCCTGCACCTCCCTTTAAAGCAGTGTATTCCAAATTCTAACCACTTGCTGCGGAATGGCCACCTCCTGTTCCCATGTATAAAGTCTGAGAAACACGGGATCAATTGCTGCCACACTCACAACCTTGCTAAATATAGCACTGTCATTCCATTCTCACAAAACAAGCTCCTGAAGTGTCGTCCAGCTGCTGAGGTTAAAGCTCTGTTTATGTTCCCCACGCTAGCTTTTCTATAGTGTAGTGATTATCACGTTCACCTCACACCTGAAAAGTCACTGGTTCGACATCGAGCAGAAATATTTTGCAAACGTGTTCCATTAATGGTTAGAATTAATTGAAAAATTCCTATTAGTGGTTCAATATTAATAGAGTGCAGTGTCTCACGACGCTGTTGCATTTGCTTATTTATCTGTACAGTTCTGTATAATATCACAATCTGCACATTGTCTCTCACTCCCTCCCGTTTCCAGCTCTGACGGTGGCGAAACACCATCTCAAACCTCCATATTCCGTCCATTCAGTTCAGCTGTGAGAGATCATTAAAGGATCCTGCATCGAAAATTAAAGCCAAAAACAAACCCCTCGACTAATCGCTCATCTCCAGCTCCAGAGTGAGTGAGAACGGGACAAGCCCCAACATCCCGGTCTTGCACTCGCCAATCAGCCGCTACCGGCTACAAAATGCTACGATTCGAGCCAAAACTTCCCGAACACCGAACAGCAGCCTCAAAAAACTCAATCTCAGTTTCCTGATTTCGAGCCCCCGCTTACACGTACATTTTTTTATTGGAAACACCAATAATTAGCCGATCGCCTAGTTTTGCATCATGAAAGTAATTCTAACCGATAATTATATAATCATAGAAGTTTACAGCATGGAAGGGGTCCTTTTCGGCCCGTCGTATCCACACCGGCCAGCAAATGTCCAGTTTTCGGTGTGTAACTCTGCCCCTCACGGCGTTTCAAATGCACATCCGAGTACTTTTTAAATGTGGTGAGGTTTTCTCCCTCCACCACCCTTTCAAGGAGTGAGTTCCAGACTGGCACAAACATCTGGATGAAGAATGTTCCCTTCAAATCCCCTTTACACCTATTATAATTACTGTTAATTTACGCCCCCTGGTTGTTGACCCCTTTATTATGGCACATTGATCCTTGTAATCAACAATATCTGGGCCGCTCCTAATTTTATACACATTAAAGCTGTTGCCCATCAACCTCCTCTGTTCCAAGGAAAACAAAACCAGCCTATCCAATCTGTACTCATAGCAAAATTTATCCACTCCGTGCAACATCTACGTAATTCTCCTTGTACCCTTACCAGCGCAAAAACGTCCTTCCTTCAATGCGGTGACCAGAACTGCAAGCAGTACTCCAGCTTTGCCCGAACCAGAATTTCCTACATTTCAAACATAACCCACTCGCTCTTCTGTTCCATGCCTCTGCCAATAAATGTAACGATTCCATATGCCTTACAGTTAATTGATATCTGCCTGCATTCTAAGCTTTCTTCTTCATTATCAACCACACTGCCGATTTTAATATCACCTGAAAACTTCTTAACCATAACCCATATATTCAAGTTTAGATAATTGATAAATACCATAAAAAGCAATTGACCAAGCACTGACAACTGCGGAATGCAACTGGAAACATCCTTCCATTCACAAAACACCCATCAAATATTACCATTTGCTTCCTTCCTCTGAGCCAAATTTGGATTCAATTTGCCACTTGGATCCCATGGGTTTTTACTTTCATGACCATTCTGCCATGTGGGGCCTTAGCTAAAGCATTAATAAAATCAATATACACTACATCATTCGCACTACTTTATCGACCTTCCAATGACCTCCTCCAAAAATGCAATCAAGTTAGTCAAACGTGACCATTCCTTAAAAATCTGTGCTAACTGTCGTGATTAACATGTTTCTTTCGAATTGTCGAACATGTATAATCGTTAAATGTTATCCTGCTTTCACGGGAAATCATCATTAATTAACTGCTGATCTTCATTTGCAAAACTAAAGAAATGGTAACTGAAGGAAAGTCCTGAATTCAATAATTTGTCTGTGCTCTGGAATTTAACTCTTAAATTATGAACCATTTTAGACACTGTGCTTTAGTGATCTGCTTCAAAATGTTCGTTGCTGGTGACATGTATATGAGACTGGGGAAGCAGTGATATCGACTGTAGAGCAAGGGACACATTATTGTGAAACAGAAAAGAAAATATACATTATGGAATAATAACATCGAAAAGAAATGTGTCCACAACATCCAGAAAGAAGATTAAACGCTGAGTAACTTCCAGCAAAAAAATCCTTTCCCAATCATTTCCCTGCTCGAAACTTCCAAATACCAAAATTATGCTTTTAAAGTCATTAAACCCGAATTCTTCACGCACCCGAATCTTCTCAATCAGGTGCCTTTAATTGTGCCGAATCAACCCATGTCCCTTTGCAATATTCTGCTTCCATGCACACTATTAAATGTGCCACTAACTTATAGAATCACATAATAAGAGAATAATCATAACAACGAAGAAGAACATTCGGACCCTCGAGCCGATGCCAGCTCTCAACGAATCCCACTCCCCTGTCATTTACCCACAGCTGTGCAATTTTTTTTCCTTGGGATACTTAACCAACTCTGTTTTGAAAGATAGGATGAGTCTGCCTCCACTGCCCTTTGAAGCCGTGTATTCCGGTTTCTAACCTCTTGCTGAGGATTGGCCACTTCTGTTCTTTGCATAAAGACAGAGAAACATGGGATCAATTCCTGCCACACTCAAAACCTTGCTAAATATAGCACCGTCATTCTATTCTCACAACGCAAACTCCTGAAGTTTAGTCCAGCTGTTGAGGTTAATGCTCTGGTTATGTGCCCAACACTGCTGCTGCCGCAGCGTTTTAGTAGTTTAATTGTTATCCCGTTCCCCGAACAAATAAAAGGTCCCAGGTTCGAAACAGCGCCGAAACGTTTTGCAAACGTGTTCAATTAAAGATTAGAACAAATTGAAAAATTAATTTTAGTGGTTCAATATTAACAGAGTGCAGTGTGTCACGACGCTGTTGGATTTGTTGATTTCTCTGTACAATTCTGTACACACAGAAACTCAACACAGTGTATCTCACTCCCTCCCGTTTCCAGCACTGATGGTGGCGAAAGCCCATCTCAAAGCTACACTTTCCGTGCATTCAATTCAGCTGTGAGAGATTATTCAAGGATCCAGACGCGCCGCATCTAAAATCAAAGCCACAAACAAACACATCGACTAATCGCTCTTCCCCAGCTCCAGAGTGAGTGAGAGCGGGACAAGTCCGAAGATTCCCGCACTCTCCAATCAGCTACTGCCGGCGGAAATCAGCGAATACAGCCTCAAACAGTGGTTTACTGCCCTTCACTGTGCGACAAAATGCCGCGGTTCGAGCCAAAGCACCCCGTACACTACACAGCAGCCTCATAACACTCTTATTTTCAGGTTCCTGTGTTCGAACCCCAGCTCGCACGAACATTTTTTTACTGCAAACATCATGAATTAGCCGATCGCCTCGTTTTGCGTCATGAAAGTAATGCTAACCAATAATTATATAATCATAGAATTTTACAGCATGGACGGAGTCCTTTTCAGTCCATCGTATCTGCAACGGCCAACAAATGTCCTGTTTCAGGTGTGTAACTCTGCACTTTACGGCATTTCAAATGCACATACAAGTACTTTTTAAATGTGGTGAAGGTTTCTGCATCCACCACACTTTTAGACAGTGAGTTCCAGACCCCCACAAACATCTGGGTGAAGAATGTTCCCTTCAAATCCCAATTAATCGTCATACTAAATACATTTAATTTATGTCCCCTGGTTGTTGACCCGTCCACGATGGGAAAGAGGTCATTTTAATCAATAAATTCGAGGCCACTCCAAATTTTATACACCTTAATGCTGTCGCCAATCAACCTGCTCTGTTCCCAGGAAAACAAATCCAGCCTATCCAAACTCTCCTCATAGCAATGTTGCTCCACTCCAGGCAACATCTACATAATTTTCCTCTGTACCCTCACCAGCGTAACACGTCCTTCCTTCCATGCGATGACCAGAACTGCACGCAGTACTCCAGCTGTGGCCTAACCAGAATTTTATGCATTTCAAGAATAATCCACTTGCTCTTCTGTTCTATGCCTCTGCCAATACATGCAACAGTTACATATGCCTTATGTCCCAACTTATCCAACTAGGCAGCTCCCTTCAGGGATCAGTGGACAAGCAATCCCAGTTCCCTTTGTTCCTCTACAATTCTCAATGTCCTACCAATTAATGTGTATTCCCTTTCCTTGTTAGCCCTCCACAAATGCACGATCTCACATGTCTCTTGATTAAATTCCATTTGCCACTGTTCTGCCCACCTTACCAGTTGATTGATATCTTCCTGCAGTCTCCAACCTTCTTCCTCATTATCAACCGCACTGCCTATTTTACTATCACCTGAAAACTCTTAAACTTAATCCCTATATTTAAGTTTAGATCATTGATAAATACCATAAAAAACAATGAACCGGGGACTGAAAACTGCGAAACCCCACAGAAAACTTTCCTCCAGTCACAAAAACACCATTCAAACATTACCCTTTGCTTCCTGCCTCTGAGCCAAATTTAGATCCAATTTTGGGACTTCGACCTGGATCGCATGGGCTTTTACTTTCATGCCCAGTCTGCCATGTGGGACCTGAGCGAAAGCATTAATAAAATCCATATACACTACAGTGTATGCACTACTTGATTGACCCTCCTGGTGAACTCCTCCAAAAATGCAAACATGTTAGTCAAACGCGATCCTCCCTTAACAAATCGTGCTGATTGTACCGATTAACCAGTGTCTTTCGTAATGTTGAAAATGTATAATCATTAAATGTTATCCTGCTTTCACGGGTAAACGTCATTAACTAACTGATGATCTTCATTTGCACAACTAACGAAATGTTAACTGAAGGAGCGTCCTTAATTGAATAATGTGTCTATTCTCTGCAATTTACCTCTTAAACCACAAACCATGTTAGACACTGTGCTTTACTTGTCTGCTTCAAAATGTTCATTGCTGTTAACAGGTACATGATACTGGGGAGACAGTGAGATAGACTGTAGAGCAAGCGACTGGTTATTGTGAAAATTCAAAGAAAATATACATCCAAAGGAAATGTGACCTGAACAGCCATAAAGACGATTAAATGCTGAGTCACATTCAGCAAAAAAATCCTTTCCCAAACAGTTCTCTGACCGAAACTTATCAAACAAAATGATGCTTTAAAGTCATTAAACCCGAATTTTTCACGCACACGAATCTTCTGAATCAGATGCCACTAATTGTGCCGTCTCAACCAATGTCCCTTTGCAATATTCTGCTTCAATGCACACTATTAAATGTGCCACTAACTTATAGAATCAAATAATTCAGGAATAATTGCAGCACATAAGTAGGCCATTCGGCCGGTCGAGCCCATGCCAACTCGCAAGTAGTCCTACACCCCATCATTTACCCGCAGCTGAGGAATGTCTTTACTTCGGATACATATCCAACTCCTTTTGAAAGGAAAGATTGAGTCTGCTTCCGCCGCCCTTTCAAGCAGTGTATTCCAGATTCTAACCACTGGCTGAAGAATGGCAACCTCCTATTCAATGTAGAAAGACAGAGACACACGGAATCAATTGCTGCCCCACTTACAACCTTGCTAAACATTAGCACCGTCATTCTGTTCTCGTAACGCAACCTCCTGAAGTGTAATCCAGCTGTTGAATTTGAAACTCTGCTTCTGTTCCGAACAGTGCTGCTGCCACAGTGTTTCCCAAGTGTAGTAGTTATCACGTTCTCCTAACATGCGAAAGGAACCTGGTTTTGAAACCGGTTGGTAACATTTTGCAAACATGTTCAATTAATGATTAGAACAAATTGAATAATTCATATTAGTGGAACAATATTAACAGAGTGCAGTGTCTCACGACACTGTTGCATTTGCTGATTTCTCTGTACAGTTCTGTACACACTCAAACGCTGCACAGTGTCTCTCATTCCCTCCCATTTACAGCCCTGACGGTGGAGAAACCCCATCTCATAGCTGCTCATTCGCTGCATTCAGTTCAGCTGTGAGAGATTATTAAAGGATCCTGCCGTGCCGCATTGAAAATCAAAGCCAGAAACGAATCCATCGATTAATCGCTCTTCCCCAGCTCCAGAGTGAATGAGGGCGGGAGAAACCCCAAAATCCCGCACTCGCCAATCAGCCACTGCCCGGCGAAAGCGGCGAATGCAGCATCAACAGCGGTTTACCACCCTTCACCGGGCTACAAAATGCTACGGTTCGAGCCAAAGGTCACTGTACACCGAACAGCAGCATCATAAAACTCTTACTCCCAGGTACCTGAGTTCGAGCCCCAGCTTACACGAACGTGTTTTTTACTGGAATCACCATTAGTTAGCCGATTGCCTCTTTTTGCATCATGAAAGTAATGCAAAACGATAATCATCGAAGGTTGCAGCATGGAAGGAGTCCTTTTCGGCCCATCGTATCCACACCAGCCAAAAAATGTCCAGTTTTCCCCGTGTATCCTTGCAAAAAACAGCATTTCATGTTTACATCCAAATAATTTTTAAAACTGATGAGGGTTTCTTCCACCACCACACTTTCATGCAATGACCTCCAGACCCCAAAAACATCAGCATGAAGAATGTTCCCTTTGAATCCCCTTTAACCCTTCTATTAATATTTTTAATTGATGCCCCCTGGTTGTTGACCCCTCTACTATGGGAACCTGGCCCTTTTAACCAACAATATTTAGGCCTCTCCTAATTTTATACACCATAATGCTGTCACCCATCAGACTCCT
Source organism: Pristiophorus japonicus (assembly GCF_044704955.1). NCBI lineage: Eukaryota > Metazoa > Chordata > Chondrichthyes > Pristiophoridae > Pristiophorus > Pristiophorus japonicus. Next base: position 11,470,809 of record NC_092001.1, on the reverse strand, counting down.
CTGTTCCAAGGAAAACAAGCCCAGCATATCCAATGCATCCTCAGAACAAGTTGCTCCCTCACGGCAACATCAACGTAAATATCCTCTGTATCCTCTCCAGCGCAATCACTTCCTTCCATGAATGCGGTGAACAGAATCATGCTAGACAAATCTTCTGGAACATTTTGAGGATGTTTCCACCAGAGTGGACAAGGGAGAACGAGTGGGTGTGGTGTATTTGGACTTTCAGAAGACTTTCGACAATGTCCCACACAAGAGATTAATGTGCAAAGTTAAAGCACATGGGATGGGGGCTAGTGTTCTGACGTGGATTGAGAACTGGTTGGCAGACAGGAAGCAAAGAGTAGGAGTAAATGGGTACTTTTCAGAATGGCAGGCAATAACTAGCGGGATACCGCAAGTTTCTTTGCTGGGGCCCCAGCTGTTAACATTGTACAGTAATGAGTTAGACGAGGGGATTAAATGTAGTATCTGCAATTTTGCGGATGAAGCTAAGTTGGGTGGCTGTGTGAGCTGCGAGGAGGATGCTATGAGGCTGCAGAGTGACCTGGATAGGTTTGGTGAGTGGACAAATGCATAGCAGATGAAGTATAATGTGGATAAATGTGAGGTTATCCACTTTGGTGGTAAAAACAGAGACAGACAATTATCTGAATGGTGACAGATTAGGAAAAGGGGGGGGGGTTTCAACGAGACCTGTGTGTCATGGTACATCAGTCTTTGAAGGTTGGCATGCAGGTACAGCAGGCGGTTAAGAAAGCAAATGGCATGTTGGCCTTCATAGCGAGGGGATTTGAGTACAGGGGCAGGGAGGTGTTACTACAGTTGTACAGGGTCTTGGTGAGGCCGGACCTGGAGTATTGTGTACAGTTTTGTTCTCCTAACATGAGGAAGGACAGTCTTGCTATTGAGGGAGTGCAGCGAAGGTTCACCAGACTGATTACCGGGATGGCGGGACGGATCTATCAAGAAAGACTGGATCGACTGGGCTTGTATTCACTGAAGTTCAGGAGAATGAGAGGTCATCTCATAGAAACGTTTAAAATTCTGATGGGTTCAGGCAGCTTAGATGCAGGAATAATGTTCCCAATGTTGGGGAAGTCCAGCACCAGGGGTCACTGCCTAAGGAAAAGGGGTAAGCCATTTAGGACGGATTTGAGGAGAAATTTCTTCACCCAGAAAGTGGTGAACCTGTGGAATTCTCTACCACAGAAAGTTGTTGAGACCAATTCACTAAATATATTCAAAAAGGAGTTCGATGTCGTCCTTACTACTCGGGGGATCAAGGGTTATGGCGAAAAAGCAGGAATGGTGCACTGAAGTTGCATATTCAGCCATGAACACATTGAATGGGGGTGCAGACTCCAATGGCCGAATGGCCTAATCCTGCACCTATTTTCTATGTTTCTATATTTTTAACTGCACGCAGTACTCCAGCTGTGGCCTAACCGCAATATTATACAGTTCTAGCATAATCCACTTAATCTTCTATTCCATGGCTCTGCCAATTAATGCAACCATTACGTATGGCCTCTTATCCAACTTATCCAACTGGCCAGCTACATTGAGGGATCTGTGGACATGCATTCCCAGTTCCCTTTATTCCGCTGCACTTTTCAATGTCCTAGCAGTTGATGTGTACTCGCTTTCCTTGTTCGCCCTCCACAAATGCACGATCTCACACGTCTCTGGATTAAATTCTATTTGCCACTGTTCTGCCCAACTTATCAGTTGATTGATATCTTCCTGCAGTCTCCAGCTTTCTTCTTCATTATCAACCACACTGCCTAATTTACTATCCCCTCAAAATTTCTTAATCATAATCCTTATATTCAAGTTCGGATCTTTGATAAATACCATAAAAATCAATGGACCTATCACTGAAAAATACAGAACACCACTGAAAATATCCTTCCAGTCACAAAAATACCCAACAAATATTACCCTTTGCTTCCTGCCTATGAACCAAATTTGGATCCAATTTGCCACTTCACCCTGGATCCCATGGGAAAGCATTAATAAAATCCATATACACTGCATCGTACGCACTACTTGATCGATCCTCCTCGTGACCTCCTCCAAAAATGAAATCAAGTTAGTCAAACGCGACCATTCCTGAACAAATCATGTGGACTGTCCTGAGTAACCAGTGCCTTTCGAAATGTAGAAAATGTCTAATCGTTAAATGTTATCCTGCTTTCACGGCAAAACATCATTAATTAACTGATGATCTTCATTTGCCCAACTAAAGAAATGTTAACTGAAGGAGAGTCCTCAATAGAATAATTTGTCTGTGCTCTGCAATTTACCTCTGATACAATAAACCATTTTAGACACTGTGCTTTAGTGGTCTGTTTCAAAGTGTTCAATGCTGGTAACATGTGTATGAGACTGGGGAAGCAAAGATTGTAGAGCAAGGAACTGGTTATTGTGAAACAACAAAGAAAATATACATTCTTGAAGAATAACATCGAAAAGAAATGTAAACCCCACATCCAGAATGAAGATTAAATGCTGAGTCCCTTTCAGCAAAATAATTCCTTTCCCAATCATTTCTCTGACGGAAACTTGACAAAACCAAAATGAAGCTTTTAAAGTCATTAAACCGGAATTTTTCGCGCACCCGAATCTTCTGAATCAGATGCCTCTAATTGGATCGACTCATACCATGTCCCTTTTCAATATTCTGCTTCCATGCACACTGTTAAATGTGCCATTAACTTATAGAATAACAGAATAAGGGAATGGTTACAGCACGGAAGAAGGCCATTCTTCCGGTCCAGCCCATGCCAACTCTCAACGAGTCCCATTCCCCCGTCATTTACCGGCAGCTGTGCAATTCTTTTCCAAGGATACTTATCCAACTCCAATTTTAAAGATAAGATTGAGTCTGCCTCCACCGGTCTTTAAAGCAGTGTATTCAAGATTCTAACCACTTGCTGAGGAATGGCCACTCCTGTTCCTTTGTATAAAGAAAGAGAAACATGGGATCAATTCCTCCAACACTCAAAATCTTGCCAAATATAGCACCGTCCCTGAAGTGTCGTCCAGCTGTTGAGGTTAAAGCGCTGGTTATGTTCCCAAAAATCCGTTTGCTGCAACGTTTCCGTAGTGTAGTGGTTATCACGTTCGCTTAACAAGCAAAAGTTTCTCAGTTCGAAGCTGAGTGCGAACGTGTTCAATTAATGATTAGAACAATTTGAATAATTCATATTAGTGGTGAACAAAGTGCAGTGTCTCACGACTCTGTTGCATTTATTGATTTCTCTGTCCAGTTCTGTACACACTGAAACTCTACACAGTGTTTCTCACTCCCGCCCGTTCCCAGCCCTGATGGTGGAGAAACGCCATCTCAAAACTGCACTTTCCGTGCCTTCAATTTAGCTGTGAGATTATTAAAGGATCCTGCCGCGCCGCCTCGCATCACAACAGAACATCAAAGCCACAAACAAACCCATCGACTGATCGCTCTTCCCCACCTCCTGAGTGAGTGAGGGCGGGACAAGCCCCAACATTCCGGTCCCGCACTCTCCAATCAGCCGCTGCCGGCGGAAAGCAACGAATGCAGCAGCAGGACTGGTTTACCGCCCTTCACTGGGCTACAAAATGCCACGGTTCGAGCTAAAGCTCCCCGTACACTGAACAGTAGCCTCATAAAACTCTTAATCTCAGGTTCGTGAGTTCGAGCCCAGCTGGCACGAACATTCTTTCAGTGGAAACACCATTAATTTGCTGATCGCCTCGTTTTGCATCATGAAAGTAATGCTTACCGATAATTATATAATCATAGAAGATTTCAGCATGGAAGAAGTCCTTTTCGGCCCATCGTATCTGCACCGGCCAAAAAATGTCCAGATTTAGGTGTGTAACCCTGCACCTTACGGCATTTCAAGTGCACATCCAAATATTTTTTAAATGTGGTGAGGGTTTCTGCCTCCACCACACTTTCAGCCAGTGAGTCCCAGATCCCCACGAACATCTGGATGAAGAATGTTCCCTTTAAATCCTGTTTAACCCTTATACTAATTACTTTTAATTTATATCACCTGGTTAGTGACCCCTCTTCTATTGGAAATAGGTCCTTTTAATCAAGAATATCTAGGCCTCTCCTAATTTTATACACCTCAATTCTGTCGCCCATCAGCCTCCTCTGTTTCAAGGAAAACAAACCCAGCATATCGAATCTTGTCCGCATCGCAAAGTTGCTTCACTCCTGGCAACATCTACGTAAATCTCCTCTGTACCCTCTCCAGTGCAATCGTGTCCTTCCATCAAAGCGGTGACCAGAACTGCACGCAGTACTCCAGCTATGGCCCAACCAGAAATTTATACAGTTCTAGCATAAACCGTTGCTGTTCTGTTCCTTGCCTCTGCCAATAAATGCAACCATTCCGTATGCCTTCTTAACCAACTTAACCAACTGGCCATCTAGCTTCAGGGATCTGTGTATATACAATCCCAGTTCGCTTAGTTCGTCCATATTTCTCAATGTCCGACCAGTTGATGTGTATTCCCGTTCCTTGTTAGCCCTCCACAAATGCATGATCTCACACGTCTCTGGATTATATTCCATTTGCCACTGTTCTGCCCACCTTACCAGTTGATTGATATCTGACTGCAGTCTCCAGCTTTTTTCTTCATTATCAACCACACTGCCTATTTTACTATCACCTGAAAACTTCTTAATCATAACCCCTATATTCAAGTTTAGATCATTGATAAATACCATAAAAAACAATGGACCTAGCACTGAAATCTGCATAACCGCTCTTGAAACTTCCTTCCATTCACAAAAACACCCATCAAACATTGCCCTTTGCTTCCTGCCTCTGAGTCAAATTTGGATCCAATTTGTCTCTTCGCCCTGGAACTCATGGGCTTTTACTTTCATGAACAGTCTGCCATGTGGACCTTAGCGAAAGCATTAATAAAATCCATGTACACTACAACATACACACTAATTCATGCACACACTTGATGTATTGCATAGAATTAATCACATAGGGTTAATTATGATATTTATTCATTCATCGGGAGTCTCTGCTCCAATGCCCCGTAAAATGTTGTTGCTATTTCGAGAGAGAGAGGGAAGCGAACTTGAGACGCACATCAGCTTGTTATGAGATGGTCCGCGGATTGAGCGCTCATCCTTTCTGGGCAAGCCGCTAGGGCCTCACAGATTGGAAGTTGGCCATAAGACACATGCAGCCATGTTTTATTCAATGGTATGTTTATTTGATAGTATAAAGGTACAGCACTGTCCCGTAGCTATTCGAACTTCACCTTGGACCCTGATTCGCGATCGGTGCCGGGACCCACATAGCTACAAAGCAGCCGTCGCTTGTGGAGTTCCCGACGAGCGGAAGGCCGTGAGCGTTGTTGCATCTTTATCATACATCTCTTTTCTTCGTAACCTGTATTATTAATGTTTCTTTTCTCTCAGTAAATGGTATCTTATTCTTTACTTCATTTGTCTTGTCTCTTATTTAACATTGATCCAGATCCCGAACCTTGGTCTATTATTATTGATCCAAAACATTTTGGCGTCACGAACAGGATCTGGTAAAATGTTTAAGAGAAAAGACAAGAAGCAATCTCCTCCTGCGGGAGAGAAGTATAGAATACCAGGGCGGGGTACGAGGGATGAGGTTTTGGCTCTCTTGCCAAATTGCGAGCCCGGTTTGGACTCCAGCAACATGGGGATATGCAGTTATTGGAACAGAACAAAGATAGAGTCGTACCAAACGCGGTACTATCTCTCCTGGAGGAAGCGGGCTTCCCACAGGAGAAAAATAGTCCCCCACAAATGGGATGGATTTTGTTGATAGCCTAAAGGGCGATGTGTGAATAACTTACGGAAAGTGAGGCAGAAAACCTAGAGTTAAAAACAGCTGCTTCGGTTTTGGAAGGACAAAACTCGACCCTGACTGAAGCGGTCCGCACTGCACAAGAACGGGCGGACAAGGTCAATGAACAATGCCGTCTGGCGACAGTACAAAATAAAAAGAAAGCTAGACAACGGAAGTTTCAGCTGGATTTGAAATATATCTTTTGTATTTGCAGCTGCATGTGTTATGGGCTTGCTCAATCCGATCGCAGTGAGTGCTTAAAAGGCCAAGCAAAATCATGTGGGGAATGTATACAAACTATAAAAAATGGAGAGGGGGGGAAGGGGAGGAAACTAAAGAGCGGGAACGGAAGCTAGACCCCTTATGACAAATAAAACGAAAGAGCCAGATGGGGAACAGCCGGTAACCACGAGAGGTGTGCGTGACTTCACCACTAGTGAGTTACAAGAAATGGTTACTATCAGTGTCCGGCAAATATATCCCTCTGCTGTTGATTGGGAAGGGGAGGTAAAACCTTGGAATACTATGGCGGAGGGTAAAATACAGTTCTGCAACGTGGCAACACAGGGAGGAATTTATCACCAACATCTGGGGGGCCAAATCAGGAGCTCTTTACGGCAGGAATGCAGAGCAGGCTGATGAAGTGTGGCCCTCCTATGATGAGTGGTGCGCTACTCGCATTATTAGGATCAGCCCAAGAGCAGCGGGTGAGGCACACCTGCCTAATGTTAGGACAGTTGGAGGATGTAGGAGATCGCCTTGACTAGGGGTGTGGTCGGGATCCGGGAGCACTCCGCGTTAATACCACCAGGGATCTGCGGCCACACATTCCGCTTACTTACCTGGCATCGGAATAAACAAAAGCAGCTTTGTTGAATGAAAAAAGACTTTGTGAATGTCTGTCTGTGAATGAAAACGCTTTTTGATTTTTTGACTGCAGAATGAATTTTTCATGTGTCTGAAATCCTATTTGGAAAAATAGAGCTGCCTGTTTGTTTTAGCTCCATCCACTTTTTCAAACAGAGTGAAGGTTTTCTTTAACCCTTCGTCGTGTTGCCCTCTACGTGGGAAGTCTTCAGAAAGTGTGAACCTTACAGGGAAACCATACACGGACACTTTGGGGCGGGTATCATTCGACATGCGGTGTCTCCCTACAATAGCCCGGTTTGTCCTGTGCAGAAACCCGACAAAAGTTGGAGGATGACTGTGGAATAGCGACAACTGAACACATTTGCCCCTGCCCTGACAACCGCTGTCCCAGATGTAGTAACTATAACAGAGCGGCTGTCTGAAGAAGGTGCGGAGTCGTATGCGGTAATCGTCCTGGCTAATGTGACACATAAGGTTGGGCGAGCGCTGCAAAGCTCCATAGTGCGCTGGAGATGGAATATCGCAGGCAGAGCAAGTAAAGGAAAAGAAGGAATCACCAGACTACATGAGCATGTGGCTGAATGCCCACAAACAGCTGAGAGTGAACTTACGCAGTCGTCTGTCAGTTTAACCAAAGAGTCACCGATCTACTGGGGCGTGTCTTTTGAAATGTTAACACCTGAAGAACGTAGCCATGCCTGGTTCACAGATGGCTCAGCTGCCTGGCGAAATGGCCTTTAGCGATGCCGAGCCGCTGCCTTCAATCTAAAGACTCAGACAATTGTGTATGATGAGGGCGTGGGAGGCTCCAGCCAACTAGCAGAACGAACAGCTGTGGTCATTGCGTGAGAAGAGGAATAGCAACAAGTACACATATATACTGACTCATGGGCCAATGCCATGCGAGCTGGATGCGAAACTGGCATGAACTTAACTGACAAATAACTGGGAAAGAATTGAGGGGAAAGCACCTATGGGACCAAATATGGTCCAAAGCCCAGAAGATGAAAATAACTGTATATCATGTGGACGCTCACATGAAAAACACTTCAAAGATCCTTGAATATAAAAACACTGTTGAGAATATAGCCCGGGTACGGGTTGTCAAAGAGGCGGAAGAGGAAGAATATGGCATAGGCAAAGGACCCACCATAATCTGGACATGTCGGCATTCAGGGTACGATACAATGGATACGAAATAGGGGGTTACATCTGACTATGGACGGTGTTAAACAGATCATAAACACCTGTGAGATTTGTCAAATGGTGAAGCATTTTCCCCTACGACAAACCGGTGCCCATATTAAGAGAGGGACTCAACCAGCACAAATATGGCAATTTGATTATGTAGGACCTTTACCATTGCAACATCGGTTCCAATATTTACTCCCTGCTGTTGATACCTATTCTGGACTTTTGATAGCTTATCCAGTGACTAAAGCGAATCAACAAAGTACGCTTCGAGGACTGGAGAATCTAATCACATACTACGGTGAACCAGCAGAAGTACAGTCCGATAATGGGTTGCACTTCGCAGGACAAACAGTGCAACAGTGGGCGGTAGATAATGGGACCTATTGGATGTTCCACATACCTTACTATCTGCAAGCTGCAGGGTTAATAGAACGCATGAATGGAATACTCAAGCAACAGATTAATATATTATCTCCCACTAACACATTGCAAGGGTGGTTAAAGGTCTTCCCACAAACAGTGTGCAATTTGAATCAACGACCGTTGCGGGGGGGAACTCCCACATGCCACATGTTAGGCAAAGTTAGTGTCCCTACTATTGAAAAAGAAAATCAGACTCCGGACTCAGTTTGTGGAGGAGGAAAGGTGTAGGTACAGTGCTCCCAGAAACACTTATAAGCAGGAGAAATCTTAGCGAAAGGAGAAGGAATCACTTATTGGGTGCTCCTGACTGGTCAATATATTCCTCTCTCTGTTGACAAGGGTACATTGACTAAACGGGGTTGAATTACTATAATTATGCTTCATCCCACAGGAATTCTTCCCAAAATGGCGATTTACCAACTCGTGCTGGCCAGTCTCTGTGACTCGTTATCTGTGACTGTGCTACTTCCATCCTCAAACACAGCATGAGATGGCCATATAGGTTGGCGGTTAGCTAAAACTGATCATATGCAAGAGAATTGCTAACCATCCTCCTACTGCAGACCTAACTCGTTCAGCTCAATTAGCTAATGCTAACACTGATCGTTGTTTTACTCGTCGCGTTATTATTGCTTGTATGTATTCTTAGTTCTAGATTGCGGGTGTTGCTTGCGCATACTCAACGTTTAACTGATGCATTACGCCTTCAAATTGATTATATTACTTAGAATATCTAAATATCAAAGGTGGATTCTATTGTATGGGGTTTATCACATTAACACGAGTTTCTTACATGGGTCATATAGCGTTAACATATTGTTGGAACATAACAAATTTGGTGCTCGATCAAAAGCCCGTTCCTGGCTGTCCCCCCAGGCCCAATCGCGAACTTTGCACAGGAGCACGTGTAGCGTCTCGAAGAGCGTGCTCAATCTGGCAAGAAAGTTACCAAAATCGTTCTGGAGCCCCAGGAACGAACGCAGCTTGTCGTGTTACGGGGTCTGGGAGACTTCTGGATCGCTTGCGTTTTGGATGCAGTAGGTGTGATACCGTCTGCTGTTGCCCTCATCCACAATAATTCTACCTCTGGAGCTTGGAAGACGCACTTCACATTTTTCAGTCGCACACCTAACCGGTTCAGTCTGCGTAGCACCTCCTCTAGGTTGCGGAGCTGTTCTGCAGTATCACACCCGGTGATGAGGATGTCGTCCTGAAAAACCACTGTCCTTGGAATCGACTTGAGGAGGCTTTCCATATTGCATTGAAAGATCCCGGCGGCCGAGCGAATCCCAAACGGACATCTTTTGTACTCAAACACCACCTTTTGTTTTTCGTGATGGTGGTCAGCTTCTTCGACTCACTCCCCAGCTCCTGGGTCATTTAAGCTGAGGTCAGGACAATTTTGAAAAAAAATGTGTCAACGGATAGCGTCGCAAAGAGGTCCTCCGCTCTCGGTAGCGGGTAGTGGTCTTGAAGTGACACCTGATTGATGGTGGCCATGTAATCACCACATATCTTGACAGACCAATTTATCAATGATCTAAACTTGTATATAGGGGTTATGGTTCAAAGGTTTTCAGGTGATAGAGAATAAGAAAGCTGGAGATGCAGGAAGATATCAATCAACTGTAAGCTGGGCAGAACAGTGACAAATAGAATTTAATCCAGAGACGTGTGAGATCGTGCATTTGTGGAGGGCTTACAAGGAAAGGGAATACACATCAACTGGTAGGACATTGCGAAGTGTAGTGGAACAAAGGGAACTGGGATTGCATGTCCACATATCCCTGAATGTAGCTGGCTAGTTGGATAAGTTGGGTAAGAAGGCATATGGAATCGTTGCATTTATTGGAAGAGGCATGGAATAGAAAAGCAATGGGTTATGCTTGAAATATATACAATTCTGGTTAGGCCAAAGCTGGGTGCTGCGTGCAGTTCTGGTCACCGCACTGAAGGAAGGATGTGATTGCGCTGGTGAGGGTACAGACGAGATTTACGTAGATGTTGCCGGGAGTACAGCAACTTTGCGACGAGGACAGATTGGATAGGCTGGGTATTGTTTTCCTTGGAACAGAGGAGGCTGATGGGCGCCAGCGTTAATATGTATAAAATTAGAAGGGGACGAGATATTGTTGATTAAAAGGGCCTATTTCCCAGAGTAGAGGGGTCAGCAACCAGAGGGCACAAATTAAAAGTAATTAGTACAAGGGTTAAAGGGGATTTCAAGGGAACATTCTTCATCCAGTTGTTTTTAGGGTCTGGAAGTCACTGATTGAAAGTGTGCTGGAGGCAGAAACCCTCATCACATATAAAAATTACTTGAATGTCAACTTGAAATTCAGTTTGTTGCAGTGGTACACACCTAAAACTGGACATTTGTTGGCTGGTGCGGATACGATGTGCCAAAAAGGGTTCTTTCCATACTGTAACCTTCTATGATTACTTTCATGATACAAAAGGAGGCGATCGGCTAATTAATGGTGTTTGCAGTAAAAAAATGTTCGTACGGGAATGTTGGGGCTTGTCACGCCCTCACTCGCTATGGATCTGGGGAAGAGCGATTAGTCGATGGATTTGTTTATGGCTTTGATTTTCTGTTGTGAAGCGATGTGGCGCGGCAGGATCCTTCAATAATCTCTCACAGCTGAACTGAATGCACGGAATGTACAGCTTTGAAATGAGGTTTCCCCACCATCAGGGATGGAAACAGGAGGGAGTGAGAGACATTTTTATACAGCTTGAGTGCGTACAGAATTATACAGAGAAATCAGCAAATGCAACAGCTTCGTGAGACACAGCACTCTGTTAATATTGAACCATTAATATGAATTATTCAATTTTTTCAAATCATTATTAACAAGTTTGCAAAATGTTTCTTGCTGGTTTAGAACCGGGTATTTTTCGCGGGTGAGGCGAATGTGATAATCACGACACGACGGAAACGCTGTGGCAGAAGTAGCGTCGGGAACATAACCTGAGCTTTGACCTCAAAAGCTGGACTGCATTTTAGGAGCTTGTGTTGCGGGAATAGAATGACGGTGCTATATTTCGCAAGGTGTTTAGTGTGGCAGGAATTGATCCCGTGATGGATTGAGTCGGCACAACTAGGGGCATCTGATTCAGAAGATTCGGGTGCGTGAAAATTCGGGTTTAATGTCTTTAAATGCATCATATTTGTTTTGTGATGTTTCGGTCAGAAAAATGTTTGGGAAAGGAATTTTTTGCTGAAAGGGTCTCAGCATTTAATCTTCTTTCTGGCTGTTGGGGTCACATTTCTTTTCGATGTTATTCTTCCAGAATGTATATTTCCTTTGCTGTTTCACGATAACCAGTCCCTTGCTTTACAATCTATCTCACCGTTTCCCCACTCTCATGTACATGTTACCAGCAAGGAACTTTTGAAGCAGACCACTAAACACAGTGTCAAAAATGGTTTATTGTTTAAGAGTTAAATTGCAGAGCACAGAAATATTATTCAATTAAGGACTCTCCTTCAGTTAACATTTCTTTAGTTATGCAAATGAAGATCATCAGTTGATTAATGATGTTTTCCTGTGAAAGCATGATAACATTTAACGATTATTTATTTTCTACATTTCGAAAGGCACTGGTTAATCACGACAGTCAGCACGATTTGTCAAAGAAGGGTCGCGTTTGATTAAATTGATAGCATTTGTGTCGGAAGTCACCAGATGAATCGATGAAGCAGTGCGGATGATGTCGTGTATATGGATATTATTACTGCTTTCGCTAAGGTCCCACATGGCAGACTGGTCATGAAAGTAAAAGCCCATGGGATCAAGGGCGAAGTAGCAAATTGTATCCAAATTTGGCACAGACCCAGGAAGCAAAGGGTCTTGTTTGATGGCTATGTCTGTGACTGGAAGGATGTATCCCGTGTGGTTCCACAGTTTTCAGTGCTAGGTCGATTGCTTTTTATGGTATTTATCAATGTTCTAAACGTGAATATAGGGGTAATAATTCAGAGGTTTTCAGGTGATAGTAAAATAGGCAGTGTGGTTGATAATGAAGAAGAAATCTTGAGACTGCAGGCAGATATCAATCAACTGGTAAGGTGGGCAGAAAAGTGTCAAATGGAATTTAACCCAGAGACGAGTGAAATCGTGCATTTGTGGAGGGCTAACAAGGTAGGGAATACACATTAATTTGTAGGACATTGAAAAATATGGAGGAACTAAGGGAGCTCGGATTGCATGTCCACATGTCCCAGAGGGTAGCTGGCCAGTTGGATGAGTTCGTTCAGAAGGCATACGGAATGGTTGCATTTATTGGCAGAGGCAAGTTACAGGACAGCAAATGGTTTGTGCTAGGACTGTATACGTTTCTGGTTAGTCCATAGCTGGAGTACTGCGTGCAGTTCTCGTCACCGCATTGAAGGAAGGGCGTCACTTCGCTGGAGAGGGTACCGAGAAGATTTACGTAGATGCTGCAGGGAGTGGAGCAACTTTGCTATGAGAACAGATTGGATAGGCTGGGTGTTGTTTTCCTTGGAAAAGATGAGGCTGATGGGCGACAGCATTAAGGTGTATAAAATTAAGAGTGGCCTACATATTGTTGATTAAAAGGGCCTATTTCACATCGTCGAGTGGTCAACAACCAGGGGGCATAAATTAAAAATATTTAGTATAAGGGTTAAAGTGGAATTGAAGGGAACATTCTTCATCCAGATGTTTGTGGGGGTCTGGAAATCACTGCCTGAAAGTGTGGTGGAGGGAGAAACTCTCCCCACATTTAATACGTTCTTGGATGTGTACTTGAAATGCCGTAAGGTGCAGGGTTACACATCTAAAAGTGGACATTTGTTGGCCGGTGCGGATACGATGGGCCGAAAAGGACTCCTCCCAAGCTGTAAACTTGTATGATTATATAATTATCGGTTAGCATTACTTTCATGATGCAAAACGAGGCGATCGGCTAATTAATGGTGTTTCCAGTGATAAAAAGTTCATGCAAGTTGGGCCTCGAACTCAGGTACCTAGATTTAAGAGTTTTATGAAGCTGCTGTTCGGTGTACGCAGAGTTCCGCCTCGAACCGTCGCATTTTGTACCCAGTGAAAGGCAGGAAACCAGTCTTGATGCTGCATTCGTTGCTTTCAACCGCCAGCGGCTGATTGGCGGGTGCGGGACCGGAATTTTGGGGCTTGTCCCGCCTCACTCACTCTGGAGCTGTGGAAGAGCGATTAGTCGATTGGTTTGTTTGTGGCTTTGATTTTCTGTGGTGAAGTGAGGCGGCGCGGCATAATCCTTTAAAAATCTCTCACAGCTGAACTGAATGCACGGAATGTGCAGCTTTGAGATGGGGTTTCTCCACCGTCAGGGCTGCAAACGGGAGGGAGTGAGAAACACTGTGTAGAGTTAGAGTGTGTACCTAATTGTGCAGAGAAATCAACAAATGCAGCAGCGTCGCGATACACTGCATTCTGTTAATATTGACCCACGAATATATAAATTATTCAATTTATTCTAAACATTAATGGAACTCGTTTGCAAAATGTTTCCTCCCGGTTTCGAACCGGGGACGTGTCGGGTGTGAGGCGATCATGACAACCACTGCACTACGGAAACGCTGTGGTAGCATCAGTATTAGGAACATAACCAGAGCTTTAAGCTCAACAGCTGGCCGGCACATCAGAAGCTTGCGTTGTGAGCAGAGAATGCCGGTGCTGCAGTTAGCAAGATTTTGAGAGTGGCAGGAATTGATCCCTTGTTTCTCTGGTCTTTATACATAGGAACAGGAGTGGCCATTCCTCAGCAAGGGGTTAGAATCTGGAATATACTGCTTAAAAGGGCGTTGGAGGCAGACTCAATCTTACCTTTCAAAACAGAGTTGGATAAGTATCCGAAGGTAAAAATTGCACAGCTGCGGGTAACTGATGGGAGAGTGGGACTAGTTGAGAGTTGGCATGCGCTCGACGGGCCGAATGTGGTTCTTACGTGCTGTAACCATTCCCTTATTCTGTGATTGTATAAGTTAGTGGCGCATTTAATAGTGTGCATGGAAGCAGAATATTGAAAAGCGAAATGGATTAAGTTGGCAGAGCTAGAGGCATCTGATTCAAAGATTCGGTGCGCGAAATTTCGGGTTTAATGACTTTAAAAAGCATCATTTTTGTTTTGTTAATTTTCGGTCAGAGAAATGTTTGGGGAAGGAATTTTTTGCTGAAAGGGACTCAGTATTTAATTTTCCTTCTGAATGATGGCGTCATATTTCTTCTCGATGTTATTCTTCCAGAATGTATATTTCTTTGCTGTTTCACAATAACCAGTCCCTTGCTCTACAGTCCATCTCATTGTATCCTCAGTCTCATGTATTGTTACCAGCAATGAACATTTTGAAGCAGACCACTAAAGCACAGTGCCTAAAATATTTTAAGAGGTAAATTGCAGAGCACAGACAAATTAATTTATTGAGGACACTCCTTCTGTTCACATGTCTTTAGTTGTGCAAATGAAGATCAAAAGTTAATTAATGATGTTTTCCCGTGAAAGCAGGATAACATTTAACGATGGCACATTATCTACATTTCGAAAGGCACTGGTTAATGAGGACAGTCCGCACGATTTGTTCAGGAAAGGTCGCGTTTGAATAACTTGAATGCACTTTTGGCGGATGTCACCAGGATGGTCGATCGGTAATGCGTACGATGTAGTGTATATGGATTTTATTAATGCTTTCGCTAAGGTCCCACATGGCAGACTGGGGATGAAAGTAAAACCCAATGATATTCAGGGCGAAGTGGCAAATTGGATCCAAAATTGGTTCAAACGCAGGAAGCAAAGGTTAATGTTTGATGGATGTTTTTGTGACTGGAAGGATGTTTCCAGTGGGGTTCCGCAGTTTTCAGTGCTTGGTCTATTGCTTTTTCTGGTATTTATTAATGATCTAAAGTTGAATATCGGGGTTATGATTAAGAAGGTTGCAGGTGATAGTAAAATAGGTAGTGTGCTTGATAATGAAGAAGAAAGTTGGAGACTGCAGGAAGATATCAATCAACTGGTAAGGTGGGCAGAACAGTGTCAAATCGAATTTAATCCAGAGACGTGTGAGATTGTGCAATTTTGGAGGGCGAACAAGGAAAGCAAATACACATCATCTGGTAGGACATTGAGAAATGTAGAGGAGCAAAGGGAACTGGGTTTGCATGTCCACAGATCCCTGAAGGTTGCTGGCCAGTTGGATAAGTTTTATGAAGAAGGCAGACCGAATCGTTGCATTTATTGGCAGAGGCATGGAATAGAAGAGCAAGTGGGTTATGTCTGAAATGTGCAAAATTCTGGTTAGCCTACAGCTGGAATACTGCGTGCAGTTCTGGTCACCGTATTGAAGTAAGGACGTGGTTGCACTGAAGAGGGTATGGATGAGATTTCTGTCGAATGTTTCCGGCAGTGGAACAACTTCGTTATGAGGACAGGTTGGATAGGCTGGGTTTGGTTTCCTCTGAACAGAGGAGGGAGATGGGCGACATCATTGAGGTGTACAAAATTAGAAGTGGCCTTAATATTGTTGATTAAAAGGGCCTACTTACCGTAGCTGAGTGGTCAACAACCAGGGGGCATAACTTAAACGTAATTAGTATAAGAGTTTAAGCGGATTTGAAGCGAACATTCTTCATGCAGATGTTTGCCGGGGTCTGGAACTCACTGCGTGAAAGTGTGGTGGCGGGAGAAACCTTCACCACTTTTATTAAGTACTTGGATGTGCATTTGAAATGCATAAGGTGCAGAGTTACATACCTAAAACTGGACATTTGTTCGCCGGTTCAGATACAATGGGCCGAAAAAGACTCCTTCCATGCTGTAATCTTCTATGATTATGTAATTATCGGTTAGCATTATTTTCATGATGCAAAACGAGGCGATCAGCTAATTAATAGTGTTTCCAGTGGCAACATGTTCATGTAATCTGGGGCTCGAACTCAGGAACCAGAGATTAAGAGTCTTAGGAGGCTGCTGGTTGGTGTACTGGAAGCTTTAGTTCGAACCGTCGCATTTTGTCGCCCAGTGAAGGGCGGTAAACCAGTCTTGCTGCTGCATTCGTTGCTTTCCGCCGGCAGCGGCTGATTGGAGAGTACGGGACCGAAATTTTGGGGCTTGTCCCACCCTCACTCACTCTGGAGCTGGGGAAAAGCGATTTGTCGATGGGTTTGTTTGTGGCTTTGATTTTCTGTTGTGAAGCGAGGTGGCGCTGCAGGATCCTTTAATAATCTCTCATAGATGAACTGAAGGCACGGAATGTGCAGTTTTGAGATGGCGTTTCTCCACCGTCAGGGCTGGAAACGGGAGGGAGTTTCCGTGTGTACAGAATTTTACAGAGAAATCAAAAAATGCAACAGCGTCATGAGACATTGCACTCTGTTAACCATGAATATGAATTATTCAATTTGTTCTTATCATTAATTGAACACGTTTGCAAAATGTTTCCGCCCGGTTTCGAAGCGGTTATTGTTCTCGTGTTAAGTGAACATGATAACCACTACACTCCGAAAACGCCATGGCAAAAGCCATCTTGGCAACATAACCAGAGCTTTAACCTCAACAGCTGGACTGCACTCCAGGAGCTGGCGTTCCGAGAAGAGAATGAAAGTGCTTGAGTTAACAAGGTTGTGAGTGTGGCAGCAATTGATCCCGTGTTTCTCAGACTTTACAGATGGGAACTGAAGGTGGCCATTTCGCAGCAAGCATTTAGAATCTGAAATACAATGCTTAAAGGGCGGTGGAGGCTGATTTAATCTTATCTTTCAAAAGGCAGTTGGATAAGGATCTGAAGGAAAAAAAATGCACAGCTGCGGGTAAATGACGTGGGAGTGGGACTAGTTGAGAGTTGGCATGGTCTCGATGGACCGAATGGCCTTCTTCCATTCTGGAACCAGTCCCTTATTCGTGATTATATAACGTAGTGGCACATTTAATAGCATGCATGGAAGCACATTATTGCAAAGGGACAAGGATTGAGTTGGCACATCGAGAGGCATCTGATTCAGGATATTCGGCTGCGTGAAAATTCGGTATTAATGACGTTGAAAGGAAGATTTTTCTTTTGTGAAGTTTCGGTCAGGGAAATGTTTGTGAAAGGAATTTTTGTCAGAAACGGAGTCAGCATTTCATCTTCTTTCTGGCTTTCGGGGTCAGATTTCTTTTCCTAGTTATTGTGTTCTTAACACAGATGAGACTGCACAAAGGGAGGTTCAAGTAACAGTTATCTCAGTCTTTATTACGAAACTCTACAGTGAGGAACAGGCCTTTGATGCCGGAATATATACAGTGCTCCCAAGGGATGCTGGGATCCCTTGGGTGTTCAGGGGATGCACTCCTTGGTGTCGGAATACATGGAAGTGCATGCTTTATAGGTACAAAGCATCACTTCCCCCAAAGTCAAAGGGAAAACTATTTAGAAGGTGAGGCGTTCGGGAGCCTTTCTTTCATGAGTTCACCGCCTTCGTACAAATGTCTGTTCTGGTGTGTTGGCTGTGCCCTCGCTTGGTTGGCATGTTGTTGACCCTGCAGGGCTGCTGGGTGAGCCTGGCCTAGCTGGGGTGTTGAGCGTGATGGTTCGATTTCCTAGTCAAGTGTGGTGTCGTTGATCCTTTGGGTGTGTGTTGTGGGCTCGAAAAAGGTGGTGTCTGCTGTGGGTTGATCTGGGCAGTCTGCGAACCGCAGCCTCATTTGGTCCAGGTGATTTCTGCAATGTGTCCATTGTCTAGTTTGACTACAATCTCCCTACTCGCTTCATTAACTATCACCGTGCCTGCAATCCACTTGGTACCATCTCCATAGTTTAGCACATACTCAGGATGATTCAGATGAATTTCCCGTGACACAGTGGAGCGACCACCATCTCTTACATATTGTTGCTGTCGCCTGCTCTCTACCTGATCATGCAGGTTGGGGTAAACCAACGAGAATCTCGTTTTAAGTGTCCGTTTCATGAGTAGCTCAGCCGGAGGCACCCCTGTGAGTGAGTGTGCCTCGTGCCGTAACTGAGCATTAATCGGGACAGGCACGTTTGGAGTGAGGCTTCTGTTACTCTTTTAAGGCTCTGTTTGATTGTTTCTCCTGGCCGCTTTGCCTGCCCATTGCAGTCTCGTTTAAACGGGTCCGACGTGACATGTTTGATCCCATTTGAGGTCATGAATTCTTTAAATTCGTCACTGGTGAAACATGGCCCGATGTAACTGACCAGTGTGTCAGGCAGGCCGTGGGTGGCAAACATGACCCTCAGGCTTTCAATGCTGGCGGTGCCGGTGCTTCCCGACAAAATTTCGCATTCAGGACTCACACACGGAGCACAGTGTAGGCAATGTGGGAGTGAGTGTTTTAGTATTCACCCTGATCTCAGGCCCCACACAAGGAGCTCCGTGTAGACAGTGTGTGAGTGAGTGTGTTAATATTCGCCCTGATCACAGGCCTCACACAGGGAGCCAAGTGCAGGCAGGGTGTGAGTGAGTGTGTTAATATTCACACTGATCACAGGCCTCACACAGGGAGCCCAGTGTAGAACGTGGGTGAGTGTATATGTTAATATTCACCCTGATCACATGCCTCACACAGGCATCCCTGTGAGGGAGCGTGCAAGTGAGTCGGTTAATATTCACTCTGATCAGAGGCCTTCAGTTGCCAAGCTCTGGAACTTCCTGCATAAACCTCTCCATCCCTGCACTTCTCTATCATCCTTCAAGACGCTCCTTAAAATTTACCTCTTTAATGAAGCTTTCAGTCACTTTCCCTAATTTTTCCTGATCAGTCTCGGTATAGAAACATAGAAACATAGAAACATAGAAAATATGTGCAGGAGCAGGCCATTCAGCCCTTCTAGCCTGCACCGCCATTCAATGAGTTCATGGCTGAACATGAAACATCAGTACCCCCTTCCTGCTTTCTCGCCATAACCCTTGATCCCCCGAGTAGTAAGGACTTCATCTAACTCCCTTTTGAATATATTTAGTGAATTGGCCTCAACTACTTTCTGTGGTCGACAAATCCACAGGTTCACCGCTCTCTGGGTGAAGAAGTTTCTCCTCATCTCGGTCCTAAATGGCTTACCCCTTATCCTCAGACTGTGACCCCTGGTTCTGGACTTCCCCAACATTGGGAACATTCTTTCTGCATCTAACCTGTCTAAACCCGTCCGAATTTTAAACGTTTCTATGAGGACCCCTCTCATTCTTCTGAACTCCAATGAATACAAGCCCAGTTGATCCAATCTTTCTTGATAGGTCAGTCCCGCCATCCCGGGAATCAGTCTGGTGAATCTTCGCTGCACTCCCTCAATAGCAAGAATGTCCTTCCTCAAGTTAGGAGACCAAAACTGTACACAATACTCCAGCTGTGGACTCACCAAGGCCCTGTACAACTGTAGCAACATCTCCCTGCCCCTGTATTCAAATCCCCTCGCTATGAAGGCCAACATGCCATTTGCTTTCTTATCCGCCTGCTGTACCTGCATGCTAACCTTCAATGACTGATGTACCATGACACCCAGGTCTCGTTGCACCTTCCCTTTTCCTAATCTGTCACCATTCAGATAATAGTCTGTCTCTCTGTTTTTACCACCAAAGTGGATAACCTCACATTTATCCACATTATACTTCATCTGCCATGCATTTGCCCACTCACCTAAACTATCCAATTCACACTGCAGCCTAATAGCATCCTCCTCGCAGCTCACACTGCCACCCAACTTAGTATCATCCGCAAATTTGGAGATACTGCATTTAATCCCCTCGTCTAAATCATTAATGTACAATGTAAACAGCTGGGGCCCCAGCACAGAACCTTGCGGCACTCCACTAGTCACTGCCTGCCATTCTGAAAAGTACCCGTTTACTCCTACTCTTTGCTTCCTGTCTGACAACCAGTTCTCAATCCACGTCAGCACACTGCCCCTAATCCCATGTGCTTTAACTTTGCACATTAATCTCTTGAAATGCACCCTGGAGCTTTATTTATGTTTTTATGGCCTCATTAACCTACGTCGCTGCTTATAGTGATATATATATCTGCACCTCTCAGCTACTCTACCCCGTTCAGTATAGGCAACCTGTGGTAATTAATTGCCTGACGCACAACTGTTCATTTAAAAATTTGTCCCAACTGGCCAACTCATGAGTCAACTGTGCGAGTGTAAATATGTCTCTGGATAAATGCGTGCCTGGCTAAGTGTAGGTTTAGGTGAGTGTGAATGTATATATGAGTGTGTGAATTTGTTCCTGCGTTAGTGTTTGTGAGTGTGTTATTGTGTGTGAGTGTTTGAGTGTGTGCCTGAGTCGGTGTGTGTGTGTGTGCATGTATGTGAGTGTGTAATTATGTCTCTGGTTACGCATATATGAGTGTGAGTTTGTTATTGTGTGTGAATGTGCGAGTGTATGACTGAATTAGTGTGTGTGTGGGTAAGCATGTATGATTATGAGTGTTTTATTGTGTGTGACTTTGTGTCTGGTAAGTGTGTGTGCATTTGTCTGAGTGTGTATGTGTGCGTCTGGGTATGTGAGTGTGAGTTTGTTATTATGTATGAGTGTAAGTGCATGTCTCCAGATAAGTGTTTCTGTGGGGTAATTGCTGGCTTGTGCACAACAGTCATCACACGTTAAAAAAAATCATGCACAAGCATCTTCCACCCTTGAAGATTTTTTTCAGACCTGGAACTTTAGGTCCTTCATTGAAGAACCTCTGAACTTTTTGATGTGGAAGCAAGTCATCCTCGATTCGAGGGAGTTCCTATGATGGATGGAGTGTGTGTATAAGTGTGTGCGTGTGTATGTCTAAGTTTGTGAATGTTTAAGTGTGTGTCTGGGCAAGTGTGTGTGAGTGTGAGTGTATTATTGTGTGTGAGTGTGTGCCTGGGTAAGTGTGTGTGTGAGCAAGTGTGTGTGACTGTGTAAGTCTGCGAGAGTGTAAATGTTTCAATGCGTGTCTGTGTAAGTGTGTGAGTTTGTGAGTGTGTATGTCTGTGAGTTTGATTGTGCGACTGTGCAATTGCGTGCCTGGGCACGTGTGTGAGTGCTTACATCTGTGAGTGTGTGAGTGTATGCG
Source organism: Pristiophorus japonicus (assembly GCF_044704955.1). Lineage (NCBI taxonomy): Eukaryota > Metazoa > Chordata > Chondrichthyes > Pristiophoridae > Pristiophorus > Pristiophorus japonicus. The sequence goes on along the minus strand of NC_092001.1, from coordinate 11,449,423 downwards.
TGCATAAGCATGTGAGCGTGTAAGCGCGTGCCTGGGCAAGTGTGTGCGTGTTTAAATGTGTTAATCTGTGAGTGTGTGTCAGAGTAAATGTGTGAGTGTGTAAGTCTGTGAGTGTAAGTGCGTGCGTCTGTAATTGTGTGTCTGACTTAACGTGTGAGTGTGTCAGTCTCTGAATGTATGCGTGCATAAATATGCACATGTGTGCCTGCGTAAGCGTTTGAGTGTGCAAGTGTAAGAGTATGTGAATCTGTAAGTGTGTGCGAGTGTCTGTGTGTGCGCATGGGTGTGCATGATTGTGTATCTTTGAGTATATGCGTGAGCAAGTGCGTGAGTGTGTAAGAGAGTGAGTGTATACGTCTGTGCCTGGGTGTGAGGGTGAGTAAGTGCGTGACTTTGTGAAAATGTAAGTTTGGAACTGTGTATCTGTGTTTGTGTGTGTGTGTAAGTCTGTGAGTGTGTACGTGTGTGTAAATGTGTGTGTAATTGTGTGTGTAAGTGTGTGTGTGAGTGTGTGTCTGAGTGTCTGCGTATGAGTGTGTGTTTGTAACCGTGTGTCTGGTTAAGTGTGTGAGTGTGTAAGTGTGTAACTGTGTGTCTGGCTAGAAGTTTGAGTGTGTATGTCTGTGAAATTGTGCCTGAATGTGTGTTTGTTTAAGTTTCTGTGTGTGAGTGTGTGTGTGTGAATGAGTGGCTGTGTGCATGACTGTGTGTCAGTGCGTGTCTGTCTGTTAATGTGTATGTGAGTGGCTGTGCGCGTGCGGGCAGCGTTCATGCCATCACCCACAAAGAAGCAGGTGGCCAAGACTAGATTCGGTACCTTGGACAGTGTATCAGTCAGGGCAAGAAATGCATGACAGAGGAAAGATGGATGGCTATAAAAGACATGCCTAAGCCCCAGAATGTCAGAGTCGGAATGTTCACACAATAATAGCGGAACCCATACAGAAATTAATTAAATGGACCGGGGAACCCCTACATCAGATAGATTGCGGAACGGTGCAGGACGAAGCATAAGGTGAACTAAAAGAGTTCTGATGTTGTCCCCCGCCCTAGGATTGCTAGATCCCAATAAACCTTTCCAACTACATTGTGATCAGGATGATGGAAGATATTCTTCCAGGGTAATACAGGTAAATGGGGCCAGCTGGGACCTATAGCCTACTAATCGACGAAGAAAGTCCCAGTGGTCAGTGGAATGCCTCGATGTGTGGCAGCCCTGGACTGTGCGGTTTGGTGGTCAAAGAAAGCCAACCAGTAGTGATGATGGGACAGGTGCTTTTGCACCCACAACATACCCTGGTAGAACTACTAAATACTAGAAAGCTGCGGTCGATCTCGGACAGCCGGAAAGCTAAGTGGTAGGCGATATTCCTGCCCAAAGACAAGTCAGTAATAACAAAAAAGCTTAATGCATAAAACCACGCTACCGAGGTGCTGACAGAATGAGAGGAATATAGCTCTAGGGATCAAGTAGAGGAGGAAACGCATATAGGGGTTAAGGACGAGCCATTGGACAATCCTGATGAGTCGTTGAACGTGGATGGATCCAGAAAATAAATTGATGGAGAACCCAAAACTGGGTGGGCAGTGGTAACACAGGAGGGAGAGAAAATCATGGTAGGAACACTCCAAGGAGACGAGTCACCTCAGGAGGCAGAACTGGTATAAAGGCTCTCGAGGCAGCGAAAGGAAAGTGAGTAAACAAATATACAGATAAGCAATTTGCTTTGGGAGTGGTTTACCAATATATGGCAGCCTGGTCACGACGAGGGTATGTGACATCTACTGGCGAAGTGGTAAATGATGGAAAGCTCGTAGAATGTCCAGTGAAACCAACAAAGGAACCAAGGGGAGCAGCGGCAATAAAGATAAACTATAAACAAAACTAACTAGTAAGGGTCGAAATCACCCGAAAGAGCTACCAATCGTCGGGAATAGGTTTGCAGGCGTCGGAGCTAAACGAGCGGCAGGTGAACCGAAGCCAGAGCCAGCCTTTAAGGCTGAAATGCAACCAGTAATGAGAAAAGTGTTCAGACTGACATAAGTAAAGCAAAGGTCCACCAGAGTGTCGAGCAGGATTAAAGACGTGAATGGAGTCCATCAAAAGGGTATACTGTGAGTATGGGTTCCCCATGAGCAAGTTGTGACGCCACAATGTTGTGGGTAGCAACTGCTAAACTTACAGATCCTGGCTAGCAAGGTGATACCTCAGTGGGGAGTAGGCCTACCGATAGATTCACACAAAGGGACACATTTCACGGGCAAAATAATGAAATAAACATGTGCCTTGCTGGGAATCAAACAGTGGTGCCACATGACATATCATCCCCAAAGTTCGGCAATTGTGAAAAGAAAGAATAGGTCCTTAAATACGACCGTTTCCAAAGCAACCCAGGAGACAGGCAAAGGCAAATTGTTTGCGGCAATTTTAATGCGGCTCAGTGCCACCCCAGCACGAACCACGGGACGAAGACCATATGAGCTGATGACTGGATGGGATATGAGACTACCAGAGGGCTTATCCGGAGGGACAGGTGAAGCAGGACCAATTCAGAAATGGCTAAGTCAGTACTTGATCCACCGAAGCCAAGAGGCGCAGGCTATGAATAAAGAAGGTCGAAGCAGACAGCAGATAAGAGACCTAGAAATTCAGAATGAGGGAATGAGACCCGAAGCGCAACATAAAAAACGAGAACAGATCATGATAAATGTGACAGGGATGCGAAAGGGAATGGAGCCCCGATAGATCAGACCATATTCGGTACTAATGCCGAGCGATACTTGTGTTTGTCTACAGGAGCCCACTGGGATTAGATGGAAGCACTGGACACAGGTAAGACAATATAACATTAAACAACGCCCGTCTGTTTTAACACATAGTAACGGTGCACCCGGTGACCTTGGAAGCATCCGATAAGGAAGCATGCTTGAAAACAACGGGATGAACCTGTGGTTAGTGCTGGTGGTAACTGGGTTCGTGGCCGCCCTGCCCTTCTAGTGCCTCCAGAGATACTTTTAGAAGGAAAAGGGCGTAGACGTTATTATTTGTGGAAGGCTCATCGAGACGCAACCAGAAAAACGATACATGCACCGCGGGAATTAAATGTCATGTTTTGATTTAACATTTGACTGTAAATGGTGGACCTATTCGGCACCAGTCTCAGGCAATTTTATCCTGTCACCCATAAGAATGAGAATGAAACATTGAAACAGGCCGACGGTCCTGGGATGATGTGTAAGCGAGGTTGCGACAATACTCCCCAGAATATAACAAAAATATTGAAAAAAGCCTGGAATACTAAAAAAACGGAGTATAACAATAGTTCGGAGTGGACACCGGGAACATCGGGAGACGGAGACTGGGTGTTGTCTCGGAATAATTCACTGTTTGGCAGGAGGGGTACATGGTTGGTCATGATAAGTGTATAATATCTCCGTCCGAACCAGGAACGGATACCACACTTACAAAGGCTACACGATACGTGTCTGAGCACACTGATAGCCCCTGCAATAATGCAGTTTACAATAAATATACAGTATGATCAATCGGTGGTATCCAGTTTTTGTAAGAAACCGGATATTGCTCTGAAGATAACCAAAGCTCGCAATCGGTGAAACGTACTAGATAGAGTACTAGGACGATTAGGAACGCGAATATGAGCATTAAACTCAATGGATATTGAAACGCTGCTGAATAAAATACAACAAGCGGGACTATTGACTAACGATGCCATAAGGCTGTCAGATGTGTGGCAAGAACCCTTACAGTCCAAAAGCGTGTGGGGATGGCTGTCAGTCAAAATGATTTGGGAATGGTCAAACAAAAGTAACTGGGAACAGCAACATGTATCGGCCAATTTAATGTGGGAAGACAATAAGACTGACTGACTTATAATTGGTCTGATCAGTGAAGGACAACTGGCTGAATTAGAAAGGACAGCATTTTCTGGGAATGCCCCAAGATGGGCTAAACTGTTTCAGTTTGTCCACCGAAATCTAACACTCAGGCCAGATATGAAGCATACGCGATGTGATGAAGAGGGATGTAATCTGACTATGTTGTTAGCTAATGTTACGAACAGTCAGATGTGGTGTGAGTATGTGACCCTCCCACAGCTATTCGGTAAAAACTTATGGAAGCCACAGTTTTACGGAAAATGGATAGAACCGAAGAATAAAACACACAAAGGGATGGATTGTGTAAAGTGATCATTTGGGCAAGTATCCCCGCTACATACACCAGTGGTGGATCCAAGCAGCATTAAATGCACGGCAGGGCGTGTCAATGCCACTTGAAGCACTTAAGTGATTATAATAATACATGAAATAGGACAAAATTACATATGTCTAACCAATACCCACATGGCATATTTGAACGCAGAGCGCTTAGAACACCCGGTAAATGAATCCCAAGAGGAAATATATGTCATCATCGACGTCAGCATGACCAAGACCGAACAAATAGGACAATGGAAAATATTGCACAAAACAGGAAGACCAAAGGACTATCCGTACGATCCCCAATAGTGGACTTGAGAATGTTAAGGGCCTTTATGGAAAAACACATTCAGGTGACCTACGACTCTGATAGTGGGGACCTCAGGTTGAGGCCGACATGAATTATACACTCGGCACCTCTAGCTGAACATGGTTGCAAACGCTTCAAGCTCGTCTTTTGCACGTGAGTTCTGGGATCCAACAACATTGAGGATGGGGATATTCATGGATTCTCCGCCTGCCCTAGTTGTTCAGTTTCAATAGTTTCGCATCTCATTAGCAGGTAGGCCTGGTGCTGCTCCTGGTGCATGCTCTTCTACACTCTTCATTGAAACCGGGTTGGTTGCCATGCTTAATGGTAATGGTTTAGTGAGGGATATGCCGGTCCATAATGTTACAGATCGTGGAGCAATATAATTCCGCTGCTGGCACACTGCACCCCACAGTGGACCAGTTTTGTGTTGCTAGATCTGATCTGAATCTAATCCATTTCGCACAGTAGCAGTGCCACACAGCACGATGGAGTATGCCCTCAGTGTAAGGATGGGGTCTAATCTCCACGTCTGCTTCGTGGTCACTTCTACCAATACTCCCATGGACAGATGTATCTGTGACAGGTAGATTGGTGAGGATCATGTCAAGGATGTTTTTCTCTCCTGTTGGTTTCCGCACCTGCTGAAGCCAGTCAAATCTAGCCACGATCTCCTTCAGGAAGCGGCCAGATCACCGGTAAAGGTGCTGACGACCCACTCTTGGTAATTGACATTAAATTCACCGTGTTCAACATGGACGTCAGCTGAAGCAGGACGGTACCTGGTAATCAGAAGGAGGTTGCATTGCCCATGATTTAACTGATGACATGAAAGTTCAAGTTTAACGGCAGTAATCCTGATGATTCTCAGGGCCATTACCTCCCGACTGTACTTTACTTTGGGTTTTTCCTTGTAGTAAGAAAGGAGATACCAAAGATGGAGTTAATCTAGGACGTCGGCAGACATGTACTAAACTGTGAGTATGAGTATTTGCATGCTCAGTCTGTTACACAGCACTCCCAGTTTTGGTACAAGACAACAGCTATCAGTGAGGAGGGATATACAGGTTTAACTTCGAGCTTTTGCTATGTCCGTATTGGTATCTGGTAAAGGGAGGGAAGCTTTAGATGAATACGAGATATATGTTAATGTTTTGAAGCTCTAGTGAACATTCTTTTTTCTTTCAACCTTAAACGTTTAATGATGCAACAGAAGACTTTAGCTTTTGACACTTACATAGAAACACAGAAATATAGAAAATAGGTACAGGATTAGGCCATGCGGCCCTTCGAGTTTGCACCACCATTTAATATTATCGTGGCTGATCATGCATCTCAGTACCCCTTTCCTGCTTTCCCATTAGCCGTAAAGGCTACATCTATCTCCCCTTTGAATATATCTAACGAACTGGCCTCAACAACATTCTGTGCTAGAGACTTCCACATGGTCACAACTCTCTGAGTGAAGAGGTTGCTCCTCGTCTCGGCCCTAAATGGCTTAACCCTTATCCTGAGATTGCTGACTGTTCTGGACTTCCCCAACATCGGGAACATTTTTCCTGCATCTAAAGCTTTCCAATCCCGTCAGAATTTTACATGTTTCTATGAAATCCCCTCTCATTCTTCTAAATGCCATTGAATATCAGCCTAATTGATCCAGTCTTTCTTCATATGTCAGTCCTGTGATCCCGGGTGACAGGACTCGTGAACCTTTGCTGGACTTGGCCGTAAAACCTCGTCTGGATGGATGCAATGCAGAACATTTAGCAGAGAGCATCGGAGGCCAGTAACATAACCCAGCCAATTATTGTTTGTTGTTTGCTACTCAGATGTTGTAATGTGTCTTTAAAATAAGTGTTATTTCTGATTGATGCCATGGTCTGTCACACGTTCCTGCTTGTCAGAGATATCTTCCTGACCAGTACTTTACTCGATGAAAGAGCAGCAGTGGAAGCGGTTGTGCTGCAATAAAAAATTGTTTGTCAGTCGGAATTAAACATTACTGTGACACTGCTGGATTCTGAGACTTTCAGTCCATCCGGGAGAGATAGTCAACCTCAACTTAAGAATCCTGGGAGTCTGATACTTGTCAAAGTGTCTTGATTGGAAAGTTCGGCTGAATATATGAACCCGTTTCCAGAGAGAGAAGCAAGTTTTGGGGCGAAATACCAGAGATATTCCTCACGGAATATTGTTCATGTTCTGGGCATGTTCTGTCGCTGTTCTAGTATAAGTTCAACATTAAGGGATTTATTATAATTCGTAATGGAGAGTGATGATTGAATATATCGATTGATGCACTTGATGTGATCCATTAACCTTAAATAAAAACACTGTTCTGCTTTCTAGAATCACGAAATTGTGTCTTTTATGGAATACAAACTCTTTGTCACGTCACTGTTAGTGGTTATTGGAGACGAGCCCTCCCGGATGGTTCACATCATTTTGTATCATTCTCTGCAGTCTCATGTCTTCACTGTGAGCTCCCATATCACAAAGGTATTTCATGATTCAGATCCGCTTCGCACAATCTGTATCTTCACTTCCAAAATGCAACATTTGCTTATCGTGCACGCTGCACTGTAACTCACTCCGAACATGACACCAAGGTTAATAAAGTAAATTGGTACTTCAAAATTTACAGAGTTATAAATCACGATGGCAGCGTAAAGTCATTTTCAAGTTAAATCAAAGAAAAAACTCAATGTTGTAAAGGAAAAGCTATCACAGAATTTGGCTTTTCAGGTATTCCTGCACAGAGTTATTACTCGGAACAGAGCTAATATCCGATTTGCACTGAGATTTGTTCCAATTTTTTATTTGTTGTTGTAATTGTTTCTCAGATTACAAAAATTACAACCCTCCAGCAGTTCTTCTTTGGCTGCAAACCGCATTGAGACCTCAGGTGGTCATAAAAGACAATGGCTCAGAAATCCAGGTTTCTCCTTTATGCATGTGTTAGGCAGGATTCAAGAAAAAAAAAGCGCACCTATCTGAAGCTGCAGCACCAACACGAGATCCACATCCTGAGGCCTCCTCTAACTTTGCATCGCGTGTTGGGACGTGCTCAGCCATGGAGCTGGAATCACATGGTTCTAAGCAGCCAATCAGGTATCGTATATTCTCATTCATAATAATGGTGACGCCGTGAGTTGGAGTTCCCATTATTGTGAATGAGCAGCAGCCCTAAAAAACATATAACCAATAATAAAGGATAGAAAAATGCGCGATAGATTTTGTTAATTAAAAGTAAACCGACTTATGAATTTAAAAACAATATATTTTTATGATTTTTTAAAGAAGTTGTTAAATGATGGTTTAAATAAGCTTACCGTACTGGAGAGAGTTTGTAACAAGAAAATGAGTTTTTAAAATGTTAATTGAGGATGGGGATATTCATGGATTCTCCGCCTCCCCTAGTTGTTCAGTTTCAATAGTTTCGCATCTCATTAGCAGGTAGGCCTGGTGCTGCTCCTGGTGCATGCTCTTCTACACTCCTCATTGAAACCGGGTTGGTTGCCATCCTTAATGGTAATGGTTTAGTGAGGGATATGCCGGTCCATAATGTTACAGATCGTGGAGCAATATAATTCCGCTGCTGGCACACTGCACCCCACAGTGGACCAGTTATGTGTTGCTAGATCTGATCTGAATCTAATCCATTTTGCACAGTAGCAGTGCCACACAGCACGATGGAGTATGCCCTCAGTGTAAGGATGGGGTCTAATCTCCACGTCTGCTCCGTGGTCACTTCTACCATACTCCCATGGACAGATGTATCTGTGACAGGTAGATTGGTGAGGATCATGTCAAGGATGTTTTTCTCTCCTGTTGGTTTCCGCACCTGCTGAAGCCAGTCAAATCTAGCCACGATCTCCTTCAGGAAGCGGCCAGATCACCGGTAAAGGTGCTGACGACCCACTCTTGGTAATTGACATTAAATTCACCGTGTTCAACATGGACGTCAGCTGAAGCAGGACGGTACCTGGTAATCAGAAGGAGGTTGCATTGCCCATGATTTAACTGATGACATGAAAGTTCAAGTTTAACGGCAGTAATCCTGAGGATTCTCAGGGCCATTACCTCCCGACTGTACTTTACTTTGGGTTTTTCCTTGTAGTAAGAAAGGAGATACCAAAGATGGAGTTAATCTAGGACGTCGGCAGACATGTATTAAACTGTGAGTATGAGTATTTGCATGCTCAGTCTGTTACACAGCACTCCCAGTTTTGGTACAAGACAACAGATATCAGTGAGGAGGGATATACAGGTTTAACTTCGAGCTTTTGCTATGTCCGTATTGGTATCTGGTAAAGGGAGGGAAGCTTTAGATGAATACGAGATATATGTTAATGTTTTGAAGCTCTAGTGAACATTCTTTTTTCTTTCAACCTTAAACGTTTAATGATGCAACAGAAGACTTTAGCTTTTGACACTTACATAGAAACACAGAAATATAGAAAATAGGTACAGGATTAGGCCATGCGGCCCTTCGAGCTTGCACCACCATTTAATATTATCGTGGCTGATCATGCATCTCAGTACCCCTTTCCTGCTTTCCCATTAGCCGTAAGGGCTACATCTATCTCCCCTTTGAATATATCTAACGAACTGGCCTCAACAACTTTCTGTGCTAGAGACTTCCACATGGTCACAACTCTCTGAGTGAAGAGGTTGCTCCTCGTCTCGGCCCTAAATGGCTTAACCCTTATCCTGAGATTGCTGACTGTTCTGGACTTCCCCAATATCGGGAACATTTTTCCTGCATCTAAAACTTTCCAATCCCGTCAGAATTTTACATGTTTCTATGAAATCCCCTCTCATTCTTCTAAATGCCATTGAATATCAGCCTAATTGATCCAGTCTTTCTTCATATGTCAGTCCTGTGATCCCGGGTGACAGGACTCGTGAACCTTTGCTGGACTTGGCCGTAAAACCTCGTCTGGATGGATGCAATGCAGAACATTTAGCAGAGAGCATCGGAGGCCAGTAACATAACCCAGCCAATTATTCTTTGTTGTTTGCTACTCAGATGTTGTAATGTGTCTTTAAAATAAGTGTTATTTCTGATTGATGCCATGGTCTGTCACACGTTCCTGCTTGTCAGAGATATCTTCCTGACCAGTACTTTACTCGATGAAAGAGCAGCAGTGGAAGCGGTTGTGCTGCAATAAAAAATTGTTTGTCAGTCGGAATTAAACATTACTGTGACACTGCTGGATTCTGAGACTTTCAGTCCATCCGGGAGAGATAGTCAACCTCAACTGAAGAATCCTGGGAGTCTGATACTTGTCAAAGTGTCTTGATTGGAAAGTTCGGCTGAATATATGAACCCGTTTCCAGAGAGAGAAGCAAGTTTTGGGGCGAAATACCAGAGATATTCCTCACGGAATATTGCTCATGTTCTGGGCATGTTCTGTCGATGTTCTAGTATAAGTTCAACATTAAGGGATTTATTATAATTCGTAATGGAGAGTGATGATTGAATATATCGATTGATGCACTTGATGTGATCCATTTACCTTAAATAAAAACACTGTTCTGCTTTCTAGAATCACGAAATTGTGTCTTATATGGAATACAAACTCTTTGTCACGTCACTGTTAGTGGTTATTGGAGACGAGCCCTCCCGGATGGTTCACATCATTTTGTATCATTCTCTGCAGTCTCATGTCTTCACTGTGAGCTCCCATATCACAAAGGTATTTCATGATTCAGATCCGCTTCGCACAATCTGTATCTTCACTTCCAAAATGCAACATTTGCTTATCGTGCACGCTGCCTTGTAACTCACTCCGAACATGACACCAAGGTTAATAAAGTAAATTGGTACTTCAAAATTTACAGAGTTATAAATCACGATGGCAGCGTAAAGTCATTTTCAAGTTAAATCAAAGAAAAAACTCAATGTTGTAAAGGAAAAGCTATCACAGAATTTGGCTTTTCAGGTATTCCTGCACAGAGTTATTAGTCGGAACAGAGCTAATATCCGATTTGCACTGAGATTTGTTCCAATTTTTTATTTGTTGTTGTAATTGTTTCTCAGATTACAAAAATTACAACACTCCAGCAGTTCTTCTTTGGCTGCAAACCGCATTGAGACCTCAGGTGGTCATAAAAGACAATGGCTCAGAAATCCAGGTTTCTCCTTTATGCATGTGTTAGGCAGGATTCAAGAAAAAAAAAGCGCACCTATCTGAAGCTGCAGCACCAACACGAGATCCACATCCTGAGGCCTCCTCTAACTTTGCATCGCGTGTTGGGACGTGCTCAGCCATGGAGCTGGAATCACATGGTTCTAAGCAGCCAATCAGGTATCGTATATTCTCATTCATAATAATGGTGACGCCGTGAGTTGGAGTTCCCATTATTGTGAATGAGCAGCAGCCCTAAAAAACATATAACCAATAATAAAGGATAGAAAAATGCGCGATAGATTTTGTTAATTAAAAGTAAACCGACTTATGAATTTAAAAACAATATATTTTTATGATTTTTTAAAGAAGTTGTTAAATGATGGTTTAAATAAGCTTACCGTACTGGAGAGAGTTTGTAACAAGAAAATGAGTTTTTAAAATGTTAATTGAGGATGGGGATATTCATGGATTCTCCGCCTCCCCTAGTTGTTCAGTTTCAATAGTTTCGCATCTCATTAGCAGGTAGGCCTGGTGCTGCTCCTGGTGCATGCTCTTCTACACTCCTCATTGAAACCGGGTTGGTTGCCATCCTTAATGGTAATGGTTTAGTGAGGGATATGCCGGTCCATAATGTTACAGATCGTGGAGCAATATAATTCCGCTGCTGGCACACTGCACCCCACAGTGGACCAGTTATGTGTTGCTAGATCTGATCTGAATCTAATCCATTTTGCACAGTAGCAGTGCCACACAGCACGATGGAGTATGCCCTCAGTGTAAGGATGGGGTCTAATCTCCACGTCTGCTCCGTGGTCACTTCTACCATACTCCCATGGACAGATGTATCTGTGACAGGTAGATTGGTGAGGATCATGTCAAGGATGTTTTTCTCTCCTGTTGGTTTCCGCACCTGCTGAAGCCAGTCAAATCTAGCCACGATCTCCTTCAGGAAGCGGCCAGATCACCGGTAAAGGTGCTGACGACCCACTCTTGGTAATTGACATTAAATTCACCGTGTTCAACATGGACGTCAGCTGAAGCAGGACGGTACCTGGTAATCAGAAGGAGGTTGCATTGCCCATGATTTAACTGATGACATGAAAGTTCAAGTTTAACGGCAGTAATCCTGAGGATTCTCAGGGCCATTACCTCCCGACTGTACTTTACTTTGGGTTTTTCCTTGTAGTAAGAAAGGAGATACCAAAGATGGAGTTAATCTAGGACGTCGGCAGACATGTATTAAACTGTGAGTATGAGTATTTGCATGCTCAGTCTGTTACACAGCACTCCCAGTTTTGGTACAAGACAACAGATATCAGTGAGGAGGGATATACAGGTTTAACTTCGAGCTTTTGCTATGTCCGTATTGGTATCTGGTAAAGGGAGGGAAGCTTTAGATGAATACGAGATATATGTTAATGTTTTGAAGCTCTAGTGAACATTCTTTTTTCTTTCAACCTTAAACGTTTAATGATGCAACAGAAGACTTTAGCTTTTGACACTTACATAGAAACACAGAAATATAGAAAATAGGTACAGGATTAGGCCATGCGGCCCTTCGAGCTTGCACCACCATTTAATATTATCGTGGCTGATCATGCATCTCAGTACCCCTTTCCTGCTTTCCCATTAGCCGTAAGGGCTACATCTATCTCCCCTTTGAATATATCTAACGAACTGGCCTCAACAACTTTCTGTGCTAGAGACTTCCACATGGTCACAACTCTCTGAGTGAAGAGGTTGCTCCTCGTCTCGGCCCTAAATGGCTTAACCCTTATCCTGAGATTGCTGACTGTTCTGGACTTCCCCAATATCGGGAACATTTTTCCTGCATCTAAAACTTTCCAATCCCGTCAGAATTTTACATGTTTCTATGAAATCCCCTCTCATTCTTCTAAATGCCATTGAATATCAGCCTAATTGATCCAGTCTTTCTTCATATGTCAGTCCTGTGATCCCGGGTGACAGGACTCGTGAACCTTTGCTGGACTTGGCCGTAAAACCTCGTCTGGATGGATGCAATGCAGAACATTTAGCAGAGAGCATCGGAGGCCAGTAACATAACCCAGCCAATTATTGTTTGTTGTTTGCTACTCAGATGTTGTAATGTGTCTTTAAAATAAGTGTTATTTCTGATTGATGCCATGGTCTGTCACACGTTCCTGCTTGTCAGAGATATCTTCCTGACCAGTACTTTACTCGATGAAAGAGCAGCAGTGGAAGCGGTTGTGCTGCAATAAAAAATTGTTTGTCAGTCGGAATTAAACATTACTGTGACACTGCTGGATTCTGAGACTTTCAGTCCATCCGGGAGAGATAGTCAACCTCAACTGAAGAATCCTGGGAGTCTGATACTTGTCAAAGTGTCTTGATTGGAAAGTTCGGCTGAATATATGAACCCGTTTCCAGAGAGAGAAGCAAGTTTTGGGGCGAAATACCAGAGATATTCCTCACGGAATATTGCTCATGTTCTGGGCATGTTCTGTCGATGTTCTAGTATAAGTTCAACATTAAGGGATTTATTATAATTCGTAATGGAGAGTGATGATTGAATATATCGATTGATGCACTTGATGTGATCCATTTACCTTAAATAAAAACACTGTTCTGCTTTCTAGAATCACGAAATTGTGTCTTATATGGAATACAAACTCTTTGTCACGTCACTGTTAGTGGTTATTGGAGACGAGCCCTCCCGGATGGTTCACATCATTTTGTATCATTCTCTGCAGTCTCATGTCTTCACTGTGAGCTCCCATATCACAAAGGTATTTCATGATTCAGATCCGCTTCGCACAATCTGTATCTTCACTTCCAAAATGCAACATTTGCTTATCGTGCACGCTGCCTTGTAACTCACTCCGAACATGACACCAAGGTTAATAAAGTAAATTGGTACTTCAAAATTTACAGAGTTATAAATCACGATGGCAGCGTAAAGTCATTTTCAAGTTAAATCAAAGAAAAAACTCAATGTTGTAAAGGAAAAGCTATCACAGAATTTGGCTTTTCAGGTATTCCTGCACAGAGTTATTAGTCGGAACAGAGCTAATATCCGATTTGCACTGAGATTTGTTCCAATTTTTTATTTGTTGTTGTAATTGTTTCTCAGATTACAAAAATTACAACACTCCAGCAGTTCTTCTTTGGCTGCAAACCGCATTGAGACCTCAGGTGGTCATAAAAGACAATGGCTCAGAAATCCAGGTTTCTCCTTTATGCATGTGTTAGGCAGGATTCAAGAAAAAAAAAGCGCACCTATCTGAAGCTGCAGCACCAACACGAGATCCACATCCTGAGGCCTCCTCTAACTTTGCATCGCGTGTTGGGACGTGCTCAGCCATGGAGCTGGAATCACATGGTTCTAAGCAGCCAATCAGGTATCGTATATTCTCATTCATAATAATGGTGACGCCGTGAGTTGGAGTTCCCATTATTGTGAATGAGCAGCAGCCCTAAAAAACATATAACCAATAATAAAGGATAGAAAAATGCGCGATAGATTTTGTTAATTAAAAGTAAACCGACTTATGAATTTAAAAACAATATATTTTTATGATTTTTTAAAGAAGTTGTTAAATGATGGTTTAAATAAGCTTACCGTACTGGAGAGAGTTTGTAACAAGAAAATGAGTTTTTAAAATGTTAATTGAGGATGGGGATATTCATGGATTCTCCGCCTCCCCTAGTTGTTCAGTTTCAATAGTTTCGCATCTCATTAGCAGGTAGGCCTGGTGCTGCTCCTGGTGCATGCTCTTCTACACTCCTCATTGAAACCGGGTTGGTTGCCATCCTTAATGGTAATGGTTTAGTGAGGGATATGCCGGTCCATAATGTTACAGATCGTGGAGCAATATAATTCCGCTGCTGGCACACTGCACCCCACAGTGGACCAGTTATGTGTTGCTAGATCTGATCTGAATCTAATCCATTTTGCACAGTAGCAGTGCCACACAGCACGATGGAGTATGCCCTCAGTGTAAGGATGGGGTCTAATCTCCACGTCTGCTCCGTGGTCACTTCTACCATACTCCCATGGACAGATGTATCTGTGACAGGTAGATTGGTGAGGATCATGTCAAGGATGTTTTTCTCTCCTGTTGGTTTCCGCACCTGCTGAAGCCAGTCAAATCTAGCCACGATCTCCTTCAGGAAGCGGCCAGATCACCGGTAAAGGTGCTGACGACCCACTCTTGGTAATTGACATTAAATTCACCGTGTTCAACATGGACGTCAGCTGAAGCAGGACGGTACCTGGTAATCAGAAGGAGGTTGCATTGCCCATGATTTAACTGATGACATGAAAGTTCAAGTTTAACGGCAGTAATCCTGAGGATTCTCAGGGCCATTACCTCCCGACTGTACTTTACTTTGGGTTTTTCCTTGTAGTAAGAAAGGAGATACCAAAGATGGAGTTAATCTAGGACGTCGGCAGACATGTATTAAACTGTGAGTATGAGTATTTGCATGCTCAGTCTGTTACACAGCACTCCCAGTTTTGGTACAAGACAACAGATATCATTGAGGAGGGTTATACAGGTTTAACTTCGAGCTTTTGCTATGTCCGTATTGGTATCTGGTAAAGGGAGGGAAGCTTTAGATGAATACGAGATATATGTTAATGTTTTGAAGCTCTAGTGAACATTCTTTTTTCTTTCAACCTTAAACGTTTAATGATGCAACAGAAGACTTTAGCTTTTGACACTTACATAGAAACACAGAAATATAGAAAATAGGTACAGGATTAGGCCATGCGGCCCTTCGAGCTTGCACCACCATTTAATATTATCGTGGCTGATCATGCATCTCAGTACCCCTTTCCTGCTTTCCCATTAGCCGTAAGGGCTACATCTATCTCCCCTTTGAATATATCTAACGAACTGGCCTCAACAACTTTCTGTGCTAGAGACTTCCACATGGTCACAACTCTCTGAGTGAAGAGGTTGCTCCTCGTCTCGGCCCTAAATGGCTTAACCCTTATCCTGAGATTGCTGACTGTTCTGGACTTCCCCAATATCGGGAACATTTTTCCTGCATCTAAAACTTTCCAATCCCGTCAGAATTTTACATGTTTCTATGAAATCCCCTCTCATTCTTCTAAATGCCATTGAATATCAGCCTAATTGATCCAGTCTTTCTTTATATGTCAGTCCTGTGATCCCGGGTGACAGGACTCGTGAACCTTTGCTGGACTTGGCCGTAAAACCTCGTCTGGATGGATGCAATGCAGAACATTTAGCAGAGAGCATCGGAGGCCAGTAACATAACCCAGCCAATTATTGTTTGTTGTTTGCTACTCAGATGTTGTAATGTGTCTTTAAAATAAGTGTTATTTCTGATTGATGCCATGGTCTGTCACACGTTCCTGCTTGTCAGAGATATCTTCCTGACCAGTACTTTACTCGATGAAAGAGCAGCAGTGGAAGCGGTTGTGCTGCAATAAAAAATTGTTTGTCAGTCGGAATTAAACATTACTGTGACACTGCTGGATTCTGAGACTTTCAGTCCATCCGGGAGAGATAGTCAACCTCAACTGAAGAATCCTGGGAGTCTGATACTTGTCAAAGTGTCTTGATTGGAAAGTTCGGCTGAATATATGAACCCGTTTCCAGAGAGAGAAGCAAGTTTTGGGGCGAAATACCAGAGATATTCCTCACGGAATATTGCTCATGTTCTGGGCATGTTCTGTCGATGTTCTAGTATAAGTTCAACATTAAGGGATTTATTATAATTCGTAATGGAGAGTGATGATTGAATATATCGATTGATGCACTTGATGTGATCCATTTACCTTAAATAAAAACACTGTTCTGCTTTCTAGAATCACGAAATTGTGTCTTATATGGAATACAAACTCTTTGTCACGTCACTGTTAGTGGTTATTGGAGACGAGCCCTCCCGGATGGTTCACATCATTTTGTATCATTCTCTGCAGTCTCATGTCTTCACTGTGAGCTCCCATATCACAAAGGTATTTCATGATTCAGATCCGCTTCGCACAATCTGTATCTTCACTTCCAAAATGCAACATTTGCTTATCGTGCACGCTGCCTTGTAACTCACTCCGAACATGACACCAAGGTTAATAAAGTAAATTGGTACTTCAAAATTTACAGAGTTATAAATCACGATGGCAGCGTAAAGTCATTTTCAAGTTAAATCAAAGAAAAAACTCAATGTTGTAAAGGAAAAGCTATCACAGAATTTGGCTTTTCAGGTATTCCTGCACAGAGTTATTAGTCGGAACAGAGCTAATATCCGATTTGCACTGAGATTTGTTCCAATTTTTTATTTGTTGTTGTAATTGTTTCTCAGATTACAAAAATTACAACACTCCAGCAGTTCTTCTTTGGCTGCAAACCGCATTGAGACCTCAGGTGGTCATAAAAGACAATGGCTCAGAAATCCAGGTTTCTCCTTTATGCATGTGTTAGGCAGGATTCAAGAAAAAAAAAGCGCACCTATCTGAAGCTGCAGCACCAACACGAGATCCACATCCTGAGGCCTCCTCTAACTTTGCATCGCAGTACATGCGTTTTGGGACGTGCTCAGCCATGGAGCTGGAATCACATGGTTCTAGGCAGCCAATCAGGTATCGTATATTCTCATTCATAATAATGGTGACGCCGTGAGTTGGGGTCCCCATTATTGTGAATGAGCAGCAGCCCTAAAAAACATATAACCAGTAATAAAGGATAGAAAAATGCGCGATATATTTTGTTAATTAAAAGTAAACCGACTTATGAATTTAAAAACAATATATTATTATGATTTTTTAAAGAAGTTGTTAAATGATCGTTTAAATAAACTTACCGTACTGGAGAGAGTTTGTAACAAGAAAATGTGTTTTTACAATGTTAATTTACAACGTATTTGCGTGTTTTAAAACTCTTAAATATGGAAAAATTAGGTTTTGCATCTGCTTTTACCAGGTTCAATACTTTTGAGGACAATTTCTGGGCAAGATATGGGTAAAAGCGGCAATCCTGCACATGCAAATGTCCTCGCTCCTGAGATGTGGAGGGTCTGTCAAGCTCCACCTTGGCAGATCAAGAAAGCCGGGTTTCAGCGCATGCGCATCGTGTGCTGAAAACCGGCTTTTCCGATTCCTTCCCGTGTCCATAGAAAGTCCGTGCAGATCCGTGCAGTCCGGAATATGAGGGCCACTCTATAACAAATACAACACTAAGTCAGAGATCTTGTGTTCTTCATTTAACAATTTGTTGAGGTTACTGATATTGTGGGGCTGATGCGCTTGCTGTTGGGAATTGCTCCCCTAACTTGTTGCCCCGGCAGAATTCCGTGTCTGGCGAAAATGAGAGTTGATGATTGAGAAAGCCGACGCATTCAGCCATAGAACCTTCTTGGCTGCAGGACTTTTTGTTCTTCGATGCTCAAGCCGCAGCCTTACTTCCTGCGGCCCATCCTGCAGACCGCAACATTCTGTGGTAGCTCGCCTTTAATAATACAGCGAGAGCTTGAAATTTGAATGTGTTTAGTCACAAGTCAGACACTAACAGCCAATGAGTGCAGAAGTCAGCCGATGGTGTGAAGTATCGCCAATTATATGCAGGAGCACCTCCATCTTTAAAATCCTTGAGGTTTGATTGTTCAGCAATTTGTTTTGTAGGTCAAGGATAACAAATACATTTGATGCCCACTGTTGTTTCGCGACGTTTAGATATTTGGACAACAGCGCTGTGCATTGCTTTGGTCCTTTAATATGACACAACATATATTTTATTCCGGCCAAGGTAAAGATACGTTTACATGAGCATTGAGCAGAACAACATTCAGTCTCCTCTAAAAAATTGCTGATCGATAACTAACTTTACAACTTGTGATTAAAAAACCTTGCATTTTGGTCGACGAAATGCCTCTCACAGCTAATCCTGGCGGTTTGACCGGAAATAAAGAAATTTGGCTGAATTTATCCAAAGGAGGGGAGGTCAAACCTGCTGCGTTGCATCGCTCGCCTGTTACACGCTGCTATGGAGCTGAATAGTTTTATTAATGATCAGTATTTTGAGGTTGTGGGCGATATTTGAAAATGTGCACTTGATACCAAGATCTGTGGGCGTGGTTGAACTATAGAAGATGCGCATCTGCTACAGAAAATTCTTACGTGCTGTGAGATTGGGTGCAAGACTGGAAAATGATGCTTAACTTAGAAAAATATCGTGTTATGTATGTGGGCAGGGCAGATGCTCAACACTCTTATATCCTCCAGGTAAATGCTTCAAAGATGCTGGAGTTAAAAAGAGCTTTGGGTACTCCAGTGCATACATCTTTTAAGGTAGTTGTGCAATTCTGTACAGCGCTAGCTAGAGGAAATAGAGTGTAGTGGTGTATCCTATGGACAATTGAGTACTGGAAGAGGCGGATTGTTTTGCCTTTGCCCTTAGTCAGGCCGCACTTGAAATACAGAAACCAGGTTTAGTCTCCTCACATGCTGGGTGCCATTGAGGCTCTGAAAAGGGTGCAGAAGAGGGCCATTACAATAATTCCAAATCTAAAGCGTCTTAGTAATCAAGGTAGGCTAAAACTGTTGGGACTTTATACGTCAGAATAGCAAAGTCCGAAGATCTGATTTACATTCAAAAGATAATGAAGGTAATATACGGTGTTCCAGCTGACAGTTATTGCAAATAATTATTTTAGGCAGAACGATGGGTCACAAACTTAAGTTGTCTTGGGCTAGATCTAGCTTAGACGTCAGGAGATAGTTTATTTCCCAGAGAATAGTCCATTGCTGGAACAAGCTGTCATTCCACCTGCTGGATGCACATTCTTTGAATTCCTTAAAAAAAAGTGGATTTTTTTCTGGATGCGGTGGCGATTACCTCTTACAGAACGTATATACTGCAAGGAAATTAATGACCAACGTGACCTGCTGGACTAGTTGTGTGGGAAGGAATTTTCCAAGTTTTTTTCCCAAATTGGCCTGGGTTTTTTAATAGTGTTCTTTGCCTCCCTGAAGACCACAACTTTTCTGGTGGTTTGAGCTCACATGTTGTGATACACATGGTGTGGGGCAGGCTCAATGAAGCAGATGAACATTGGGTGTTGCATATAACAGAAAGCGATGTGATTTTGCATGATTACCTAAGACTTTGTATTTATATAGCCCCATTAAAGACCTCAGGCCGTTCTAACGCTACTCACTGCTAACAATGTATTTAAAATTGAAGTCCAGGCAGATATGAGGGTCGATTTGCGCTCAGCAAGGTCCCGCAAACAGCAAAACGAGAAATGACCAGAGAGGACAGAATTGGGGCATCGACATGGGACCGGCATCTACCTGTATCATTTCTATCACCTGTTGCATGCCTCATGCATAATGGTCGGCAAATGCGATCCATCCGGTTTGCTTGCCTAGCCTATGCGAATTTCATTCCTAATGAATTGTTGCAATTATGTTTGTACAGGAGTAAATACTGACCAACACGATGCAACGAAATAGCTAAAATTCAAAGCCGACTCACGTAACAATTAGGAAATCAATTGCAAACCTCGAGCTCAGTTTTTGTTTTACTTCAGGACCCAAACCCATTATAGATAATCACGTTAAGAGTTCTAACCTGACCTTCCAATGTACATTCTCGCTCCCTGTATTCAGGTATAGAACATTCACCCAATGGTTGCAACAGAACACCATCAGGAGAATGACAGACACTCGCTGGATGAAAGGCAGCACGATAAAGAAACAAACCGGCTGTCTAAATTAAAACAGCTGCAAGCCAGTACATATTATTGGAACGTTCAACCAACAGAGTGAACATATAGGCTATGCCGATCAATGAAAGAAGGCGTGTAAAAATTGAGTGCTCACTGGGCTGGCTGTATTTTATGTATAACCCAGTATATTGAAAAATAGAATAGTTGATGCAGTCCACGACACTCCTCCAGTTACACATTGTGCAGTGCTAACAGTGGAATTCAATGATCACAGGGCAACCTCTCATCAACATCTTCCAATCTGTAAGCCAAAGACTTTTTCTTAAATTTTAAAGCAATTTTATCTGAGGCAGAACAGGAGGTAAACTGAATGTAAGTTAATTAACTGAAGTTTTCAACTGAAGCCTTTGCAACGAGCAACGCTCTGAATCCCAGGTCCCCACGTATGCCGGATGTTACACTGAATATATTGCCTTGCACTGGAGATGGCCGTTCTGCACAATTTGTTAAAGCGCAACGGTAATTAATATATTTTATGCTGTTAATAATTCGTTAAAAAGGTCTGCTGGATAGTTAACATAATACCTATATTTAAGAAGGAGTATAGTACATGTCTATGAAGCTATATACTACATAGGTGGCAGTAGAAGTAATGAAATTCCTATAAAAGGAGAAATTAGAACATTTAGGAGCCAAGCTATGATAATGATAAGGTAACATGGATTTCAAAATGGAAAGAACAGCTTGAACAACATCTTTGAAAACTTTGAAGAGGCAACTAAGTGAATAGGGAAGGGTAACGCACCAGATGTAATTGAGACAGATTTTCAATGGGCCTTCGACAAGGTACCAAGTAATAGGCTAATGAATAAGATCAATGAATTCCGCGTCAGTGGCCAAATAGGAAATCTTACAGTGAGCTTGCTGAAAGGAAGAAAACAGAGAGCAGGGTTAAAAGGATAGAAACATAGAAACATCGTAAAAAGTTGCAGGAGTAGACCATTCGGCCCTTCGTGCCTGCACCGTCATTCAAAAAGTTCATGGCTGAACATACAACTTCAGTAACCCATTCCTGCTTTCTCGCCATACCCCTTGATACCCCGAGTAGTAAGGACGAAATCTAACTCCTCTTTGAATATATTTAGTGAATTGGCCTCAACAACGTTCTTTGGAAGATAATTCCACAGGTTCACCACACTCTGGGTGAAGAAGGTTCTCCTCATCTCGGTCCTAAATGGCTTACCCCTTATCCTTCGACTGTGACGCCTGGTTCTGGACATCTCCAACATTCGGAACATTCTTCCTGCATCGAACCTGTCTAAACACGTCAGAATTTTAATCGTTTCTGTGAGATCCCCTCTCATTCTTCTGAACTCCAGTGAATACAAGCCCAGTTGATCCAATCATGCTGGATATATCAATCCCGCCATCCCGGGAATTAGTCTGGTGAACCTTCGCTGCACTCCCTCAATAGCAAGAATGTCCTTCCTCAAGTTAGGAGACCAAAACTGTACACAATACTCCAGGTGTGGCCTCACCAAGGCCTGTACAACTGTAGTAACACCACATTGCCCCTATAGTCAAAACCCTTCGCTGTGAAGGCCAACATGCCATTTGCTTTCTTAATCGCTTGCTGTACCTGCATGCCCACCTTCAATGACTGATGTACCATGACACCCAGGTCTCGTTGCACCTACCCTTTTCCTAATCTGTCACCATTCAGATAATAGTCTGTCTCTCTGTTTCTACCACCAAAGTGGATAACGTCACATTTATTCACATTATACTTCATCTGCTATTCATTTGCCCACGCACCTAACCTGTCCAGTGCACCCTGCAGCATCATAGCATCCTCCTCGCATCTCACACTGCCACCCAGCTGAGTGTCATCCGCAAATTTGGAGATTCTACATTTAATCCCCTCGTCTAAATCATTAATGTATAATGTAAACAGCTGGGGCCCCATCACAGAAACTTGCGGTACCCCACTAGTCACTGTCTTCCATTGTGAAAAGTACCCATTTACTACCACTCTTTACTTCCTGTCTGCCAACCAGTTCTCAATCGACGTCAGCACACTACCCCCAATCCCATCTGCTTCAACTTTGCTCATTAATATCTTGTGTGGGACCTTGTCGAAAGCCTTCTGAAAGACGAAATACACTACATCAAGGATAGCTATTCAAAGTGGCTGAAAGCGGATAGTAATGTTCCATAAGAATCATTGATGGGAACACTGTTGTTCACAATCTGTATTACAGATTTAGACTTTGGAATCAAAAACACAAATTGTAGATTTGTGGATCACACCTAATTTGGTGGGGGGCGGTGGTAGTAGTGAATAATGTGGAGAACAGAAACAATTTACAAGAGGACATTAATAAACTAGCAGCATTGGCATAGAATTGGCAAATTAATTTCAACGCAGCTAAATATGAGGTATGACATTTGGTTGGAAGAATGAGAGGTGATGATTGAGAAAGCCGAAGTATTCAGATACAGACAATTATTTGCTGCAGGACTTATGTTCTTCGAAACTCAGACCACGGCCTTATATCCTGCGGCCCATCATGAAGTGCGCCATATTCTGTAGTAGCTCCTCCTTGATAGCGCAGCGAGTGCTTGAAATTTGAATGTGGTTCGTCACACCTCAGACACTAACAGCCATTGAGTGCGGAGTTCAGCCGATGCTCTCAAGTAACTTATATTCAGGTGCACCTCCATCTTTAATTCCTTGATGTTTGTTTCGTAGATCAACAATAATAAATGCATCGCTACTATTGATGCTGGCCGTTCGACATGTGGACAGCTGCGGTGAGCCTTGCTTTGTTCCTTCAACTTGATGCAACATATATTTTATTTCGGCCAAGTTAAAGATCTCTTTACATGAGCATTGCACAGAACAAGTTGATGATACCGCGGTTAAGGACGGCCATAAGATAGAAAGATAGAAACCTAGAAATTTACAGTGAAGGAGTCCAGTTCGGCCCATCGTGTTTGTGCCGGATGAAAAGAGCTGCACGGCTCTTTGTCAGCAGCCCTGATGTTTACATACAAACCTATGAACAATTAACAATGGCGGAAGATGGATGTCTGTAATCCTTCATTAACAGTAAACAACCATAGAACAATCTGCACTGCGAGAGAAACATACCCATGGCGATCATCCTACTCTGACTCATCGATACAAGGTGGAGAATGCCGCGCGAGTTACACTCAAATTTGTCAAGTTGTTCATTCTACTCCATATAGCAACAGAATAATAGCAACATTTAAATCTATACTGAGTCTAAGAATTTATGAGTGTAGATTTAAATACAGAAACAAAATCCAAACACTGTCGTCGGTCAACTGAACCTGACAATAGAGACACTAGAAACAATAAGCAGCTTCTTCAAAAGTCTCCGTTCATTATCAAATAGTATTCATAAATTAAAAAACAAGTCAATAATTCTTTGATTTTACTGTATTTTGCTCCCTTTTAGTTAATTCTGCCGATTGTTGGAACAGTCTTTGTAATGATAATGAATGGAAAGAAAAATTCCGCTCCAGCAAGTTTTTCGCCAAAATTGAAAATGGCCTTATTTACAGTCTCCACTGAACAAACCTGATCGATAACTAACTTTACAACTTGTGATTAAAAAACCTTAATGATGGTCACTGAAATGCCTCTTACAGCTAGTCCCGGAGGTTTGGCTGGAAATAAAGAAATTGGGTTGAATTTATCCAAAGGAGG
Organism: Pristiophorus japonicus; assembly: GCF_044704955.1. Taxonomy (NCBI): domain Eukaryota; kingdom Metazoa; phylum Chordata; class Chondrichthyes; family Pristiophoridae; genus Pristiophorus; species Pristiophorus japonicus. Next base: position 11,425,344 of record NC_092001.1, on the reverse strand, counting down.
TGAGGGCAAACCTGCTGCGTTGCATCACTCGCCTGTTACACGCTGCTATGGAGCTGAATAGTTTAATTAATGATCAGTATTTTGATGTTGGGGGAGATATTTGAAAATGTACAGTTGATATCAAGATCTGTGGGGGTGGTAGAACTATAGAAGATGCGCATCAGCTACAGAAAAATCTTAACGTGTCGTGAGATTGGGCACAAGACTGGAAAATGATGGATAACTTAGAAAAGTGTCGTGTTATTCATGTGGGCAGGGCAGATGCTCAACACTCTTATATCCTCCAGGTAAATGCATCACAGATGCTGGAGATAAAAAGAGATTTGGGCACTCCAGTGCATACATCCTTTAAGGTACATGAGCAATTCTGTACAGTGATAACTAAAGGAAATATAGTGTAGTGGTGCATCCTATAGTCAATTGAGTATAAGAAGAGACGTGTTGTTTTCCCTTTGTCCTTAGTCAGGCCGCACTTGGAATACTATATCCAGGTATGGTCTCCTAAAATGCTGGGTGATATTGAGGCTCTAGACAGGGTGCAGAAGTGAGCCTTTGTAAATTTCCCAAATGAAGGGTGGGACATTCATTGTGGATGTGTGGAAGCAGTCTCGTCCCGCACACTGCAGAAATGTCCATGTCACCGCCACCCAGTTCTCCTGCAACCGGTGTGATCTACCTTCCTGCCTTCTGGTGTCTTGTCTGTGACAAAGTATTCTGATTGTCCCAAAGCCGGTATTAGGTTTTAATTCCGTTTTAGCTTCTGACTGCGGATATTCCTGTAATTAAACGCGAACACAATTCTTACAGGGACAGCTGGATTCACTGTTGGTTTGCTTGGTGAAATTTCAAAGTTTGAAAGTGACATACATCAACTCCAAACCTCGTTACCTACTAGTTAACCGCTACACACTGCTCCCGTGAGATGGAAGCCTAGTTGCTGTTTGTAGCCTGAATGCAGGTACAAGCACAACTCATTCAAAGAAAGTCCAAGTTTCTGAGACACCTGATTATTTGCACCGAACTCCTTTGCAAAGAGTTGAGGTTCGTGTGGAGTGATTTGGGCACATCTTTCCCCACACTACAACACTTCAAACATAACTCAACGGCTCTAAAGCACTTTGGTGCATCATGAGATCATGAAAGGCTCTAGAGAAAAGCAAGTCTTTTTTTGCTAAATTTCAATGCAATTTCAAAATTCGCGTCAAAATAATGGGCTCGTCTAGGATTTGAACCAAGGAGCTCTGGCAATTTAGAATTAACAATTCCCTTAAGCAATTATCATGCTTCTCGAACAAATCAATTGTTGAACAAATGTGGAGGTAAGGTGTAACCATTAAAAAAGTATTTTTTGTCTGTAGCTATTCTTGATTAGAGGAGCACATGAGACCGAATCAGTGACTTTGCTTTTTCGACCTGCCTTCTGAAGTGCCGCACGGTCCCACTCCGACAGTCAATGAGCTGTTGGGACGTTAGTGTATCCAGGCTGCGGGTGGCCACCCAGAGCGCAGCGGAGGGGTTTCTGCATTCGTTCTGATGGAGACATTATCATCCCCCTTCTCTCTTCCTGCTGTCTGTAACACGCTGCTTTGTGTTCTGTATGTATTCCCGCGGCCTAATTTTATGTGTTTAAAAGGGAACAAAAGATGAAGTGGGCGTTACTCTGGAACAATTTCTCTCAGTCAAAAATATCTATTTAGTGAAGTGAAATAAAGAGCAATTAAACAATAAGGGAGGAGCCACTGTCGCCCTTTTGACAGGCGAATAAACATCCCATGCCTGTTCATCCACATCAAGTTAAAACTTCCTGCACAGGATCCTTTCGCATGTAAAGCAAACGTGATAACGGCTCCATTGCGGAAACCGCTCTGACCAGAAGTACAGCAGAGGGCAGCTGATCAGTGATTGCCTTCTTTGCTGATCGGGAATGTGTTGGCTCACCTTTAACAACTTCTGTCCCTCACTGACAGCTGTCAATCCGTCTCCTCCGCTGTCCTTTACACAGACATGTCACTGATCCCCACCCACCACCCCAAATCCCCATCGTGTTATCTTCCATGCTAGCACAGTGGGGGCGGGGAGGCACCTACTCTCTCCCCGCGGTTAGTGAACTCAGTCAGTCTGTAAAATTAAAGGGGAACAAGTGTCCCACAAAGGGCTGGGGAAGGGAGAGAGTCTGTAATCTCGCTTTCATTGCTTGTCAAGGCTACCCGTCCTGTTCTATATTTCCAGCAGATTCCTACTTTCAAAGCTGGAGATACCGGTGCTGGACCATGCTCCTAAAATACAATGAGGTCGGGATAAATGATCCTCACGTACTCAGGACAAAATAAATGATTGAAGTTCGACAATGGATTAATTAATGATGTTTTAAATCAATGAATCTTTTTTCCACATGAGATACATGTAACTCTTTCTTATAATGTTTTAATTTTGATCGAAGTGCAATTTCTCTAGCCGGAAATCGACCCAGGGCCGCGGTGGTGAGAGTGCCGAATCCTAATCACTGGACCACCAGGGAACACTGCATTGCTGCATCGCTGCATCGTAATGCTTGATGTCATTATTGTCCTTTTCAATCCAGTTGTTTCACACCCAAACAAATTGTAACCATGATTTGAACTTAACGCCACGTGATTCTTTGAAATCACCTTTAAATGATTGGGTAAAATCACTACTTAACCACAGCAAATCAGCTGCGATTTCTGGTCAGGGCGGTAACTTTTGTAACCTTGTTTTAAAATTCAAAACCTTATCAAATTGATGACATTCAGCTAATGTGAAAAAATAAAAATTATTTTAATCACCGTTAATTAACCGATAAACATTTGCAGAATTAAACTGTCTAACTCTGGCTTAAATATATTCAGCGACGCAGCCTCCACGGTTTTCTGGGGCAGAAATTTCCATAGATATACAACTCTCTAAGAGAAGAAATTCCTCCTCATCTCAGTTTTAAATAGGCGGCCCCTTATTATCAAACTATGTACCTAATTTCGAGATTCCACCATGAGTGGAAACGTCCAATCTGTATCTATCTTGTCGAGCACCGTCATTGAATTATATGTTTCAACTTGAATGAAGGAATAGATATCTGTGTATCTGCTTTGCACTTACCAACAAATAGCAACACATATTGATAAGGCCTCTTTAACGTTGTGAAATGTCCAAGGATGCTTAAAACGAATATTATGTGTTAACATTTGACAGCGAACCGCATTCGTAGAACTTAACGCAGGTGGCCAAAATTGGTCAAAGCTTTATGTTTTAAGGAACGTCTTGAAGGAGGAAAGAGAGGGAGAGAGGCGGAGGGGTTTGGGTAAAGAGTTCCAGACATTGCGGCCTAGTCAACAGATGGCACGGCCACGAAGAGGTGAGCGATTATAAGTGGGGATGCTCATCAGAGCTGAATTATAGGGGTGCTTGCATCTCGCGCTGTTGTGGGGCTGGAGGGGATTACAGAGATAGGGAGGAGAAACATAGAAACATAAAAACATAGAAAATAGGTGCATGAATAGGCCATTCGGCCGTTAGAGCCTTCATCACCATTCAATATAAACATGGCTGATCATTCACCTCAGTACCCGCTTTCTCTCCATACCGATGTTGCGATTTTAAAAAAAAGGATCGCATTTTGAACACGAGGCGTTGCTAAACCTGAAGCTATTGTCGGTCAGTGAGCACAGAGGTGGTGTGTGAGTCGGACGTGGTGCGAGTGCGTACACTGGCAGCCAAGTTTTGGATCACCTCTAGTTTATGTAGGTAAAGTATGGGAAGCAAGCCAGGATTGCGTTGGAATAGTCAACTCTAGCAGTTTCAACGGCCTGAATGAGTCCTTCAGCAGCGGATGAGCTGAGGCAATGGCGGAAACGGTTAATGTACAGAGGTGGAAATAGGCGGTCTTAGAGGGACATTGACAGATCCAGTGCTTGAGCAAAACTGTAGTTGAATCTGCGAAAGTTTGAGTTGATCATCATTGCAGTCCAAGAATTACAAATCTAATATTTACTAAATGTTGAGAGATTAGTAATTGCATATGAGCAAATCATTTGAGAGTCCCGATAAAAGAATGACTGGGAATTACACATGTTAAGAAATAATAGATAGTGGAAAGTGGCAGGTGAATAGCTGTACTTATTAGCAGTAACATAAATGTAGTAGAAAAATTGTCACCGCTATAAACAATCAGAAATAGACTACATATGAAACCAGATCAAATACAATAAAGGATCAAACACACTAATAGGTGTATTATACAGACCATCCAATAGTGCAAGCGAAGTGGAGGAAGAAATATGCAACAAATGATGTAAGATTAAAACAAGTAAATTGTAACTATGGGGATTTCAACTCCGCCAATATGAATTGGACAGAAGAGGTAGTTAACTGGGTTATGGGGATGGAGTTCCTACCGTATGGACAGGACTCCTTTCTAACCCACTATTTAAAAGACACAACAATAAAGGATTCGCTTTTGGAACTAGTAGTGGGAAACGAACCAGAGCAGATAGGAGATGCAAAAGTTGGGGAAAATCTTGTCCACGGTAACAGTTATATAACATGGTTAAAGATAATAATTCAGAACGACTTAAATATGGAACCACGGGAATGGAATGGAGAAAAGCTGATGTTGAGGGGCTGAGAATGGAACAAAGCAAATAAAACAAACAACAATATTGGCAAACAGTGACAGAGAGCAGCAATAGGAAACATTTAAAATGTTGCTCAGCAGCGTTCTAGAAATATTTTCTGCGTGAAAAAACAAGAACACGCTGAACACTAATTAGACAGCATGGACTAATGAAACAATGGACGTAAAGGAACAATATGGGTATGGAAATAAGCATGCACTAAGCACATGGATAGCAGTAGTTAGCACGATAAGGCGAATACAAAGAGATTAGGAAAGTAGTCCAAAAGTACTAAGGAAGGAAAAGAGGAACTATGAAATTAAAATATTAAGGAACATAAAACAAAACAGTAAACTATTTTCAAAGGCACATCAATAAAAATAGGGATGTGTATAGGACAACGAAGTAATGGACCGCATAATACCACAGGTATCGATAGAGAGATGGAAGAAATATTAAATAATTATTTTGTTTCAGTACTTACCAGGTAGGTAGAACGTTTGGACACGACCTTGGAAGTTGAGATTAGTAATGAGGTAAGTAAACTTAAAATAAAGTGTGTGGATATATTGTTGAATGGCGGTGCTGTCTCGAGGGTCCGGGTGGCTTACTCCTGCTCACATTTCTTATGATCTGTTTTAATGTAATCATACTCAAATACGTTAAAATGCCTCGTCTGGATGGATTGAATTCTGGCATTGTAAAATAATCCAGGAAAGAGATTGCAGATACACATTAACTAAGTCGTTAGAGGAAGCTTTAGTACAGAGGACTGGCAGTTAGCTCACGTAATACTTATATTAAAAAGGAAGAAAAATCATGTTCGGCAAACTGTAAAGCAGACAGCTTAACATCAGAGGTAGAAAAAACGACGAAATCTCGAATAAAGGAGAAATTAGAAGATCTTCTAGAAACAAAAAATATAATAATGAAAAGTCAGCATGGATTTCAAAACGGGAAGACTTGCTTGGGCAACCTCACTGGATTTTTGAAGAGCTTTACTAAAGAATAAGGTCAGTGAAAGTGGATTACAGGACATATAACAGAATGGATAATTAGGTGGCTTCAAGACACAAAGCAGAGAGTGGGATAAAGGATAGCGATTCACCGTGGCAGACGCTGTGAAGTAGTGTTCGACGAGGATAAGTGTTCCGACAGTTGTTCAAACTTTATGTTAAATACTTAGACTTTGAATGCAAACAGAATTTTTAAATTAGTGGATGACACATAATAGCGGGGCATAGTCAATAGAGAGAAGGATAGCAACAAATTACAGGAGGATAGATTGTAAAAGCTTCTATAGATATGCAAAATGAAAAGATTAAAGACAGTAAATATGGATCCCTTAGAGGGAGAGGCAGGATAAATTATAAAGTGTAATAAGGAAATGTATGAACAATTAAGCAAATACTTTGTGTCTTCATGGAAGAAGGTGCAAAAAACCTCGCAGAAATAGCGGATAACCAAGGTACTGGTGAGAATGAGTAAATGCAAGAAAATAATACAGGTGAAATTAGTGGGACTGAAAGCGAAAACATCCCCTGGACCTGATGGCTCACATCCTCGGGTTTTGAAAAGGGTGGCTATAGAGATTGGTGATGCATTGGTTGTCATCTTCGAAAATGCCATAGATTCCAGAATGTTTCCTGTGATTGGAAGGTAGCAAATGTAACCCCCCCTATGTAAGAAAGGAGGGGGAGAAAATATGTGGATCTACAAAGCAATTAGCCTGACATCATTATCAGGGACACTGCTAGAATATATTATTAAGGATTTGTTAAAAGAGCTATTAAAAAAATAGGATTGGGAAGAGCGAACACAGATTTATGAAAAGGAAATCAGGCTTCACGCATCTGTTGGAGATGTCTGAGGTTGTAAGTAGCTGAATAGATCAGGGGTGACAAGTGCATATGATATATTTCGATTTTCACCAGGCATTCAATAAGGTTCCACACAAAACGTTATTAAACACAAATTAGGGCCCATCGCATTGGTGGTAATATTCTAGCATGGATTGAGATTTGTTTAACGGAAAAAAAAGAGTGCAGGAATAAACGGGTCATTTTCGGGTTGGCAGGCTGTAACTAATGGGGTACCACAAGTATCAGGGCTTGGGCATCAACTATTCACAATCTATATCCATGATTTGTATAAGGGTTCCGAATATACTATATACAAGTTTGCTGATGATTAAAAGCTAGGTTGGAAGTAAGTTCTGACGTGGATGAAAAGACAATTCAAAGGCACATAGACAGGATAAGTGAGTGGCCAAGTTCATGGCGATTTGAAGATAATGTGGAGACAAGTGAATGTATTAACTTTGAGGATCAAATAGAAGAGTAGAGGGTTTTTGAAATGGTGAGAGATTGGGAAATATTGTTGTTCATAGGGACCCGGATGTACTTTTGCATGAATCACTAAAACATAACATGCAGGTAATAAAGGAAAGATATAATTGTCATTCAGGGAGTGCAACGAAGGTTCACCAAGCTGATTCCTGGGATGGCGGAATTGTCACGCGTGGACAGATTGATTAAACTAGGCCCACCTTCTCTAAATTTAGAATAAACATAACACGTTCTTAAAGGGCTTGACAGGATAGGACAGGGAGGATGGTTCCTCTGGCTGGGGATTCTAGAACACGGGCTCACAGTCTCATAATATGAGGTCGGCCATTTGGGACTGAGATGAAGATAAATGTCATCACTTAGAGTATAGTCAATACAGAGATAGATAGATGTTTGGATATTAAGGGAATCAAGGGATATTGGGATAGTGCATTTAAGGTGGGTTTTTACAACAATGCAGTAGATGCACTGTCACACTTACAGATATTACCTTTATATTCCAGCTTTATCTAATTGCATTTAAATTCCACAGCTGGCATGGTGGGAATTCAATACAGGACTCTGGATCATTACTCCGGGCCTCTGGATTACTCGTCCTGTAAAACAACCACGATGCTGCCACACCCAATTATTTAAAGAGTCAAAGATCCTGCGTGCATTTTTTAACAATTTTATCAACTTGTCCTTCAAAGATTAGTGTACGTAAACAATCAAATCTATTTACCTGCACCCCATTTAAAATTGCACCATTCAGTGTATATTGCCACTCCTCATTCTTCCTCCCAAAATGTATCACTTCACATTTGTTAAATTTTACCTATCATGTGTTTGTCCATTTCAGCATATGTTCGATGTTCCCCTGAACTCTGCTCTTCGCCTCACACTTTACTACATTTCTGAGTGCTGTATCATCTGCAAACTTTGCAATTATGCCTTTCGACATGTCCAGGCCATCAATCTCGATGAAACGAAGCCGTGCCCCTAATATCAAACCCTGGGGGACACCACTGTATATTTCCCTTCGTTTAGAAAACACAACCGTTCACAGTGAGTCTCTGTTATCTGTCTTTAACAAAAACTGCTTCGTTAATCATACGTGTTGCAGCTTCCCTATCATGTTTGTTAAGTAGCACTTCATCAAACGGCCTTTGAAAGTCCGTATGCACAGTTTGAACTGCACTATGCTGATCAATCCTCGATGGTACCTCATCGAAAAACTCATCCAATTTGTTAGACACTCTTTGAGTTTAATAAATCTGTGCTGGCAGTAAGTTGATAATCCATGTTTTTCCAAGTGACAGATCATTTTGTACAAGAATATGGCCACTCAAAGGTTCCCTATCTCTGACATTAGGCTGACTGGCCTTTAGTTACAGAGTTTTTCCCATCCTCCATTTTTAAACAGTCCTCTGGCACCATTACAATATCCAAGGAGGATTGATAGATTCTTGCCTGAGCTATTTCCACGATTCACTCCCGCAGCAACCCTCAGACATCCCATCGAACTGCGTAAATATTCTACTTTACTGTGTTAAAATAGTGTTGGATTGAAAGGGGTTAACTGAAGCTGTTTGTTAACTGACTGTAATTAATGTCAGTCTCCACGGGTTAACTGAAGCTGTTTGTTCAGTGACTGTAATTAATGTCAGCCTCCACGGACTCTACTTATATCAGTGCAGGTTTTACTTGTTCTATTAAAAAGGACTCCTTTCAAGGTGTTTTCCCATAAATGTCAGTGAAAGCTTCACCTCCAGCACAATCCGGGATTTGCGTGCTGCTCCACAGATAGGGAGACAGAATCTGAAAAAAGTGGATTGAAAATTTACAGCAATGGATCGGAATCTAAAAACAGTGGATTGGAATGATACAAAAATGGATTGGAATCCGAGAACAGTGGATTGGAATATTACAACGATGGACAGGAGTGTTTTATCTAGTCTTTTAACAATCTTGTTTCATATTGTGATAGATTGACATTAGAATGGCGAATCAGTGGCGTATTTCAGACTATTCAATGCCTTTACTATAAACGCCTTGCTGCTGTTGGTGTTCCTGGTAAGTCTGTTTGCCCAACTATGAAATCTGCAAACCTTTGCTTACTGTATTACTGTTCTTGTAATTTATTCTCCCCTCTTTGCTGCTGTTGGTGGCCCTGCTAATTCTCTATATCCGAGTATTAGATCTGAAAACCACGACTAACTGTATTACTGTGTGTGTCATTTAAATCTTGGAGCACCCAAGTTATTGTCTTCATTCCTCATCACAAACTCCGTTATCTATCTACCAACTCAGCCCCCTCACTGGCAAATGTCTGTGGCTGATCTAACTGTTCGTAACCTGAACGATCTATTTGATCCTGAGCAGAGTTCTGAACTCATATCACATGAAAGCAAAATAATGTAGATATGGAATCTGAAATATACACAGAAAATGCTGGATATCTCAGCGGGTCAGGTAGCATCTGTAGAGTGAAGCAGATGTAGCGTATCAGTTATTTCACTCTTCATCAGAAGTGGCAGATGTTCAAAATAAACACATTTTTAAGGAGTAATGAAAAGAGGAGGGGAGAAAAGAACAAAATGGATGATCTGTAATGGGGTGGAAGGCAGGAGAGATTTGAGAGACAAAAGAGATGGTGGGCCAACTTGAGATGGTAGTATCATAATATAAAAAAGATTAGCTGAGATAGAATGCAAAGGGGAGGATAATTATAAGCTGCCATGGGAAACAAAGAGAGAGAAAAAATATGGGTAGAGGTTAAGCTCCGAAGTTGTTGAACTCGATTTTGAGTCGAGAGGGCATACAAGATCTTAAAGGAAAGGTGAGGTTCCTCGAACTTGTGTTGGGCTTCATTGGAACAGTGCAGGAGTCAGAGGATGGACATATCAGGGTGGGACTGATTTCGAGAATTAAAGTGACAGGCGAAATGAAGTTTGGGGTCACACTTACAGACTGAACAGAGATGTTCCAAAAAGCAGTCACTCAATTTGCATTTGATCTCCCCAATATAGAGGGGACCATATCGCAAGCAGCAAATATAGTATACTAAATTGAAAGAATCACATGTAAATCGCTGTTTCACCTGGAAGGAATATTTGGGCACTGGACAGTAGGAATAGAAGAGGTAAGACTGCAGGTGTTGCATCTCCTGTGCTTGCACGGGAATGTACAAAAGGAAGAGGAGGTGGTGGTGGACGTGATTGTAGAATGTACCAGGGTGTCACGGATGGAGCCATCCCTTCGGAATGCTGAGAAGTGGAGGGGAAGATATGATTGGTGGTTGGATCCTGCGGGAGCTAGCAGAAATGCTGGAGGATGATCCCTTGAACGTGGAGGCTCTGGGGTGAAAGGTGAGGACAAAGGGAAACCTGTCATGGTTCCAAGAGGGAGGGGAAAGTGTGTGAGCAGAGGTGCACAAAATAGAACAGGCATGGTCAAGAGCCATGTTATCCATGGTGAAAAGGAATCCTCGGTTGTGAAAAAATGAAGACATTTCAGAGGCAATTGTGTGGAAGGTCGCATCGTCAGAACAGATGCGATGGAGATTGAGCAACTGGGAGAATGGAATGGAGTCCTTACAGGATTTCGGGTGCGACGAAGTGCAGTCCAGGTAGCTGTGGGAGTCAGTCGGCTTAAAGTCAATCTTTGTCAATAGTCTATCACCAGAAATGGAGCCAGTGAAGTCGTGGAACAGAACTTAAGAGTCGGAGGTGGATCATATTATGGTGAGGGAAGGTTAGAAATTGGATGCAAAGCGAAGGAAATGTTCAAGTTCAGGGCGCGAGCAGGAAACGGCATGGATACAGTCATCAATGTATTGGAAAATGCGGTGCGGGAGGGGACCCAAGTAGGACTGGAAATAAAATGTTCCACATCTCCCGTGAAACGGAAGGCATAGCAAGGGCCCATGCAGGTTCACGTAGCAACACCTTTAATTTGGAGGAAGTGAAGGGAGTTCAGGGAAAAAATATTCACGGTGACAACAAGTTCAGCCAGGTGGAGGAGGGTGGTGCTGTGGAACTTGTTGGGCCGCTAATTGAGGAAGAAGCGGAGCGCCCTCATGCCATCCTGGTGGGCGATGGAAGAATAGAGGGCTTGGACGTCCATGGTGAAAAGATGAATGTTGCGGCCGCAAAACTGGAAACTGTTATATTGACAGACCGCGTCGGAGGAGTCGCAAATATAGATGAGAAGAGGGTGTACAGGGGGAAAATAGAGTAGACATAGGAAGAAATCTGTTCAATGGGGCAAGAACAGCTGAAACGATGCGTCGACCATGTCATTCCTGTTTGTGGATCTTGGGAAAGAGGTAGAAGTGTGCTGTGCAGATTTGGGGAACTATGAGGTTTCCAGCTGTGGTGTAAGTTTTCTAGATGAGGTGAGATCAGTGACGGAGTCGGAAATTGTGGTTTGATATTCGGTAGTGGGGTCATGGTGCAGGGCTAGGTAGGAGGAGGTGTCAGAGATTTGGAGATCAGCCTCTGCAAGATAGAGGTCGGTTCATCAAACAGTGATTGTGAGTAAAATTGCTGTCGACTGCAACACGATATCAATGGACTGGTCAGGTTGGCAGAATAGTGGCAAATGGAATTCAATCCGGAGAAGTGAGAGGTAATACATTTAGGGAATGCTAACGAGGCAAGGGAATACACAGTAAATGGGAGGATACTGAGAAATGCGGAGGAACAAAGGGACCAGGTTGTGCATGTCCACAGATAACTGCAGGTACCAGGACAGGTAGATAAGGTGGTTAAAAAGACATATGGAATGCTTGCCTTTATTAGCAGAGCCAAGGATATAAGAGCAGATATGTTATTGTAGAACTGAAAAAATCCTGAGCTAGGCCACCGATAGAGTGCTGCGTACAATTTTGGTCAGAGTATTACAGGAAAGATGAGATTGCACTGGAGAGAGTACAGACGAGATTGACAAGGATATTTCCAAGACGAGAAAATTATATCTATGAGCAAATATTGGACAGGCTGGCGCTGCTTTCTTTGGAACAGAGGAGTGTGAGGGGATGTGTACACAATGATGAGGGGCGACGTATAGTGGATAGGAAGCACCGATTTACAGTAACAGCGACGTCAGTAACCAGTGGCCATATCTTTAAGTTAATTGTTACAGGATTAGAGGGGTGTTGAACAGAATTTATTTTATCAAGTGTGTGGTGTGGGTCTGGATATCACTGCCTGAAATGAATGTGGAGACAGATAATCTTATTACATTTAACAAGTAATTGTATAGTTACTTGAAGTGCGATAACCTGCAAGGTATGTACCAAAAGCAATGAAGTGATATTAGGCTTGATAACACTTTGTCGACAGTGGCAGACATGAAGGGCCGAATGGCCTCTTTCTGTGCAGTACATTGCTCTGCTTCTATGAATTCTCACATCCCACATACCATTCTGGTAAAATCCTCTGCAACCACTCTAATCCTTGACATCATTCATATGTCGTTCACAGAATTAGACACAACACTCCAGCTGGGGCCTAGCAAATGATTTCTGAAGGTTTGATGTTCGGTAGTGGATTTGTGTTTCACTGTGTCTCTGTTTTAAAGCCAGGGACTCCGTATCCTTTTTAAACAGCTGTCGCAACTGGTCCTGGCACATTCAAATATTTCTGTAAGGATTCCCCATGTCTCTCAGATCTTGTACCCATTTAATCTTTTACTGTTTAGCTTATATTGCTTCTGCTCATACTTCCTTCCAAAATGTAGCACTTCTCACTTTTCTGTGCCAAATTGCATCTGCAATGTGTCTGCCCATGTGACATCCTGAAATTCAGAATCATTGATTTTATTCTCATTTTATTAATTAGATTTATTTTCTTGCAGACTAGCTGTGATGCTGTTACAGCCGGTATTATTTGCCCATGCATAGTTACCCATGAGAAAATGGCTGGCGTTCATCTTGAGCTGCTGCAGTCCATATGGTGAAGGTGCTCAAACAATACTGATACTGAAGGAATTTCACGATTTTAAACCAGTGACAATGAAGGAACGACGCTATATTTGAAGGGTGTGCTAGCACAGTGCATATGATGCTTGACTAGTAATCCAGATACATGGACGAATGGACCAGAGTAATCCCATAAGTTTGGAAATTTAATTAAATTAAATAAACAAATCAGGAATAAAAAGCAATATCAGTAATGGTAACCATGAAACTACTAGATTCGTAAAAAAACTCGATCTGGTTCATTAACGGCCGTTTGGGATGGATATGTGTTGCCTTTTCTATCGATATGTAAAGAGAAAAAGCTTAGTAAAGATAAACGTAGGTCCCCTGCAGTCAGAATCAGGGGAAGTCATAACGGGGAACAAAGAAATGGCGGATCAATTGAAAAAGTACTTTGGTTCAGTATTCACTAAGGAGGACACAAACAACATTCCGGATATAAAAGGGGTATGAGGGTCTAATAAGGAGGAGGTACTGAGGGAAATCCTTATTAGTCGGGAAATTGTGTTGGGGAAATTGATGGGATTGAAGGCCGATAAATCACCAGGGCCTGATGGACTGCATCCCAGAGTACTTAAGGAGGTGGCATTAGAAATAGTGGATGCATTGATATTCATTTCCAACATTCCATTGACTCTGGATCAGTTCCAATGGAGTGGAGGGTAGCCAATGTAACCCCACTTTTTAAAAAAGGAGGGAGAGAGATTACAGGGAATCATAGCCTGACATCGGTGGTGGGTAAAATGATGCAATGAATTATTAAGGATGTCATAGCAGTGCATTTGGAAAGCGGTGACATGATAGGTCCAAGTCAGCAAAGATATGTGAAAGGGAAATCATACCTGACAAATCTTCTGGAATTTTTTGAGGATGTTTGCAGTAGAGCGAACAAGGGAGAACCAGTTGATGTGGTATATTTGGACTTTTAGAAGGCTTTCGACAAGGTCCCACACAAGTTATTAATGTGCAAAGTTAAAGCACATGGGAGTTGGAGTAATGTGCTGACATGGATTGAGAACTGGTTGTCAGACAGGAAGCAAAGAGTAGGAGTAAATCTGGACTTTTCAGAATGGCAGGCACTGACTAGTGGGGTACCGCAAGGTTCTGTGCTGGGGCCCTAGCTATTTAGAATTGTAAATTAATGATTTAGACGAGGGGATTAAATGCAATATCTCCAAATTTGCGGATGACACTAAGTTGGGTGGCAGTGTGAGCTGCGAGGAGGGTGCTGTGAGGCTGCAGAGCGACTTGGATAGGTTAGGTAAGTGGGCAAATGCATGGAAGTTGAAGTATAATCTGGATAAATGAGAGGTTATCCACTTTGGTGGTAAAAACATAGAGACAGACTATTATCTGAATGGTGACAGATTAGGAAAAGGGGAGGTGCAAAGAGACCTGGCTGTCATGGTACATCAGTCATTGAAGGTTGGCATACAGGTATAGCAGGCGGTTAAGAAAGCAAATGGCACGTTGGCCTTCAAAGCGAGGTGATTTGAGTACAGGGGCAGGGAGGTGTTGCTACAGTTGTACAGGGTCTTGGTGAGGCCACACCTGGAGTATTGTGTACAGTTTGGTTTCCTAACCTGAGGAAGGACATTCTTGCTATTAAGGGAGTGCAGCGAAGGTTCACCAGACTGATTCCCGGGGAGGCGGGACTGACCTATCAAGAAAGACTGGACCAACTGGGCTTGTATTCACTGGAGTTCAGAAGAATGAGAGGGGACCTCATAGAAACGTTTAAAATTCTGACGGGGTTTGACAGGTTAGATGCATGAAGAATGTTCCCAATGTTGGGGAAGTCCAGAACCAGGGGACACAGTCTAAGGATAAGGGGTAAGCCATTTAGGACCGAGATGAGGAGGAACTTCTTCACCCAGAGAGTGGTGAACCGGTGGAATTATCTACCACAGAAAGTTGTTGAGGCCAATTCACTAAATATATTTAAAAAAGAGTTAGATGAAGTCCTTACTACTAGGGGGATCAAGGGGTATGGCGAGAAAGCAGTAATGGGTTACTGAAGTTACCTGTTCAGCCATGAACTCATTGAATGGTGGTGCAGGTTAGAAGGCCGAATGGCCTACTCCTGCAACTATTTTCTATGTTTCTGTGTTTCTATGCCTTCACGCATTCTGAACAAAATATGACTCCAGACGACAGCAATGTGATTGACTCTGAGCTGCCCTCTGTAATGGCCGATTAAACCATCCAATTGTATAAGGCGGCTCACACCATCTTCTCAAGGGCAATTAGAGATAGGCAATGAATGCTGGTATTGCCAATGATGCCCTCATTCTAATAATGGATGAAAGAAAAAGTCAATGTCTGGATGATGTGTGACTATTAAGGGAGAATTAGAGGTGGTGTTGTCCTGTGCTACATTCCGAGCGAATTATATACCCCACCCCCCGCCCCCCCGCCCCCTGTGCCTCATCCCCTTGAAGCTAATTGTCAGCATGCAATGCAATTGCTGTAAGGGGGGTGAAAAGTATTTATGCTAAAATACTAAACATAAAAAAACTAACGTTTGGCAATTTCGGGATGCAAATGCTTTACTGGACACCTGGCAATGACTTGCGTCTTGAAGACGAGATGAGATGTTTAAAATCGAGTCATTATCGGACTGGGCACTAGTGTAGGTCACCGAGAAACGCCGGGGTTGAGGGGGTCGGTGGTTTTTGGGTGAGCGAGACTTGGAGTGAGTTAGGACACGGGCAGCAGAGTGCTGGATGAGATAGAAATGTTTGTAATTAATTTTAGATTTAAGTCACATCTCCCCACACCTGGAACAATCTGTCTAGGAAGATAATAAATGACTGTGAATTGGTTTCAAGCCAAGCCTTTGAGAAGCCAAATCTTAGTCCAATTCATCACCACGCTGTGATGTTGATATCTGCCGATGTCTACAGAGAAGAACGGAGATATTTCTCTCGGGCAGGGGAGCCAAACGGGCGGCATCGGATCGGGTGCCTGTTACTGTCAGCACCGGATGTTTAGTTGCACTGCAGTCAATGACGGATTTCAAGGCATAGGTCTTCAATTCTCAACACTATTTTTCCAGCAAAGGTTTTAGTGCAACTCTGTGAAACCACTTCTGTGTCACAGAACTAATCTCAGTAATTCTGCACCATCGACACAACCGTGGTCCCAAAATTCATCGTCCCCTTTATTTAAAAATTCAGTTCGGCTCTACCAGAGAGCCAGGATTCTCATTGTATAACATGCAATGTTCCGCTAAACAGGAGGATGGAGAAACAGCCAGTAATTGTACAACATGCAGTGGCAGTTAAAGAGGAGGGCGGGGTCACAGCCAATAACTGTATAACATATAAAGTTCCCCTAAACAGGAGGGCGGAGAAACAGCCTGTAATTGTATAACATGCAGTGGCAGTTAAAGAGGAGGGCGGGGTCACAGCCAATAACTGTATAACATGTAATGTTCCCCTAAAGAGGAGGGCGGGAGAAACAGCCAGTAATTGTATAACATACAGTGGCACCTAAAGAGGAGGGCAAAGTCACGGCCAGTAATTGTATAACATGCAGTGAGCCCCTAAATAGAAGGGCGGAGAAACAGCGAGTAATTGCATAACATGCAATGTTCCCCGAAACAGGAGGGCAGAGAAATAGCCAGTAATTGTATAACATGCAATGCTCCCCTGAAGAGGAGGGCGGGAGAAACAGCCAGTAATTGTATAACATGCAGTGAGCCCCTTAACAGGAGAGCACAGAAACAGCCAGTAAATATATAACATGCAATGTTCCCCGAAAGCGGAGGGCGGGAGGAACAGCCAGTAATTGTATCACATGCAGTGAGCCCCTAAACAGGAGGGCGGGGAAACAGCCAGTAATTGTACAACATGTAATGTTCCACTAAGCAGTAGGGCGGAGAAACAGCCAGTAATTTACAACATGCAGTGGACAGCTAACGATGAGGGCGGAGTCACGGCCAATAACTGTGTAACATGTAATGTTCCCCTAAACAGGAGGGCGGGAGAAACAGAAACACTGACACTGTCGTTTTAAAGGTAAAGACAAGTCAGACTGGATTTTTAATGAGACTGAAACAGTAATACGGATTTTTAGACAATTCATTCATGCTTTGTAGAGAGACAGGACCAGTCTCACAGGGTTTTGAACGAGACAGGACCTGTCACACAGGTTTTTGTAAAGACAGGGCTAGTCACACAGACTTTTTGCCGAGACAATACCAGTCACACAGGCTGTGTAACGAGCCAGGAGCAGTGACAATGGCGCTTTAAAAGAGACAAGACACGTCTCTACAATTATACAGGGCAGTTGTGAGACCATACTTGGCAAACATAAGAGCATAAGAAATAGATGCAGGAGTAGGCCATACGACCCTTCGAGACTGCTCCACCAATTAATATGAACATGGCTGATCCGATGATGGAATCATTCCACTTCCCTTCCCGCTCCCCAATGCAACATATTCATTTATCGTTTAAGAAACTATCCATCTCTGTCTTAAATGTATTGAATGGCCCGGCTTCCACGGCTCTCTAAGGCAGCGAAATGCACAGATTTACCACCCTCTTATAAAAGTAATTCCTCCTCATCTCAGTTTTAAATGGGCGGTCCCTTATTCTAAGACGATGCCTCCTAGTTCTAGTCTCCACTATCAGTGGAAACATCCGCTCTGCATCCACCTTGTCAAGCCCCCTCATAATCTTATGCGTTTCGATAAGATCACCTCTCATTCTTCTGAATTCCAATGAGTAGAAGCCCAACCTTCTCAACCTTTCCTCATATGTCAATCCTCTCATCTCCGGAATCAACCTGGTGAACCTTCCCTGAACTGCCTCCAAAGCAATTTCATTAATATGGAAACCAAAACTGTACGCATTATTCTCGGCGTGGCATCACCAAAATCCTGTATAACTGTAGCAAGCCTTCCCCGCATTTATAATCCATCCACTTTGCAATAAAGCCAAGATTTCTTTAGCATTCCTCATCCCTTGCTGTAGCTGCATACTAACCTTTGATGTTTCATGCACAAATAACGCTAGATCCCACTGCAGAACTTTGCATTTTTCTCCATTTAAATAATAACTTTCTCATTGACATTTTTCTGCCTCAACACTTTACAACATTAGACTAAATCTGCCAAATGTTTGCCCACTCACTTAGCCTGCCTATGTCTTTTGGCAATTGTTTTGTGTCCTGCTCACACGTTGTTTTTCCTCCCATCTTTATATCATCAGCATATTCGGATATTTTACACTCGGTCCTTTCTTAGAAGCCGTTAATATAGATTGTAAATAGTTGGGGTCCCAGCACTGATCCCTGCGGCACCCCACTAATTACTGATTGCCAAACTGAGAATTAAGCAATTATCCCGACTCTCTGTTTTGTGTTATTAGCCAATACTCTATCCTTGCTACTCTATTACACCGAGCAATGTGAACTTTCAACTTGTGCAGTAACCATTTATTTGGAACTTTGTCAAATTCATTCTAGAAATCCAAATACACGACATCCACCGATTCCCCTTTATCCTACCTGTTCGTTACATCCTCAAATAATTCCAGCAAATTTGTCAGACATGAATTCCCTTTCATAAATCCATGCTGATTCTGCCTGACCGAATTATGCTTTTACAAATGTCCCACTATTGCTTGTTTAAAAATGGATTCCGACATTTTCCCAGCCACAGATGTTAGGCTAACTGGTCTATAGTTTCCTGCTTTTTGTCTGCCTCCTTTTTTAAATAGGGGCGTTAAATTTGCTGTTTTCCAATCTACTGGTACGTCCTCAGGATCCAGGATTTTTTTCTAAATTACAACCAATGCCAATCTATTATACCTGCCACTACTTCTCTGAAGAACCTAGGATGCAAGCCGTCAGGTCCAGGTTATTTATCCGCCTTTATTCCTATTATCTTACTGCGTACCACCTCCTCAGTGATTGTGTTAAGTTCCTCCCAACCCTATAGCCCCTTGACTAAGCACTGTTGGGATATTGTTTGTATCCTCTACCGTAAAGTTTGATACAAATATTTGTTGAGAGTTTCTGCCATCACCATGTTCCCCATTATTTATTCCCCGTACTGGTCCTCTAAGGAACTCGGATTTACTTTAGCTACTCTTTTCCTTTTAATATACCTGAATAAATTTTTGCTATCTGTTGTTATATTTACTGCTAAATTTATTTCATCATCTATCTTCACTTTCTTATTCATTTTATTTTCATATTTGCTGATTGTTAAAAGCTTCCCAATCTTCTGTCCTCCCATTAATTTTGGCCACTTTGCATGTCCTTGTTTTTAATTCGATACCATCCTTTATTTCTTTCGTTAGACACGAATAGCAAGCTTTTCTTTTCCACCCTTTTCTTCTCACTGGAATATATTTTTCTCGAGAGTTGTGAATTATGTCCTTACATTTATGACACTGTTCATCAACGGTTGTAAACTTTAATCTATTTCCCCAGTCCAATTTAGCCAACTCTGGTGCTGTGTCCAATTTCTGGTCACCTTACCTAAGTGAAGCGAAGGTTTATTAGATTGATACCTGGCATGAGGGTATTGCCCAATGTGACGAGTTTGAGCAGATTAGGCATATATTTTGTAGAGTTTAGAAGAATGAGAGATAAACTAATTGAAAAATATATAACCCGTAACGGTCTTGACAGGATTAATGCTGGGCAATCTAGAACACGGGATCACAGTCTCAGAAGAATGGCTCGGTCAATTAGGACAAAGATAAGGAGATATCTTTTCACTTAAATGGTTCTGAATCTTTGGAATTTTATATCCCAAAGACATGTGGATGCTGAGTTTTCAGTATATTCCAGACGGAGTTCGATATATTTTTGGCAACGAGGGCAATTATGGAATATGAGGATAGTGCCGGAAAGTGGAGTTGAGCTAGAAGATCAGCCATGATCTTGTTGAATGGCAGAGCAGGCCAGACATGACAAATGGCCTAGGGGCAGCACGGCCTGACCGCACTGCAATTTGTGTGTGCAGTAAGTCCGTGTAGCAGAGCAGGTCTCCAGTCGTCCTGATTAATCCTTGCCACTGGTTAAAGGCCGAGCTGTCAAGTCCGTGTGGTGGCTGATGTGCACCGGTCACCACACGTTGCAAGATCCACGCAAAGGCATCTTCCACCCCAGGAGTTCAGGATGGGACATCGAGTGCTCCATTGAAACATCTGTGAATTCCTGCCTTCTGCTGTGGAAGCAAGTCATCCTCGTTCGAGGGATGACCTAGGACGATGATTCCAGATCCTATTTCTTAGTTTCTTACGCCGTACAGGCAGCAAAACCGATAGGACAAGTCACACAGGCTTTTTATAGAGATTGGAAAATCACACATGCTTTTGAAAGTGACAAGACCAGTCACACGTGCGTTTAAAAGAGACAGGACGAGTTGTACCGCCGTTTTAACGAGGCTGCAACAGGCACACATGCTTTTTAAATAGGCAGGAGTCATGGCACATGCTTTACGGAGAATAAACTCTAAAAAAACGGGCTTCAAATTCGTCTCCTGATTGGCATCAACTCTTTCAAATCTCCTCCCAATCTTCTCTGCGCCATGGAGAACAACCTCAGCTTCTCCAGTGTACCCATGAAACTCAATCCCCTCATCCCTGGAATAATTTTCGTAAATCTAAGGCCTTCACATCATTCTTAATGAGAATAAACGCTTAAAGCAAAAGAGCGGAGAAATTCTTCTGAGGGGGCAGCACAGGACAGATAGTTTTGTATCAGTAATTCAGACCATAAATTCTAGGCCCTCATATAGTTCTTACAGATTATTACACCATTAATGTTCATTCACAGATACCAATCTTGTCATGAATATGATACTTTAGAACCTGATAATCTTGCATACTCCGTTTTAATATATTTAGTTATCCATAGTATTGTGAAATATTTAATGACGTTATTAGAATTAGGATGATGGTGGCAGATTAAATCGTACCTTTCAAAATTGAATAAGGTAACTACTTGAAATAAAATAAATGTAGGGCTACAGGGCAACTGCGGGTGATTGGGATTACCTGAAGTGCAACTGAATAGAGCAAGCACGGGCTCGAGGGCCGAATTATATCAAACTGTGCTGTAAGCATTCAATGATTCACAAAATATTTACTATCCCCTCCTTGGTATTGTTCGTGTTAGTAGTAAGTATGTCAGTCCAGTTATTATTTCTATAAACCAAATTATACTGTAATATTATTCTTAAAATTAATCGTAGGATACTCTGTTTGTAACGGTACTCTGTGGTTCTAGATGCTGCTTCTTTCTTACAATATGGGTTGTTGTTTAAAAATAGTGGAACATCTTCCCTGCTGTTTGTGTCCCTGCTAAGTATATTTACACAGTTATTAATGCTGTAAATAATGTTTATATGTGTTTCTCTCCTTGTCTGTCCCAATCCCATCCATGCTGCTGTCGGTTATCGATTCTGAACATGATACACTGTTACCAAGATTCAAATGTTCTATATTTAATTCAGTCTAATATATTGGTCGAGAATCTTTATTGAACGGATTACAGTCTCTTTTCTGCTCTCAACATGTATAACAGATCAGCATAATTTTGTCTTGGTCTAAAAGACTATTCACCTAATGATGACAGGGCATTGAACGGACACATTAACTCGGTTTATCTCTCCACCGATACTGCCTGACATGCTGAGAAGTTCCAAAATGTTCTGTTTCCATTTCAGATTTCCAGCAACCGCAGTATTCTGCAGTTATGTTCACCTAGTGTTCGGTATGGTTACTGACACAGAATCACAGGGAACCTTTCTAGCACAGCATAGGCACAGCTGTAAATGTCTGAAATATCCGCTAATCATTCAGTTCCAGTCAGTATCTCATTTCCCACCATCTCCAGTTCTGCATGAGTGACATTGCTTCTGATGGCTGGAACAGGATAACAAGGATCAATTACATTTTCATAAAATCATCATCTGGCCTTATTTCAGTGCTTGTATTTCCACTTCATGTTTTGAATTTGCAATTGTATCCACTGCCCATCTCTCACAGGTTAATCGATCTCTTAGTGAGACCCAAAGTGATGTTCTGTTGGCTCCTGTTGCACTTCAAAATACACAATCCTTGCCGATTTTAACTGAAGTACTGAGGATAAACAAATAGTTTCATATTTTCCCGTCTAATATTCTCTGCACTCGTGAAAACCAACAGGTGAAAAGGTACATGGATAAATCTCCACCATTTGAGTCCAGATACTTTACAAAATCGTTTGGCGGCTCTTTGCCTGTGAGATAAGACAGCTGATTTTGATGACAATAAATGCATTTAGTGGGACATTACCTGCTCAATGATATCTACTTGTTACAATGCATGTCTATTCTTTGCAATGTAATTGGATATTGTTCCTTTCAGTGAGCTACAATTTGTGTATTTCAACATAAATGCCGAAAACTCAACCTTCAATCAATTCTTACAGCCTAGTTATATTTATAACTGCAGTACGCATCCATTTATTATCTTATCATTGTCACACTACATCTATATATTTGTAATTGTTGCACGCCAAGTGTGCAGTTTCTGTATTTTGCTGATGCTTTCATTTTCAGTTCTAAGGATAATGAATATTCTAACCAGGAGCAGGTATCCCAGCTGGATTTCCCCCTCCATAACACAGTGGGACAGAAGCGAATTGCACCGCTCGACTGGTCCCGGGACATCAAGGCTTCGTAACAGTTTCTTGTCCTTTGCGTTCCTGGGACCTCGGGCAGTACTTTTGCCTGCTGGGCTAAAGGTAGATTTATCATATAATCTCGAACTGATCAAACATCTGTTAGTTTCATGTTGTGCTTATCGTCGTTTCATTTATTGTTTCCACAATGTATTCCCCCATTATTCTTAAGTAAACAATGTATTCAGCTCCACGGGTAATATACTAGATTATATCATTGAATAATGGTAATGCATTGCAGACTTCACCCCAAATCTAATTAAACTGCTGCTCTTGTTTCCAGCCTGATGTATAATTTCCCAGCTTTTTTCCCCTTCCTCACAGCGAACATAGTGACGATTGTGATCCTGTCTCGGGGAAAATACGGTCTCTCCAAATGTGCCACTCGCTACCTGGTGGCCATGGCAGCGGCCGATCTACTGGTCGTTATCCTCGACCTGATACTGAGGCACATTCCAGTTATTTATTTGCGGCAGTTTCTATTTGAGTGGTCCCTCCGCGTGTGCAATATCCATGCCGTCCTGCTGTATGCAGCCACAGACTGTTCTGTCTGGTTCACAGTCACTTTCAGCTTCGATCGATTTGTGGTCATTTGTTGTCAGAAGCTGAAAACTAAATATTGCACCGAGAAAATGGCAGATCTGGTTCTGGGAACAGTGACTTTGCTGAGCGGGATACAGAACATTTTCTGGTATTTTATGCTGAAACGTTCGTATTTGCTTTCGAACGTCCCATCGTTTTGTCTGATATCAGCGGCTGTTCTGTATTCACCCGTGTGGACAGCAATCGAGTTCATTCATCATGGTCTCACCGCGTGTGTCGCATTTGTTCTGATTCTGCTGCTCAATGCTCTCACCATCAGACACATTTTAATGGCTAGCAGAGTCCGCAGGAGACTCTTGGATCCCAGCCGTGGGGAGAGGCCCAGAGACCAAGAGATGGCGAGCCGCAGGAAATCGATCATTTCACTGTTTGTTATCCCCGGAAGTTTCATACTGTTATGGGCGGTGTTTATGGTGTATTCTATATATTAGCGGATGCGGTGATTCGGGTATAAGTATGTCAATATACCTGCTGAGGTAAATGAATGTGGATTCATGCTGCAGATGCTGAGTTGTTGCACAAACACTGGTATTTTTGCCGTGACCCAGAATAAGTTCAGTGGGCAGTTGAAGAATGTGACAAAATATCCCTTTAAGCTGCTTGTGAAATCCATTAAACGATGATAGAAGCAGAGGCTATGCAGACCCAGATTTCCCATGGCGTGATATTATCAGCGAGCTGCTCTCCCACGCCCATCCATTGGGCGAGTGCTCCGGGTGAATAATGACAATCACACAGACTACACTTGGATCTCTGTGAGGGGCCAGTAATCTGGGAAAATATTAACTCACTCACTTTCACACACTCTACACTGGGCTCCCTGTCATGTGCCAGAGATCTGGGCGAATATTAACACACTCACTCACATACTGTCTACACTGGGCTCCCTGTGTGAGGCCTGTGATCAGGCTGAATATTAACACACACACTCACACACACTCGACACTGGGCTCACTGTGTGAGACCTGTGATCAGGGTGAATATTAACACACTCACACACTGTCCACACTGGGCTCCCTGTGTGAGGCCTGTGATTTGAGCGAATATTAACACACTCACTCACACACTATCTACACTGGGCTCCCTGTGTGAGGCTTGTGATCAGGGTGAATATTAACAAATTTACTCACACACTTTTTACACTGTGCTCACTGTGTGACACCTTTGATCATGATGAATATTAACACACTCACTCACACACTGTCTACACTGGGCTCCATGTGTGAGGACTGTGATCAGGGTGAATATTAACACACGTATACAATGCATACACTTGGCTATCTGTGTGAGCCCTGTGATCAGGGTAAATATTAACACACTCACACTGTCTACAATGGGCTCCCTGTGTGAGGCCTGTGATCAGGGTGAATATTAAAACACTCACTCACACGCTGTCTACAATGGGCTCCCTGTGTGAGGCCTGTGAACACGGTGAATATCAACACACTCACTCACTCGCTATACTGGTCTCCAAGTGTGAAGCCTGTGATCAGGGTGAATATTAACACACTCACACACTCTCTACACTGGGCTCACTGTGTGAGGCCTGTGATTTAAGCGAATATTAACACAATCACTCACTCACTGACTACACTGGGCTCCCTGTGTGAGGCTTGTGATCAGGGTAAATATTAACACACTCACTCACTCTCTATACTGGGCTCCCAGTGTGAAGCCTGTGATCAGGGTGAATATTAACACACTCACACACTTTCTACACTGGGCTCACTGTGTGACCCTTTTGATCAGGGTGAATATTAACACACTCACTCACACACTGTCTACACTGGGGAACTTGTGTGAGGCCTGTGATCAGGGTTAATAATAACACACTCACTCACACACTGTCTACACTGGGCTCCATGATTGAGGCCTATGAACAGGGTGAATATTAACACACTCACTCACACACTATCTACACTGGGCTCCCTGTGTGAGGCCTGTGATCAGGGTGAATATTAACACACTCACACACTGTCCACACTGGGCTCCCTGTGTGAGGCCTGTGATTTAAGCGAATATTAACACACTCACTCGCACACTGTCCACACTGTGTGAGGCTTGTGATCAGGGTGAATATTAACAAATTCACTCACACACTTTCTACACTGTGCTCACTGTGTGACACCTTTGATTATGATGAATATTAACACACTCACTCACACACTGTCGATCAGGGTGAATATTAACACACTCATAAACTGCATACACTGGGCTATCTGTGTGAGCGCTGTGAACAGGGTGAATATTAACACACTTACACATTTGCTACACTGGGCTCCCTGTGTGAGGCCTGTGATCAGGGTGAATATTAACACATTCACTCACACGCTGTCTACAATGGGCTCCCTGTGTGAGGCCTGTGATCACGGTGAATATTAACACACTCACTCACACGTTGTCTACAATGGGCTCCCTGTGTGAGGCCTGTGATCAGGGTAAATATTAACACATTCACTCACTCTCTATACTGGCTCCCAATGTGAAGCCTGTGATCAGGGTGAATATTAACACACTCACAAACTCTCTACACTGGGCTCAATGTGTGAGGCCTGTGATTTGAGCGAATATTGACACAATCGCTCACACACTGTCTACACTGGGCTCCCTGTGTGAGGCTTGTCATCAGGGTGAATATTAGCACACTCACTCACACACTTTCTACACTGGGCTCACTGTGTGACACCTTTGATCAGGGTGACTATTAACACACTCACTCACACACTGTCTGCACCGGCCTCCCTGAGTTAGGCCTGTGATCAGGGTGAATATTAACAGACTCACTCACACACTGTCTACACTGGGCTCCATGTGTGAGGCCAGTGTACAGGGTGAATATTAACACACTCACTCACACACTGCCTACACTGGGCTCCCTGTGTGAGGCCTGTGATCAGGGTGAATATTAACACATTCACTCACACACTGTCTACACTGGGCTCCCTGTGTGAGGCCTGTGATCAGGGTGAATATTAACACACTCACTCACACACTGTCTACACTGGGCTCCATGTGTGAGGACTGTGATCAGGGTAAATATTAACACACTCACACACTGCATACACTGGGCTATCTGTGTGAGGCCTGTGAACAGGGTGAATATTAACACACTCACAGACTGCATAGACTGGGCTCCCTGTGTGAGGCCAGTGATCAGAGTGAATACTAACACACTCACTCACACGCTGTCTACAATGGGCTCCCTGTGTGAGGCCTGTGAACAGGGTGAATATTAATACACTCACTCACACACTGTCTACACTGGGCTGCGCTTTGTGAGGGCTGTGATCAGTGTAAATATTAACACACTCACTCACATACAGTCTACACTGGGCTGCACTTTTTGAGGGCTGTGATCAGGGTGAATATTAACACACTCACACAAACACTGTCTACACTGGGCTCCCTGTGTGAGGCCTGTGATCAGGGTGAATATTAACTCACACACACACTATATACACAGGGCTTCCTGTGTGAGGCCTGGGATTAGTGTGAATATTAACACACTCACTCACATGCTCTCTACAATGGGCTCACTGTGTGAGGCCTGTGATTTGAACGAATATTAACACAATCACTCACATACTGTCTACACTGGGCTCCCTGTGTGAGGCTTGTGATCAGGGTGAATATTAACACATTCACTCACACACTGTCTACACTGGGCTCCCTGTGTGAGGCCTGTGATCAGGGTGGATATTAACACACTCACTCACACGCTGTCTACCATGGGCTTCCTGTGTGAGGTCTGTGATTAGGGTGAATATTAATACACCCACACACTGTCTACACTGGGCTCCCTGTGTGAGGCCTGTGATCAGGGTGAATATTAACACACTCACTCACATGCTTTCTACAAACAGCTCCATGTGTGAGGCCTATGTTCAGGGTGAATATTAATACACTCACTCACACACTGTCGACACTGGGCTGCACTTTGTGAGGGCTGTGATCAGATTGAATATTAACACATTCACTCACACACTCTCTACACTGGGCTCCCTGTGTGAGGCATGTGATCAGGGTGAATATTAACACACTCACTCACACACTGTCTACACTGGGCTCCCTGTGTGACGCCTGTGATCAGGGTGAATATTAACGCACTCACCCACACGCTGTCTACAATGGGCTCCCTTTTTGAGGCCTGTGATCAGGGGGAATATTAACACACTCACTCACACACTGTCGACACTGGGCTGCACTTTGTGAGGGCTGTGATCAGGGTGAATCTTTACACATTCACTCACACACTGTCTGCACTGGGCTCCTTGTGTGCGGCCTGTGATCAGGGTGAATATTAACACACTCACTAACACACTGTATACACTGGACTCACTTTGTGATGCCTGTGATCAGGGTGAATATTAACACCCTCACTCACACACTGTCTATACCTGGCTCCCTGTGAGAGGCCTGTGATCAGGGTGAATATTAACACACTCACACACTGTATACACTGGGCTTCCTGTGTGAGGCCTGTGAACAGGGTGAATATTAACGCACTCACACACTGTCTGCACTGGGCTCCCTGTGTGAGACCTGTGATCAGGGTGAATATTAACGCACTCACTCACACGCTGTCTACAATGGGCTCCCTGTGTGAGGCCTGTGATCAGGGTGAATATTAACACACTCACTCACAAACTGTCTACACTGGGCTGCACTTTGTGAGGTCTGTGATCAGGGTGAATATTAACACATTTACTCACACACTGTCTACATTGGGCTCCCTACGTGAGGCCTGTGATCAGGGTGAATATTAACAAACTCACTCACACACTGTCGACACTGGGCTCCCTGTGTGAGGCCTGTGATCAGGGTGAATATTAACACACTCATTCACACATTGTCTACAGTGGGCTCCCTGTGTGAGGCCTGTGATCAGGGTGAATATTAACACATTCACTCACTCTCTATACCGGGCTCCCATTGTGAAGCCTGTGATCAGGGTGAATATTAACACACACACTCACACTCTTTGCACCGGGCTCCCTCTGTGATGCCTGTGTACATGGTGAATATTAACATACTCACTCACACACTGTCTATTGTGTACATGGTGAATATTAACATACTCACTCACACACTGTCTATCATATGTTTTTAATTAACAATATAAATGCACACGAGGCCCATACTTGAGAGAAAGCTACACTGTGACCAGTTTCCTTTAATACCAAGAACACAAGAGACAGACGGTGGGTGGAGCTTCCCCTTTTACACTGGAAAATCCAGCATAGCAGTGTCTCCCAAAAGGTCACGCCCTTGTGGGCAATGTTCTCATGGTGTACAACTTAGGTCAGCTTATACATGGGTTACAATGACAGTAGAGCACATGACATCACCTCCCCCCCCCCCCAAAAGTCTTACAGTGATCATAGGTTAAGTCTCTCTGGGGGTTTACGCTCCCTTGTAGAGCGCCTGAGTTGGGGCTGCAGTTGTTGTGAGCTGGCCTGAGTGTCTGATGTTTACGCTGCCTCAGGCCTGTCCGGAATGCCCACAGTGTCTGGGCTCTCCGCCACTTGGTCCCGGTGTTCGATCACCTGTGGTGGAGTAAATTCTACGTCGTGTTCTTTCTCTGCTTCTTCTAAGGTGTTGCTGAACCTCCTATTCGTTTGACCCACTTGTTTGTGGCAGATTTGTCCATTGGTAATTTGAACTAGCAAAACCCTGTTCCCCTCTTTGGCAATCACAGTGCCTGCGAGCCATTTGGGCCCTGCAGCGTAATTAAGGAAAAAAAACAGGGTACTTGACATCGATATATTGCGCCCTCACATTCCTGTTATGCTAGTCACATTGTGACTGACGCCTGCTCTCAACAACTTCTTTCATAGTCGGGTGTATCTTGGATAACGTGGTTTTGAGCATCCTTTTCAGTAGCAGCTCTGCGGGTGGGACACTTGTGAGCGGGTGGGACACTTATGAGCGAGTGTGGATCTATAGGCCAACAGGAGGTGTGATAAGCTGCTTTATCGGGAAACTCCTTGGATTCTGAGCATCCTCTGTTTGATTATCTGCACTGTTCATTCCGCCTGGCCTTTTGAGGCCGGCTTGAACGGTGCCGTTCTGATATGTTTGATTCCATTGCCTCACATGAAGTCCTGGAACTCAATGCTTGTGAAGCACGGGCCATTGTCGCTGACCAAGATGTCCGGTTGACCATGGGTAGCGAACATTGCCCGTAGATTTTGTATCGTGGCAGAAGATGTGCTTGCATTTAAAATGTCACACTCGATCCATTTACTACAACCAAAAATATTTTTCCCATGAAAGGACCTGTGTAGTACACATGGATGCGTGACCATGGCTTGGCGGGGTAGGACCAGGTGCTAAGTGGGTTTATATGGTTGCGTTGCCTATCTGAGCACACGTGTTTCACCTGCGAACACAAAGTTCCAGGTCTGCATCTATCCCTGGCCACAAAAACAAGTGACCTGGCAATTGCCTTCATCATGACAATGCCCGGGTGCTCATTGTGAATTTCGCTGAGAAATATGTCTCTGCCCATCTGGGGCATGACCACTCGGTTTCCCAACAGTAGGCAATCAGCATGAATCGAGAGTTCATCCTTGCGCCGATGAAACGGAATAAATTCCTCAGGGCATGCCCTGTACGTGGCTGCCCAGTTCCCATTGAGGACACAGTTTTTAACTAAAGACTGCAGCGGGTATTTATTTGTCCAGACTTTAATCTGACGGGCTGTCACAGTTGAGCATTCGTTTTCGAAAGCTTCAACAGCCATGACCATCTCAGCATCTGCTCAGCTGTCCCCTCAGTGGCAGCTATTTGTAGCCTGCTGAGTGCATCGGTGCAGTTTTCAGTGCCCGGTCTGTGCCGAATTGTGTAGTCATAGGCGGCTAACGTAAGTGGCCAGCTGTGTATGTGGACTGATGCATTCGCATTTATCGCCTTGTTGTCGGCCAACAGGGACGTTAGGGGTTTGTGATCCGTCTCCAGCTCAAATTTCCTGCCAAACAGGTACTGGTGCATTTATTTTTACTGCATGTACATATGCTAGCGCTTCATTTTCTAGTTCAGGAGGTCAGGAACGAATGCAGCTCCGTCGTGTTATGGAGTCTGGGTGCTCCCTTGATCGCTTCCGTTTTGGACGCAGTAGGTCTGATCCCGTCTGCTGCTACCCTCCTCCCCAGGAATTCTATCTCTGGAGCTAAGAAGACGCACTTCACCTTTTTCAGTCGCAGCGCTACCCGGTCCAGTCTGCGTAGCACCTCCTGCAGGTTATGGAGCAGTTCTTCAGTATCACAACCCGTGATGTGGACGTCGTCTTGAAAATTCACCGTTCTTGGAATCGACTTGAGGGGGCTTTCCATATTTTGCTGAAAGCTCGCGGCGTCCGAATGAATCCCGAATGGACATCTGTTATACTCAAACAACCCCTTATGTGTCGTGATGGTGGTCAGCTTCTTCGGCTCACTTGCCAGCTCCTGGGTCATGTCAGTTGAGGTCAGGTCCAATTTTGAAAAAAGGTTTGCCACCAGATAGCGTCGCAAAGTGGTTCTCTGCTCTCGGTAGCGGGTACTGGTCTGGGAGTGACCATTAATTGATGGTGGCCTTGCAGTCAACACATATCCTGACCGACCCATCCGCCTTGAGCAATAGCACAATCGGGCTCGCCAAGTCACTGAATTCGACCGGCGAGATGATGCCTTCCTTCAGCAGGTGGTCCAATTCGCATTCTATCTTTTCCTGCATCATGTATGGCACCGCGCTGGTCTTTTGGTGTACTGGCCTGGTATCCGGGTTTATGTGAATCACTACCTTGGCCCCCATGAAAGTGCCGATGTAGGGTTGAAACAATTATTCAAATTTGTCCAGAAGCTGTGAGCATGATACTCGCTCCACAGAAGAAATTGCATTGACATCGCCCCATTTCTATTTCATGACAGCAAGCCAATTCCTCCCCAGTAGTGTGGGACCGTCCTCCTGGACAATCCCGAGTGGCAACCTGTTCTCCGAATCATTGTGGGTCACGACTACCATCGCGCTGCGCAACACCCGAATGATATCCTTTGTATATGTCCGTAGCAGTGCGTCAATCAGCAATAATTTTGGCCGACTGGCCTTGGACACCCACAACCTTTCGAACTGTTTGATACTCATCAGGGACAGGCTGTCCCCCGTGTCTAGCTCTATTACTACTGTGACGCCATTGAGGAGCACTTTCATCATTATCGGTGGCGTCCTGGTATATGAGCTGTATATGTGCTCCACATGAACTCGCTGAACTTCAGCTTCCAGCGATTTCCTCCAGTATTCATTTGGCCAAGTAAGGCTTACATTGGGCCCGTCCTCCTCCCATATCAACCTGGCTGCAGACTCCTTGCACATATGCGCCAAGTGACCGCAGATGTTGCAATTTCGGCAGGTATATTGCTGATACCTGCAACCTCTGGCTGGGTGTTTGCCGCCACTCCTCCAGCATGAGCTGAAGGCCACATACTTGGAAATAAAAGGTCCATTACCGATGGATGTGGTGTATTTAGATTTCCAAAAGGCATTCGAAAAGGTGCCATACAAAAGATTACTGCAGAAGATAAAAGTACGCGGATTCAGAGGAAATATATTAGCTTGGATAGAGAATTGGCTGGATAACAGAAAGCAGAGAGTCGGGATAAATGGATCTTTTTCGGGATGGAAATCGGTTGTAAGTGGTGTGCCACAGGGACCGGTGCTGGGACCACAACTGTTGACAATATACATAGTTGAACTGGAAGAGGGGACGGAGTGTAGTGTAACAAAATATGCAGATGACACAAAGATTCGTGGGAAAGCGGGTGGTGTAGAGGACACAGAGAGGCTGCAAAGAGATTTAGATAGGTTAAGCGAATGGATTAAGGTTTGGCAGATGGAATACAATGTTGCAAAATGTGAGGTCATCCACCTTGGGGAAAAAAAACAGCAATATTGATTATTATTTGAATGGTGAGAAATTACAACATGCTGCGGTGCAGAGGGACTTGGGGGTCCTCGTGCATGAATCGCAAAAAGTTCCTTGTGTGAGCACTGCGGTCAGTGTCAATATGAACACACTGACTGAAGCACTGTCACAGGGCTCCCTGTGATGGTCCAGTGATCAAGGTGAATATTAACACACTCACTCACACACTGTTTACACTGGGCTCCCTGTGTAAGGCCTGTGATCAGGGTGAATATTATCACACTCACTCACACACTGTCTACACTGGGCTCCCTATGTGAAGCCTGTGATCAGGGTGAATATTAACACACTCACAAAAACACTGTCGACACTGGGCTCCCTGTGTGAGGCCTGTGATCAGGGTGAATATTAACACACTCACTCACACATCGTCTACACTGGGCTCCCTGTGTGAGGCCTGTGATCAGGGTGAATATTAACCGCCTCACACACTGTCTACACTGGGCTCCCTGGGTGAGGACATGATCAGGGTGAATATAAACACACTCGCTCACACACTGTCTACACTGGGCTCCCTGTGTGAGGCATGTGATAAGGGTGAATATAAACACACTCACGCACACACTGTCTACACTGGGCTCCATGTGTGAGGCCTGTGATCAGGCTGAATATTAACACACTCACTCACACAATGTCCACACTGGACTCCCTGTGTGAAGCCTGTGATCAGGGTGACTATTAACACACTCACTCACACACTGTCTACACGGGACTCCCTATGTGAGGTAAGGATCAGGATGAGCATCAACACAATCACGCACAGGGTGTCCAGTGTAGGCATTGTGTGTGGTCTGTGAACAGGGTGAATGTGAACACACTCACTCACACACTCTCTACACTGGGCTCCCTGTGTGAAGCCTCTGATCAGGGTGACTATTAACACATTCACTCACACAAATTTTACACAGGGCTCCCTGTGTTAGGACTGTGATCAGAGTGAATATTAACGCACTCACTCATACGCTGTCTACACCGGGCTCCCCGTGTAAGGCACTGTGATCAGGATCGATATTAACATGCTCACTCACACACTGTCTACACTGTGCTGCTATTTGAGGCTGATGATCAGGGTCAATATTAAGGCATTCACTCACACACTGTCTGCACTGGGCTCCCTGTGTGAGGCCTGTGATCAGGGTGAATATTAACACACTCTCAAACGCACGGTCTCCACTGGGCTCCCTGTGTGAGGGATTTCATCAGAGTGCAAATCAACATACTCACTCAAACACTATCTAAACTGGACTCCCTGTGTGACGCCTTTGATCAGGGTGAATATTAACACACTTACTCACACACTGTTTACACTGGGCTCCCTGTGTGAAGCCTGTGATCAGGGTGAATATTAACACACTCTCAAAGACACGGTCTCCACTGGGCTCCCTGTGTGAGGGATTTCATCAGAGTGCAAATTAACACACTCACAAAAACATTGTCGACACTGGGCTCCCTGTGTGAGGCCTGTGATCAGGGTGAATATTAACACACTCACTCACACATCGTCTACACTGGGCTCCCTGTGTGAGGCCTGTGATCAGGGTGAATATTAACCGACTCACACACTGTCTACACTGGGCTCCCTATGTGAGGACTGTGATCAGGGTGAATATAAACACACTCACTCACACACCGTCTACACTGGGCTCCCTGTGTGAGGCATGTGATAAGGGTGAATATAAATACACTCACGCACACACTGTCTACACTGGGCTCCATGTGTGAGGCCTGTGATCAGGGTGAATATTAACACACTCACTCACACACTGTCTACACTGGACTCCCTGTGTGAGGTCAGGATCAGGATGAGCATCAACACACTCACTCACACACTGTCTGCACTGGGCTCCCTGTGTGAGACCTGTGATCAGGGAGAAGTTTAACACACTTCTCATACACTGTCTACACTGGGCTCCCTGTGTGAAGCCTGTGATCAGAGATATATTAAAACACACACTTTCTACACTGGACTCCTTGTGTGAGCCATGTGATCAGGGTGAATATTAACACATTCACTCACTCTCTATACCGGGCTCCCATTGTGAAGCCTGTGATCAAGATGAATATTAACACACTCACTCACACACTGTCTACACTGGGCTCCCTGTGTGAGACCTGCAATCAGGGTGAATGTTAACAGACTCACTCACACACTGTCTGCACTGGACTCCCTGTGTGAGGCCTGTGATCGGGGTGAATATTGACACACACACTCACACACTTTCCACACTGCGCTCCCTTTGTGAGGCCTGTGAGCAGGGTGAATATTAACACACTCACTCACACACTCACTACACTGGGCTCCCTGTGTGAGGCCTGTGATCAAGCTGCTTAATAACACACTCACTCACAAAATGTCTATACTGTGCTCCGTATGTGAGGCCTATGAACAGGGTGTATATTAACACATTCAATCACACACTGTCCGCACTGGGCTCCCTGTGTGAGGCCTGTGATCAGTGTGAATATTAACACACTCTCAGACACTTTCTAAACTGAGCTCTCTGTGTGAGGCCTGTGATCAGGGTGAACATTAACACATTCACTCTTCAAATTCTACACTGGGCTCCCTGTGTGAGGACTGTGATCAGAGTGAATATTAACACACTCACTCACACATTGTCTACACTGGGCTCCCCGTGTGAGGCATTGTGATAAGGGTGAACATTAACACACTCACTCAAACACGTCTACACTGGGCTCCCTGTGTGAGGCCTGTGATCAGGCTAAATATTAACGCACTCACTCACACATTGTCCACACTGGGCTCCCTGTGTGAGGCCTGTGATCAGGGTGAATATTAACACATTCACTCACGCACTGTCAACACTGGGCTACATGTGTGAGGCCTGTGATCAGGATGAATATTAACACATTCACTCACACACTGTCTGCACTGGGCTCCCTGTGTGAGGCCTGTGATCAGGGTGAATATTAACACATTCACTCACACACTGTCTGCACTGGGCTCCCTGTGTGAAGCTTGTGATCAGAGATATATTATACAAACAGTGTCTATACTGAACTCCCTGTGTGAGGCATGTGATCAGGGTGAATATTTGCACACTCACTCACACACTCTCTGCCCATGGCTCCCTGTGTGAGGCCTATGATAAGGGTGAATGTTAACACACTCACTCACACACTGTCTACACTGGGCACCCTGTGTGAGTCCTGTGATCAGGGTGAATATTAACACTCTCTCACACACTTTCTGCAATGAGCTCCCTGTGTGAGGCCTATGATCAGGGTGTAATTCACGCACTCACTCACACAGTGTCTACACTGGACACCCTGTGTGTGGTCTGTGAACAGGGTGAATGTTAACACACTCACTTACACACTCTCTACACTGGGATCACTGTGTGAAGCCTGTGATCAGGGTGAATATTAACACATTAACTCACACAAATTCTACAATGGGCTCCCTGTGTGAGGACTGTGATCAGAGTGAATATTAACGCACTCACTCATACGCTGTCTACACCGGGCTCCCCGTGTAAGGCACTGTGATCAGGATCGATATTAACATGCTCACTCACACACTGTCTACACTGTGCTGCTATTTGAGGCAGATGATCAGGGTCAATATTAAGACATTCAATCACACACTGTCTGCACTGGGCTCCCTGTGTGAGGCCTGTGATCAGGGTGAATATTAACACACTCTCAAACACACGGTCTCCACTGGGCTCCCTGTGTGAGGGATTTCATCAGAGTACAAATTAACATACTCACTCAAACACTATCTACACTGGACTCCCTGTGTGACGCCTTTGATCAGGGT
The DNA here is from genome assembly GCF_044704955.1 of Pristiophorus japonicus. NCBI lineage: Eukaryota > Metazoa > Chordata > Chondrichthyes > Pristiophoridae > Pristiophorus > Pristiophorus japonicus. The sequence goes on along the minus strand of NC_092001.1, from coordinate 11,389,364 downwards.
GAATATTAACTCACTCACTCACACACTGTCTACACTGGGCTCCCTGTGTGAGGTCAGTGATCAGAGTGAATATTAGCACACTCACTCAAACACTGTCTACACTGGGCTCCCTGTGTTCGGCATATGATCAGGGTGAATATTAATATACTCACTCACACACTCTCTACACTGGGCTCCCTGTGTGAGGCCTGCAATCAGTATGAATATTAACACACTCACACACACACTGACTACACTGGGCTTCCTTTGTGATGCCTGTGATCAGGGTGAATATGAAAACATTCACTCACATACTGTCAACTCTGGGCTCCCTGTGTGAGGCAAGTGATCAGGATGAACATCAACACACTCACTCACACACTGAATGCATTGGACGCCCTATGTGAGGCCTTTAATCAGGGTGAATATTAACACACACACTCACACACTGTCTGCACAGGGCTCCCTGTGTGAGGCCAGTGATCAAGGTGCTTATTAACACACTCACTCACACAATGTCTATGCTGTGCTCCGTATGTGAGGCCTATGAACAGGGTGTATATTAACACAATCAATCACACACTGTCTACACTGGGCTCCCTGTGTGAGGCCTGTGATCAGTGTGAATATTAACACACTCTCAGACACTTTCTAAACTGGGCTCTCTGTGTGAGGCCTGTGATCAGGGTGAATAATAACACATTCACTCTTCAAATTCTACACTGGGCTCCCTGTGTGAGGACAGTGATCAGAGTGAATATTAACACAGTCACTCACACACTGTCCACACTGGGCTCCCCGTGTGAGGCATTGTGATAAGGGTGAACATTAACACACTCACTCAAACACGTCAACACTTGGCTCCCTGTGTGAGGCCTGTGATCAGGCTGAATATTAACACACTCACTCACACATTGTCCACACTGGGCTCCCTGTGTGAGGCCTGTGATCAAAGTGAATATTAACACATTCACTCACGCACTGTCAACACTGGGCTACATGTGTGAGGCCTGTGATCAGGGTGAATATTAACACATTCACTCACACACTGTCTGCACTGGGCTCCCTGTGTGAAGCTTGTGATCAGAGATATATTAACACAAACAATGTCTACACTGGACTCCCTGTGTGAGGCATGTGATCAGGGTGAATATTTGCACACTCACTCACACACTCTCTGCACATGGCTCCATGTGTGAGGCCTGTAATCAGGGTGAATATTAACACACTCACTCACACACTGTCTACATTGGGCCCCCTGTGTGAGGCCTGCTATAATGGTGAATATTAACAGACTCACTCAAACACTGACGACACTGGGCTCCCTTTGTGAGGCCTGTGATCAGGCTGAATATGAACACATTCAGTCACACACTGTGTGCACTGGACTCCCTGTGTGAGGCCTGTGATCAGAGTGAATATGCACACGCACACTCACACACTGTCTACACTGCGCTCCCTTTGTGAGGCCTGTGAGAAGGGTGAATATGAGCACACTCACTCACACACTCTCTACACTGGCATCACTGTGTGAAGCCTGTGATCAGGGTGAATATTAACACACTCAGTCACACAATGTCTATACTGTGCTCCATGTGTGAGGCCTATGATCAGTGTGAATATTAACACTCTCTGACACACTTTCTGCACTGAGCTCCCTGTGTGAGGCCTATGATCAGGGTGTAATTCACGCACTCACTCACACAATGTCTACACTGGACACCCTGTGTGTGGTCTGTGAACAGGGTGAATGTTAACATACTCACTCTCACCCTCTCTACACTGGGATCCCTGTGTGAAGCCTGTGATCAGGGTGAATATTAACACATTCACTCACACAAATTCTACAATGGGCTCCCTGTGTGAGGACTGTGATCAGAGTGAATATTAACGCACTCACTCATACGCTGTCTACACCGGGCTCCCCGTGTAAGTCACTGTGATCAGGATGAATATTAACATGCTCACTCACACACTGTCTACACTGTGCTGCTATTTGAGGCAGATGATCAGAGTCAATATTAAGACATTCAATCAGACACTGTCTGCACTGGGCTCCCTGTGTGAGGCCTGTGATCAGGCTGAATATTAACACACTCTCAAAGACACGGTCTCCACTAAGCTCCCTGTGTGAGGGATTTCATCAGAGTGCAAATTAACATACTCACTCAAACACGATCTACACTGGACTCCCTGTGTGACGCCTTTGATCAGGGTGAATATTAACTCACTCACTCACACAATGTCTACACTGGGCTCCCTGTGTGAGGTCAGTGATCAGAGTGAATATTAGCACACTCACTCAAACACTGTCTACACTGGGCTCCCTGTGTGAGGCCTATGATCATGGTGAATATTAATATACTCACTCACACACTCTCTGCACTGGGCTCCCTGTGTGAGGCCTGTGACCAGGTTGAATATTAACTCACGCACACACTTTCTACACTGGGCTCCCTGTGTGAGGCCTGTAATCAGTGTGAATAGTAATACACTCACACACACACTGACTACACTGGGCTTCCTTTGTGAGGCCTGTGATCAGGGTGAATATGAAAACATTCACTCACACACTGTCTACTCTGGGCTCCCTGTGTGAGGCCAGTGATCAGGATGAACATCAACACACTCACTCACACACTGAATGCATTGGACGCCCTATGTGAGGCCTTTAATCATGGTGAATATTAACACACACACTCACACACTGTCTGCACTGGGCTCCCTGTGTGAGGTCAGGGATCAGAGTGAATATTAGCACACTCACTCAAACACTGGCTACACTGGGCTCCCTTTGTGAGGTCTGTGACCAGGTTTGAATATTAACTCACGCACACTCTTTCTACACTGGGCTCCCTGTGTGAGGCCTGTAATCAGTGTGAATATTAACACACTCACACAAACACACTGACTACACTGGGCTTCCTTTGTGAGGCGTATGATCAGGGTGAATATGAAAACATTCACTCACACACTTTCTACTCTGGGCTCCCTGTGTGAGGCCAGTGATCAGGATGAACATCAACACACTCACTCACACACTGAATGCATTGGACGCCCTATGTGAGGCCTTTAATCAGGGTGAATATTAACACACACAATCACACACTGTCTCGCCTGCACTCCCTGTGTAAGGGCTGTAAGCAGGGTGAATATTAGCACACTGACTTATACACTCTCTGCACTGGGCTCCCTTTGTGAGATCTGCTATCATGATGAATATGAACGCACACTCACACAATGTCGACACTGTGCACCCGGTGTGAGGCCCATGATCATGGTGAATATTAACACAATCAATCACACACTGTCGACACTGGGCTCCCTGTGTGAGGCCTGTGATCAGTGTGAATATTAACACAATCAATCACACACTGTCTACACTGGGCTCCCTGTGTGAGGCCTGTGATCAGGGTGAATATTAACACACTCTCACACGCTGTCTACACTGGGCTCCCGGTGTGAGGCCTATGATCAGAGTGAATATTCACACACTCACTCACACACTGTCTACACTGGGCACCCTGTGTGAGTACTGTGAGCAGAGTGAATATAAACACACTAATTCACACACTGTCAACACTGGGCCCCCTGTGTGAGGCATTGTGATCTGGGTGAATATTAACACACTCACACACTGTCTGCACTGGGCTCCCTGTGTGAGGCCTGTGATCAGGGTGAATATTAACAGTCACTCTCTCACACACTGTCTACACTGGGCTCCCAGTGTGAAGCCTGTGATCACGGTGAAAATTAACACACTCACTCACACATTGCCTACACTGCGCTCTGTGTGTGAGGCCTGAATGTGAAATTATGTCGAAACACTGCCACCGCCACCATTGAAAATCTGAGGGTCATGTTTGCCACCCACGGCCTGCCTCACATACTGGTCAGTTACAAAGGTCCATGTTTCACTAGTGCCGAATTTAAACAATTTATGACCCACAATGGGATGAAATATTTCACGTCGGAACCGTTTAAACCAGCCTCGAATGGGCAGGCAGAGCGGGCAGTACAAAAAATCAAACAGAGCCTTCAGCGAGTCAGAGAAGCCTCACTCCAAACCCGCCTGTCCCGAGCAATGCTCAGCTATCGCACAATACCCCATTCGCTCACACTGGTGCCACCGGCTGAACTACTCATGAGAAGGACACTGAAAACCAGACTCTCGTTGGTTCACCCCGAACTTAATGATCAGGTAAAGAGCAGGCGGCAGCAACAAAATGTAGGCGATGGTCGTGCGACTGTGTCACGGGAAATTGATCTCAATGACCCTGTGTACGTTCTAAACTATGGACATGATCCCGAAGTGGATCGGCGGCACGGTGATAGTTAAAGAATGGAGCAGTGAGTTTGTCGTTAAATTAGACAATGGAAAAAGTTGCAGAAATCACCTGGACCAAACGAGGCTGCAGTTCTCAGACTGCACTGAGCAATGCACAGCAGACACCACCGTTTTCGATCCCCACAACACACACCCAAAGGATCAACGACACCACACCTGACCAGGAATCGAACCCATTACGCACAACATCCCAGCAAGGCCAGTCTCACCTAGCAGCCCTGCAGGGCCAACAACACGCCAACCGAGCAAGGGCACAGCTAACACACCAAACATACATTGTACAGAGGCGGTGAACCAGAGAAAGAAAGCCTCCCGCCCGCCTTACCTTCTAAATAGTTTTCCCTTTGACTTTGGGGGAAGAGATGCTGTTCCGCCACTAGGGAGTGCATCCCCTGAAGACCCAAGGGATCCCAGTATCCCTTGGGCGCACTGTATATAATGCGGCCCCTAAGGTCTGTTCCTCACTCTTGAGTGTCTTAACAAATACTGAGATCATTGTTACTTTCAGCTCACTGTGTGAAGTCCCATCTATGTTAGGAACACAATAAATTGGAAAATAAATGTGACCCCGGAAGCCAGAAAGATGAAATGCTGATTCCCATTCTGCCAAAAATTATTTTCACAATCATTTCTCTGACCGTAACTTCACAAAAGAAAAATTCCTTTCAAATTCATTAAACCCGAATTTTCACGCAGCTGAATCTTCTGAATCAGATGCGTCTCGTTGTGCCAACTCAATCCATGTCCCTTTGCAATATTGTGCGTCCATGTACACTATTAATGTGCCACTAACTTATATAATCACAGAATAAGGGAATGGTTACAGCACGGAAGAAGGCCATTCGGCTCATCGAGCCCATGCCAACTCTCAACAAGTCCCACCCGCCCTGTCATTTACCCGCAGCTGTGTATTTTGTTTTCCTTCAGATCTTTATCCAACTGCCTTTTGAAAGATAAGATTAAGTCTGCCTCCACCGCCTTTTAAAGCAGTATATTTCAGATTCGAACTGCTTGCTGCGAAATGGCCACCTTCAGTTCCCATCCATAAAGTCTGAGAAACACGGGTCAATTGCTGCCACACTCACAACCTTGTTAAATAAAGCCCCTTCATTCTATTGTCGGAACGCAAGCTCCTGAAATGTAGTCCAGCTGTTGAGGTTAAAGCTCTGTTTATGTTCCCAAGGCAACTTTTGCCACAGCGTTACTGTACAGTAGTGGTTATCATGTTCGCTTAACCCGTGAAGGATCCTTGGTTCAAAACCGGGTGGAAACATTTTGCAAACGAGTTCAATTAATGATTAGAACAAATTGAATAATTCATATTCGTGGTACACAGAATGCAGTGTCTCATGACTCTGTTGCATTTGTTGATTTCACTCTTCAATTCTGTACGCACTGAAACTCTACACAGTGTTTCTCACTCCTTCCCGCTTCTCGCCCTGATGGTGGAGAAACGCCACCTCAAAGCTTCACAGTCCGTGCCTTCAGTTCAACTGTGAGAGATTATTAAAGGATCCTGCCGCGCCACCTCGCTTCACAACAGAAAATCAAAGCCACAAACAAACCCATCGACTAATCGCTCTTCCCAAGCACCTGAGTGAGTGAGGGCGGGACAAGCCCCAACATTCCGGTCCCGCACTCTTCAATCAGCCGCTGCCGGCAGAAAGCGACAAATGCAGCATCAACACTGGTTTACCGCCCTTCACTGGGCGACAAAATGCCACGGTTCGAACCAAAACTCCCCGTATACCGAACAGCAGCCTTATAATACTCTTAATCTCAGGTTCGTGAGTTCGAGCCCCAGCTTGCACGAACATTTTTTCATTTGTAACAACATTAATTAGCTTATCGTCTCGTTTTGCATCATGAAAGTAATGCTAACCGATAATTAAAAAGTCATAGCAGTTTACAGCATGGAAGGAGTCCTTTTCGGCACATCGTACCCGCACCATCCAATAAATGTCCCGTTTTCGGTGTGTAACCCTTCACCTTCCGGCATTTCAAATGCACATCCAAGAACGTTTTAAATGTGGTGAGGGTTTCTGCATCCACCACACTTTCAGGCAGTGAGTTCCAGACTCCACAAACATATGGACGAAGAATGTTCCAACCAAATCCCATTTAACCCTTATACTAATTACTATTAATTTATGCCCCCTGGTTGCTGACCCCTCTACTGTGGGTAATAGGTCCTTTGATCAACAATATCTAGGCCCCTCCTAATTTTATACACCTCAATGCTGTCGCCCATCAGCCTCCTCTGTTCCAAGGAAAGCAACACCAAGCCTATTCATTCTGTCCTCATAGCAAAGTTGCTCCACATCGCAGCAATATCTACGTAAATCTCGTCTGTAGCATCTCCAATGCAATCACGTCCTTCCTTCAATGAGGTGTCCAGAACTGCAGGCAGTACTCCAGCTGTGGCCTAACCAGAATTGTATACATTTCCAGCATAACCCACTTTCTCTTCTATTCCATGCCTCTGCCACTAAATGCAACGATTCCATATGCCTTCTTAACCAACTTATCCAACGAGCCAGCTACCTTCAAGGATCTGTGCACATGCAATCCCAGTTCCCTTTATTCCTCTACAATTCTCAATGTCCTACCTGTTGAAGTGTATTCCCTTTCCGTGTTATCCCTCACAAAAGCAACGATCTCACATATCTCTGAATTAAATTCCATTTGCCACTATTCTGCCCACCTTACAGTTGATTGACATTTTCCTGCAATCTCCAACTTTCTTCTTCATTATCATCCGCACTGCCTATTTTACTGTCACATGAAAACTTCTCAATCATAACCCCTATATTCAAGTTTAGATCATTGATAAATACCATAAAAATCAAAGGACCTAGCACTGAACACAGCGGCACACAACTGGAACATCCTTCTGTTCCCAAGAACACCCATCAAATATTACTCTTTGCTTCCTGCCTCTAAGCCAAATTTGGATCCAATTTGCCACTTCGCTCTTGATCCCATGGGCTTTTACTTTCATGGCCATTCTCCTCCGTGGGACTTTAGCGAAAGCATTAATAAAATCCATATAGACTTCATCGTAGGCACTGCTTCACCGAGCCACCTGGTAACCTCCTCCAAAAATGCAATCAAGTTAGACAAACGCCACCATTGATTAACAAATCGTGCTGACAGTCCTGATTAACCAGTGCCTTTGGAAATGTCTAAAATGTGTAATCGTTAAATGTTATCCTGTTTTACGGACAACAATTATTCATTAACTGATGATCTTCATTTGCACAACTGAAGAAATGTTAACTGAAAGAGCGTCCTCAATTTAATAATTTGTCTGTGCTCTGCAATTTACATCTGAAACCATTTTAGACACTGTGCTTTCGTGGCCTGCTTCAAAATGTTCATTGTGGTAACAATACATGAGACTGGGGATACAGTGAGATAGACTGTAGAGCAAGAGAGTGGTTAATGTGAAACAGCAAATAAAATATACATTCTGGAAGAATAACATCGAAAAGAAATGTACCGCCAACATCATGAAAGAAGATTGAATGCTGAGTCCCTTTCAGCAGAAAATTCCTTTCCCAAACATTTCTTTGGTCGAAACTTCACTAAACAAAAATGATGCATTTAAAGTCATTAAACCCGAATTTTCGCACAGCCGAATCTTCTGAATCAGATGTCCCTCGTTGTGGCTGCTCAATCCATGTCCCTTTGCAATATTATGCTTCCATACACACTATTAAATGTGGCACTAACTTATAGAATCATAGAAGAAGGGAATGGTTACAGCACGGAAGAAGGCCATTCGGCCTGTCGAGCCCATGCGAACTCTCAACCCAGATCCCCATCATTTACCCGCAGCTGTGCCATTTGTTTTCCTTCGGATAACTATCCAACTCCGTTTTGAAAGATAAGATTGAGCCTGCGTCCACCGCCCTTTGAAGCAGTGTAGTCAAGATTCTAGCCACATGCTGAGGGATGGCCACTGCTGTTCCTATGTATAAAGACAGAGAAAAACGGGATCCATTCCTGCCCAACTCACAACCTTGCTAAATACAGCACCGTCATTCAATACTCATAACGCAAGCTCCTCAAGTGTGGTCCAGCTGTTGGGATTAAAGCTCAGGTTATGTTTCCAACGATACTTGCCCCACAGCGTTTCAGTAGTGTAGTGGTTATCACATTTGCTTCATAGTCAAAAGACCCCGGTTCGATACCTCGCGAGAATATTTTCCAAACGTGTTCAATTAATGATTGGAAAAAGTTGAATAATTCATATTAGTGGTTCAATTTTAACAGAGTGCTGTGTCTCACGACCCTGTTGCATTTGTTGATTTCTCTGTACAATTCTGTCCGCTCTCAAGCTCTCGATCGTGTCTCTCACTCCCTCCTGCTTCCAGCCCTAATGGTGAAGAAATCCCATCTCAAATCTGCACATTCCAGGCATTCCGTTCAGCTGTGAGAGATTATTAAAGGATCTTGCCGCGCCGCCTCGCTTCACTGCAGAAAATCAAAGCCACAAACAAACCCATCAACTAATCGCTCTGCCCCAGATCCAGAGTAAGTGAGGACCAGGAGAAGCCACAACATTTCCCCACTCTCCAATCAGCCGCTGCCGGCGGAAAGCGGCGAATTAAGCATCAAACAGCGGTTTACCGCCCTTCACGGTTCGAGACAAAGCTCCCCGTACAAAGAAGAGAAAACTCTTAAGCTCAGGTTCCTGAGTTCGAGCACCAGCTTGCACGAACATTCTTTCGCTGGAATCACCATAAAATAGCCGATCGCCTGAAGAAAGTAATCCTGTCTGATAATTAAATTAGCATAGGAATTTACAGCATGGAAGGAATCATTTTCGGTCCATCATGTCCGCACCGGCCGAAAAATGTCCAGTTTTTGGTGTGTAACCCAGCACCTTACGGCATTTCAAGTGCACATCCAAGTACTTTTTAAAAGTAGTGAGGTGTCTGCCTCCACAACACGTTCCAGCAGTCAGTTCCAGACCCCCACAAAGATCTGGATGAAGAAAGTACCCTTCAAATCCCCATTACCCCTATACTAATTACTATTAATTTATGTGGCTTGGTTGTTGACCACTCCACTACGTGAAATATGACTTTTTTCCATAATATCGAGGTACCTCCTAATTTCATACATCTCAATGCTGTCGCCCATAAGCTTCCTCTGTTCCAAGCAAAACAATCCCAGGCTATGCAATCTGTCGTCATAGAAAAATTGCTCCACTCCCGGCAACATCTACATAAATCTCGACTGTCCCCTCTTCAGCGCAATCACGTCCTTCCTTCAATACGGTGACCAGAACTGCACGCAGTACTCCAGCAATAGCCTAACAATAATTTTATACAGTTCTAGCAGAACCTATTTGATGTTCTGTTCCATGCCTCTGCGAATAAATGCAACGATTCCATATGCCTTCTGAACCAACTTATCCAACAAGCCAGCTACCTTCAGGGATGTGTGGACATGCAATCCCAGTCACCTTTGCTCCTCTAAACTACTGAATGTCCTACCAGTTGATGTGTATTCCCTTTCTTTGTTACCCCACCATAAATGCACGATCTCACACGTCTCTGGATTAAATTCCAGTTGCCACTGTTCTGCCCACCTTCACATTTGATGAATATCATCATGCAATCTCCTGCTTTCTGCTTCATTAGCAAATACACTGCCTATTCTATTATCACATGAAAACTTCTTAATCATAACCCCTATATTCAAGATTTGATCATTGATAAATACCATAAAAAGCAATGGACCGAGCACTGAAAACTGCGGTACACCACTGGAAGCATTCCTTCCAGTCACAAAAGCACCCATCAAACATTACCCTTTGCTTCCTGTCTCTGAGTCAAATTTGGATACAATTAGCCACTTCTCTCTTGATTCCATAGGCTTTTACTTCCATGAACAATCTGCCATGTGGGACTTTAGCGAATGCATTAATAATATCCATATACACTACATTATAGGCACTAATTCATCGACACACTTGGTGGCCTCCTCCAAAAATGCATTCAAGTTATACAAACGCGACCCTTCCTTAAAAAATCGTGCAGACTGACCTGATTAACCAGTGTCTTTCGAAATGAAGCAAATGAATAATCGTCAAATGTTATCCTGTTTCACGGGAAGATGTCATTACTTAACTGATGATCTTCATTTGCTCAACTAAAGAAATGTTAACTGAAGGAGTGTCCTTCATTGCATAATTTTCTGTGCTCTGCAATTTACCTCTGAAACCATAAATCATGTTAGACACTGTGCTTTAGTGAATTGCTTCATCACTTTCATTGCTGCCAACATGTACATTGGACTGGGGAAACAGTGAGATCGACTGCAGAGCAAGGTACTGGTTATTGTGAAACAGCAAAGAAATATACATTCTGAAAGAATAACATTGAAAAGAAATGTGACGCCAACAGCCAGAAAGAAGATAAAATTCTGAATCCCTTTATGCAAAAAATTCATTTCCCAAAATTTTCTCTGACCGAAACTTCACAAAACAAAAATTATGCTTTTATGGTTACTAAATCCGAATTTGCGCGCACCCGAATCTTCTGAAACGGATGCCTCTAGTTGTGCCGACTCAAGCCACGTCACTTTGCAATATTCTGCTTCCATCCACACTATTAAATGTGCCACAAAATGATATATTTGCAGTATAATGGTATGATTACTGCATTAAGAATACCATTCGGCTGGTCGACCCAATGCTAGCTATCAACGAGCCCCACTCCCCTGTCGTGGATTTTTTTTCTGCAGATACACATCCTACTCCCTTTTGAATAATAAGATTGATCGCTTTTTAAGAAAGGATGGAGAGAGAAAACGGGTAATTATGCATCAGTAGTCATTGAAAATGTGGGAATTAATTATTAAAAATGAAATAGCAGCATATTTCAAAGGAAGTGAAGGGATTGGTCCAAGTCAGCTTGGATTTTGAAATGGAAATCCAGCTTGGTAAATCTTCTGGAATGTTTTGTGGATGTAACTGGTAGAGTGGACAAGGGATAACCAGAGGACGTGGTGCATTTGGACTTTGAACATGCTTTTGTCAGAGTCCCACACAAGAGATGGATGTGCAAAATTAAAGCACATGTTACTGAGGAATATGTACTGACGTGGTTAGAGAATTACTTTGCAGGCAGGAAGAAGATCGTCGGGATAAATGGGTCCTTTTCAGAATGGCAGGCAGTGACCAGTACGCTACCAGAGGGCAAAGTGTTGGACCCCAACTATGTACAATGTACATTGATGATTTGGAGGAGGGAATTGAGTGTAATATCTCCAAGTTTGCAGATGACACGAAGCTTGGCGATAGTGAGCTGTGAGGAGGCTGCTAAAAGGCTGCATGTTGAATTGGACAGGTTTGTTGAACGGGCAAACACATGACAGTTGCAGTATAATGTGGATAAATGTGAGGTTAGCCATTTTGATGGCAGAAATACGAAGGCAAAATGTTATCTGAATGGCGGCAGATTAGATAAATGGGAGGTGCAGCGAGAGCTGGTAACATGGTTCATCAGTCATTGCAAGCTGGCATGCAGGTTAAGCAGGTGGTGAAGAAGGCAAATGGTATGTTGGCCTTCATAGCTAGGGGATTTGAGCATAGGAGCAGGGAGGTCTGACTGCAGTAGTACATGGCCTTAGTGAGGCCTCACTTGGAATATTGTGTTAATTTCTGCTCTCCTAATCTTAGAAATGACATTCTTGCTCGTGAGGTAGTGTAGCGAAGGTTCATGAGACTGCTTCCCTTGGATGGTAGGACTGACATACGAGGAGAGACTGGATCGACTGTGTTTGTCTTCACTGGGGTTTAGAAGGATGAGAGTGGATCTCATAGAAACAGATGAAATTCTGACGGAACTGGAGAGGTTAGGTGCAGGAAGAATGCTCCCGATGTTGGGGAAGTCCAGAACCAGGGAACACAGTCTAAGGATAAGAATTTGGACTGAAATTATGGAGATACTTCTTCACTAAGAGAGTTGTCAACCTCTGAAATTACCTACGCAGAGAGTTGTTGAAGCCATTTCATTGCATATATTCAAGAGGGAGTTAGTTATGGCATAACGCCTAAATGGATCAAGGGGTATGGAGAGAAAGCAGAAAATGGTACTGAGGTGAAGGATCAGTCATGATGTTAGTGAATGGAAGTGCAGGCTAGAAGAGCCGAATGGCCTATTCCTGCACCTATTTTCTATGTTTCTATGTTTCTTCTTTTCAATTCAGATGTTTCATAGCATTCATGCATGAGCTGACAGAAATCAATAAGCTGTTGTCTGTCGCTCTTTGACGAAAGAGAGAACCAGCTGCTATATCACTACGGCCATGCCAGTCTGAAAATATCTACACTCGGAGGCGAGGCAGACTAAATCCTGATAAGTAGTTGGAAGTGAGACCGACTGTAAAGACCAGATGCTGTAGACCTTTGCTGCCACCACAGGCTGCTCACAACATTCACACTGGCTTCAACCAAACAACAAAGAGTTAGCTTCTCCACCCTTCATTCAATTTCTCTCTTACCCTCTCCTTATTTTTTCAAATCTTTGCTGCCCATTCTCCGGCTGCCATAGAAGTCAAGTGGGTCCACACAAAACCAAACAGAAAACACAGGAACAAAGTAACCGAGCAAAACAACACATGCAAACCATTAAGTACTTGTCATCGAAAGCATCCACAATCAAACTGAGACATTGTGCGAAAATTACCACATCGTAACTTATTTCTTCAACAAAGTAGGGACAGGTCTGATTAGTACTTGGATAGGAGTCTTAACACCAGGTGGACTAGGCTTTTCCATATAATGATGCTTCTCGCTGCATTAATTCAGCACTCCATTTGAAGTTCAATCCTGCGCTTTCAACAACTCTCCTTCTCGCTCTCGCTCTCCCGCTCGCTCCCTCTCTCTCTCTCTCTCGCTCTCTCTCTCTCTCTCTCTCTTTCTCACTCTCTCTCTATCTCTCTCTCTCTTTCTCTATCTCTCTCTCTCTATCTCTCTCTCTCTCTATCTCTCTCTCTCTATTTCTCTCTATCTCTCTCTCTATCTCTCTATTTCTCTCTCTCTAATAGGCTCAGGACTGATTTGTAATTGCAATGAAGGCTCGGGCTTATACATTCTGTATACTGGCGAGAGATGGCGCGAAAATAGACAGAAAACAAGGAGGGAAGGCAGGTAAAAGGAAACGTAAGCAGTACCACTTGCTTCCGAGCTGTTCGATTGCATTCAAGTATGAGCTGACACAAAGTAATAAGCTGCTGACTGTCGTTATATGTGTAAAGAGAGTTCCAGCTGTTCGATACCTACGGCCATGCGAGTCTGAAAAAGTCTGATTTCCAATGCGAAGCAGTGTAAAGCCTGGTTATTACTTGGAAGTGAGACCGACTGGGAATATCAGGTGCTGGAGACACTTGCTGCTACCACAGGATGCTGGCAACATTCCCACTGATATCAAACAATCAACGCGCTCTTTGCGTCTCCCTCCTGCATTCTATTTCTCTCTCACCCTCTGCCCTTATTTTTCAAAATCTTTGCTGCTCATTCTCCTGCTGCCATTGAAAGTCAAAAGGGTCCGCACACAACTAAACAAAAAATAAAGCAAAAAAATAACAGAGCAAAACAACACACCCAAACCAGTAAGTCTTTGTGATCCAAACCATCCTAGATCAAAGTCAGACATTGAGCTATAACTCCAGATCGCAGCTCATTTCTGCAACAAAATAGGGACAGGTCTGATTTATACTTGGATAAGATTCTTAATACCAGGTGCTGGGCTTTTCCTATTAGTCGAGGTTGTCGCTGCCTTCATTGAGCGCTCTATTTGCTGTTGTTTCTTCCGCTTTTTCTACAACTCTCGTTCTCTCTCTCTCTCTCTCTCTCTCTCTCTCTCTCTCTCTCTCCCTCTCTCTCTCTCTATCTCTCTCTCTCTCTCTCTCTCACTCTCTGTCTAATAGCTTGATTTGTTCTTAGCAATGGAGGCTCTGGCTTCAACATTGAGTGTGTGTTAGCGAGAGATGGCGCGAAGAGAGATTTGAAACAAGGTGGGAAGGTAGGTAAAGGAAATGTAAGAAGTACAAATGCTTCCGAGCTGTTAAGTAGCATTCTTGTCTGAGCTGGCAGAAAGCAGTAAGCAGCTGTCTGTCGCTCTTTGAATAAAGAGATAGCCAGATGTTACATCGCTCCGGCCATGCAAGTCTGAAAATGTTTGATCTCGGATGCGGAGCAGAATAATGCCTGATTTGTACTTGGAAGGGAGACCGACTGCACATACCAGGTGCTGTAGACGTTTGTTGTCTCCACAGGCTGCTCGCAACTTTCATATTGCCGTCAAACAATCAATCAGCTGTTCCCTTCTCGCTGCTGCGTTAAATTTCTCTCCCACCCTCTCCCTTTTTTTTTCCAAATCTTTGCTGCTCATTCTCCAGCTGCAACCCAACGTCAAGAGGGTCCACACACAACTAAACAAAAAACACAGCAACAAAATAATCGAGCAATACATCACACCCAAACCTGTAAGTCCTTGTCATGCAAAGCATCCTAGATCAAAACGGTTTATTCTGTCCCTGGCCGAAGCGACCCAGTACCGCCCGCTGGCCGAAGGCCCATCGCCCAATCAGATCCATGATCAACATAAACATTGCCCCAAAACAGAAGGGGCAGGAGAAGCAGTTCCACAAAAGTTAATGCCGCGGATCTTAGAGAGCAAGCTAAGAGAGCATTATACAGCCAGCGCCTCACAGCCAATCAGGTGTGCCTTGATGACACGGAGATGCTGAATCCCCATCGCGCTTGGTCTGCCCTCCAGGCCTCTATAACCTGTGCCTGTGAAGAGACACTTCATCACTCAACCAGAAAACATCAAGACAGGTTGATGAAAATGATCAGGAAATCGAAGAATAAATAAATTGCAAGCGCAATACATTTTTGAGCATCAAGCAACAGCCCAACTCGTGAGCTGCAAAACAGCATTACAAACGGTTCAAGGCTCAGGTGCAACAAAACACCCGGGACCGAAAGAACAGGTGCTGGATGGAGAAAGCACAGGAGATACAACAACACGTCGACAGCCACGATATGCGATGAATCTTCGCTGTAGTCAAGCCACCTACGGACCAAACTCTGAAGGCTCCAACCCACTCCTGGCCAAGAACGAGGAAACACTCATCAAGGATACCGAGGCTGTCAGGGCCCGATGGAAGAGGCATTTTTAATATCTCCTCAATCGAGACTCTGCCTTTGACTCGAGTGTTCTCGATTCCATCCCGCAGCATGCAACCCACTGTCAACTCAGTGAAACTCCAACCTTGCACGAGGTAGGCAAAACCATAAAACAGCTTAAGAATAAAAAAGTCTACGAGTGTGGATGGAATCTATGCTGAGGCGCTAAAATAAGGTGGAGAGGCGCTGTTGGCGCGGATACATGAACTCATCTCTCTCATCTGGAGGGAGGAGAGCATGCCTGGAGATCTGAGAGATGCAGTGATTGTGACCATTTTTAAAGGGAGAGAAAAGTTCGACTGTGGCAACGACAGGGGAATCTCCCTGCTTTCATCCACTGGGAATGTTGTCGCTCGAGTTCTCCTCAATCATCTTCTCACTGTGGCTGAGGAGCTCATCCCGGAATCACAATGCGGATTTCATCCCCTACGGGGCACAACAGGCATGATCGTTGCAGCGCGCCAGTTGCAGGAAAACTGCAGTGAGCAGCGTCAACCCTTATACATGGCCTTTTTCTATCTTACAAAGGCCTTTGACACTGTCAACCATGAGGGTTTTTGGAGCGTCCGCCTCCGTTTCGGATGGCCCCAAAAGTTGGTCAACATCCTTTGCTTGCTTCACGATAACATACAAACCGTGCTCCTTACCAAAGGATCCATTACAGCCGGAATCCACGACCGCACCGAGGTCAAACAGGGCTGTGTAATCGCTGCAAACCTCTTTTCAATCTTCCTCCCCGCAATGCTCCACCTCTCAATCAACAAGCACCCCGCTGGAGAAGAATTAAACTACAGAAGCCGTGGGAAGCTGGTTAAGCGACGCTGCGTCCAGACCAGGTCCAAGGTCACCCCAAACTCTGTTATTCAACTGCAGTATGTGGATGATGCCTGATACTGTGCACATTCAGAGGCTAAACTCCAGGATATAGTCAATGTATTCACTGAGGCATATTGAAACATGAGCCTGACGGTTAACATCCGTGAGACAAAGGTCCTTCTCCAGCCTGTCATCGCCACACAGCACAGCCCTCCAATCATCAAGATCCATGGCGCGGCACTGGACAAAGTGGATAATTTCCTACATCTCGGGAGTCTCTTATCAACAAAGGCAGACATTGATGTGGAGATTCAGCGTCGCCTTCAGTGCAACAGCGCAGCCTTCGGCTGCCTGCGGAAAAAGAGTGTATGAAGACCAGGTCCTCAAATCTAACATTAATCTCATGGTCTACAGCGCTGCAGTAATAACCGCCTTCCTGTATGGGGCAGAGGTATTAACGATGTACAGAAGGCACCTCAAACCGCTGAAGATATTTCACCAACGATGACTCTGCAAGATCCTGCAAAGATCCTGGGAGGTCAGGCGCACCAACGTAAGTGTCCACGGCCAGGCTAACTTCCCCAGTATTGAAGCACTGACCACACTCAGGCAGCTTCACTGGGCAGGACACATAGTATGCCTGTAGAATATAAGACACCCGATTCAAATGCTTTATGCCGAGCTCCTTCACGGTAAACGGGCCAAAAGACGACAATGGAAACGTTATAAGGACACCCTCCAAGACTCGCTGGTAAAGTGCGACTTCACCACTGACATTTGGGAGGCCCTGGCCGGAGACTGCCCGAGGTGGAGATGGTCCATCCGGGATTGAGCTTTTCGAATCTCAACGCAAAAGAGCATGAAGAGGCCAAGTGCAGGCAGCTCAAGGAGCGCGTGGCAAATGAGCCCCACCGAACCCTTCCCTCGACGAATGTCTGTACCACCTGTAACAGGGTCTGTGGCTCTCGTATCAGCCTGTTCAGCCATCAAAGAGCTCACTTTTGGAATGGAAACAAGTCCTCCTCGATTACAAGGGACAGGCTTTGATTGATTGATTGAGATCAATCTGAGACATTGCGCTATTACTGCCACATTGCAGCTCATTTCTTCAACAAGATCTGGACAGGTCTGATTAGTACTTAGATAGGAGATCTAATTCGAGGTATACTCGGCTTGGAGGTTGTCACTGCATTCATTCAGCATTCCATTTGCTGTTCGTACCTGCGCTTTCAACAACTCTCTCTCGCTCTCGCTCTCCAATAGACAGGTCTGATTTGTACACAGCAATGTTGGCTCGGGTTAATAGTTTGTGTGTGTGTTAGCGAGAGATGGTTCGAAGAGAGATAGAAAAGAAGATGGTAAGGCAGGTAAAATGAAATGTAAGAAGTACAAATGCTTCCAAGCTGCTTGATCGCAAATGGCTGTTTGATAGCGTCCATGTATCAGCTGACAGAAAGCTATAAGCAGCTGTCTGTGCCTCTCTCAGTAAAAAGAGAGCCAACGGTTACAGATGTACGGCCACACTACTCTGAAAAATTCTGATCTCATCAGATTTCGAATACAATGCAGAGTCGGGCCTGGTTAGTAATTGGAAGGGAGACCGCCTGGGAATACGAGGTGCAGGAGGCATTTGCTTCCACCACAGGCCTCTCATGGTTCTGCACACAAACTGCCGATAATCCATCAACAACCTTTTTGCTGCTCTTTCTTACTCAGTTTCCTTACACCATTTCTTTTCGGCACCTTCTCCTGCTGCTATACAAATGCAAGGGAGTCGACACAGGGGGCTAAGGAATGCAGAAGATGAAAATAAGATAGCAAAAAGCCACATGCTGGCGGAGGGGCACCAGGACGCAGCAGCAGAGAGGAGAGACAAGGTGCATCGGAACTCGGAGGGACAAATAGCTACAGAACAAAGAATAATGTAGGAAGAGGGGCAATTCAATGTCGGAAAAAAGCAAAGCAAATTGACATGCTACTTGAATGCATGTGTGTCACAAACTAGATTGACGAGTTGCAGGTGCCACTTGCACATGGGGATCTGAAATGTGGCAAGAACAGAGATCTGGCTTAAAATTGGAAAGGATTGGAAATTAAACAATCGTGGCGATTTGGAGGCGGTGGAAGTTTTTTTGGGGTGAGCTCAGATTTGGGGATCGGGAGGTTTGCGGGAGAGCGATTTAAGGGGGTGAGAGATTTCGAGATTGGCGAGCGTGAGATTTGCGAATAAATTAATGAGTGATTTGGGGGTGATTGAGGGAATGGTGAAAGTCAGGTACTTTTGCAGCTTGAGGCAAGGTAATGAAGGTGGTAGGGCTTTGTAATTTTTTTTGTATGAGAGGAGAGCAGCATGAGGTGTGGGTGGTGTAAGGAAAATGGTGAAATGAAAATTGAATGCTGATTACTTGTGTGAATGCATGGAATGAGAAAATGAAATAAAGATCAGCCGTATGTCCATTTAAGTAAAGAGATAGCCAGCGTGGTGATGCCAACGTCCACACTAGTCTGGAAACGCCTGATCTCGAAAACTAAGCAGATTCAGACGTGCCGAGTAGTTGGATGGGAGACGGCATGTGAATATCAGATGCAGTCGGCTATTGCTACCACCACAAGCCGCACATGGTTCTGCATGCACACTGACCGTAATCCATGAGCAACCGTTCTGCTGCTCTCCCTCTCTCACATTTCATTCGTGCAATTTCTTCTGCTGCAATACAAATGCAAGGGGGTCGAGGCAGAACAACAAAACAAAATAGCAAAAAACCACATCGGGGGCGGATGGGCAAAAGCGAGGAGACCCAAGGTGAATCGAAACCTGGGAGGGATAAATAGCAACAGAACAAAGAATAGTGCAGGAAGAGCAGCAATTAAATGCAGGAAAAAAGCAAAGGCAACTCGCATGCTGTTGGAATGCATGCGTGTTAATGTGATGAATGTTACAAATCAGATCAGCGTGTTGCAGGCATCACTTGCCACATGGGGTTATGAAATGTTGCTCTAACTGAGACCTGGATTAAAGATGGGTAGGATTTGAAATTAAACAAACTTGGTGATTTGGGTCGGTGCAACCTTTTCTCAGCGGGAGGAGAGATATGGGCAAGGTGAGATTTGGGGGGAGAGCGATTTGATCTGTTGAGAGATTTCGAGTTTGGAGAGCGTGATATTTGGGGGTGAGTGAGTGAGTGATTTGGGGGTGAGCGAAGGATTGTTGACAGTCAGGTACTTTTGAAGCTTGAGGCAAGGCAATGAAGGAGGTAGGGCTTGGAGTTTGTTTGTGTTGGAGGCAGAGGAGCAAGAGGTTGGGATGGCGGAAGGAAAATGCTGAAATGAAAAGTGAGTGCTGATTACTTGTATGAATGCATAGAATGAGAAAAATAAATGAAGTACAGCCATACTTCCGTTTAAGTAATTAGAAAGCCAGTCTTGTGATACATATGGCCACACTAGTCTGAAAATGCCCGATGTTGTCTGATCTTCGAACTAAGCAGATTCATACCTTGGTGGGTACTTGAATGGTAAACCGCATGTTAAGACCAGGTGCAGAAGGCTTCTGCTGCCGCCGAGGTCCGCTCATGGATCTGCACACACACTGCCGTTCATCCATCAACAACCTCTTTGCTGCTCTCTCTCTAACTTTCCTTTCCCCATTTCTTTCTTGCACATTCACCTGCTGCTACACAAATGCAAGAGTGTCGACGTAGGGGCGAAAGAACACAGAACAAAAATATGATTGTAAAAACCATACGCTTGTGAAGGGGCACCAGTACGCAGCAGCAGAGAGGAAAGACCAGGTGCATAGAAAACTGGGAGGGATAAACAGCAACAGAAGAAAGAATAGTGTAGGAAGAGCAGCAATTCAATGCAGGAAAAAAGCAAAGCCATCTGGCATACTGCTGGAAGCATGTTGGTTAATGTGAGGAGTGTTACAAATCAGATTGATGAGTTGCAGGCGCCACTTGCCACATAGGGTTTTGAAATGTGGCTATGCCAGAGATCTGGCTTAAAAATGGGTCGGATTGGAAACTAAACAATCCTTGCGATTTGGGGGCGGTGGATGCTTTTTTGGGGGAGGAGAGATTTGGAGAAGGGGAGATGTGGGGGGAGAGCGATTTGAGGGGGTGAGAGATTTCGAGGTTGGCGAGTGTGAGATGTGGGGGTGAGTGAGTGAGTGATATGGAGGTGAGTGAGCGAATGGTGAAAGTCAAGTAGTTTTGAAGCTTGACGCAAGTCAATGAAGGGGGTAGGGCTTGTACCTTGTTTGTGTGGGGGCAGAGCAGCAGGAGGTGGGTGTGGCGGAAGGAAAATGGTGAAAGGAAAGTTGAGTGCTGATTGTTTGTACGAATGCTTAGAAATGAAGAGCAGCCAGATTTCCGTTGAAGTAACGAGTTAAGCCCATGTGCTAATGGCTATGGCCACACTAGTCTGAAAACGCCCGATCTCATCTGAATTCGGAACCTACGCAGAGTCAGGCCTGATTAGTATTTGGATTGGAGACCGCCTGGGAACGCCAGATTCAGTAGGCTTTTGATGCCACCACAGTCTCTGTCGGCTGCCTGAATCCTTCACCAAATGAATTTCAGATTGAAATCATCTTTAACATCGCTTCTCGCCGCCAAATGTGATGCATTCACAGAGCCCAAGCACACACAGCTTTCTAACGTGGCAGGCAGCTCTGGGCTGTCTCTGGAACATTCTGGTTCTGTTTAATTAAGGGATCAAGGGGTATGGAGAGAAAGCAGGAAAGCGGTACTGAGGTGGACATTCAGCCATGATCTTATTGAATGGTGGTGCAGACTCGAAGGGCCGAATGACCCATTCCTGCACCTATTTTCTATGTTTCTATGTATTGCTCGGTTAAGTTGTTGCTCTGTTTTTTAGAAGCTTGTGTGTGGACCCTCTTGACTTTCGATGGCAGCAGGACAAGGAGCAGCAAGTCTTAGCATAATAAAGAGAGCGGGTGTGAGAGAACTTAAATGCAGGAGGGAAAAGTAAAAAGCTTGTTGATTGGCTGACGGCAGTGTGAATGTTGAGAGCAGCCTGTGGTGGCACCGAATGTGAACTGCATCTGGTATTCCAAATCGGTGTCCCTTCCAAGTACTAAGCAGTCATTACACTGCTTCGCATTCGAGATCAGACCTTTTCGGATACGTATGGCCGCAGGTATCTAACAGTTGGTTCTCTCTTTAAATAAAGAGCCACAGACAGCTGCTTATTGCTTTTCCTCGTCTTCCCACCATCTTTTCTCTCTCACTTCCCTCCTTCTCTCGCGAACACACAAACAAACTATAAGCCCGAGCCAGCAATGCTAATTACAAATCAGGCCTGTGCCTAGTGGAGAGAGAGAGAGCGGAACGGAGATAGAGAGCGAGAGAGAGAGAGAGAGAAAGAGAGAGAGAAAGAGAGAGAGAGAGAGAAAGAGCAAGAGCGAGAAAGAGACGGAGAGCGATAGCGAGAGCGACAGAAAGACAGAGAGAGTTGTAGAAAGCAAGTGAACGAACATCAAATGGATTGCTGAATCAAGGCAGCCACAATCTCGACTAATAGAAAAAGCCTAGCACACGTGATATTAAGACTCCAACCAAGAACTAATCAGAATTGTCCCTACTTTGTTGCAAAAAAGAGCTACGATGTGGTAGTTATAGCGCAATGTCTGAGTTTGATCTAAGATGTTTTGGATGACAACGATTACTTGTTTGGGTGTGTTGTTTTGATCGGTTATTTTGTTGCATTGTTTTTTGGTTGGTTTTGTGTGGAACCCCTTGAATATCTATGGCAGCAGGAGAATGAACAGCAAATATTTGGAAAAATAAAGGGAAAGGGTTAAAGAGAAACTGAAAGTCGGAGCGAGAAGCGAACAGTTTGTTGATTGGTTGTGGCGAGTAATCTGAATGTGGCGAGTAATCTGTGGTGCTACCAAATGTCTACAACACCTGGTATTCCCAATCCATCACCCTTCCAAATGCTAACCAGGCATTATTCTGCATCAACATCCAAGATTAGAGGAGATTGGAGAATTTCAGACTAGTATGGCTGTAGTTATAGAACAGCTGGCTCTCTCTTTACTTAAAGAGCCATAGACAGCTTCTTACTGCTTTCTGTCAGCTGAATGCTATCAAACAGGTCAGAAGCATTTGTACTTCTTACATTTCCTTATACATGCCTTACATCTTGTTTTATTCTCGGTTCACGCCATCTCTGGCTAACACACTTGAACTAAAAACCCGAGCCACCATTGCTAAATACAAATCAACCCTCTGCCTATTAGAGAGAGCGAGAGTGTGAGCGAGAGCGAGCGAGAGAGATAGCGAAAGAGAGTGCGAGAGAGAGAGTTGTAGAAAAAAATGCATGATCGAAAAGCAAATGGAGTGCTGAATAAAGGCAGCGACAACCTCGACGAATAGGAAAAGCCTCGTACAACTGATATTAAGACATCGATCCAAGTATTAATCAGACCTGCCCCTACTTTGTTGCAGAATTGAGCTACGATATGTTAGTTATAGCGTAACGTCTGAATTTTATCTAGGATGCATTGGATGATAAGGAGTTACAGGTTTGGGTGTGTTGTTTTGCTCTGTTATTTTGTTGCTGTGTTTTTCGCTTGGATATGCATGTACGCCCTTGACTTTCTATGGCAGCAGGAGAATAAGCAGCAACGATTTGCAAAATATAGAAACATAGAAATATAGAAAATAGGCGCTGGAGTAGGCCATTCGGTCCATCGCGCCTTAACCACCATTCAATAAGATAATGGCTGATCACTCCCTCTGTACGCCTTTGCTGCTTTATCTCCATACCCCTTGATCCACTTAGCCGTAGGGGTCATATCTAACTTCCTCTTAAATAGATCCAATGAACTGGCATTAACAACTCTCTGCGGCAGGGAATTCCACAGGTTAACAACTCTCTGAGTGAAGAAGTTTTCTTATCTCTGAATTAAATGGCCTACCCCTTGTCATAACCCTATGTCCCCTGGTTTTGGACTTCCACAACATCGGGAACATTCTTGCCGCATATAACCTGTCCAGTGCAGTCAGAATCATATAGATTTCTACGAAATCCCCTCTCATCCTTCGAACCTCCAGTGAATAAAATCCCAGTTGATCCAGTCTCTCTCATATGACATCCCTGGAATCAGTCTGCTGAACCTTCGCTGCACTCCCTCATTAGCAAGAACGTCCTTCCTCAGATTAGGAGATCAAAACTGAGCACAATATTCCAGGTGATGCCTCACTAAGGCCCTGTACAACTGCAGTAAGACGTCCCTGCTCCTATACTCAAATCCCCCTGCTATGAAGGCCAACATACCATTTGCCTTTTTCACCGCTTGCTGTACCTGCATGCCAGCTTTCAATGACTGATGAACCATGACACCCAGCTCTCGTTGCACATCCCCTTTTAAAATCTGCCGCCATTCAGATAATATTCTGTCTTCGTGTTTTTGGCCCTAAAATGGATAACCTCACATTTATCCAAATTATACTACATGTGCATTGGATTTGGCCAATCACCTAAACTGTCCAATTCACCCTGCTGCCTCTTAGTGTCCTCCTCATACCTCACACTGCCACCTAGTTTAGTGTCATCTGCAAACTTGGAGATATTACACTTAATTCCTTCATCTGAATCGTTAATATTATTGTAAAGAGCTGAGGTCCCAGCACTGAGCCTGCGGCACTCCACTAGTCACTGCCTGCCATTCTCAAAAGGACCCTTTTGTCCCGACACTCTACTTCCTGTCTGCCAACCAGATCTCTATCCACGTCAGTACATTACCGCAATGCCATGCGCTTTAATTTTGCACACTAATGTCTTGTGCGGGACCTTGTCAAAAGTCCAAATACACCACATCCACTGGTTCTACCTTGTCCACTCTGTAGTTACGTCTTCAAAAAATTACAGCAGATTCGTCAAGCCTGATTTACCTTTCATAAATACATGCTGAGATTGAACGATCCTGTCACTGCTTTCCAAATGCGCTGCTGTTTCAACCGTAATGTTTGATTCCAACATTTCCCCCCCTACTGATGTGAGGCTAACCGGTCTACAATTACCCGTTTTCTCTCTGTCTCCTTTTTTAAAAAGTGGTGTTACATTACCTACCGTCCAGTCTATAGGAACTGATCCAGATTCGATGGACTGTTGGAAAATAATCACCACCGCCACTTCCTTAAGTACTCTGGGATGAAGATTATCAGGCTCCGTGGATTTATCGGCCTTCAATCCCATCAATTTACCAAACACAATTTCCTGCCTAATAAAGATATCCTGCAGTTTCTCCTTCTCCCGAGACACATTGTCCCCTAGTGCATTCTGAAGGTTACTTGTGTCTTCCCTCGAGAAGATAGAACCGAAGTATTTGTTCAATTGGTCTGCCATTTCAATGTTCCGCATTATAAATTCAGCTGAATCCGAATGCAAGTGACTTACGTTTGTCTTCACTAATCTTTTTCTCTTCACATATTTATAGAAGCTTTAGCAGTCAGTTTTTATGATCCCTTCAAGATTCCTCTCTTAATCTATTTTCCCCCTCTTAATCAAAACCTTTGTCCTCCTCTGTTGAATTCTAAACCACGCGCAGTCCTCAGGTTGTTGCTTTTTCCAGTCAAATTATATGCCTCTTCGTTGGGTTTACCATTATCCTGAATTTCCCTTGTTAGCCACGGTTGAGCCACCTTCACCATGTTTTTTACTCCAAATAGAGATGTTAAATTGCTGAAGTTCATCCATGCAACCTTTAAATGTTACCATTGCTTATCCACCTGCAACCCTTTATGTATCCTTTACCAGTCTATTCTCGCCAAATCACGCCTCATACCATCGAAGTTACCTTTCCTTAAGTTCAGGACCATAGTTTCTAAATTAACTGTGTCTCTCTCCATTTTCATAAAGAATTCTACCATATTACGGTCAGTCTTCCCCAAGGGGCCTCGCACAACATGATTGCTAATGAGTCCCTTCTCATTACACATCACCCAATCTAGGATGGTCAGCTCTCCAGTTGGTTCCTCGTCACTTTGGTGCAGAAAATAATCCCAAATACACTCCAGGAAATCTTCCTACACCGCATTGCAACCTGTTTGTGTTAGTACAATCAATATGTAGATTAAAGTCGCTCATGATAACTGTTGTACATTTATTGCACACATCTCTTTTTTCTTATTTGAAGCTGTCCCCGTTCTCACTACTAATGTTTGGTGATCTATACACAACTCCCACGAGCGTTTTCTGCCCTTTGCTGTTCCGCAGCTCCACCCATACCGATTCCAAATCATTCAGGTTAATGTCCCTCCTTACTATTGCATTAATTTCCTCTTTAATCAGCAAAGACACACCGCCTCCTTTTCCTCTCTGCCTATTTTTCCTAAAAGTTGAATACACCTGGATATTGAGTTCCCTTCCTTGGTCACCCTGGAACCATGCCTCCATGATGGCAATTACATCATATCCGATAATTCGTCCAACTTTTTCCTAATAATCCTCGCATTGAGGCACAGAGCCTTCAGGCTTGTCTTTTTAACACAATTTGTCCCTTCAGAATTTTGCTGTAATTTTGCCCTTTTTGTTTTTTGCCTTGAAATAAAGGGAGAGGGTGTGAGAGAAATTAAATGTAGGAGGGAGAACCGAAAAGCTTGTTGATTGGTTGACGGCAGTGTGAATGTTGCGAGCAGCCTGTGGTGGCAGCAAAAGCCTACTGCACCTGGCATTCCCAGGCGGTCTCCAATACAAATACTAATCAGGCCTGACTCTGCGTAGGTTCCGAGATCAGATGAGATCGGGCGTTTTCAGACTAGTGTGGCAATCGGCATCAGCACATCGGCTTTCTCTTTACATAAACGGACATACGGCTGTTCTTCATTTCTTTTTCTCTTTCTATGCATTCAAACAAGGAGTCAGCACTCAACTTACATTTCACCATTTTCCTTCCGCCGCACCCTCCTCTTGCTGCTCTGCCTGCCACGCAAATGATCAACAAGCCCTATCCTATTCATTGCCATGCCTCAAGTTTCAAAACTAACTGACTTTCACCATTCCCTCTCTCACCCACAAATCTTTCACTTACTCACGCCGAAATCTCATGCTCGCCAACGTCGAATAGCTCTTCCCCAAAATCTCCCCATCCCCAAATCTGAATTCACCCCAAAAAAGCTTCCAACGCAACCAAATCGCCAGCATTGTTTCAATTGCAATCCTACCCATTTTTAAGCCAGGACTTTCTTGTAGCCACATTTCAGGACCCCATGTGGCAAGTGACGCTGCAACTTGTCAATCTGACTTGGAACACTCCTCACATTAACACACTTTCATTTCACCAGCCTGCTGGTTGCCTTTGCTTTTTCCCTGCAATGAATTGTACTATTCTTTGTTCTGTTGCTGTTTGTCGCTCCCAGGTTTCGATGCACCTTTTCTTGGCTCTCTGCTGCTGCATCCTGGTGCCCCTCCGCCGGCGTGAGGATTTTTGCTGCTATAGTTTGATGTTCTGCCTTCTTTCACACCCTGCGTCAACCCCCTCGCAGCAGGAGAATGTGCAGGAAAGAAATGGTGAAAGGAAAGTGAGAGAGAAAGCAGCAAAAAGTTTTTGATGGATTAACGGCAGTGTGTGTGCAGAAACAAGAGCGGCCTGTGGCGCCAACGAAAGCTTACTGCACCTGCTATTCCCACGCGCTCTCCCATCCAAATAAAAACCAGGCCTGATTTTGCTCAGTTTCTAAGATCAAAGTTTTCAGAATAATCTGGCCACAGTCATCAAGACGTATGCTTTTTTATTATTTAAAATAATATGCTGCTGTTCTTCATTTCATTTTCTCATTCTATGCATTCATAAATTAATCAGGACTCCATTTCAGGCGAGGGTGAGAGAGAAATAGAATGAAGGGGTGAGAAGCTAACTGTGTGTTTATTGGTTGAAGCCAGTGTGAATATTGTGAGCAGAATGTAGTGGCAGTAAAAGTATACAGCACCTGGTATTCACTGTCGGTCTCAGTACCAAATAGTTACCAGTTTTTAGGCTGCCTCGCCTCCGAGAATAGACTTTTTCAGACTGGCATGGCCGCAGTGATATAGCAGCTGCTTCTCACTTTACTCAAAGAGCGACACACAGCAACTGATTGATTTCTGTCAGCTCAAACATGAATGCTATCAAACATCTGAATAGAAACAAGGAAACATAGAAATATAGAAAATAGGTGCAGGAGGAGGCCATTCGGCCCTTCGAGCCTGCCCCACCATTCAATAAGAGCATGGATGATCATTCAGTCAGTACCCTTTCCTGCTTTCTCTACATACCCCTTTATCCCTTTAGCCGTAAGTGCCATATCTAACTCCCTCTTGACTATATCCAATGAAATCTAACTCCCTCTTGAATATATCCAATGAATTGGCTGCAACAACTCTCTGATGCAGGGAATGACACAGGTTAACACTGTCTTAGTGAAGACGTTTCTCTATAATCTCAGTCCGAATGGTTATCCTTAGAAGATGTCCCCTGCTTCTGGACTTCACCAACATCGGGAGCATTGTTCCTGCATCTAACCTGTCCAGTCCCGTCAGTACTTTCTATGTTTTTGTGAGATGCCCTGTCATCATTCTAAACTCCAGTGAATACAAGCACAGTCGATCCAGTCTCTCCTCCTATGTCAGTCCTGCCATCCCGGGAATCAGTCTGGTGAACCTGCGCTGCACTCCCTCAATAGCAAGAACGTCCTTTCTCAGACTGGGAGACAATAATCCAATTAAGGCCTCACTAAGGCCCTATAAAACTGCAGTAAGTCCTCGCTGCACCTACACTCAAATCCCTCAGCAATGAACGCCAACATACCACTTGCCTTCTTCACCGCCTGCTGAACCTGCATGCCAACTTGCAATGGCTGATAAACCATGTCACACAGGACTCGTTGCACCTATGCTTTTCCTAATATGCCGCCATTCAGATAACATTCTGCCTTCGCGTTTTTACCATCAAAGTGGTTAATCTCACATTTATCCACATTATACTGCAACTGCCAAGCGTTTGCCCATTCACCAAACCGATCCAATTCATCCTGCAGCCTTTTAGCGTCATCCTCACAGCTCGCAATGCCATCCAGCTAAGTGTCATTTGCAAACCTGGAGATATTACACTCAATTCCATCATCCAAAATCATAAATGTATTTTATAAATAGTCGGAGTCCCAGCATTGAGCCATGCAGTACCGCACTGGTCACGGCCTGCCAATCTGACAAAGGACCCGTTTATCCCAACTCTCTCCTTCATGCCTGCCAACCAGTTCTCTGTCCACGTCAGTACATTAACCACAATAACATGTGCTTTAATTTTGCACATCGATCTCTTGTGCGGGACCCAGTCAAAAGCTTTTTGAAAGTCCAAATACACCGCATCTTCTGGTTCTCCCTTGTCCACTCTACCAGTTCCATCCTCAAAAATTTTGAGAAGTCTTGTGAAGCAGGATTTCCCGTTCATAAATCCATGCTGACGTGGACCGATCCCATCATTTCTTTCCAAATGTGCTGCTGTTTAATCTACTGATGTCAAGCTAAACGGTCTATATTTACCCGTTTTCTCTCAACCTCTTTCTTAAAAGTGGTCAATTATATCTTCAAAAGGGAGTTGGATATGGATCTGAAGGGAAAAAAATCCATGTCTGCGGGTAAATGACAGGAAACTGAGTCTAGTTGATAGCTGGCATGTGTTCGACTGCCGAATGGTCTTCTTCCGTGCTGTAAACATTTCATTATACTGTGATTATATCAGTTAGTGGCACATTTAATAGTGTGGATGGAAGCAGAATATTCCAAACGGACGTGGATTGTGTCCGCACAACTTGAGGCATCCGATTCAGAAAATTCCGGTGCGCGAAAATTCGGGATTAATGACTTTAAAAGCATAATTCTTGTTTTGTGAAGTTTCGGGCGGAGAAATGCGTGGGAAAGGAATTTTCTGCTGGAAAGGACTCAGTATGTAATCTTATTTGTGGCTGTCGGGTTCACATTTGTTGTCGATGTACTTCTTCCAGAATGTATATATTCGTTGCTGTTTCAAATTAACCATTCCCTTGCTCGACAGTCTATCTCATTGTGTCCCCAGCCCCAACTACATGTTACCAGCAATGTACATGATGAAGCAGACCACTAAAGCACAGTATCTACACTGGTTTATGGTTTAAGTGGTAAATTCCAGAACACAAGCAATTCATTCAATTAAGGACTTTTCTTCAGTTAAAATTTCTATAGTTTTGCAAATGAAGATCATCAGTTAATTAATGAAGTTTTCCCGTGAAAGCAGGATAACATTTCACGATTATACATTTTCAATAGCGTGTATGGAAGCAGAATATTGCAAAGGGACATGGATTGAGCCGGCACAACTAGGAGCATCTGATTCAGAAGATTCGGGTGCGCGAAAAGTCGGGTTTAATGTGTTTAAATGCATCATTGTTGTTTTGTGAAATTTCGGTCAGAGAAATGTTTGGGAAAGGGATTTTTTGCTGAAAGGGACTCTGCATTCAATCTTCTTTCTGGCTGTTGTGGCCACATTTCTTTTACATGTAATTCTTCCAGAATGTATATTTTCTTTGCTGCTTCACAATAACCAGTCCCTTGCTTTACATCTATCTCACTGTTTCCCCAGTCTCATATACATGTTACCACAACGAACATTTGGAAACAAACCACTAAAGCACAGTTTTTATTGTTTAAGAGGTATATTGCAGTGCACATACAAATTATTCAATTGAGGTCTCTCCTTCAGTTAACACTTCTTTAGTTGTGCAAATAAAGATCATCAGTTGATTAATGATGTTTTCCCGTGAAAGCAGGATAACATTTATCTATTCTACATTTCCTAAATTTTGAAAGGCACTGGTTAATGTGGACAGTCAGCAAGACTTGTTAAGGAAGGGTCGCGTTTGTCTAACTTGATTGCATTTTTGGAGGAAGTCATCAGGTGATTCGATGAAGTAGTGCGTATGATGTAGTGTATATGGATTTTATTAATGCTTTCGCTATGGTCCCACATGGCAGACTGGTGATGAAAGTAAAAACCCATGGGATCCAGGGCGAAGTGGCAAATTCGATCCAAATTTGGCTCAGACGCAGGATGCAAAGGGTAATGTTTGATGGGTGTTTTTGTGACTGGAAGGATATTTCAAGTGTGGTTCCGCAGTTTTCAGTGCTAGTTACAATGCATTTTATGGTATTTATCAATGATCTCAACATGGATATATGGGTTATGATTAAGACGTTTTCAGGTTATGGTAAAATAGGCAGTGTGGTTGAAAACGGAGACGAAACTTGGAGACTGTCTGCAGATATCAATCAACTGGTAAGGTGGGCAGAACAGTGGCAAATGGAATTTAACACAGAGACGTGTGAGATCGTGCGTTTGTGGAGGGCTAACAAGGAAAGGGAATACACATCAACTGGTAGGACATTGAGAAATATAGAGGAACAAAGAGAACTGGGATTGCAGGTAGCTGGCCAGTTGGATAAGGTGGTTAAGAAGCCATACGGAATGGTTACATTTATTGACAAGGCAAGGAACAGAACAGCAAGTGGGGTATGTAAGAACTGTATAAAATTCTGGTTCGGCAATAGCTGGAGTACTGGGTGTACTGCGTGCAGTTCTGGTCACCGCATTGAGGGAAGGATGTGATTGCGCTGGAGAGGGTACAGAGGAGATTTACATAGATGTTGCCGGGCGTGGAGCAACATTGCTATGAGGACAAGATTGGATAGTTGGGTTTGTTTTCCTTGGCACAGAGGAGGCTGATGGGCGACAGGAAATTTGTTTAAAATTCGGAGGGGCCAAGTTATTGTGGATTAAAAGAGCCTATTTCCCATTTTAGAGGGGTCAACAACCAGGGGGTATAAATTAATAGTAATTACTATAAGGGTTAAAGGAGATTTGAAAGGAACATTCTTCATCCAGATGTGTCTGGAGGTCTGGGACTCACTGCCTGAAAGAGTGGTGGAGGCAGAAACCCTCAACACATTTAAAATGTTCTCGCATGTTCACTTGAAATATTGTAAAGTGCAGGGTTACACACCTGAAACTGGACATTTGGTGCAGATGCGATGTGCCGAAAAGGACTCATTCCATGCTGTAAACTTCTATGATTATATAATTATCATTTAGCATTATTTCATGATACAAAACGAGACGATCAGCTAATTAATGGTGTTTCCAGTGAAAAAATGTTCGTGCATGCTGGGCTCGAACTCAGAAACCTGAGATTAAAAGTTTTATGCGGCTACTGTTCCGTGTACGGGGAGGTTTTAACTCGAACGGTTGCGTTTTGCAGCCCAGTGAAGGGCGGTAAACCACTGTTGATGCTGCATTCGCCGCCTTCCGCCTGCAGAGGGTGATTGTCGAGTGCGAGACCAGAATGTTGTGGCTTGTCACGCATTCACTCACTCTGGAGCTGGGGAAGAGCGATTCGTCGATGGGTTTGTTTGTGGCTTTGATTTTCGATGCGGCGCGGCAGGATCCTTTAATAATCTCTCACAGCTGAAATGAATGCATGCAATGTGCATCTTTGAGATGAGGTTTCTCCACCGTCAGGGCTGCAAACGGGAGGGAGTGAGAAACACTGTGTCGAGCTTGAGTATGTACATAACTGTGCAGAGAAATCAACAAATGCAAAAGTGTCATGAGACACTGCATTTTGTTAATATTGAACCACGGATATGAATTATTCAATTTGTGACAATCATGAATGGAACACGTTTGCAAAATGTTTCCGCCCGGTTTCGAACCGGGAACCTTTCGCGTGATAGGCGAAATTGATAACCACTAAACTACGGTAACGCTGTGGTAGCATCATTGTTGGGAACATAACCAGAGTTTTAAGCTCAACAGCTGGCCGACACTTTAGGAGCATCCGGAATGAGAATAGAATTACGGTGCTTTATTTAGCAAGGTTTTGAATGTGGCAGGAATTAATCCTGTGTTTCTCAGATTTTATACATAGTAACACGAGTGGCCATTCCTCAGGAAGTGGTTAGAATCTGGAATACACTACTTAAAAGGGCGTTGGAGGTAGACTCAATCTTATCTTTGAAAACGGAGTTGGATAAGTAGCCGAAGGAATAAAATTGCACAGCTGTGGGTAAATCATGGGGGTGTGGGACGAGTTGAGAGTTGGCATGGCCTCGACGGGCCGAATGGCCTTTTTCCGTGCTGTAACCATTCCCTTATTCTGTGATTCTATAAGTTAGTGGCACAGTTAATCATGTGCATGGAAGTTGAATATTGCAAAGGGAAATGGATTGAGTTGTCACTACAAGAGGCATCTGATTCAGAAGATTCGGGCACGCGAAAAGTCGGGTTGAATGACTTTAAAAGCATCATTTTTACTTTGTGAATTTTCGGTCAGAGAAATGTTTGGGGAAGGAATTTTTTGCTGAAAAGGACTCAGCATTTAATCTTCCTTCTGGATGTAGGCGTCATATTGCTTCTCGATGTTATTATTCCAGAATGTATATTTTGTTTGCTGTTTCACAATAACCAGTCACTTGCTCTACAGTCATTCTCACTGTATCCCCAGTCTCATGCACTGTTAACAGAAATGAACATTTTCAAGCAGACCACGAAAGCACAGTGTCGAAAAAGGTTTATGGGTTAAATTACAGAGCACAGAGAAATTACTTTATTGAGGACTCTCCTTCAGTTAGCACATCTTTAGTTGTGCAAATGAAGATCATCAGTTAATTAATGATGTTTTCCCGTGAAAGCACGATAACATTTAACGATGATACATTCTCTACATTTCGAAAGGCACTGGTTAATCAGGACAGTCCGCACGATTTGTAAATGAATGGTCGCGTTTGACTAACTTGAATGCATTTTTGGAGGAGGTCATCAGGAGGGTCGATCAGTAGTGCATACGATGTAGTCTATATGGATTTTATTAATGCTTTCGCTAAAGTCCCACATGGCAGAATGGTGATGAATGTAAAATCCCATGGGATCCAGGGCGCAGTGACAAATTGGATACAAAATTGGTTCAGGTGCAGGAAGCAAATGGTTGTTTTTTTTCCTGGAAGGATATTTTCCGTGAGGTTCCACATTTTTCAGTCCTGGATCCATTGCTTTTTGTGGTATTTTTCAATGATCTAAACTTGAATATAGGGGTTATAATTAAGAAGTTTCCAGGTGAAAATAAAATAGGCAGTGTGCGTGATAATGAAGAAGAAATCTGGAGACTGCTGTAAGATAACAATCAACTGGTAAGTTGGGCAGAACAGTGGCAAATTGAATTTAATCCAGAGAGGTCTGAGATTGTGCTTTTGTGGAGGGTTAACTACGAAAGGGAATACACATCGACTATAGAACATTGAGAACTGTGGAGGAGCAAAGGGAACTGTCAATGTATGTCCACAGATCCCAGAATGTAGCTGGCTATTTGGATAAGTTTGATAAAGAAGGCAGACCGAATGGTTGCGTTTACTAGCAAAGTCATGGAATCGAAGAGCAAGTGGATTATGTCCGAAAAGTGCAAAATTCTTGTTAGCCAACAGCTGGAGTACCGCGTGCAGTTCTGGTCACCTTATTGAAGGAAGAACGTGATTGCGCTGAAAGGGTATGGAGGAGGCTTATGTAGAATGTTGCCGGGACTGGAGCAACTTTACTATGAGGAGATTGGATAGGCTGGGTTTAGTTTCCTTGGAACAGAGGAGGCTGATGGGCGACAGCATTGTGGTGTGTAAAATTATGAGGGGCCTAAAAATTGTTGATTAAAAGGGCCTACTTGCCATAGGTGAGTGGTCAACAATCAGGAGGCATATATTAAAAGGAATTAGTATAAGTGTTAAAGGAGATTTGAAGGGAACATTCTTCATGCAGATGTTTGTCGGGGTCTGGAACTCACTGCCTGAAAGTGTGGTGGCGGGAGAAACCTTCACCACATTAATAACGTTCTTGGATGTGCACTTGAAATGCCGTAAGGTGCAGGGTTACACACATAAAACTTGACATTTGTTCGCCGATGCAGATACGATGGGCTGAAATGCACTCCGTCCATGGTGTAATCTTCTATGATTGCATAATTATAGGTTAGCATAACATTCATGATGTAAAACGAGGCGATCAGCTAATTAATAGTGTTTCCAGTGAAAACATATTCGTGTAAGCTGGGGCTCAAACTCAGGAACCTGAGTTTAAGAATCTTATGAGGCTAATGATTGGTGTACGGGAAGCTTTAGCTCGAACCGTGGCATGTTATAGGTCAGTGATGGGCGGGAAACCAGTGTTGATGCTGCATTCGTCGCTTTCCGCCGGCAGCGGCTGACTGGAGATGCGGGACCGGAATGTTGGAGCTTATCCCGCCCTCACTCACTCTGGAGCAAGGGAAGAGCGATTAGTGGATGGCTTTGATTGTGGCTTTGATTTTCTGTTGTGAAGCGAGCAGGTGCGACTGGATCCTTTAAAAATCTCTCACAGCTGAACTGAAGGCACGGAATGTGCAGTTTTGAGATGCGGTTTCTCCACCATCAGGGCTGAAAACGCGAGGGAGTGAGAAACATTTGTAGAGATTCACTGTGTACAGAATTGTACAGGGAAATCAACAAATGCAACAACGTCATGAGACACTGCACTCTGTTAACAATATATATGAATTATTCAATTTGTATTAATCATTAATTAAACACGTTTGCAAAATGTTTCCGCTTGGTTTCGCACCGGGGATCTTTCGCGTGTTAGGCAAACGTGACAACCACTACACTACGGAAACGCTGTGGCAAAAGCCTTCTTGGGAACAAAAACAGAGCTTTAACCTCAACAGCTGGACTACATTCCAGGAGCTTGCGTTCCAAGAATAGAATGATGGTGTTTATTTAACAAGGTTGTGAGTGCAGCAGCAATTAACCCTGTGTTTCTCAGATTTACAGAAAGGAACTGAAGGAGGTAATTTCGCAGCAAGCAGTTAGAATCTGAAATGCAATGTTTTAAAGGTGGTGGAGGCAGATTTAATCTTATCCTTCAAAAGGCTGTTGGATAAGGATCTGAAGGAAATAAAATGCACATCTGCGGGTAAATGACGGGGGAGTGGCTCCAGTTTAGAGTTGGCATGTGCTCGATGGGCAGAATGGGCTTCTTCCATGCTGTAACCAATCCATTATTCTGTGATTATATAAGTTAGTGTCACATTTAATAGTGTGCATGCAAGCACAATATTGCAAAGGGACATGTATTGAGTTGTCACCACGAGAGGCGTTTGATTCAGAAGATTCGGCTGCGTGAAAATTCGGGTTTTATGACTATGAAATCAACATTTTTTTTTGTGAAGTTTCGGTCAGAGAAATTTTTGTGGAAGGAATTTTTGGCAGAAAGGGAATCAGCATTTCATCTTCTTTCGGGCTTTCGGCGTCACATTTATTTTCCAAGTTATTGTGTTCCTAACACAGATGAGACTGCACACAGGGAGCTTCAAGTAACAGTGATCTCAGGCTCTATTAAGACACTCTAGAGTGAGGAACAGGTCTTCGGGACCAAGGGATGATGGGATCACTGGGTCTTCAGGGGATGCACTCCCTGGTGGCGGAACATGGAAGTGCATACTTTATCGATACACAGCATCACTTACCCCAAGTCAAAGGGAAACATATTTAGAAGGTGAGGCGGTCGGGAGCCTTTCTTTCTCTGGTTCACCGCCTGGGTACCAATGTCTATTCTGGTGTGTTGGCTGTGCCTTCGCTGGGTTAGCATGTTGTTGGCCCTGCAGAGCTGATCGATGAGGGTGGCCTAGTTGGGATGTTGGGAATGATGGGTTCGATTTTATAGTCCGGGGTGGTGTTGTTGATCCTTTGGGTGTGTGTTGTGGGCTCGAAAAAGGTGCTGTCTGCTGTGGGTTGTTCAGGGCAGTCTGTGAACCGCAGGCTCGTTTGGTCCAGGAGATTTCTGCAATTTGTCCATTGTCTCGGTTGACTACAAACTCCCTACTCCCTTCATTAACTATCACCGTGCCGGCGGTCCACTTGGGACCATGTCCATAGTTTAACACATACACAGAGTGATTCAGAACTATTTCCTGTGACACAGTGGCGCGATCATCGCTTACATTTTGTTGCTGCCGCCTGCTCTATATCTGATCATGCAGTTTGGGGTGAACCAACGTGAGTCTCGTTTTAAGTATCATTTTCATGAGTAGCTCAGCCGGGGGCACCCCTGTGAGCGAGTGTGTCTCGTGCCATAGCTGAGCAGTACTCGGGACAGGCACGTTTGGAATGAGGCTTAAGTGACTCGTTTAAGGCTCTGTTAAGATTGTTTGTACGAGCCGCTCTGCCTGCCCATTGTAGAGTGGTTTTAGCGGGTCCGACGTGACATGTTTAATCTCATTTCAGGTCATGAATTCTTTAAATTCGGCACTGGTGAAACATGGCCCGTTGTAAGTGACCAGTATGTCAGGCAGTCCGTGGGTGGCAAACATGACCTTCAGGCTTTCAATGGTGGTGGTGGTGGTGGTGTTTCCCGTCATAATTTCACATTCAGGCCTTACACACGGAGCACAGTGTAGGCAATGTGTGACTGAGTGTGTAAGTATTCGCCCTAATCAGAGGCCTCACATAGGGAGCCCAGCGTAGATAATGTGTGAGTGAGTGTGTTAATATTCACCCGGATCACTTGCCTCACGCAGGGAGTCCAATGTAGACAGTGTGTGAGTGAGTGTGTTAATATTCACCCTGATCACATGCCTCACACAGGGAGCCCTGTGTGGACAGGGTGTGTGTTAGTGTGTTAATATTCATAGAAACATAGAAACATAGAAAGTAGGTGCAGGAGTAGGCCATTCGGCCCTTCTTGCCTGCACCGCCATTCAATGAGTTCATGGATGAACATGCAACTTCAGTACCCCATTCCTGCTTCCTCACCATACCCCTTGATTCCCCTAGTAGTAAGGACTTCATCTAACTCCTTTTTGAATATAGTTAGTGAATTGGCCTCAACAACTTTCTGTCGTAGAGAATTCCACAGGTTCAACACTCTCTGGGTGAAGAAATTCCTCCTCATCTCGGTCTTAAATGGCTTCCCCCTTATCCTTAAACTGTGTCCCCTGGTTCGGGACTTCCCCAACATTGGGAACATTCTTCCTGCATCTAACCTGTCTAACCCCGTCAGCATTTTAATGTTTCTATGAGGTCGCCTCTCATTCTTCTGTACTCCAGTGAATACAAGCCCAGTTGATCCAGTCTTTCTTGATAGGTCAGTCCCGCCATCCCGGGAATCAGTCTGGTGAACCTTCGCTGCACTCCCTCAATAGCAAGAATGTCCTTCCTCAGGTTAGGATACCAAAACTGTACACAATACTCCAGGTGTGGCCTCACCAAGGCCCTGTACAATTGTAGCAACACCTCCCTGCCCTTGTACTCAAATTCCCTCGCTATGAAGGCCAACATGCCATTTGCTTTCTTAACCTCCTGCTGCACCTGCATGCCAACCTTCAATGACTGATGTACCATGACACCCAGGTCTCTTTGCACCTGCCCTTTTCCTAATCTGTCATCATTCAGATAATAGTCTGTCTCTCTGTTTTTATCAACAAAGTGGATAACCTCACATTTATCCACATTATACTTCATCTGCCATGCATTTGCCCACTCACCTAACCTATCCAATTAGCTCTGCAAGCTTATAGAATCCTCCTTGCAGCTCACACTGCCACCCAACTTAGTGTCATCCGCAAATTTGGAGATACTACATTTAATCCCCTCATCTAAATCATTATAGTACAGTGTAAACAGCTGGGGCCCCAGCACAGAACCTTGCGATACCCCACTAGTCACTGCCTGCCATTCTGAAAAGTCCCCATTTACTCCTACTCTTTGCTTCCTGTCTGACAACATGTTCTCAATCCATGGCAGCACACAACCCCCAATCCCATGTGCTTTAACTTTGCACATTAATCTCTTGTGTGGGACCTTGTCGAAAGCCTTCTGAAAGTCCAAATATACCACATCAACTGGTTCTCCCTTGTCCACTCTACTGGAAACATCCTCAAAAAATTCCAGAAGATTTGTCAAGCATGATTCCCCTTTCACAAATCCATGCTGACTTGGACCTATCATATTACCTCTTTCCAAATGCACTGCGATGACATCCTTAATAATTGATTCCATCATTTTACCCACTACCGATGTCAGGCTGACCGGTCT
The DNA here is from genome assembly GCF_044704955.1 of Pristiophorus japonicus. Classification (NCBI taxonomy): domain Eukaryota; kingdom Metazoa; phylum Chordata; class Chondrichthyes; family Pristiophoridae; genus Pristiophorus; species Pristiophorus japonicus. Next base: position 11,350,863 of record NC_092001.1, on the reverse strand, counting down.
GTAATTCCCTGTTTTCTCTCTCCCTCCTTTTTTAAAAAGTGGGGTTACATTGGCTACCCTCCACTCCATAGCAACTGATCCAGAGTCAATGGAATGTTGGAAAATGACTGTCAACGCATTCACTATTTCCAAGGCCACCTCCTTAAGTACTCTGGGATGCAGTCCATCAGGCCCTGGGGATTATCGGTCTTCAATCCCATCAATTTCCCCAACACAATTTCCCGACTAATAAGGATTTCCCTCAGTTCCTCCTCCTTACTAGACACTCCGACCCCTTTTATATCCGCAAGGTTGTTTGTGTCCTCCTCAGTGAATACCGAACCAAAGTACTTGTTCAATTGGTCCGCCATTTCTTTGTTCCCCGTTATGACTTCCCCTGATTCTGACTGCAGGGGACCTACGTTTGTCTTTACTAATCTTTTTCTCTTTACATATCTTTACATATCTATAGAAACTTTTGCAATCCGTCTTAATGTTCCCTGCAAGCTTCTTCTCGTACTCCCTTTTCCCTTCCCTAATCAAACCCTTTGTCCTCCTCTGCTGAGTTCTAAATTTCTCCCAGTCCCCGGGTTCTCAGCTATTTCTGGCCAATTTGTATGCCACTTCCTTGGCTTTAATGCTATCCCTGATTTCCCTTGATAGCCACGGTTGAGCCACCTTCCCTTTTTTATTTTTACGACAGACAGGAATGTACCATTGTTGTAGTTCATCCATGCGGTCTCTAAATGTCTGCCATTGCCCATCCACAGTCAACCCCTTCAGTATCATTCGCCAATCTATCCTAGCCAATTGACGCCTCATACCTTCAAAGTTACCCTTCTTTAAGTTCTGGACCATGGTCTCTGAATTAACTGTTTCGTTCTCCATCCTAATGCAGAATTCCACCATATTATGGTCACTCTTCCCCAAGGGGCCTCGCACAACGAGATTGCTTATTAATCCTCTCTCATTACACAACCCCCAAGTTGGTTCCTCGACATATTGGTCTAAAAAACCATCCCTTATGCACTCCAGGAAATCCTCCTCTACCGTATTGATTCCAGATTGGTTAACCCAATATATGTGCATATTAAAGTCACCCTGATCTCAAGCCTCATTCATGGAGGCCAGTGTGGAACGTCTATCAATGAGTGTTTTAATATTCACTCTGATCACAGGCCTTCTGTTGCCAAGCTCTGGAACTCCCTGCATAAATCTCTCCATCTCTGCACTTCTCCATCATCCTTCAAGACACTCCTTAAAATCGACCTCTTTAATGAAGCTTTCAGTCACTTGCCCTAATTTTTCCTGATATGTCTCGGTGTCAAATGTTTTGTTTCATTATACCACTGTGAAGCGCCTTGGGATGATTCACTCTGATAAAGGCGCCAAGTAAATACAATTTATTGTGGTTTTGAAATTTGACCTACTTGAAATGCACCCTGGAGCTTTATTTGATGTTTATTATGGCGTCATTAACCTACATAGCTGCTTATAGTGATATGTGTATCTGCACGTCTCCGCTCCTCTACCCTGTTCAGTAAAGGCAACTTGCACTAATTAGTCGCCTGACACACAATTGTTCATTAATAATTTATCCCAACTGGCCATCTCATGAGTCAACTGTGCGAGTGTAAATGTGTTTCTGGGTAAATGCGTGCTTGGCTCAGTGTAGGTTTATGTGAATGTGAATATGTGTATGAGTGGGTGAGTTTGTTTTTGCGTAAATGTTTGTGAGTGTGTTATTGTGTTTGAGTGTTTCAGTGTGTGCCTGAGTAAGTGTGTGTGTGTGTGCAAGTATGTGAGTGTGTAATTATGCCTGTGGTTAAGCGTATGTGAGTGTGAGTGTGTTATTGCGTGTGAATGTGTGAGTTTATGACTGAATTAGTGTGTGTGTGTGGGTAAGCATGTATGAGTATGAGTGTGTTATTGTGTGTGACTTTCTGTCTGGGTAAGTGTGTGTGCATTTGTGTGAGTGTGTATGTATGCGTCTGGGTAAGTGAGTGTGAGTGTGTTATTATGCATGAGTGTATGTGCATGTGTCTGGGTAAGTGTGTGTGTGGAGAATTGCTGGCTGGTGCAGAACAGTCATCACACGTTAAAAAAATTCATGCACAGGCATCTTCATCCTTGAAGATTTTGTTCGGACGTGGAATTTTAGGTCCTTCATTGAAGCACCTATGAACGTTTTGACGTGGAAGCAAGTCATCCTCAATTCGAGTGATTGCCTATGATGAATGGACTGTGTGTATAAGTGAGTGTGTGTGTGTGTGTGTAAATATATGAATGTTTAAGTGTGTGTCTGTGTAAGTGTGTGTGAGTGTGAGTGCATTATTGTGTTTGAGTGTGTGCCTGGGTAAGTGTGTGTGTGAGCAAGTGTGTGTGACTGTGTAAGTCTGCGAGAGTATAAATGTGTGAATGCGTGCGTGTGTAAGTGTGTGAGTCTGTGAGTGTGTAAATCTGTGAGTGTGAGTGTGCGAGTGTGTAAGTGCGTGCCTGGGTAACTCTGTGAGTGCTTACATCTGTGAGTGTGTGAGTGTATGAGTGCATAAGCATGTGAGCGTGTCTGCGCGTGCCTGGGCAAGTGTGTGCGTCTGTAAATGAGTTAATGTGTGAGTATGTATCCGTGTAAAAGTGCGAGTGTGTAAGTCTGTGAGTGTCAGTGCGTGCGTGTGTAATTGTGTGTCTGGCTAAACGTGTCAGTGTGTAAGTCTCTGAATGTATGAGTGCGTAAATGTGTAAGTATGCACGTGTGTTCCTGGGTAAGTGTTTGAATGTGTACGTGTATGAGTGTGTGAATCTGTAAGTGTGTGCGAGTGTCTGTGTGTGCGCATGTGTGTGCGTGATTGCGTATCTTTGAGTATATGCGTGAGTAAGTGCATGAGTGTGTAAGAGAGTGATTATATACATCTGTGCCTGGGTGTGTGGGTGAGTAAGTGCGTGACATTGTGAATGTGTAAGTTTGGAAGTGTGTGCCTGTGTGTGTGTGTGTGTGTGTAAGTCTGTGAGTGTGTAAGTGTGTATAAGTGTGTGTGTAATTGTGTGTGTGTGAGTGTGTGTCTGAGTGTCTGCGTTTGAATGAGTGTTCGTAACCGTGTGTCTGGTTAAGTGAGTGAGTGTGTAAGTGTGTATGTGTGTGTCTGGGTATGTGTTTGAGTGTGTATGTCGGTGAGATTGTGCCTGAATGTGTGTGTGTGTGTAAGTTTCTGTGTGTGCGTGTGTGTGTGTCTGTCACTGTGTATGTGAGTTGCTGTGTGCGTGCAGGCGGCGTTCAAGGCTTCACCCACAAAGCCGCTGGTGGCCCAGACGAGATTCGGTACCTTCGACATTGTATCAGTCAGGGCAAGCAATACATGACAGCGGTAAGACGGATGGCTATTGAAGACATAGTAACACGAGTGGCCATTCCTCAGGAAGTAACACGAGTGGCCATTCCTCAGGAAGCCGCAGAATGTCAGCGGAGTAAGAAGGTATTAGGACATTTTAATCATAGTTCGAATATTCACACAATAGCGGAATCCATACAGAAGTTAATTAAATGGACCGGGGGATCCCTTCATCTGATAGATTGCGGACCGGAGAAGGACGAGGCATAAGGTGAAATGAAAGAGATCTGATGTCGTCCCCCGCCCTAGGATTGCTAGATCCTAATAAACCTTTCCAACTGCATTGTGATCAGGATGATGGAAGCTATTCTGCTGGGGTAATGCAGGTTCATGGGAGCCAGCTAGGACCTTTAGCCTGCTAATCGACGAAGAAAGTCCCAGTAGTCAGTGGAATGCCGCGATGTGTGGCTGCCCTGGACTGTGCGACTTGGGCGGTCAAAGTAAGCCAACCAGTAGTGATGATGGGACAGGTGATCTTGCACCCACAACATAACCTGGTAGAACTACTAAATACTAGAAAGCTGCGGTCGATCTCGGTCAGCCGAAAAACTAAGTGGTAGGCGGTGTTCCTGCCCAAAGACAAGTCAGTAATAATCAAAAAGCATAATGCAATTAACCTCGCTACCGGGGTGCTGACAAAAGGAGAAGAACATAGCTCTCGGGAACAAGTAGAGGAGGAAACGCATAGGGGGGTAAGGAAGATCCATTGGACAATCCTGATGAGACTTTCAACGTGGATGGATCCAGAAAATTCATTTATGGAGAATCCCATACCAGGTGGGCAGTGGTAACACAGGAGGGAGAGAAAATAATGTTAGGAACGCTCCGAGGAGGCGAGTCACCTCAAATGGCAGAACTGGTATAAAGGCTCTCGAGTCAGCGAAATGAAAGTGAGTCAACAAATATACAGATAATCAATTTGCTTTTGGAGTGGTTCACCACTATATGGCAGCCTGGTCACGACGAGGGTATGTGACATCTACTGGCGAAGTGTTAAAGATGGAAAGCTAGCAGAAAGTCAAGTGAATCCAGAAAAGGAACCATGGGGAGCAGCGACAATAAAGGTAAAAGCACAAACAAAACTAACTGATCAGTGCCAAAAGCACCCTCAAGACCTACCCATCAACGGGAATAGGTTTGCATACCTCGGAGCCAAACGAGTGGTAGTTGAACGGCACCCAGAGCCATCATTTAGGGCTGAAATTCAACCAGTAATGACAAAAGTGTTCAGACTGACATAAGTATAGCAAAGGTCCACCAGAGTGTCGAGCAGGAATAAAGACGTGAATGGAGTCCATGAAAATGGTATCATGTCAGTATGGGTTCCCCATGAGCAAGTTGTGGCGCCATAATGTTGTGGGTAGCAACTGCTAAAATTATATCACGCGATAACAGATACCGGGGGAAGTAACATGGTGCAACTGATCTCGCAGTACTGGTGGGGGCCAGGAATGGCAAGGATGTCGATAAATGTTGCGAAAAGGTGCATTTTTTGTGCCCAACATAACGTAGACAGGGGATGCAAGGTCGCAATGGGACATCAGCCAAGGTTACAGGAACCTCGGAACAATTTACAGATAGAATTCACCGGCCCCCTGCAAGAGGATAGGGGAAAAAGGTTTTGCCGTGTAATCATAAACCAATTCACACGGTGGGTGGAAGCCTTCACGACCAGGGACTACTCCACTCGGACGGTAGCAAAGACCCTGGAAAGCGATGTGATATCTCGGTGGGGTGTATCCCTACAGATAGATTCAGACACTAGGATACATTTCACGGGCAAATTAATGAAAGAAACATGTGCACTGCTGGGAATCAAACAGAGGTACCATATACAATATCATTCCCAATGTTCTGGGATGGTGGAAAAATGAATAGGACCTTAAAAACGACCCTTCCCAAAGCAATCCAGGAGACAGGCAAAGGATGGACAGGTCTGTTTGAGGCAATTTTAATGCGGCTCAAAGCCACTCCAGGGCGAACCACGGGACTAACAACACATCAGCTGGTGATTGGATGGGATATGAGACTACCAGCAGAGGGCTTATCCGGAGGGACAGGAGAAGCAGGACCAATTTAGGAAAGATTGAGGCTGTTCTTGATCCAGCTAACCCAAGAGATGCAGGCTATGAATAAAGAAGTTAGAAGCAGACAGCAGATCAGAGACCGAGTAATTCAGAATGAGGGAATGAGACCCGAAGCGCGACCTAACATAGGAGAACAGGTCATGATAAATTTGACAGGGATCCGAAAGGGAATGGAGCCCCGATGGATGGGGCCATACTCGGTACTAATGACAAGCGATACTTGTGTTTGTCTACAGAAGCCCACTGGGAATATATGCCAACACTGGACACAGGTAAAACCATATGACACTAAACAATTCCCGTCGGTTTTAACCCATAGTGAAGGTGCGCCCGGTAACCACGGAAGCGTCCGATGCAAAAGCATGCCAGAACACAACGGATTGGACCTGTGGATGGTGCTGCTGGTGACTGGGTTAGTAGCCGTCATGATCTCCCAGTGCCTCAAGAGATACGTTTGGAAGGAAAAGGGCGTAGACGTTATTATATGTAGAAGGCCCTCCTAGACGCAATTCTGGGAAACTACATTGAAAATAGGTGCAGGAGTAGGCCAATCATGCCCCGCTGGAATTAAATGTCATGTATTTGATTTTAGATTTGACTGTCAACGGTTGACCTATTCGGCACCACGCTCTGACAATTTTATTCTGATCACCCATAAGAATGAGAATGTTACCTTCAACTTTACATGGATGGCCGATGGTCCAGGGATGATCTGTAAGCGAGGTTGTGACGATACTTCCCAGAATATAAACAAAATACTGAAAGAAGCCTGGAATACTAATAAAACGGAGTATACCAATAGTACAGAGTGGAGAAAGGGAATGTTGGCAGACGGAGATTGCCTGTTGTGTAGGAATAATTCAGAGTTTGGCAGGAGGGCTACATGGCTCATCATGATAAGAGGAAAATATCTCCGTCCGAACCAGGAATGGATGCCACATTTACAAATGATGCACGATACATGTCTGAGCACACTGATAGCACCTGCAATAATAAATGCAACAATAAATATACAGTATCATCAATAGATGGTATCCAGTTAATATAAGAACCTGGATCTTGCCCTAAAGATAACCAAAGCTCACAATCGGCCAAACGTACGATATGGAGTACGAGAACGGTTAGGAACGGGATTAGCAGTATTAAATTCATTGGATATCGAAACGCTGCTGAATAATATACAGAAAGCGGGACAATTGACTAACGATGCCATAAGGCTGTCAGATGTGTGGCAAGTGAACTTACAGGCCAATAGCCTGCGGGGATGGCTGTCAGACAAAATGATTTGGGAGTGGTCGAACAAAACTAACTGTGAACAGTAAAATGTATCGGCCAATTTAATGCGGGAAGCTAATGAGACTCAATGCCTTAAAATGGGCCTGATCAGCGAAGGACAACGGGCTGAATTAGAAAGGGTAGCATTCACTGGAAATGCCCGCAGATGGGCTAAACTGTTTCAGTTTGACCACCGAAAGCTAACACTCAGGCCATATATGAAGCATGCGCGATGTGATGAAGAGGGATGTAATATGACTATATTGTTAGCTAATGTTGCTAACATTCAGATATGGTGTACGTTTGTGGTCCTACCACAGCTAATCGGTAAAATCTTATGGAAGCCACAGTTTTAAGGAAAATGGATCGACCCGAATAATAAATCACTCGAAGTGAAGGACTGTATAAAGTGGCGATTCGGGCAAGTATGCCCACTACATACACAAGAGGTGGAACCATTCATCATCGAAGGCACAACAGGGGCTTTTGAATGGCAGCTGCATCCATTAAATGATACCGTAATAGATGAAATCGGACAAAACTACATATGTGTAACCAACACCCACACGGTATATTTGTACGCGGATCGATTGGAGCCCCCGCTAAATGAATGCCAGAAGGAAATGTATGTCATCTCCGACGGTAAAACGACCAAGTCCTAACAAATAGGAGAATGGAAAAACAATGCTCAATACAGGAGCAACAAAGGACTGTCCGTACTACCACCAGGGGTGAACTTGAGAAAGTTAAGGACCTTCTTGGAGAAACTCATTCAGGTGACCAAGTACCTGGGAGAAGTATGGGAACGGTTATTCAGACAAAAGGTCCTTATGAATTACACAAAACAAGAACTTATCTGAGTGACGGAGGAACTAAATGTCCTCACGGTTCATCTCTGGTGGGACATTTTTAAGGGCTGGTCAGCTAGGGCCTATGCAGTCCACAAATTGGTGTGGCGCTGAACTGTGGTAATAATGGTAGTGGTAGGCATATGTATCATGATCCAACTGTGACTTATGTGCAACATTCGAGGGATAGACAACCGCGTGGTTCAAGCCGAACAGGAAAAAGCCTTGTCAACTATGTAACGTAGGTGTGATAGGGATGCGAATGACTATGTAACACATTAGGGAAACAACTAAGACCCCCGAGCTTACGCTCTTTATGTACAAAAATAAAATATAAGTAACTAGGCTATAATTTCACGGAAATGGTCAGGGGAAGCATGTAAAGACTCCAATAAAGGAACGAATTATGAGTGAACCAAAGGAAATTGAGTTGATCTCCTTTTCCAGCAGATGGCTCAGAATATATTGGTCGGCTGATTATTTAGATATAATCAGGGACCAACAGGAGGGACTGAAGAGGTACATTACAATTCTTTATACTATTAATAATTGGGCCATTTTAAAATTAAGCTAACTGAGTTTAAAATGGAACCCACAGACTGTGGTAAACATTTCACAGTTAAGCAAATGTTCTAGTTCACAGACCAAGACGTTGGGATGCACGTAAGAAGCGAGAAAACATAGAAACTGAAGCCACAACAAGATAAAGGTAGAATAGAAATGGACACTATAGCAAGTGTCCAGCCTTACCAATTAAGGCATACGGAAGGCAGACAGAAAGAAGTGCTGTACCAATATATTAATCAATCATCATGTATCAATAATCATGTATTAATTCAACGTGTGTAATTACGTAATAACTTAATCTGAAATTGTATAAAGGAAGATGACTCCAGGCACATGTTTCAGCGCTTTTTCACAGAATAGCTCAGCTGACTGCTTGTATCTGTGAATGTAAAGTAACAGCATTTATCTTAAGGCCAACTGACTCCGAGAGGTGGTTTCAAGTTAACCCAAACAGAAAGTACGAGCGAGGTCAGTGATGTAACTGGATGGGTAGTGACGGTATGAGCGAGGTCAGTGATGTATCTGGATGTCTAGTGATAGTATGAGTGAGGTCAGTGATGTAGTTGGATGGATAGAGAAAGTTTGATTGAAATCTGTGTTGTATCTAGAAGGGTAGTGAACGTATGAATGAGGTCAGTAATGTATCTGGATGGGCAGTGACAGTATGAGTGAGGTCAGTGATGTAACTGGATGGGTAGTGAAAGTATGACTGATGTCGATGCGGTAATTAGAAGTTGGTGACGGTATGAGTGAGGCCAGTAGTGTAACTGGATTGGTAGTGACAGTGTGAGTGAGGTGACTGATGTGCCTGGATGTGTAGTGACCGTTTCGTTGAGGTCACTTATTTATCTAGATTGGTAGAGGCAGCATGAGTGTGGTCAGAGATATATATGGATGGGTACTGACAGTATGAGTGAGATCAGTGATGTAACTTGAAGGGTAGTGACAGTATGAATTAGGCCAATAAGGTATTTAGGTGCGGTTGACTGTATGAGTGAGGTCAGAGATGTATCTGGATGGGTATTGAGTGTATGAGAGAGGTAAGTGATGGATTCGGATGGGCAGTGACAGTATGAGTGATGTCAGTGATGTATCTGGATGGGTAGTGACAGTATGAGTGAGGTCAGTGATGTATCTGGATATGTAATAATAGTATGATTGAGGTCAGTGTTGTACCTCGATGGGTAGCGATAGTATGAGTGAGGTCAGTGATGTATCTCGTTGGGCAGCGGCAGTGTGAGTGAGGTCAGAGATGTATCTGGATGGGTATTGAGAGTATGAATGAGGTCAGTGATGGACTCGGATGGGCAGTGACAGTATGAGTGAGGTCAGTGATGTATCTGGATGGGTAGTGACACTATGAGTGAGGTCAGTGATGTATCTGGATGGGTTGTGATAGTGTGAGTGAGGTCAGTGATGAAACTCGATGGGTCGTGATACGATGAGTGAGGTCAGTGATGTATCTGGATGGGCAGTGACAGTATGAGTGAGGTCAGTGATGCACCTGGGTGGTTAGTGACAGTATGAGTAAGGTTAGTGATGCAACTGAATGGGTAGTAAAAGTATGAGTTAGGTCAGTGATGTACCTGGGTGGGTAGTGACAGTATGAGTAAGGTTAGTGATGCACCTGGATGGGTAATAACAGTATGAGTGAGGTCAGTGATGTATCTGGATCGGTAGTGACAGTATGAGTGAGGTCAGTGATGTATCTGGATGTATTTTGAGAGTACGCTTGAGAGTAACGATAAACATTGATTGTTCTGTAACTGTTGATATTATGTCAGTGATATATCCAAATAGCCACAAAATCTTACCGCATCATCTATGTGAAGCGATGATTTGTGTTGTTGGAGTTGCAAATTCCAGTGAGTCTTTCAGATTTGATCACCATATTAGTGCCAGTCGCTTGCACACTGCAGCATCAGAAATTATTCGCCGTCATGTTCATCAAACAACTGAATTTATTTATATACAGATATCGAAAAAGGGCAATCAATTTCACCCAAAGATCAGTTTCTGAACAAACCACATTTGCTAAAATAGCATGATCGTTAAATCGTACTGTAACAGATAATGTTCGTTGTGATCTGACTCGCTCCATGGAGCATGGTCCGTGTTGAGTGTGCAATGATCATTATCACGTACTGCCCCAGTGAATGTTCGTTATAAACTGACTTGCACCATGGTGTAAGGACGGACCTCGGTAAATTTGAAGGACAGTCGCTGAAATGGCAGCAACAATTTGTTACTTAAATTCCCAAAAGACCTCACTGAAAATCTGCCATTGCTGTCACACTGTAGTACCCACATGCGCTAAGCTTCCCAGTAGGTACTGAAATAGGTGGATAGGCAATGGCAAACGTTTAAAGCTTACATGAGAGTGACAGGATCGGTCCAAGTCAACAATTGTACATCGTTGTCAGGAGTAAAAAATAAAATGGGGAAGTGGCTGAACCGTGGCTGACAAGGGAAAGTAAGGATAGTGTTAAATCCAAGGAAGAGGCATATAAATTGGCCAGAAAAAGCAGCAAACCTGAGGACATGGAGAATATTATATTTAAGCAGAGGAGGACAAAGGGTTTAATCAGGAGGGCGGAAATAGAGTATTTGTGGAAGCTTGATGGGAATATAAAAACTGACTGCAAAAGCATCGATAGATATGTGAAGAGAAAACGATTAGCGAAGACAAACGTAGGTCCCTTGCAGTCGCATTCAGGTGAATTTATAACGGGGAGCAAAAAAATGGCGGACCATTTGAACAAATACTTTGGTTCTGTCTTCACGAAGGAAGTCACAAATAACGTTGCAGAAATACAAGGGGACAGATGTTCCAGTGAAAAGGATGAAGTGAAGCAAATGATTATTCGGCGGGGAATTGTGTTCGGAAATTGATGGGATTGAAGGCCGGTAAATCCCAGAGGCCTGAAAGTCTGCATCCCAGAGTATGAAAGAAGTGGGCCTAGAAATTATGGATGCATTGGTGATCATTTTCCAACAGCCTAACGATTCTAGATCAGTTCCGATGGACTGGAGGGTACCTAATGTCAGAGCACTTTTTAAGAAAGGAGGGAGAGATAAAACGGGTATTTATATTCCGGTTAGCCTGACATCAGTAGTGCGGAAAATATTGGAATCAATTATTAAAGATGCAATAGCAGCGCATTTGGAAAGCAGTGACTGGAGTGGTCAAAGTCAGCATGGATATACGAAAGGGAAATCAGTCTTGACAAATCTTCTGGAATTTTTTGAGCATGTAACTGGTAGAGTGGACAATGGAGAACCAGTGGATGTGGTGCATTAGGACATTCAAAAGTTTTTTTAACAAGGTCCCACATCGGAGATTGCAGAGCAAAATTAAAGCACATGATATTGGGGATAATGTACTGATGTGGATAGAGAACTGGTTGGCAGACAGGAAGTAGAGAGTCGGTTGAAAAGTGTCGTTTTCAGAATGGCAGGCAATGACTAGTGGGGTGCCGCAGGCATCAGGGCTGGGACCCCAGCTGTTTACAATAAACATTGATGATTTAGATGAAGGAGTTGAGTGTAATATCTCCAAGTTTGCAGATGGCACTAATTTGGATGCCAGTGTGAACTGTGAAGAGGAGAATAAGAGGCTGCAGGATGATTTGAACAGGTCAGGTGAGTGGGCAAACGCATGGCAGATGCAGTATAATGTGGATAAATGTGAGGTTATCTACTTTGGTGGCAAAAACGCAAAGGCAGAATATTATCTGAATGGTGGCATAATAGGAAAAGGGGAGGAGCATTGGACCTGATTGTCATGGTACATCAGTCGTTGAAAGTTGGCATGCAGGTACAGCAGGCGGTGAAGTACGCAATTGGTATGTTGGCCTTCATAGCTTGTGAATTTGAGTATAGGAGCAGGGAGGTCTTACTGCAGTTGTACAGGGCCTGGTTGAGGCCTCCCTTGGGATATTGTGTTCAGTTTTCGTCTTCTAATCTGAGGAAAGACGTTCTTACTATTGAGGGAGTGCAGCGAAGGTTCACCAGATTAATTCCCGGGATGGCAGGATTGATATATGACGAGAGATTGGATCGACTGGGCCTGTATTCACTGGAGTTTAGAACGATGAGAGGGGACATCATAGAATCATATAAATTTCTGATGGAACTGGATAGGTTAGATGCAGTAAGAATGTTCCCGTTATTGGGGAAGTCCAGTCCCAGGGAACATAGACTAAGGATAAGGGGAAATCCATTAGGACTGAGATGAGGAGAAACCTCTTCACTCAGAGAGTTGTTAACCTGTGGACTTACCGACAGCAGAGAGTTGCTGATGCCAGTTCATTGGATATATTCAAGAGGGAGTTAGATATTGCCCTTATGACTAAAGATATCAAGGAGTATGGAGAGAAAGCAGGAAATGGCATGAGGCGAACGTTCAGCCATGAACTTATTGAATGGTGGTGCAGACTCGAAGGGCCGAGAGGCCTAATCCTGATCCTATTTTCTATGTTCTAGGTTTCGATGATTGGAGCATGCTCCTTGCGAAATTTCAAAACTTCTCTAATTATATGCGTATATGTTATATACCTTCTGTTTTATATGAAAAGTGCCGGACCAGAATGGGTTAATATCCCCCTGTGTAATGACTGTAATTAAAACTACTTTCTATGGGACCTAATTATTGATATTAATTCCAGTCAGTTGAACGCAGCAGGTTCATTCAGTATACTTCTCAATGTTTATTATTTTGGAATATATTTCGAACATATTTCTGATCTGCATGTTGCTCACGGCAATAAATCAATTCCTATCATTTAATCATTAAAATCCAGACTGTAAAGCATGAAACGATGTTAATCTCACTCAGTGAGGTTGCATTGTGGGAATCGGGGTCACAGTGCAGGATTGAAGATGCAGACATTTTCTGGGACTATTGTAAGTCATAGCAGGACTTCCAAAACACAGTTACATCTTCTCCCATTTTAAAAGCAGCGTTCATAGTTTCACTGTTCATCTTTATAATTTCAGTCTAAAGTGCATCAATTTGGAAATCCCCATTCCTACTAAAAGACAGAAACCACACAACACAACAGTCCCTCATTGTGGGGAGGGAGATTGAGCTGAAAGTTTGCCGACAATGGTGAAAATCTGGATCATATTTTTGATTGCTCTGGCCCTGAGAGAAAACTGTCCAACAAAAGATCACTTTGATATTGCAAACACGAAGAGGGATACTGAATTCCAGCATTAAACACGTCAGGTTACTGAACCGGACGTATATGGATGGGTATTGACACTATGAGAGAAGTCAGTGATAAATTTTGATGGATAGTGACAGTAGGCGTGAGGTCAGTGATATATCTGGATGGGTAGTGACAGTATGAGTGAGGTCAGTGTATGTAACTGGATGGGTAGTGATAGTATGACTGAGGTCAGTGATGTAGCTGGTTGGGCAGTGACAGTGTGAGTGAGGTCAATGAAGTATCTGGATGGGTAGTGACAGTAGGAGTGAGGTCAGTGATGTAACTGGACGGAGAGTGAGAGTATGAGTGAGGACAGTGATGTAGCTGGATGGGCAGTGAGAGTATGAGTGAGGTCAGTAATGTATCTGACTGTGTAGGGAGAGTATTAGTGAGGTCAGTGATCTATCTGGATGGGTAGTGAGAATATGAATGAGGTCAGTGATGTACCTGGAAATGCATTGACAGTATGAATGAGATTAGTGATGTATGCCGATGGGTATTGGGGGTAATATACTGACGTGGATCGAGAATTTGTTGGCAGAGAGGAAGCAGAGAGTCGGGATAAACGGGTCCTTTTCAGAAGGCAGGCAGTGACAAGTGGAGTGCCGCAGGACTCAGTGCTGGTGCCCCAGCTCTTTACAATATTTGGATGATGGAATTAAGTGTCATATCTCCAGGTTTGCAAATGACATTAAAATGGGTGGCGGTGTGAACTGTGAGGAGGACGCTAAGAGGCTGCAGGATGATTTGGAAATGTAGGTGAGTGGGCAAATGCATGGCAGATGCAGTTTAATGTGGATAAAGGTGAGGTTATCCACTTTGGGGGCAAAAACACGAAGGCAGAATATTAAATGAATGGTGGCAGATTAGGAAAAGGGAGGTTCTACAAGACCTGCGTGTCATGGTACATCAGTCGTTGAAACTTGGCATACAGGTACAGCAGGCGGTGAAGAAGGCAAATGATATATTGGCCTTCATCGCTAGTGGATTTGCGTGTAGGAGCAGGGAGCCCTTGCTGCAGGTGTACAGGGCCTTGGTGAGGCTTCACCTGGAATATTGTGTTCAGTTTTGTTCAACTAATCTGAGGAAGAACGTTCTTGCTATTGAGGGAGTGCAGCGAAGGTTCACCAGACTAATTCCCGCGATAGCAGGACTTACATATGAGGAGAGACGGGATCGACTGGGCCTTTATACATTGGAATTTGTAAGGATGAGAGGGGATCTCATAGAAACATACAAGATTCTAACGGGTCGGGACAGGTTAGATGCAAGTAGATTGTTCCCTATGTTGGGGAAGCCCACAACCAGGGAACACAGTCTTTGGATAAGGGGTAGGCCATTTAGGACTGAGATGAGGAGAAACGTCTTCACTCAGAGAGTTGTGAAACTGTGGAATTCCCTGCTGCAGAGAGTTGTTGATGTCAGTCCATTGGATATATTGTAGAGGGAGTTAGATATGGCCCTTATGTCTAAAAGGATCAATGGGTATGGAGAGAAAGCAAGAAAGGGGTACTGAGGTAAATAATCAGCCATGATCTTATTGAATGGCAGTGCAGGCTCGACGGACCGAATGGCCTACTCCTGCACCTATGTTCTATATTTCTTTGTTTCTATTTTCCCAATGACAAATGTTAGGCTAACTGGTCTATAGTTTCCTTATTTCAGTCTACCTCCTTTCATAAATAGGGGCGTTATATTTGTGGGTTTCCAATCCGCTGGGAACTCTCCAGAATCCTGGGAATTTTGGTAGATTACAACCATGCATCTACTATATCTGCAGCGACTTATTTTAATACCATAAGATGCAGACCGTCATGTCCAGGGTACATTTCCAACTTTAGTCCCATTCTTTTACCTGGTACGTTTCTCTAGCGATAGTGTTTGTTCGAAGTTCCACCCTCCCAATAGTCCCCGGATTATCAATTATTGGGATGCTTTTAGTGTCATCTAACATGATGAACGATACCAAATTAATTTTGAAATCACTGCCATTTCTCTGCTTCCCATGTTTCAATAAATCACCCCTCATTCTTCTATTCTCCAATGAGTACAGACCAAACCTGCTTAATTATTGTTCATAAGACAGCCTGTTCGTCTCAGGAATCAACCTCGTGCATCGCTTCTTTCAAGATAATTTGAAACATAGAAACATAGAAAATAGGTGCAGGTGTAGGCCATTCGGCCCTTTGAGCCTCGCCCACCATTCAATAAGAACATGGCTGATCATTCCCTTAGAACCCCATTTGCTTCCCTTCATCGTTATAGATCATGAATGATAAACTCGTCACATCGAAATTTCGAAGTTTATCTTTGCCTGTGTTGGAGAGTACATGGATATTGCAGTTTGGTTATATAAAATACCGTTTGTCATAACATAGATATCGATTTCAGAGCCACATGAATAGGTTTATGCTGACCGACCCTCCTGGAAAATGATGAAATAATATATAGAATACAGTTGCCCAATGAGCTTAAATGTTCTGCAAGGGGTCCGTTCCAAACGACATTTCACATTTTGAGGTTGTAATTATTTTTGATTGAACTCCTTGCAGCAGTGAAATATTTGAGCCATGTGTGCATTCTGCTACTAACAGTAAAACTGATATTATCATGCCTAAATTATTCCTGTTACCTAAAGAAAGAAAGCAAGATTTTCTATAATTTCTTCTGTACTCGAATTTTGTTGTCCTAGAATTTCTGATCCTGAGATTTGTTACCTATACAGTGCAGAAATATCCTTTCGATGAGTTTATTGCCATACCTGTCTACGCAGTCCAAATGAGGCCAGCACTACTCTTGCCATTATAAATATTATAGCTTCCATTTGAACCCTATCCTTCTCATATTTAAGGGGCCATTCGCGCAGAAAGGTGAGGCCGGGAAATAGCAGAATGTGGGAATCCGTGGGATGGAATTGGCAGATTGTAGGATACGAAAGAAAGAAAGGAAACCAGGATAGGGCGGCCACGATGAGAAATAGCGCAGCAAGTATTGAATACATAAAAGAGGGATGCAGCATCAGTTGAATTAATAAAATATCCAACCTATTTTGTTTTGAGCTTTTAAATATGGATTGGTGAAATTATATTAACAACATCACCAACAACATGATGTAATTCGACAGCGCCTTCTATTTAGTGAAACATCCCAAGGCGCATCACAGGAATATTGTGCAATTGTAAAAAATTGACAGCGAGCCCCAGTGGGAGAAATTAGGGCAGGTTACCAAAACCTTGGTTAAAGACGTAGGATAGAAAATCGACTTCAACTAGAAAAGAAAGGTATCGAGGCGGAGAGGTTTAGGCAGGGAATTCCAGAGCTTAGGGCCTAGGCAACAAAAGACACGGCCACCAATTGTTGAGTGATTATACGCATGCTGCTTAAGAGGGCAGAATTAGAGGAGCGCAGCTATCGCGGGGTGTCGTGGGCTGGAGGATATTACAGAAATAGGGTGGGGCGAGATGATGGAGCGATATGAAAGCAATGATGCGCATTTTGAATTTCAGGCTTTGTTTAAACGAGTGCCAATGAAGGTCAGCGAGTACAGCGGTGATGGGTGATCGAGACTTGGTGCGATTTAGGACACCGGCAGTCGAGTTGTGGGTCACGTAGTTTACGTAGGGTAGAATGTGCAACATCAGCAGGAGCCTAGCGGTAACAAAGGCAAGAATGCTAGTTAACCGTGCATCAATAACATTGTAAAAGTAAGGGAACCGCTTCAAAATGGAATTCCTTAAAATATTAAGATTCATTTCGCTTAACCTTAAATTGTTGATTATACATAAAAATAAACGCAAATCTTCTAACCTGAGCAAGAAAGAGTTCATGAATCGGTGGAGTGATCCGCATCTGAGGCCTCATTCAGGCCTTGCTCACATCCGGTGAATGACTCGAAAATTGTCGACATGGCTGGAAGATATACTACTTCTCCATAAAGTAAAGTTTGAAAAGGGGAGATTGGTTCAATAATGTGAGTGGTTTTTAGCTCATAAGAAGATATTTTTTCCAATGGCAGGAGCATAAGTAATCGTAGGACATATATTTAAGGTAATTGGCAAAAGTGCCAGAGAGGAGATGAGGAGATAAATGTTTACATGATGAACTTTTATGATCGGGAATGCATTGCGGAACAGTCTCATGGAAGCAGATTCGACAATGAAAACAAGAAAATCTTGCACATATACAGCTCCTTTCACGGCCTGATGACGCCCTAAAGCGTTTACAGCCAATTAATTATATTTGAAGTATAGACACCGTTGTAATATAGGTACATGGCAGTCACTTTGTGCACTGCATGGTCTCACAAATAGCAATGAAGTAATGACCAGATAATTTGTTTCAGTGATGTTGCTTGAGGGATGAATATTGCTCAGTACACTGTGGCGAACTCTACTGCTCGGGCTCGACATAGTGCTGTGGGATCTTTTATATCCATCTGAGAGAACAAACAAACTTCGGTTTAAACTCCATTTCGAAAGACGGCACCACCAATTGTGCAGCGCACATTCAGTACTGCATTGAAGAGTCAGCACATATTTGGTGTCCATGTCTCTGTAGCGAGAGTTTAACCGACTTACATTTTGAATCACAGGCGAGAGTTATACCACAGAGCCACTGCTGACTATTTTCTAAAAATAGTCATGTTCTAAAGGGAATTGGATATATACTTGAAAAGGAATGGATTGCTGGGATTAGACGGAAGAGCAACGGAGTAGGACAAATTGGATTCCTCTTACAAAGAGCCAGGAGAGGTACGATAGAGATTTCTAATTCTGTGAATCTGTGTAGAATGCGTTACCCACGATCTTCCGCCCATTAATATCAATGGAATGAAAGCTGCTGAAGATCTTCCATAATTGTCTGATAATGCGCCTGCTGTGTGTGTGAGACTTCGTCCATGGTGCAGGTTTGGGAGATCCCAGCGCTGGAGTAGTCAATCGGAGAATAGCTAAGAAAGTATTAATGAGTGTGGATTAAAATGTACTTGTCCATTTGGAAGATAATAGGAGGCATTATCTCGGGATAATATTGAGGATTATAATAAAACCTTTTAAATTAGCCAACGAATATGGCAGTTAGACAGTAACGACTAGCAAAGGCCATGTGGTTAGGATTCGGAGGGCACACAAGTAAATCTTTGAAGAGTGGATGTGTGAGCGGCAGTGATGGAGTGAGGTTTTTAATTGTAGTTACAGTGTTCAACCACATAAAATAGGAATCTGAAATCCAGGAACACAGACAATAAGAAATAAAGGAATGGGGACCGACGGGAGTGAAGGTTACTGACACTGCAGCAGGTTTCCTCAATTGTGCAAGAGAGTGGCAGAAATAATCCCAGTGTTTAAAATAAGGCTCGGAGAGATCAAGAGGGGGAGCACCAGGGAAACGAGCAATGTAAAAAGGAATTAGATTGTTTTGAGGGAATTAATTTCAACTTTAACTAAACTTCTATAATTTCTGAAACACATCACCTGAAGTGTGGGGGAAATATAGTTGGAGTGCAAAGTTTGATTTTAAAGACTCAGCGGACAAAGCTCCACATCTACTAAGGGTGAGGAATTATACGATGGGCTGGGAGATCAGGTACCGCACAAACAGCTCGTTCCGAAATGAAAGTAGGTTAAGACAGAGATAGACAGCTTCGTAACTGATGAGGGATGACGTGATTATGAGGAGCGGGCAGGGAAGTGGACCTGAGTGCAAGATCGGATCAAACATCATTATATTAAATGACAGAAAGGCTCGAGGGACCTTACGGCCTACTCCTGTTCCTATTTCTTATGTTCTTATGATCGTACATTCCTATGTTATCTAGAAATTGGAACCTATAAGTGACGGGTGTCTATTGAACTATTGGAATCTCCCTTCGGAACTATTTAGCTTTAACGTTTTGTTTAAGAGATTCTCAATGGGGCGGAGGTTATCTTCGAAACAAATAGAAATGAAAATTATATCTAAGTAAAAAAACATTACAAAACCATAGATACTCTGCGGGAGTAAGCCAATTGACCCATTCTATCTCTGCTGAGTTCTTTGGTACAGCGATCAGAAATTATACACACTGTCCTCCTCTCTCTCCAATAATTCATCTTCCTCTGCTTCAAATATTCATCGAACCTTCCCATAACTATGTCCTGAAGCAACCCTTTCATGAAAAAGTTTCGGCTAACCTTCTAATCATTCGCTTTTTGCCTACTTTGTGTCGATCTCCCTTTATCAATGACTCTCTAATTAAATAGAATCATCTCTCCCTCATAAACTGTTTAGACTGATTTAAATTTCTATTAAATCGCCTTTTAATTTTCGTAGCTGTATTGTATATATTCCTAATAACTCGTCCCTAATCACAAGTATAGTTCTGATCCATGGCACCATTATGCTAAATCGACATTACCCGTTCTCAGTGGATTTAATGGATTTTCCACAATGAGGGTCCGAATCTGTACCTGGTTTTGTAACGATGGTCTCGACAGTATTGTGTAAAGATGCATCATTCCTTGTTTATTATTATGATCTATGCCCATATCTATAAAACCGAATTTATGGTTAAGTTATCATGGATTTATCCCCCTGAAAACACACTTGCTATGAATTGAGTATTTGGATCGCTATCGCTCGCTGTCCATCCAAACTCTTAGCTCCTTCCCATTGAGACTCTGCTCGCATTCCTTGGCATTTCCCAAACAATCAGGCGAGTTCTCCGATGGATAATATGTAAGTAAGCTAGTGTTCCTGCGATGAGTTCATTATTTTTGGAAGAATGTGCAACCACATCATGATTGATAATTGCCAAACATTCTTCCCACCGTCTGCAAATGTTCAACAAAATACAGCATAGTAAATATCAGTTTGATTTTAACTGCATTTCTGGATGTATTTTTTACAGATTATTTGCATCAATTGTAAGAGTTTTAAAAATTATGAAAATTATTATTTTTGCATTCCTTTACTCTATTTGAGGAGGGTCATTGATACAGAATATCAATAATATTACTCAGCACAATGCAACAACACACTCCATTTCTGCTTTGAGTGAGACACCAGTCAGTGCACAATCGACATTTTCAGTCAGTATCCGGGACACACAAGGTGAAAGCTTAAATCGATGAATCGAGTTCCGACTATTTCCTCTATGCGAAAACTGATCACGTAAAAAAAAGAACGCACTACTTGTCAATGATGAATGGTGTACAATACGCCGGTATTATTCACACCAAATTACTGGAAAGTTACCAATATCGGCGATCGCAAGACATTTGATTTTTTACGCACCGACTGAAACTTTATTGATGAATTTAAAGTGGGCCGCTCGATTCCTGTAACTGCAGTATAAATTGTATTCCTGCACTATCCACATGTCCGAAACAGCTGCTGAATCTCATCATTGTTATCCTAGCTCCATGAACGTGATATGTGCTAAATTTTCAGGACGAGATTATGTTTACTCAGCGAAACAAGCGCGTAAACTAAAGCAATGCATCAATCAAACACATGCTACAAAATGAATGAATCTTCACACAAGATCTCACCAAAGTTTCAAATCACCAGAAAAGAAAGGACGTTCTTCGGTGGAAACTGTCGTGTATGGAGGCACCTTTAGTGATGACTCCACGAGGCAGGCACGGTATGGCACTTAAACTGTGCAGACCTACAGTCCTTCCTTAGCAGCTCTTGAGTGACGACAACAAGCTGTGAGTTCCCTTTTATACTGGGTTAGCTGCCATGTGCAGGAAACACCTGGATCTCCAGCAACAGCACCCTCTGGTTTACTGGTATGGTGTGTACAGTACAAGGGTACATTCAATGTGGCATAACAGTGTTACATACATCGCACAGTGAACAGGCATGCCTACACAGCAATACACCCCCTTGAGCATTTTTCATCTCCTTGTTGACATGACCAGGGGAGGTGATGTGTGGTGGGCTATGTGAGGTTGTGATGAAGGTTGTGTGTTTGCCAGGTGTGACCCCTGTGCTTGAGGCTGGCCTTGGATGTTTCCCCTTCTTCACACACCAACCGAGTGGCTGTCACTGCTGTGGGATCCCTCAGGGAGGTGGACACGGCAGCAGTAGGTGGTGTGTATACTCTGTGATGTGGGAAGTTGTGGGGTTGTGGGCAGGGCCACGAGACTGGATGGGCTTCTGGTCCAGCAATGAGGATTAGGGTCAGGTCATCCCAGGGTTTGCCAGGGAATCTAGAGGGTAATGGCCTCATGCTTCTGTTATTGGCCCTGGTGGCCAGGGGCTGTACGTCTGGTCTGGTGCAGGTTGCCATTGGTGGTGGCTGGGCTGCGCATTGACCACTGTTCCTCTAGTGGGTCTGCTCCAACTGCCTGTGTGTGTGTCCTGCAAGGGACATCACATTCGTTCCAAAGGTCCAGGCTACATGGCCAGGTAGCCTACTGGACCTGGGGGTCTCCCACAGGGGGATTCCATTGGTATCAGCATGTTCCCTGTAGGACCCAATATTTTTTGGCAGTGTCGTACCGGTATACATGACATCTTGACTCTGATCACACATAGTCGAGCCTGCATTATACATTCTTGCATTTGCATCACTTATGGGTGTCCTGTTTTCAACAGCAATGGTTACATTAGGCATTTCACAATCTCTATCCTTACTGTTATGCATAATAAACTTGTTCTTAACATTCCTGAAACCTGCATTCAGCTCTTTAGTCATATTAGTTAAACCAGCATCACAATCCATGGTTACATTGCATACATTTTCATACTTGCACCCTTTAATTGTATTTTTAGCTTTAAAATCCGTGCACTCAAATAGTTGGAAGTTCCCCTTTAATTTTTTTTTGCTTATCAGTCTCCTTTACGGGATCCTTCAAATCCGATTGGCCGCTTGATGTCACATGATGCTCCTCCATGTTGACTTTTGGCATGGAGGAGGTCATTTTGATTACAGGTCTGCTGCTTGTGGTGCTGCAGCCATTTTGTGGTTTTGCTGCAGCTGCTGTGGTGCTCTTTTCTTCCAGGTGCTTGTGGAGCTGCAGCCACTTTGTAGTCTTGCTGCAGGTAGGCGGCCGTGCTCTTATCTTCCACAGTGCCACTTCGCCTGATGTGGACCCGGTTCATCCAATTCCTGGCTAGCAGCGTGAGACCGTCGCCGGCTACAATCCACAGGCTGAGTTTGTTCAACACGCCGCCCTGGGAGACCTGGAGGTCGACTCTGCCCACGATTTGGATTTTACCTTGTATAGGTGTGCAGCTTTGCCTGGACGGGAAACAGTTTTGGTCGAGGGGCAGGTTTCCTCCAATTTTTTTCAAAGGTATTTTGGCTCATCACAGTCTGGCTCGCACCTGTGTCGATCACCATGGAGACTGGCACTCCATCGATGTCCACTTCCATCATCCACAGAGAACTTCCGGTGGTGCAGGAAAAGATTTTCATACTCTTCTCCCAGAGTTTGAGCAGCTTCATCTTCATTTGTGTCGGAGCCCCGGTGATTCACCAACTCATCAGAGACACAGTGAGTAGAGCCTTTTCTGCACATTCTCTGAAGGTGCCCATTTTCTTAGCAGCCTTTGCATGCATTGTCTTTGTAGTGGCACTGGTGGGCCCTGTGTTTTCCTCCACATCGCCAGCATGGGGCCATCCGGTTCTCCCCATGTGGCAGACTCATGGCTGCGGGACTCGGCGCAGCATTTTTGCTTTTAGAAGCATCCATGCAGTGCACTACGCTCGTCGGTTTAGAGTCCTGGGTAAGTATTCGCCTGGAGTCGTTGGCCGAAACCAAGTAGACCTGGCTTACTTGAATTGCTTTCTGCAGGGTGATCGTGATGTCAACCGTGAGCAATTTGTGTAGGAGGCCTTCGTGGCCGATTCCGATGAAAAATATGTCCCTTAGCGCTTCATTGAGGAGCTCGCCAAACTCACACGGTGCAGCTACTCTTCTTAAGTGTGCAGCATACTTGGCAATTTATTTGCCCTAAGGTCGCCGGCAAGTGTAGAACTGATGCCTGGCTGTGAGGATGCTTTGCTTCTGTTTTATTTGTTCCTGTATGATTGCTACAAGTTCCTCATAACCCTTGGTGGTTGTCTTCTCCAGGGCTAGTATGTCCCTGATGAGACCGAAAATGGTGGGCCGACATTCTCGTCGGCAGTTGTCGTGTATGTAGGCAGGGTATGGCACTTAAACTGTGCAGATCTGCAGTACTTTATTAGCAGCCCGTGAGTGACGACAACAACCTGTGAGTTCCCTTTTATACTGAGTTACGTGCCGTGTAAAGGCAACCCCTGGGTCACCAACAATAGCACCCTCTGGTGTACCGGTAAGCTGTGTAAAGTACAAGGGTACATTCAATGTGGCACAACAGTGTTACAGGCATCGCACAGTAAACAGGCATGACGACACAACAGAAATGGCGGTGAAATTGAGCTTTAGTGATGAGGAAACTTTATTTTTAATTGAATCGTTTTATTGCCTTTTTCTATCTAATCTCAGAATGAGTGTCAATCGAGATTTCACCACATTCTTCAGATCTTCTCTGAATTTCCTCTGGGTTGTTGCATAAATACACGGGTTTTAAATGCAAGTCAAAAATGTTAACATTGTTTCTGTTCCAGTGTCTATATATCCAGGTTCTGTGCTGTCACTTCGGTAATAATTGATGCTTGCCAGCTTGGTAGTTACCAAACTCACGGCTGTTGTCAGCCACAAAAATATAAAACTGCCCGAAATAGTGAAAAGTAAAATTATGAATTTCCTTCGGTTCTCCATCTCTGAATCGCTGTGGTCGTCACTCCTGTGCCCTCGGAGAGTCCTGCGGGATCTACTAGCCACTAAAATACGTTTAATTGTCAAATAATTTAACAAGGCAGGCAAAGTGAAAGGAAGCCAAACGCCCCAGGCGCTGTGAAACCAGATGTACGCTGCACCTGCAGGTGATGCAATAAAAGCCACAATTGTCCGGCAGCCTCATTGCACGTTGTTAATTATTTATTCAGGTTCCAATGCAAACAAAATAGGGATGTTCTTGAAAAATAGGAATATTGTGAACTTTGTTATAACTGCGGCCGCAGATGCTGGTGCAATACTTTGTTTTAAACTTCTGGCAGCAGATAACTACAAATCGGTCAAATGTGAAGGAGATGGTGAACCAAACAGAGACATGTAAAGAATGAGCTTACATACGGCCGTGTGGTAAATGAATGAAAATGGAAAGCGATAACTGAAAATATTATACACTATTACATTGATGATCATGACTAATAGATCGGCTGTTGCCATGGCCACAATGTAGACAGAGATACATTTTGAAAGGCCGCAGTTACCTCGGGAGTGCATCACAAATGTCACCAAGCTTGCTGTAAGAAAAATGGAGGAGGAAAGAATGCTAGGGTGTGTGATTGAAATATATATGGAGACACCTTTTGAGAGCATTAACTTCATTCAGTGTGATTATCAACACGGAGCAGTGTGTGAACAGAATTTGTATTGGTGCCATTTCTAGGGCAAACGAACCACACATTTTAATTTGTTGCTGCAGCGCTCACTCTGCCCGGGGTGACAAGACGGTCCGAAAATCCTTGTGTTAGAGCTTCAGAGAACACAGTCACTTAATTCATGTTGTTGATTTAAAGGGAGCGCAGAAAGTGCAGACACACAGTTCGCGAGTTGTTTCCTGTCCCTTCCAATAGTGTGATGCTAGAAAACATGTTACATTAACCAACAGGGATATGGTTAACAATCGATTAACAACACACATGGTACAATGGCTCACCGGGGATACCGACGGCTGCGAGATTCGGGTACAAAATATCTTTGATCAGTAGAATAGCTGGTCGCCCCATTTTCTGTGAGAATGGAGAGTTTCTTTTGGAGTTGAAAGACACTGACTGGCGAACGGCTGAGGCAATGGAAGGGAACCGATAATTATCGACGTGTCAATCATCCAGGAAGTCAATTAGATTAAATCATCATTATCATTAGTTACAGACATTGAATAAATAGACTTGGAGGTTGGAATTTTATATCAAACGTCAGGTTAAGAGAAATGTTTGAATTTCTTATTGGAAATGTTTAAAAATCATTATTTTTATGTACAAATTATATTCTCATTGCACTGCTGCTGGAACTATTCCCAAAGGAGTAGTGACGACAGTTCCCCGAACAATACACGTCCAGACCCAGCGCATGACTCAATCCTCAAGCTGCAACTCCTCCAGAACATGCGATGAAACAAGTCTTGCAATTTGGTGAACATCACAGCGCTGCCGCATTAATCATAACGGTGCTCCTCCTGTTGTTATAGTACATCTACCCTTTAAAGTAGATGTGAGCGTGCTCCTCCTGTACTAATTGTCCCTTACTCTTATTCTACAGCTGACAGTGCTCCACATGCACTGATGGAAACCCTACACTTAAACTCGAGTTGATCGTGCTATTGCTGTACAGGGGGAAACAATACACGTAAACTGGAGGAGAAAGGGCTCCATCAGTGCTAGTGACAAATTACATTTACAGGAGAGATGACAATCCTCCTCCAGCACGAGTGGTAGCCCTGCACTTAAACTGGTGGTGAATATTGGCGCCCTGGTAATAGTGTTTCCCTAAACTTACAGCAGAGTTGACCCTGCTCCTACACATCCACTCATGCTCCTCCAGTATTAATGGTGCTCTGCTCATACGTGTGCCAATCTACAATTACACATGAACTGTTCATCTTCCTTCTGTACTGGCGGAACTCCTCAACATATATTAGTGGAAATTATGCTCCTCCGGTGTTCGTACTCCCTTACACTTGTACTCGATGTGGCAGAGCTGCTAAATGCATCCTACACATATATTCGAGGTGAGAGAGCTAATCCAGTGCTAGTGGTCCTCTGCAGTTATACTCGAGGTGACAGAGCTACTCCAGTGCTAGTGGCCTCCTACACTTACACTCGAGGTGACAGTGCTAATCCAGTACTAGTGCCCCCCTACATTTATACTAGTGGTGACAGAGCTATTCCAGTGCAAGTCGTCCCCTACACTTACACTCGAGGTGGCAGTGCGACTCCAGTACTAGCGCACCCCTACACTTATACTGAGCCTTGATCCACGGGGGAGTTTGATTTTTGCAAGAATTTGAAAAGTGGAAATCTGACGAGTAATGGGTAACGGGGCACTTCATGAACATAAATAAATGAAGCTCAATCACAATTAAAGTATGAAGCTATTGTTAGAGAAAGGTTTTCAATCAAGTTTTTGAACAATGGAGTGAGGCTTCGGCGGTTGTTTAATCACAGAGTATATTCAATAGTACTTAAACATACAATTAAAGATAATACCTACCACCACAGCTGCCGACGGTTTGTTGGGGTTTCAAACGTGCCCCAGTTCTGAACTTAGTCTCGACGTCCATTGCGTGTTGATCACCACAATTTTGCTTTACGTAAACTTATAAAACTTAAATTACAACTCTGTATAAGGATAATGTAATCATGGAATCATCTTTTATCAACAATAATTTATCTTAGAAAAGAGCACTTTTTTCCTTGGGGCTAACACATATCTTTCCCTCCGTTTGTCTTATTAATAATAGTTTCAATCTTGGCCAATAATTTACCTTCAATTCTGTGAACTTTAAATTCAGCACACATTCACTTTCGTGGAACGATATCGAATGCCTTTTGAATTTCCATATAAGCTGCAAAGATATACGACGCCTATTACTCTTTTACTTTAGTTACTACCTAAAAATTCAATGAGGTTTGCTATGCAGTTCCTACCATTTGCACACACAGTAACTTCCCTGCAACAGATGCTAGACTAAAAGGTTTATAATGTCCTGGATTCTCTCTCGCAACTTTCCAGGGCAGTAGAGTTACATTTGTAATTTACCAATATAAAAGCATAATTCCTTAATCGAGATTGCTTTGGAAAGCTTCAATTCCTTATGATTTCTCACAGTTTAGTGCCATTAACTTTTCTACAAATTCTTTCTTGCTTCCGTTAACTTGAGTAAGCTACATTCAATGATTCATTATTAATTTCCATGCAATATTAGGCATTATATCCTCTTTCTCAAATGTGAATACTGAGTACTGGTGGCAGTGTCTCGTGATATGGAACGCATCACTCGCAGAACAATCATTCAGCCACGTTATCACCTTTCTGGTCGAGTGTGGCTATGTTAATTGTCATATGGATCTTGTATTAATCCTGAGATTATCCACTTTGATGACATGTTTTGTTATTTCAGCTCCGAACTCCTCATAATCCCTCAGCAGGAAATGTTCTCTTTCTGCTCTTTGCCATTGCTTCCAACGTGAATCATGAAATACTTCACTGTCCAAGTTATTTTCAGCTGTATCGTGCTGTCAATTTCATGCAATTAATTCCTGGGTAAACGGGGCATTGAATCATGAATGGTCCAGAAACCTCCCGCTGTGTGTTAGGCCCCGCTCGGTGAAGGAAATTCCGAAACTTCCCCCAAAATTATCAGGAAATTTACATCTGAAATAAATGTATGCCAGTTTTATGAGGTGTATAATATGACAACAAGGATAATTACAACTTGTAACGGGAGAGAATAAAGTTTAGTTATTTCATAACACCCGAGGGACGCATTTCACAGCAGCAGTTAGAGCCGTTTCCAAATACATTTCGCAAGTTACCACTGAATCTACATCCACCACCCTTTCAGGCATTGCATTCCAGCTCACAACAGCTGTACAAAATAGTTTCCTCATTTTTTGACAAGATCGCACACAAGTGATTGGTGTGCAAAATCAAAGCACATGGCATTGGGGGTAATATATTGACGTGGATAGAGAACTGGTTGGCAGATAGGAAGCAGAGATTCGGGATAAACGGGTCCTATTCAGAATGGCAGGCAGTGACCAGTAGAGTGCCGCAGGGCTCAGTGCTGGCACCCCAGCTCTTTAGAATATACATCAATGTTTTGGATGAAGGAATTGAGTGTATTATCTCCAAGTTGACAGATGACACTAAACTGGGTGGCGGTGTGAGCTGCGAGGACGAGGTTGTGAGGCTGCAGAGTGACTTGGACAGGTTAGGTGATTGGGCAAATGCATGGCAGATGCAGTATAATGTGGATAATTGTGTTTTTATCCACTTCGGGGGAAAAAACGCGAAGGCAGAAAACTATCTGAATGGTGGCAGATTAGGAAAAGGGGAGGTGCAAAGAGAATTGGGTGTCATGGTTCGTCAGTCATTGAAATTTGGCATACAGGTGCAGAAGGTGGTAAAGGAGGCAAATGATATATTGGCCTTCATAGCTAGGAGATTTGAGTATAGGAGCAGGGAGGTCTTACTGCAGCTGTACAGGGCCCTTGGTGAGGTCTCACCTAGAAAATTGTGTTCAATTTTGTTCTTCTAATCTGAGGAAGGACATTCTTGCCAATGAGGGAGTGCAGCGAAGGTTCACCAGACTGAATCCCGGGATGGCCGGACTGACATATGAAGGGAGACTCGGCCTTTATTCACTGGAGTTTAGAAGGATGAAAGGGCATCTCATAGAAACATACACGTTTCTGATGGGAGGGGAGAGGTAAGATGTGGGTAGATTGTTCCTGATGTTGGGGAAATCCAGAACCAGGGGACACAGTCTTAGGATAAGGGGTAGGCCATTTGGGACTGAGATGAGGAGAAACTTCTTCACTCAGAGAGTTGTTAACCTGTGGAATTCCCTGCGGCAGAGAGTTGGTGATGTCAGTTCATTGGATATATTCAAGAGGGAGTTAGATATGGCCCTTACGGCTAAAGGGATCAAAGGTTATGGAGAGAAAGCAGGAAAAGGGTAACGTGGGAATGATCTGCCAAGATCTTATCGAATTGTGGTGCAGGTTCGAAGGGCAGAATGGCCTACTCCTGCACCTATTTTCTATGTTTCTATGTTTAATGTCGTTTCGGATTCTTCTGCTAATAACCTTAAACTTCTCAGAAGATATTGGAACAGGGCAGATCAATATCATTTGAACTAATAGCGCGTGTGTTGGATAAACAACGACATTGATTGGTTAGGCCCAAACGATTATTTGCGTCTTGTATCCTCTATGTGTTTATATGTACATTGAGGTCTCACGGGCTAGCATTAGCTTTAGGCTTGTCGTAAAATGATTGGGGAATCTCAGGGTGTTAGAGTTCTGGGGATAAACCTGGGAGCAGGTGGCACTCGGAATGTGACCTAAAGCTTTGTGTACATTAAGTGGGGATCTGGAGGTTAGTAGTTTAAACGTGGGGTTCTGGGATCCAGAAATCCGAACAGCTCAGAATGTACAAATGTCACTGAATGATTTATTGAACAATTCTCAGGTGAAAAAAAATGCATGTGAAATCCAGGTTTTTGAGCCAAGCTGAAGCTTTGAAGTAAACCCTTCAGGGAAGGACCCAAAGCTTTTAATAGCAATGTAATCAATAGATTTAATGATGTTGAAGCAAAACAATATTTTGGTTTTATTTTGGATTTATTTAGAAGTTTTGACATTTCAGTCAATGAAAACAAATGCAGACATTATTTTCAAAAGGTGCTTTGATTATTTGGTTTGGTTCATCAATCAGCCCATCGCTGTGCAGACTCTTTCAAAATGGATTTGGAAAGGGCTTAACTGCTGCTTCTCGCTCATAGCACTGTAATTTTCCCTATCAAGCATTTATCCAATTCTCTTTTGAAAGTTACTATTGAAACTGCGGCCACCCCCGTTGCAAAGCGACGCATTCCAGATCATTACAACTCACTGTTTGAAAAATTCTGCTCATCTCCCCTTTGGCTGAATTGGTAACTGCGTTAAAAAATATACATCTTTTCACATCTTGCTTTTATGTTATTATTTTTTTTCGGAAATCCAGATAAATTACAACCTGAGAAGCAAAGCTGTGGACTTAACTTCTCCGTGGTGCTGGCCAAGTTGCTGGGAGATAGCTAAATGAAGCTCTACAGCACCACCACTGAGAGTAGTGTGTAATTACAGCATGGCTCGTTCATGCAGGAGGCATCGATAATAAGTGTGAAGAGAAAGGAGGAAATTAATGCAGATGTACAGATTCCAATGTACGGAAGATAATGCTAACACATAATTTATTGGCCTGTAAATTCTGGTCGGAGACTTCCCACGGGCAATTGTCTCCTGACGAGAGAGTTTTTGCCAAAAAACTGGTGGTCTAAGAAGCGCCCTGGATTCCGGTGGGGAGGTTTTTTTCCCGCGCTGTGAAGCGCGCTACCGTCCAGAGAATTCCTCTGCAGAATATGTAGTCACGTGCGACTGCTCAACCAATCAGGTAGGTAGTTCACAGGTCCCCATTAACAGCACGGAGACGGGCATATCTCCGAGTTCTCATTACCATTAGTAGGAAAAAATTCAAACGCACTAGAATAAAAAAATAAAAAACAGACGACACATATTTAACATTAATTAAAATTAAAGTTAATAATGTCTTGTAAATTAATATATTTTTACGAATGTTACAAAGTGTTTCTTTAATTATGTTAAAAAATTAAGTTACCCTGGTGGGGAGGGTCTTTAACAGTAACATATGTTTTTATAATTTTATTTAAACATGTTTTGTGTACTTTAAATCATTTGCACCTGTAAAAGTAGGCTATATGCCTGCTTTTACCAGGCGCAAGATTTTTGAAGACATTTGCTGAGCAAGATATGCGTAAACCCCGCAATCGTGCGCAAGCAAATGTCCTCGCTCCCAATATGTGTAGGATCTGTCAAGTTAGTTTTCGGCGCATGCACATTAACTGCTGAAAACATGCTGTTCTGATGCCTTCCCAGGTCCCTAGAAACGTCGTACGTTCCCTGGATGGCAGATTTTCTGCTCCATTGCTTCATCTTCCAGAAACATCTCAAAGCATGCAACATCGATTGTTTTGGAGATGCAGTGAATTCTATGTCTGCACACCAGAATTGCAGCGATAATATCTGGTGAGGGTGTAATAATGCTGCACTATAAATAGATTAGTGCAAATTGCATTTGGAGGGGCAAATGATAATACTCTTCAACGTGGCCTTCTTCAAGGATCTCCAGGGCAGTCCTCAGTCGTTACATCTGCCAGTGTTTTTCAGTCGATGAGCAGCTCGTAGGGTTTCAGCCGGTGAGAGGGCATGAGTTTTCAAAAGATGCAAACAAAAAATTGGAATTTATTTCGGGGAATGTTTGCCGTGAGTTCATTTAAACTGGCGCTAACTTCAACTCCGCCAGGCAGAGACTAATAAAAGCATGATTTAATGTTGTGAAAGATCTTCGAAATGTTAAACATTTGGCAGGCGACATCGTTCGAGAGCATGTACCCAGTGCCATACCATTATGGTGGATAGCCTTCCAGAGTGTATTCTTGGTCACTCACCTGCCTTTTACTGGAATTGTCCCGAATGGATCTTGTATCTATCTGCATGAGGACGGTATTGATGTCCCTGTGACCGGATTGTGACAGGAGCTCGTTCAGATCACCAAGATTGACAAACATATCTGAATCGCTTTCATCATAAAGGAGGTGGATGAACAATATCGGCTCATCCATTCCAGGCCCTGCAGCACCTTGGTCATCAGATTGGAATAAGAGTCGCTGAATTCTTTCTGTATGATATATTCGAGGAGCAAACCTTCAACTAGCAGAGCGGTGTGCAATTATTTGGGCCAGCGGGATATTTAACTATTCTTTATGAACTGCTGAGGGACGCCCACGAATGTTCAACCTAAGGCACATGGCTGCACGATCGCGCAATAATCGAGCAGACCAGGACAGGATGCTCATAAGCTCCTGGCTGCATAGTGGCCAGCGGTGCGGCAAATTTAAAAGGATTGTGCACGGAAAAACATTTGAGGGAATATTGGATAAACATAAACACTTCATGAAGAAAATGTCAACTACAAAAACAACTTGCATTTATATAGCACATTTCACGTCATAAAACGTCCGAAGGAGCTTCACTGGAGTGCTTTCAGACAAAACCAATGCATTTGCGTCCGAGCATCACCAGAAGAAGTTACGTCAGATGAACACAGCTGAGCCAAAGTGTTAGGTTTCAATGAGAGCAATAAAGGAGGAAAGAGAAGTAGAGAAGCGGAGTGGTTTAGGCAGGGAATTCCAGAGCTTGGGGCCCAGGCAACAGAAGGCACGGTCACTCATGGTTAACCGATTATAATCAGGGATGCACAAAAGGGCAGAATTAGAGGAGCGCAAATATCTCGGGGGCATTGAGCTCCGCTGTATTTATTTAAGGAAAATGCTTCATATATTTAAAAAAGGCATCTAAAAACTTTTAGAATCTTTAATACATTTTGGATGAGATTTAAATTATTTTAAAGAGTGTGAAGTATTTTAAGAGACATGTGAAGCATTGTAAACAGTTAACTGTGAAGTGATGTTAAATAATTTAAATAAGCATCATAATGGATTAGAAGCAGCGAGCAAAATGCGGTGTTGATGAGGGATCAGAACTTTGATGATGATTACATGACACATGCCTCAATGAGGTTGAGACAAAGTGCCCACATCTCATTGCAACCGTGAAGTCCAGAGCTCCGTGCAAAGACATTTGTTTGATTGCACAGAATGTGCGTTCACTGTTAGCGCTAACAACACAGCCCCGCCGACAGCTGAACAATGGTACATTTTTTAGACTTGTCAATGTACAATTTGGTAATATCAAACGTTACTATTTTAAAACATGATTTGTTGCAGAGCTGTTGTGAAGTGACTTGACCAGAGAAGCAGTTGAGGCTAACTCATTGAATGCATTCAAATCACAGATAGATAGATTTTTAACCAATAAGGAAATTAATGATTATGGGGAGCGGGCGAGTAAGTGTAGCTGAGTCAACGGCCAGGTCAGCCACGATCTTGTTGAGTGGCAGAGAAGGCTCGAGGGGCTAGATGGCCTACTCCTGTTCCTAATTCTTATATTGTTATGTTCTTATGACCATATCGGCATCTGCCTTGGTCGTTAAATTCAATTGCATTGCACATGGTCAAAGAAATCTATTGAGCTTGTAACCAACTTATCTGTAATCAACACATTTAAGATTAGTAAACAAGCGCCTGTCTCCAAAGCAGGCAATTGGTATCTCAAGCAAAAACTGTTTTGATTGATAAGAACATAAAAACATACGAAAAAGTTGCAGGAGTAGGACATTTGGCCCCTCGAGCCTGTTGTGCCATTCAATAAGATCATGGCTGATCTGATCTTGGTTCAATTCCACTTGCCTGCCTGCTAGCCATAACCGTTCACCCCCTTATCTGTCAAAAAATTGTCGATCTCCACCTTAAATATATTCAATGACCCAGCCTCCACAGCTCACTTGGATAGGGAATTCCATAGATTTACAACCCACTGAGAGAAGACATTCCTCCTCATTTCCGGTTTAAATGGGAGACACCTTATTCTGAAACTTTGCCCCCTAGTTCTAGATTCCCCACGAGGCGATACATCCACTCTGCATATAACTTTTCGAAACCCCTCAGTATCTTCAGTGCTTTAATAAGATTACCTCTCATTCTTCTAAACTCCAATGAGTAAAGGCTCTCGTCTGCAAGGTTTAAATTTCTGTTTTCAACTTGGAATAAATGGCGCGTAATGCCAGGGAGCATGCCATGACAGGCAGTGGTGTTGCCATTCGGAGGGAGTTATTGGCGAAGATGAATGCAAGGCGCAGGACACAGTACGGTTCGACCTTTTGCAGAATCCACCTCATTCGAACCATAGGATTGGATGAAAGGGGGAAGATCTATAATTTTAAAATCTTTTCTTTTATTCAAATGTTGGTGCTGCATTATTTTTCAAAGTTATCCTTGTGACTAATAATATAATTACTCATTTCCTTTGAGAGGTCTAGTCTGAAGTGACCTTAGTGGTTAACTATTGTTTTAACAACGTATTTAATATTACAACAGATAACAAAGTAGAAAATAACGTGTTTACTTGTTGAATGTAATGTCTTCCTTGCACAAAGGAATCAAAATAGACACTTCATAATGGCAACATTTTTAATAAACGAAGTTAAGGCACAAAGCTGAAAATAGCTTGCTAACAATTTTGTATTTTAAGATTAAGAACATCTAAAGCTTACATCAAAGCCGTTGCTGCTACAATAAAAGTTCAAAGTTTCACTTTAAATTAAGTGTGTTCATTTCTGTGCCTTGCTAAGGGAAGGGGAGGTAGGAGTCGACACGATCGTCATCTCTTTAACTTGGTGGATTTAGCTGTTCCCTTCTAATTCTACTCTCGTCAGCAATTGGTTCCTCCACATCAGGCTTTATCACAAGGATATTGGCATCCTCCATATCCCCCATTAGAGCAGACAGCTCGTCTGCATTGTTAGAGTTCAGAACCTTCTCCAGGGCAAAGATGTACAAAGCGCAACAGTTCACCGCAATCCTTGACACTTTCACAGGAGAGGTCTCCAAAGCCCCCCTGACCTGCCAACCATCGGAAGCGTGATTTCAGAAAGTGGATTGTACTTGCGTTCACTTGCTGTGATGGCCAGCTGGGCTGAGTTGTATCTCTCATTTGCCTCATTATTGGTCCTGCACTGTGGTGTCATCAGCCACGGTTTTAGCGGGTAGCCCTTGTCGGCCAATTTACATTGCGGATTCAGAAGGCAATGTTCTGAGAGAACCATATAAGTCCGAGTGACGGAGGACGAAGGAGGCATGAACACTTCCCCGGTGATCAGCCTTCAAGTTTAGGATCCTCAGTTGTGCATCACAGTCAGTCATTGCATTTAAGGAATGAAACCCATTCCTGTTGATGTAGGTTACAGATGAATCAATTGGTGCCTTCATTGCAATATGGGTTCCAGCGATGAGGCCAACCACTTTTGGGAAGTTGCCAATCCGAAAAAATGCAAGAGCTCATTCCTTTTTCTGCCGAGTGGACAATTAAAACTCTATGACCTCAGAAGCCCTACGCAATATGGCATCTGTACCCTGCTGAATATAGGCCATCACAGCGCTCTTGGTTCGAAATTTCCGCATTGCCGAACAAAAGTGATGCACTTGCAAAGAAGTTCAGTGCTGTTGTTTCCTTCATGGGCACTGACAAGGCAGTGCAGGTTTTTGCGCGAGTATGCAGGTCACCATTGACATGTCACACACAGGCTGATTGCCTTTTTGCTAAAGCGCAGCCTTCACAACAAAAAATCATCCGACATTATGACAGCCTCACCCTGCACACACTCTGTTGTGAGCAGTAGTTCATTCTGTTCAGGCGCCGGTCGTGATTCCTCAATCTTCTTTGTTATTCCCTGGAACGTTCGACTCTATGTGGCAGAATCACAACAATAATCGGGTAAAGTCCTCATGAAGCATATTTCTCTCTCACAGCCCTCCTGTTTAAAAAATGCTACCCATGTACGGAACAATTAGAAAGTGTTGTAAAAGTCATGTTAGTAAAGTGAGTCGGTGTAAAATCTGGTCGGGCGGAGCTGAAAAACGGGTGTCATTATATCGCTCGCACATCATACCCACCTGATAAATATCACCATCCAGGAAGAATTTCTAGGGCTTTCAAGATGTTTACAAAGTCCCACGTAAAAATTTGAAACAGCATGAAAAAGTGTATTATTTAAATCATTTATATACTCTCGCATAATATGAATATAAGAACATGGTTTTGATGTTGTTTTTGTCTCTCCCAGGAGATAACATGGTACCGGTTGGGGTCGAGTGTAGAATGTTTCGATGAAGGGGTGGCGCACTTTTGTGGGGCGCACTGTTTGGGCTGGGTGCTCTTTACCTTTCCGCCATTGTTCATTGTTCATAGGTTGATATGTAACCTTCAGGGTGCTGACTGAAGGCCGTGTGGCTCTTTGTCGGCCTGCGCAGATACGATGGGCCGAAATAGCCTCCTTCTGCACTGTCGATTTCTATGTTTCTCTAAGAAACAGGAACAGGGATAGGCCATTCGGTCCCTCTAGCCTGCTCCGCCTTTCATTAAGATAAATGCTCATATTCTACCTCAACTCTACTTTACTGTTCTATCCTCATATCGCTCGATTCCCTGTGTATCCAAAAATCTATCGATGTCTGCCTTGAACATACTATAGTGTGGGGCTCCCCAGCCCTCTCGTTTAGAGAATTCTAAAGTTTCAACATCATCTGAATGAAGAAAGTTCTCCTCATCTCAGTACTAAATTGCTGACCCCTTATTCTGAGACTAGAAAAAACAGCCAAGGGAAACATCGGGGCAGCATGTACCCTGTCAAGCCCTATCTGAATTTGTTTTAATGTTTCAATGAGATCATCTCATATTCTTGTATACTCGAGGAAATATGGGCCTAACGATCAATCGCTCCTCATAGGACAATCTCACCACTTCAGGAATCAGTCTGGAGAACCTTCGTTGCACTCCCTCTATGGCAAGCATAGATTTCATTCGGTAGGGAGACAAAAGCGGTACTCAGTACGACTGGTATGCTCCCATCAGGACGCTATGTAATTGTAGTAAGTAATCTTTACTCTGATATGCAAATCCTCTTGTAATAATTGCCAATGCACCATTTGCTTTCTTAATTGCTTGCAGTACCTGCGTGTTAACTGTCAGCGATTCTCATACAGGACACCCAGGTCCCTCTGAACACCAACATTCGCCAACCTCTCATCATTTAAAACATACTTTGCTTTTGTATTTTACTACCAACGTGGACACTTCACATTTCTCCAAATTATATTGCATTTGCCATCTTATTCCCCACACTGTTAGCCTGTCAATATCCCCTTGAAATCTCTTTGCATCCTCATTGGAACCCCATTAATAATGCAACAACCCACCATGAGATTTTGGAAAGACCTGATGATTCATGGAACGTCCTGAGGAAACTGAGCTGGCAATAAACGAACTTGCTGTTCTCCACAATCCTCGGCTTTGATGCTTGTTTCCGACTTTGTTCATCTTCACGTCTGTATCTGTGCCTTATGACGGAGGGAACGCTACTGATGAGAACCATTATCTTGTGACGTTTAGTAAAATAGAGCATTACGTTAAAAGGCGCACTTCAGCTGTTCTTAAATATGTAAAATTTGCGAATAGTTCCAATACTTTTGCCATGAAGGCCTCGAGTCATTCTCTAAACCAGATAAAATTAAGTGTGGATCATAATCAGCTCACCTGAGGGAAACGTCAGAGACAGCCAAATCAAAGATGGATTGATAAGTCATTCGCCCCAGTAGCGCGCTCGATTGGATTATTTGCACATTAGGTCAACTTCACCAGTTCCGGGACCAGGTCCAATGCTATCGATCCTCGTGGGGTAAATTTATATCTGGACCGCGACGCTGGCGCGAGCAGATGTCAGCCCTAGCTTTCTGCGTCATACAAATGTTCGACATCTATCGGGCGCTCATTAATGGGGATGGCACCCCGGCACGACCTCTTTCTTTCTCGGCCAACTCTGGTCGGAACAATGATGTCGGACCTAGCGTGGTCCAGGCCGCCATCATTTAGTCCAGCACTCTGTCTTGACTGCCTGGCTGTAGGCCCAATCACACACTGCGCTCGTCGACGATAGGAGGCAATCAGAGGCTTTGCAGAGTGTGCAGCGGTCCTCGCCTTTAATCAAAGGGGCGAGGCCTTGAAGCTCAGCAGCGCAATGTGCAGCCTCCAAGTAGCGCTTCCTGGTGTGCCCCAGTAGCCCTCATCATACACAGTCGTTCGGAATTGAGGAAGACTTGCTTCCACTCCTTAAGTGGCTGAATAGTCGAACTCGAGAGTCATGGACCCTGTCGCAGGTTCGACCGACATTCGACGGGAGACGTGGGGGGTGGGAGTGGGGGTGGTA
Organism: Pristiophorus japonicus; assembly: GCF_044704955.1. Classification (NCBI taxonomy): domain Eukaryota; kingdom Metazoa; phylum Chordata; class Chondrichthyes; family Pristiophoridae; genus Pristiophorus; species Pristiophorus japonicus. The sequence continues at coordinate 11,312,762 of NC_092001.1, read as the reverse complement.
CTGCTTTACCAGACTTTTCTTCCGCTGCCTTCACCTGACCCCTTCCTGCTCGCAGCATTGAGATTCGAAGTGCTCAACGCCCTCCCGGATGCCCTTCCTCCACCTAGTGCGGTCTCCGGGCATGGTCTCCCACGTGTTGGTGATGATGTCGCACTTCACCAGGGAGGCTTTGAAGGTGTCATATAACACTGACGCTGCCCACCTTTGGCTCCTTTGCCATGAAGGAGCACCGCATAGAGCAATTGCTCAGGGAGTCTCGTGTCTGGCATGCGAACTCTGTGGCCTGACCAGCGAAGCTAATCGAGTGTCGTCATTGATTCAATGGTGTGGATGTTCGCCTGGGTGAGGACACTGATGCGCTTGTCCACCTCGGGGATTTGCAGGATCTTGCAGAGACATCGTTCGTGATCTATTTCCAGTGAGTTGATGTGTCTTCTGCACATCATCCATTCCTCTGATCCACACAGGAGGGCGGGTATTACTACAGTCCTGTGGACCATGAGCTTGGTGGTAGGTTTGAGGGCCATATCATCGAGCACTCTTTTCCTCAGGCGGCCGAAGGCTGCACTAGCGCAATGGAGGCGATGTTTACTCTCCGCATTAATGTACGCCTTTGCTGGTAAGATGCGCCAGAGGTATGGGAAGTGGTCCACGTTGTTAAGAGACCATGGTCCACAACTTAAAGAAGGGTAACTTTGAAGGTATGAGGCGTGAATTGGCTTGGATAGATTGGCGAATGATACTGAAGGGGTTGACTTTGGATGGGCAATGGCATGCATTTATAGACCGCGTGGATGAACTACAACAATTGTACATGCCTGTCTGGCATAAAAATAAAAAAGGGAAGTTGCGTCAACCGTGGCTATCAAGGGAAATCAGGGATAGTATTAAAGCCAAGGAGGTGGCATACAAATTGGCCAGAAATAGCAGCGAACTCGGTGACTGGGAGAAATTTAGAACTCAGAAGAGGAGGACAAAGGGTTTGATTAGGGCAGGGAAAATGAAGTACGAGAAGAAGCTTGCAGGGCACATTAAGACGGATTGCAAACGTTTCTATAGATATGTAATGATAAAAAGGTTAGTAAAGACAACCGTTGGTCCCCTGCAGTCAGAATCAAGGGAAGTCATAACGGGGAACAAAGAAATGGCGGACCAATTGAACAAGTACTTTGGTTCGGTATTCACTGAGGAGGACACAAAGAACCTTCCGGATATAAAAGGGGTCGGAGGGTCTAGAAAGGAGGAGGAACTGAGGGAAATCCTTATTAGTCGGGAAATTGTGTTGGGGAAATTGATGTGATTGAATGCCGATAAATGCCCAGGGCCTGATGGACTGCATCCCAGAGTAATTAAGGAGGTGGCCTTGGAAATAGTGGATGCATTGACAGTCATTTTCCAACATTCCATTGATTCTGGTTCAGTTCCTATGGAGTGGAGGGTAGCCAATGTAACCCCACTTTTTAAAAAATGAGGGAGAGAGAAAACAGGGAATTATAGACCAGTCAGCCTGACTTCGGTAGCAGGTAAAATGATGGAATCAATTTTGAAGGATGTCATAGCAGTGCATTTGGAAAGAGGTGATATGATAGGTCCAAGTCAGCATGGATTTGTGAAAGGGAAATCATGCTTGACAAATCTTCTGGAATTTTTTGAGGATGTTTCCAGTAGAGTGGACAAGGGAGAACCAGTTGATGTGGTATAATTGGACTTTCAGAAAGCTTTCGACAAGGTCCCACACAAGAGATTAATGTGCAAAGTTAAAGCACATGGGATTGGGGGTAGTGTGCTGACAAGGATTGAGAACTGGTTGTCAGACGGGAAGCAAAGAGTAGGAGTAAATGGGGACTTTTCAGAATGGCAGGCAGTGATTAGTGGGGTACCGCAAGGTTCTGTGCTGGGGCCCAAGCTGTTTATACTGTACATTAATGATTTAGATGAGGGGATTAAATGTAGTATCTCCAAATTTGCGGATGACACTAAGTTGGGTGGCAGTGTGAGCTGCGAGGAGGATGCTATGATGCTGCAGAGCGACTTGGATAGGTTAGGTGAGTGGGCAAATGCATGGCAGATAAAGTATAATGTGGATAAATGTGCGATTATCCACCTTGGTGGAAAAAAACAGAGAGACAGACTATTATCTGAATGGTGACAGATTAGGAAAAGGGGAGGTGCAAAGAGACCTGGGTGTCATGGTGCATCAGTCATTGAAGGTTGGCATGCAGGTACAGCAGGCGGTAAGAAAGCAAATGGCATGTTGGCCTTCACAGCGAGGGGATTTTGTACAGGGGCAGGCAGGTGTTGCTGCAGTTGTACAGGGCCTTGGTGAGGCCACACCTGGAGTATTGTGTGCAGTTTTGTTCTCCTAACCTGAGGAAGGACATTCTTGCTATTGAGGGAGTGCAGCGAAGATTCACCAGACTGATTCCCGGGATGGCGGGACTGACCTATCAAGAAAGACTGGATCAACTGGGCTTGTATTCACTGTAGTTCAGAAGAATGAGAGGGGACCTCATAGAAACGTTTAATAATCTGACGGGGTTAGACAGGTTAGATGCAGGAAGAATGTTCCCAATGTTGGGGATGTCCAGAACCAGGGGACACAGTCTAAGGATAAGGGGGAAGACATTTAGTACCGAGATGAGGAGTAATTTCTTCAACTAGAGAGTGGTGAACCTGTGGAATTCTCTACCACAGAAAGTTGTTGAGGCCAATTCAATAAATATATTCAAAAATGAATTCGATGAAGTCCTTACTACTAGGGGAATCAAGGGGTATGGTGTTCAACCAGGAATGGGGGACTGAAGTTGCATGTTCAGCCATGAACTCATTGAATTTCGGTGCAGGCTAAAAGAGCCGAATGGCCTACTCGTGCACCTATTTTCTGTGTTTCGCTGTTTCTATGAATCTTGATGACTGGGGGACAGTGTTGTGCAGCCAGGACAGGCTGGTGAAGGACCTTTGTCTTAAGGATGTTAAGCGTAAGGCCGATGCTTTCATATGACTTGAAAATACATCGAATATACTGGAGTTCAGCCTGAGATAATGCGCTGATGCAGGCAGCGTCCGCGTACTGCAGCTCAAGGACAGAGGTTGAGGTAATCTTGGACCTGGCCTGGAAACGGCGTCGGTTAAACAGCTTCCCACTAGTTCTATCGTTTAGTCCACTCCAACGGGAAGCTTGTTAACTGTGAGATGGAGCATGGCAGCGAGGAAGATTGAGAAGAAGAATAGGAACGATGACGTAGCCCTGTTTAACCCCTTTCCGGATGTGAATTGGGTCTGTGATGGATCCGTTGGTCAGCATCATGGTCTGCCTGTCGTCATGGAGTAGGGGAAAGCTGTTGAAAATGCTTTGGGGGCATCCGACACGGTGGAGGATGCTCCATGGACCCTCATGTTTGCCAGTTCCAAAGGCCTTTGTAAGATCGAAAAAGGCCACGTTCAAGGGCTGGCGCTGCTCCCTGCATAGTTCCTGCAGCTGTCTCTCTGCAAAGATTATGTGCGTTTTGCCACATAGGGTACGAAATTCGCACTGTGCCTCCGGGAGGAGTTCCTCAGCCACACGGAAAAGATGGTTGAGGAGAACTCTAGCGACAACCTCAAAGTAGCTGATAATAGGGAGATTCCCCTGTAGTTGCCGTAGTGCGACTTGTCCCACTTTTTAAAAATTATCATGATCACATCATCTCTGAGATCACCAGCAGCTCTCCTCCCTCCAAATGAGAGAGATGAGGTTCTGTGCCGGCGCTGTCCGCCATACTTTACTGGCTGAACAGGAATTCCATCCGTAACCAAAGCCTTGTTGTTCGTGAGCTGTTTTAAGGCTTTGCTACCTCGTGCAGCGTTTGGGTTTCACTGAGGTGGTGACGGGTCGCATGCTGCGGGATGAAGTTGTGAACACTAGAGTCAACGGCAGAGTCTCGATTGCGGAGACCTTCAAGGTATTTCTTCCACCGGGCCCAGACAGCCACATTGTCCTTGATAAGTGCTTCTCCGTTGTTGGCCAGGAGTGGCGTGGGGCCTTGCGAGCTTGGACCGTAAGTGGTCTTGACTGCGATGAATAATCCTCGCATATCGTGGCTGTCGGCCAGTTGTTGTATCTCCTGTGCTTTCTCCATTCACCACCTGTTCTTTAGTTCTCGTTTTCTTTGTGGGACCTCGGCCTTGAGACGTCTGTAATGCAGCCTTGCTGCTCCCAAATTGGGTTGTTGCTTGAGGCTTGCGATCTGGTAGTTCTTGGATCTCCCGATCATTTTTATCAAACCAGTCCTGTTTTTTTCTGGTTGAGTAACAAGGTTTCTCTTCACAGGCTATGGTTATGGAGGCCGGGAGGCCAGACCAAACGCTGTAGCCATTGAGCCTCTCAGGGTCATCAAGACATGCCAGATTAGATGTGAGGCGCTGGCTGTATAGGGCTCTCCAAACGGGTCTTTAAATGTCACCGCATTAACTTTTTTACGGCACTGCTTCTGCTGTGCCCTCTGCTTTGGGGCTATGTTAGTGTCGATGATGGATCGGATTAGACGGTGGTCCGATCCAGCAGTCTTCAGCTCCTGTCATGTCGCGGGTGATACGCACACCCTTGCTATCCCTGGCTCGGATTATTATATAGTCGAGCAGGTGCCAGTGATTGGAGCGAGGGTGTTGCCACGATGCCTTGTATTTGTCCCTATGGCGGAGCAGGTTGCTGGTAATGAGGAGTTCGTGTTCTAGATATTTTGTCAGCAGTAGGTTGCCGCTGGAGTTGGCTTTCCCTATCCCCTCTCTGCCAATGACGCCTCCCCATAAGGTTGTGTCTTTGCCGACGCTGGCATTAAAGACATTTGGAGGATCAATTCTTCGCCCGTGGGGAGGCGGTTCAGGGGTGTCTCGAGGTTGGAATAAAAACCCTCTTTAGCCTCATCCGTTGCATTGAGTGTTGTGCTATACGCACTGATGACTGTGGTGCATAGTTTCCAGGATCATGTAAGGCGAAGAGTCATGAGGCATTTATGAAGCCCACAGGGGGATTCTTTGATGCAGTCGACCAGTCCATTTTTGACGGCAAAGCCGACTCCATGAAGACAGTGTTCTTCCTCTGGTTTTCCTTTACAGAAAAATGTATAACCTCCACGATGTTCCTTCAGCTTGATTTCCCCTGCCCGCCCGGTCTCGCTTACGGCGGGGTTGCCGATGTAAAAACGTCTAAGTTCCTGGACAACTTTGGTGGTGTGGCGTTCCGGCCTGTTTATGTTGGAATTGTCCATGTGGGTCCTAACGTTCCAGGTCCCGAACTTAATGTTAATGAAGTGGAAGATGCCTGTGTTTGAGTGCTTTTAACGTGGGGTGACCGCTGCAGAGCGGCAACCACCCGGGCTTAGCTGAGCAATATCTTGATCCAGTGGCAAGGGTGTCCAAGACGGCTGGAGACCAGGCGCTGCTGTATGAGCCTAACTGCCTGTGGCGAGGTGTTGGCCGCAAACTCGGCGCCGACTAGTGCCTTTGATGTTAGGTGTCCTCAGGCTTGGTTGGGGGAGTGGGCAGGCATTAGGAAGGTCAGCTTTCCATTGGGCTTGGTAAGGATGTTTTGTAAAGTTTCTTTCAAGGTTAATTCTTTCTTCAAAGGTTTCCAAGTTGTTTTAAAAGTTTCAGCGTTTAAATGTATTCCAAAATATTAAGAAAATTACGCAGGTTGATTGATGGCTTAATACATAGATTAAGAGTGCATTAAAATTTGATTAAAAAACGTCTAACATGTAAATCGGAATGTTTAAAAGTTAGTTTCGTTGATGAAAAACTTAAACGTTATCATTATTATTTAAGTAGTTCAAAAGTTGGTTAACAGCACACTGGTTACCGCCACAGGAAGAGTGGCAGAGATTGTGGTCTGCTGCCTTTGCGTTTTGATAAGGCAAATTCTGTGGCGGGGGTGGGTCGTCTGTGGCTGGCAGTAAAGGTCCCAGTCTCAGAAAGTTACCGCCCCCTAATTGTGGTGCAGGGTAACTTTGCCATCTTTTATAGCCCATTAGCGCTTCCAGTGGCGCTAACGGCTCTTAATGACATTTGCACGCGGGGGAGGAGGGGCGCTAGTACTAGTTGTGAAACTGCACTGGAGATTCGGAGGGTACTGTCCTGGCATCGCCGCGCCCCATGTTTAAAGTCCCAGGCCAGCGTGCAACCGACCATGACGTCCTCGTCGTGAGTACCGACAAAGTGACGACTCCTTTAGTCTCCACCAGGCAATTTGTCCTGCGGTTTGGGAGGCTGGCGAAGGTCGATGTCACCACCAGATTGTCGGGGCGCCCCTTTAAGGGGTGACCTTTAGAACCCAGAGCCGCCATCTTTATTTGTCGGCCGACGATGTTGTAGCCTGGCGCTCGCATTTGGGCTGCTGGACCGGTCCATCGCCTCCCTGGTGGCCTAGAAACGGAAACCAAACGACCTGCAGAGTTTGCTGCGACACTCCCATTTAATTGTCGTGGAGTGGCATTGCTACACGTAGATGGACTCAGTGACAAGCAAAATCCGTGAGAGCGCCCCTCAAAGAAGAGGAGCACCAGAGAAACTGTGCTACTTCCATTGAAGGGTGGATGGCCCAATACTGCTCCGAGGTTGGGACTTCCATGCCAGGCAGAGGAAGACCCAGCATGCCAACAATCGCGGCAACGGGCAATTTTGGGCCATTGGCTTTTTTATTTCAATGGGTTAAATTCGGACTTTCTTTGACAGTAAAGCGGGTAATAGCGAGTCGCCGTTTTAGGATCATTCCCAATGTTTTAACCATTAGGTCCAATGTTAATTCCCGACACATTTTATTCTGTAATTTTTACTAGAGTCTGAAGGTTCTTTGGAACGAAGACGGGTAGTCGGAGTTAAGCTACAATAATCTAGTTGAATGGTGGAACACTTCAGAGGGGCTGAATGGTTTCCTCACGTTAGTATGTTCGTATATTCCTAATGTGTGTCTAGCCGATAATGTATATGTAATTATTTAATTATTTGTTTATTTGACTTTATCTCTGGTCAGTACAGTTACTGACACTACTCAGATGGCGCTGCGAAATACAAAATCGAAAAATGCTTTGCTCTACAAATCGGTTTGAAATACATCCCACCTCTTCTGTTTCTCTAACCTGCCAACTACATAACCAGCTGTACTAGATCAAATGTTGTTCCGAGAAAAATATAATCTCATTTGTTTGCTCTTTCAAAGAACCGACACAGATATTATGGACTGACTGGCCGCCTTCTGGCCTGCACGATTCTCTAATTCTATATTTATTGCAATAAATCCATTTTATACCGAATTTGGAACTCGTTTACATATTTAGTTAGTTGCTTTGAATGCGATTGTCCACCCAGACAACTAATGTCATTGAAAAGAAATCACGGAATTCAAATATTTTAATAATCTTTTGCTTTTTCCCCAAATGTGGTGACGTGTCTGGCACTGAATGCAGTCAGTGCCTTTCTTGGCACAGCCAATCTGGTCCTCTTGTTCACTTACTTCGATGATAGGTCCCCACTCATTCTATGCCCTTCTGGTAATAGCTGTAATTCTATGTCCTTTAATCTGACTGTCAGTGCAGAACTGTATTTACCAATGCCCCTTCTAAAGTTATCATTCAATCTGCTTCCACCACCTGTTCAGAAAATGCATTCCACACCACGACAATTCCACGCATATTTTTTATCCTCATGTCTCCACTGGTTAATTTTCCAATTACCTTAAATCTGCTTCTCTTGGTACCGATCGCTCTGACACTGGATTCTTTCCTTTTACTTTATCTATCGAACGCCTTCATGATTTTTAACATTTCTATCAGATTTCCCCTTAACATTCTTTGCTCTAAGGAGTACAACCCCAGTTTATCTAGACTGTCCAAGTAACTGAAGTTTTTCAGCCTTGATGCCTGTGTATAAAATCTCACCCACATCCTCACTAAGGCTTTGACATCCTTCCGAAAGCATAAAGCCAATAATTGGCTTCAATAGTCCAGCTGAAGCCTAAGCAATGTTTTATACAATGTTAACATAACTGCATTAATGCGCGAATAACTATATCAAATTGGCACTTTCTCTGAGCGTGTTATGGTTCGTTGCACAATTAAATAATTGTCTACACAAACCTATTGAGATTGCCCTTCACATACAACTTTGCATCACTTACCATTCCCCAGGCACAAACAGGCATCGTAAAACCAATGTTAGCGTATCAACTTGAGAGAGAAGCATTGAGACATCCGTTTAGGAGGAATTCCAAGACCCCCCCATCCTCCTCCGTGGTTGCCATCTTAATGGCGTAACTGCAGTGCAGTGTCAATTCAGCGTTGCTATGGGATGAAGGGATATAGGCAGTCCGTCGGAATCGAGGAAGACTTGCTTCCACTCTTAGAATGTAATTCGGTGGCGGAATAGTCCAATACGAGAGCTGCAGTCCCTGACAGTCGTTGAGGGTGAGGAAGGGTGTGACGGGTTTGTCGCACGTTCTGTCCGCTGCTAGCATTTATATTCTGCATGTACTTGGCGATGAGACTCGAGGCGTTCACTCCGCTCAGGTGAAGTCAGTGAGGATGTTGCACTTTACCAGGAACGTTTTTGAGATGTCCTTTTTTCATCTGTCCACCTTTGGCTCGTTTGCCATGAAGTAGTTCCACGTAGAGCGCTTGCTTTGGGAGTCTCGTGTCTGGCTTGCGAACAATGTGGACTGCCCAGCGGAGTTGATCAAGTATGCTCAGTGCTTCAATGCTGGGGATGCTGGCCTGGTCGAGGACGCTAATGTTGGTGTGTCTCTCCTCCCAGAGAATCTGCGGAGGCATCGTTGGTGGTATTTCTCCAGCGACTTGAGGTGTCTGCTGTACATGGTCCGTATCTCTGAGCTATACAGCAGGGCAGGTATAACTATAGCCCTGTAGACCATGAGCTTGGTGGTAGATTGGAGAGACTGGTCTTCGAAGACTCATTTATCAGGCGGCAGAAGGCTGCGCTGGAGCACTTGTGGTGCATCCTCATCATTGTCTGCACTTGTTGATAAGAGGCTCCCGAGGTGTGGGAAATAGTCTACATTATGCAGGGCCGCGCCGTGGAACTTGATAACTGGGGGGCAGTGTTGTGTGGCGAGCACAGGCGGTGGAGGACTTTTGTTTTACAGCTGTTTAGCCTAAGACCCATGCTTTTGTATGCGTCATTAAATACGTTGACTCTGTCCTGGAGTTCATGCTCTGAATGAGTGCAGATGCAAGCGATGTCTGCCTAATGTAGCTCGACAAAAGTAGTTGAGTTGGTCTTGGACCTCGCGTGGAGAGGGAGAATGTTGAACATACTATGTATGGAACATAGTATAAAGTCATGTAAACAGGAAACAAGTTTGAAGTTAATATAAATCGTTAGAGAGACAACATTAATGTTCGTAAAATCTCCAAATGGCTAACAAAAAGATTTATTACATAGGCCGGAAGAATCCTGTTGTGGTTATAGAGTAAATAATTAAAAAATGATTCCAGTGGCAGAGTGTCACTGGCCAGAGGAATCAGATGGAAGGTAAGTACCAAAATAACCAACGGGGAGATATAATGGATTTGTTTTGTACACAGCGACTTGCTATGATCTGGAAGTCCTAAATGGATTGTGCAAGCAGCTTCAGTAATAACTTTCAAAAGGGAATTGGAGGTATACTTGAATGGAAAAAAGTTGCGCGGCTATGGGGAAAGGTAGGGAATTGTTTCTTAATGGATATCTCTTTCAAGGTTCAAGCACAGACATGATGCCTTCCTTCTCTGTTGTATAATTCTATGAAATGGTGCTATGAAGATTAAAGCACTCTTCAGCCTGTCCGTACTTTCTTTGTGCACAACCTGCCATAACATTGCCCATTAAATGGTCATCTGATCTCATTTGAAATGAGCAGACCTTAAGCTGTAATTACATCAGCCTTCCAGCAATGGCGCTGTAGCGCCTGCATTGTGTGAATGCTCCCTCTCAGCCAGAATCGCAGATATGCTTCAATTAACTGTTGTTACAGAATTCCAATATTGCAGTAAGTTTTGTTATTGAAAGGCAAATTTAAGTTGTGGCTGAATAATATTTCCATGGACTGGAGCATTAATTCCCCTCCCCACACTGAAATAAGCTTTCAGCTGAAGACATGTTCATGATGCCATGTGGATGACTGCGTCATATCGAGATAACGGGAATGCAATTAGTCTGGGTTGCGCTCCTCTCGATTTTCTTTTGCACTGAATTCAATTGAGGAGGAAAAACGGGAGGATCATAACATTGGCTTCAATCTCCCATTCACATGTACTGGCGCAAATCAATGTCACTCCAAATATATTGGTTATTGTGTAAGCTTAATTGTCAGATTCTCCTTGAATCGTGGTGTCGTTTTATGTACAACAGCTCTCGTTGCCTGAAGTCGTTTTATTTCTTGTTGCCCTGAACATTTTATTGGGACTGATGCAAAGATTCAGCTTTTCATTGTCGTACTCGTTCTTTACGTGCTGGTAATGCTGGAGCTTCTGAAATCAATTGTCTTTTCCATTTTCGTACGCAAGGAGCACTGGAACCATTCCATAATACAAGTCAATATGATTTGTAGTTACAAGGCCAACTTTTTGATCAATATTTCCGGCTCTGCTAAATATTGATTCTAAAAATCAAAATTTGCTAAGCACCTCCCAAAGCTATTGCAATGATAATTTTTAACGCCAGGAATTACTATAGCAAGCGGACGATCGGTGCACACCTTTCGTTAGACTTGTCCTTGTCCATTTAACATCCATGACCGTTTGTACTGGTAGCTGCAGGAAGGTTTGAAAATGTTGCAGCCCCCACAAGCGGGCAGAAAGAAACCGTGTGAACCCAGCAAACATCTATGTATCTCCATCAGGAATCATATTGAAGGGTTCAAGTTTGAGCGGTGCAGATTCGGAAATCTGAAATATAAGTTAGAATATTCAAGATCAACTCAGGTATTGAAAGTGAAATAACGAAAGGGAAACAGACATTGGATTCACAGAGAGGGATAACAGACATAAAGAAAGGTAAACGAATTGTTTTTGATTCTTCGTTTCGAAAATAATCTCCTTCAACAATTAAAATCTGAAATGTACATTCGTAAAGTTAATTATCAGTGCCAGGGAGATAGTTTGGCAATAATGAAAATTTATCACGCTTAAAAAATGCCACTTCGCCCTATGTAGACCATCCCTAGATTTGTGTGGCAAGATTAGCCGCTCTCTATTATGCAAGTGCAGGAAATTCATGCAGCTCAATACACTAGACTGGGCAGGCAGAAAGAGAGAGTCGAGCAGCTTAACACGAAGCAGCTTAGAGCTGGATTTCGGACAGCAACATCAAGATTTCGCTTTGAGCTGCTCACCTGTCCTAACTCGAAGTTGCGGTCCGATTTGTGAATAATTAACAGTGAGTGGAATTACACACACAGTTATTTTCACTGTAAATCCTCGCCTATTACAAGGTATGCCACAATTCTTATTTATCGAGGAATTTCATTAAATACGTGGGGGAAACGTTATCATTTACCTCAGCTTTCTTGTTTGTATATTTTTGTATTTTTTATATGTTTATTTACTATTTTGCAATAACGCTGGTTTCGTTCCCAGCATTCCCATGAGTCTACTGATCAGGACCACACTTCGCAAACACTAATCTACAAGGTCCAACCGACAACATTCTGATACCAGTACCGTTTATAAATACTTTCAGTGGTACAAATGAAGACCTTAAATTGGGGCTCATTGCAGATGACATATAATATTGAGAAGTGTGTAATAAGCATTCTGAAGGAAGAACGAGGAGCGTCTTTATAAAATAAATAGTACAATTTTAAATGTGGTGCAGGAAGCGAGAGAACTGGGGATTCAGGGTCTCACATCTTTACTGATAGCAGGAGAAACTGATGTAGTTGTTCAAAAGCATATGGGATAATTTGCATTGCAAATAGATGCATAGCGTACAGAAGCACATATGTTATGCTAAATCTTTTCAAATCGTTGATTAGGCCTCAACTGGGGCATTGTGCCTAATTATGGATACGATATTTTAGGAAGGAAATCAATACATTGATGGTGCTGGGATTTTTTAGAAATTTGGCAGTGGTGAATTTTCTCAGTTATGTGAAGGGTAAACAATGCTGGGAGTATTCTCTTTAGATCATGCTGGGATAAGGAGCGATTAATTAGAGGTGTTCAAAATTATGACGCGTTTTGATAAAATAACTGAGGTGAAGCTGTTTCCACTGATAGAAGAGTCTTTAAACAGAGGACACATTTTAATGTAATTGGCAGAAGTGCAAGAGGGGCGATGAGGAGAAATGTATTTACACAGCGAGTCGTTATGATCTGGAATGTAATGCCAAAGAGCGGTGGATACAGATTCAATAATACCTTTCAAAAGCGAACTGGAAAGCCACGTAAAACGGAATATTTGTCAGGGCTATGGCGAATGAGCAGCGGGGTGGGTGTAATTGGATAGCTCTTTCAGAAAGTCGGCAGAGGCACGATGAGTGAAATGGCCTCTGTCTGTGCTGCTCATTTTGGATTTCTATGATTAAGTAAGAAGATTCTTTGTTCCGTGGCGTCCGAATCCTGATTGACTTTAGTTCTTCCTGTCGATCAACATGTGTGAAGTTATGTGCATTACCTGAAAATCCAGCTCATTAATAAAGAGAATAATGAGATATTGAGATCAGTCAAAAGGTTTATAGTTGGGAAAAAATCACCCGGGATTAAAACAGGCATCATCACTGAATCTTTGTTCTTTCTGCAATGAACAACCTTGCCCAGGCTAACATTCACATCACTGAAGCACTGACCATACTCGACCAGCTCCGCTGGGCAGGCCATATAGTTCTCATGCCAGACACGAGAATCCCAAAGCAATGCTCTTCTCGTAACTCGTTCACGGCAAACGAGCTAAAGGTGGGCAGAGGAAAAGTACAAGGATACCCTCAAAGCCTCCCTGATAAAGTGGTCCATCCCCACCGTAACCTGGGAGTCCCAGGCCAAAGATCGCCGAAGTGGAGGAAGCGCATCCAGAAACGCACTGAGAAAATCGAGTCTCAATGCTGAGAGCATGCAGAAATCAAGTGCATGCAACAGAAAGACAGATCAGAAAAACAGTCCCACCCACCTCTTCCCCCAACGACTATCTATCCCAACGGTGATAGAGTCCGTGGCTCTCGTATTCGACTGTTCAGTCACCAAAGAACTCACTTCAGGACTGGAATCAATTCTTCCTCGAATCCGAGGGACTGCCTATGATGATGAAGGTGACAATGATCTATAATGAAGTAATGCGCTTGTGGCTTAAACGACTGAAATAAACAAACAATGGCGCAATTACTCTATTGACTTAAGACGATATTACTTTCTCCCTATACCACCTGCCAATTCCCCCACTTCACCTTTCACCAATGAGGAGATTCATTACTTGTTGGTTGCAGGTGATTAGACTGGCAATCGGGCGGTGTCAACTCGACTTATCTCAGCCTATGCGGTCAGAGTTCACTTATAACTGGACCTCCACATCTCTCAAACATACCCCTCGCACTGGGGTAATTTTAACAATCAGGACGGGTGAAGGTTACTCTCCATTAGCTTCAATGAAATTAAAATTAGATGGCGTGCATAATCGGTGAGCAACTGATTTTATAATTTTCCCATCTGCCAGATTAAGGCAAAATTTTCTCCAAAGGTGCTAAACATTTTGTTTTTCCTTCTCCAAACGAAATATAAGGCAATATTGAATTTTCGATATTGCTACAATGTGTGCCCTAGCAATTAGTTACATAAATCGGCTGATCCATGGAGTACGAAAAGCAGACGTTAGCTGGTGTGCGTGTATTGTCCATATCCTGATATCCAATTTCACCGGTCTGTACTGAACTATAAAGAATTGGAGCGGATTTTCGCTTCTAGACTGTAAGCCTGGGGAACGCCCTTGCACTCAGCAGATCCTTGATTGAAAACTGTAAATTTCTGTTAAAATGGTTTAACACCTCCGCTAAAGAAGAGAAATGTCCCATGTTCCATTCTTCCACGAAGATCTCCAGCTCACAGAGACACATGGCTCCAAAGGGAAACGATTGGGCTCTTCAGGCAGTTTGCGGAAATGGAACGGTGCTTGCCAATTTCCTAGGAAATCCCAGCGAGTCACTAAAATTATTCACAGCGACTGACATGGCACTGGTGCTCCTGTTGAAAATATGTGATAAGACACCGACGGCGTATCTTAACCTAACTGATCGCGCATTGAACGGCTGGGTTGTGGTCTCCGGCTCATTTTAAAATCCATGTGAATTTGCTCTCCATTGAAAGAATATTAATAGTTGTCGAGTCTTTCTCTCGTATGTTTTGCTGTACATTATTGGTGTCGGCATGGTTAACTAATTCATTTCATGCAATTGCGCCTGCCATTCATGATATCAATGTCTAAACCACCATTTAATAGCATGGAGGGAAATATTATGATTTAATCTGCTAATATCGCAAACACTTATTTATAAACTCACAAAACATCATTCAGTTGCACACACTTATTTCTCTTTCTGTGTGATCGTTTGTCAAGTTGATATAGGAGCCTAAAACCGGTGTTCAAACACAAGCCATGCGGATTTCTGCTTCCTGTATTCCAATTGTCACCAAATCGCGTTCAGTCATCATTTCTTGAACTTCCAGAACTACATGGACACCCGGTCTGGCAAAACTGTGATTTGAAATTCTCATTCATGTTTTCAAATCCCTCCATGGTCGAACACTCTTTATCTCTGTAACTTGCTCCAGCTCTACAACCCTCCAAGATATATGGCTGCATCCACGATTTTTATCACAATTGGCGACCGTCCCTTCAGCTGCAAAGGCCATACAACTTGATAAAACCTCTAGAAACCTGTTCTCCTCTCTACCTAACTATCTCCGTCACTCTCGGTCTCTCTCGCTCTTCTCCTCAAAAACGCTGTTTAAAACCTACCTCTTCGGCCAAGATGTTGGCCTCCTGTCCTGATAGCTGCTTATATGACTGGATATGATATTTTGTTCCATAAACGCACCCGGAAGAGCCCTATGACATTGTACCCCATTAAAGGCGTTCGTTAAATATAGGTTGTTGCTGATGATGATGTGGTTGAGCCGGCGTTAAGAACTGCCGCACGATTTCATTCCCAGAGGGAATGTCTAGTGCTGGAAAGGATCGCCAAGTGTTTTGCAGAAGTTTAACGTGACTCAAAGACATGAAGCCAAAGCTCACTGAAAATTGGATTTTTGGCTTCCTACACTTAAAAATACTGAGCTTCAGATGCCCATCGTGCAATGCAGCTCGGCTGTCGAGACTCAAGTAAATCCGTTTGGCAACGACAGCGACCAAGCCTTTGGGGAAGGAGCAAAAAGTTAGATGATGAGCCGAGGTCCTCTTTCTGCACCATCTGACTCCACATTAAGGCAAGTCAAAAACAGTTTTACTTAGATTCCCTTGGCGGTCTTCCAAAGTTCCTTTTTAAACCATTACAGACAGAGACAGTAGAAATTATAATTGGGAATCAGGAAATATTAGAGTCATTAATCAAATACTTTCTATCTCTTTTCACGGAAGAAGACATAACACATTCCGGAAATAGTGGGGAACAACGGGTCTCGTTGGAATGTGGAACTTAAGGCTATTAGTAAAGGAATGGTACTGGAGAATTAATGGGACTGAAAGGCAAAACATCCCCTGGAGCTGTGGCTTACAAACTAGGGTTTTAAAAAGTTGGCTGCCGAGATAGTGGAAGCATTGGTTTTGATCCTCCAGAATTCCCTATCTTCTATAACGTTCCCCACAGATTTGAATGTATCAAATGTAAACTGCTATTCAAGAAAGGAAGGAGAAAGAAAATATGTTAGCATGCCATCAGTAGTAGTGAAAATGCAAATCAAATTATCTATTATTAGGGATTTGGTAACAGGTCAGTTAGAAAATCATATTATGATTGGTCAGTATCAACACGATTTGATGAAAGGCAAGTCATGATCAACAAATATAATAGTTTTTGAGGTTGTAACTAGCAGGGTCGATAAGAGCGGAACAGTGGATTTATTGTAATTTGATTGTCAAACACCACTCGATAATATGATACACAATAGGTTATTACACAGGCCAACATCCCCAGCATTGAAGCACTGACCATACTTGATCAGCTCCGCTGGGCATGCCACATAGTTCACATGCCAGACAGGAGAATCACCAAGCAAGCGCTCTACTCAGATCTCCTTCACGGCAAAGGAGCAAAAGCTGGGCAGCGGAAGCGTTACAAGGTCACCCTCAAAGCCTCTCTGATGAAGTGCAACATCCCCACTGACACCTGGGAGAACCTGGCCAAAGACGGCCCTAAGTGGATTAAGCGCATCTGGATGGAACTCGAGTCTCGTCGCCGAGATCATGAAGAAACCGAGTGCAGGCCGCAAAAAGGGCGTGCGGCAAACTAATTCCACCCACACTTTCCCTCAACAACAATCGGCCCAACCTGTGACAGACACGGTGGTTGTCGTATTAGATTGTTCAGCCAGCTAAGAACTCATGTTAAGAATGGAAGCAAGTCTTCTCCGATTCCGAGGGACTGCCTATGATGATGATGATGCTGACACAAATTTCTGGCTCATGGCATTGAGGGTAAAATATTAGCATGTATTGAGCTTTGGTTAACGCAAATAAATTCAGGGCAGGAATACCACTGTCAATTTCTAACCAATGGATCACTGTAAGTGTCAGTGCTTCGACCGCAGCTATTTACAATCTTTATAAATGGCTTAGATGAGGGGCCCATATTGAATATATCCAAGTTTGCTGAAGATACAAGTGGAAAATTACGTTGTGAGGAGAATGCAATAGCCTGCATAGGGATATAGAGCGATTAAGTGAATAGGCACGAACATAGGAAATTGAATACAAAGTGGAGAAGTATGAAGTTGTCCACGATGCCAGGAAAACTAAAAAAGCAGAATTTGGTTTCAGTGCTGAATGATTGGGAAATATGGTTATTCAGAAGAGCCTGTGTGTTCTTATACACGAATCAAATAAAGTAAACATGCAGGTACAGCAATCAATTAAGAAAGTAAATGTAACTTTAGCCTTCATTACAAAATGATTGAAGTATAAGTGTAAAGTCGTCTTACTGCAATTATATAAGTTCTTGGTGCGAGCACACCTGGAGTATGCTGTACAGTGTTGGTATCATTATCTAAGGAATCCTGCCTTAGAGGGAATGCAACGAAGGTTCATGAGAGTGAATCCTCGGATGAGGCGATTGTAATTTGTGAAGAGATTGCATAGACTAGGCCTATAATTCATTAGTTTAGAATAATGAGAGGTGATCTAATAGAAACGAAGTCAATTAAGGTGCTAGAGAAGGAAGATATGTATGCTGACTGTGGAGTCTATAATTGGCGTCAAATCTCAGAATAAAGGATCAACCAGTTAGGACTGAGATAAGGTGACATTTCTTCAATGAAATGATTGTAAATCTTTGGAATTCTCTACTACACTGTCTTATCGATGCACAGTCGTTTATTATATTCAAGACAGAGATCGATCGATTTCTGGATATTCATTGGAGGAATGGATGTGGCGATAATGCAAAAAGGGACAGTTGATTAGAAGATCCACCATGATTTAATGAATGTCGGAGCAGGCTCGAAGGGCCGAACATAATCTTAGCACTTTATGGCTCAGCATGAAACCATTTGTCCCATTCTGTCTGTGCAGACTGAAACGGAACCAGTCTCCCTCACACCACCTTCCATCTCCCAGTTCCGTAGCTTGTAGGTTACAGCTCTTAACGTCCATTTCCAAGTAATTTTGAAATGCGATCAGGGTTTCTGCCTCTACCACACATTCAGCTAGTGAGTTAAAGACCCGCACTAACTTCTGGGCGAAACATATTATACCCATCTCCCCTCTAATACTGCTACCAATTACTTTAAATCTATGCGCTGTGCTTAATGACCACCCAGATGAATGAAATATGCAATCGCTCTCCACTCTATCTCGGCCACTCATAATTTCCTATCTCATTGTATTCTTACTTGTTCCCCCCTCAGTACTTATACCAGTGCAGGTAGCGCGAACAATTTGGATATAAAAATCTGTTTTAGCCATCATTACAAAATGATTGGAGTATAAATGTAAAGATATGTTACTGCAATTATGTAAGATATTTGTGAGCGCACACCTGGTGTTTGTGTACAGTTCTGGCATCCTTACCTAAGGAATCCTTCCTTACAGGGATTGCTAAGCTGGTCAGTACTTGTGTCGGAGCAAAAGGTATAACACCAGTGCTGGAAATTTAAAGTATTCGCCAGTCGTGCAGAAGGTTGGTCTCTATCATTGCAACAAGAGTGGAGCCTCGAACAGGAATAAAATCAGCTATAGCAGTGAAATAGATTTGTCACAGATGAATTAGCTGAAGGCACCCTATTACACAAGCAACATGGTCACAACTAGTACATGTGTATGGGTAACTCTAGTACATTAGAAACAGTAGCACCGCTGGAGTAAGTGTAGGGACGCACTTTAGCCTGATGATCAAGTTCACCACTAGTGTAAGGGTAGGGAACCAACAGCACCGACGGAGGACGGTCAGCTCTAATGTAAGTGTACACTGCCACTAATACTAGATGGACCACGATGCAAGGATACCACTCATACCGAAATAACACGGTCACCTCCAGTATGAGTGCAGGCGTACCACTGATACGGATGGAGAAGTGTCATGTGTAGTCTATGTAGGGTATCACAAGCAACGAAGAGTCACTGCCTCCTCTAGGAGCATGATCACCTCTAAACTAAGATATATATGATTAGAACTAGTACAGGCGGAGCATGGCCACAGCTAGTGTAAGTGTACGGTACCTTTACTACCAGAGGAACACGTTCACCTCGCCTGCATGTGTAGGTTTACACTAATACCAGACGTGCACTGTCACCACCATTATAAATGTGGGCTTACCACTGCTACTGGAGGAGCATGGTCACCTGAAGATTCTAACCATGGGTACCACTCGTACCAGCGAAGCAGGTGTCCTGTTGGTGTAAGTAGATTGACAACCTGCAACACGACTTTCAGATCCAGCAATAGCAAGGTGATTGTGAGTTGCAGAGGAGCACTGAAGAAACACTGTAAGTGCAAGGGTACCCAGCGAGCCAAATAAGCACGGTCATCACGCATTTATATGTAGGACTTCCACAAGTACAGGAGGAACACCCTCAACTCCCATGTAAGTGTAGGTGTACTGCAACTAATGCCGCTTGACAGGGGTCATCACCAATACCATACGTTTTGGTTCAAAGTCAGTTTCAGAAAAGTTGGACCAATAAGACTGAGTCAAGGAGAGGTTCAGCACACTTAGTGCTCCTGTAGCAATAGGCTCTGCAGCAGTACCGGGAGATTGCACTTTCTAATTGTATTAAATGTTTAAATAGTGCATGTTTGTCTGACATTTTCTAATAACAATTTCAATTATTATTCTAACCTGACGTAATAGATAAAAAAACAACTTACGTCATTCTATTTGTTAAATGACTGTAATTAATGCAATGTATGATTCAACCTGATTGGCTCCCTGGAGGACTGATGTGTGGATAAATATACATTCCCTTCCACAGCCTCAGTCGTCATCCGGTCAGAGCCGTTTAGCTCCGACATAATTCATCCATTCTCATTGAAAATGGGTCAACTAACGATGCTGCAGACAAAAGGGATTTTTTACCCGATTCTTGCATCTGTCGGTGTCCCCGGTAAGCCATGATAACCTGTCTGTTGTTAATCTTTTTTAATTGTATCCCGGTTCTAACAGGAGTATGTTCTAGATGGCAGCATGACAGAGTCGGTCGTGACTGGAACCAAATCGTGAATCGTGTGCCTGCACATTCTCAGTTCCCCTTAAGCTGGTAACATTAATGAACTTATACTGTTCTCTGAAGCTACGGCAAAAGGATTTTAGCTGATTTCCAGACTGTTTCCTTACGCGTGCGGAGTATGCACCGCAGCATCTCATTAAATTGTTGTTCGCTTTCCCAGGTAATGGCCCCAATACAAATGCTGTTCTAACGCTGCTCATTGTTGATAATAACACTGAACGGAGTAAAATGCTGAGGACATGTACCTCGAAATATATACCAATTGACACAGAAATAAAATGTGCCTCCTTGTTCTTTCTTACAGCAAACTTGGTAACAATGGTGATTCTCTCCCGAGGAAACTGCGGCCTTTCCAAGTGTATCTCTCTTTACATGTTGGCCATTGCAACAGCAGATCTACTGGTCATGATCATCAATGTAACAGTGTATCATATATTCGGTTATTACTTTCCACTTTCATTCATTTACCACACTCCCGTGTGTAAGTTCATTCAATACATGGCTGCTGTCACCCTCAATTTTTCAGTTTGGTTCACCGTCTCTTTCACAATTGACCGATTTGTAGTTATTTGCTGCCAGAAGTTTAAATCTAAGTATTGCACAGAGAGAACTGCGGCCGCGGTTATAACAACTTTCATAGTCCTCATCTTTTTAAAGAACTTCCCCGTTTTGTTTGCATTTGAACCTCATCAAATAATTAACAATGTGCAGTGGGGCTGCCGGTTAAGTGTTGTTTTCATTTCATCACCTGCAGGTATAGCGTACCTCTGGTTTCACAGCGCCTGGGGTGTTTGGCTTCCATTTACTTTAATTGCCTTGTTAAATTTTTTGACAATCAGACGTATTTTAGTGGCCAGCAGATCACGCAAGGGACTCCGTGGCCAGAAGAGTGAGAATCAGAGCGATCCGGAGATGGAGAGTCGAAAGAAATCAGTCATTTTACTGTTCACTATATCCGGCAGTTTTATACTGTTGTGGCTGACATCTGCCGTGAGTTTGGTAACTACCAAACTGGCAAACCTCAATTATTACCACGGTGATCTCACAGACCCTGGATATATAGCCACTGAAACCGGGGCAATGCTGAAGTGTCTGAGTTGCTTTCAAAATCCGTGTATTTATGCAGCGACCCAGAGGAAATTCAGAGAAGAGGTGAAGAATCTGTTAAAATCACCCTGGACACTCATTCTGCGAAGAGTAAAACAATTTGAATAACAAGGATTAAGTCAAACGAAAGCTTCTTCCTCACTAAAGCTCAATTTCATCTCGATTTCCAGCATCGACGTACATCTTTCTTCTAATGGGACAAATGCGAGAGTTCTTGTTTGCGCATCTCCTCCAATTTGTAACATGCATTTGATGTTTGTATTGCTTTATTTTTAAACGCTTTTAAATGAGTAAACATAACCCATTCCTGCAAATTTAGCACATTTCAACTTCAGAGATCAAAGATTATAATGAAGAAGTTCAATAGTTGAGTTAGACATGAGGACTCTCGAATAATGCACATTACACTGCAGATACTGGGATCAGCCGTGCCAATTAAAAAGCATAAATAACGTTTCATTCAATGCGAAAATAATCAAAAGTCTTGCGATCGCCGTTATTGCTAACTTTGCTGGAGGTTCGGTGTGAATAATGCAGGCGCGGGGCTCTCTATTGTACATCATTCCTCATTGACAAATAGATCAGGCTCTTCTCACGTGAGCAGCGTTCGAATGGAGGAAACAATTGTAACTCGGCGAATCGATGTGGCCTTTCACCTCATTTGTCCCAGATACTCACTTAAAATATCGATTATGCACTGTGGGTTCTGTCACACAGCATATAGATTGGGTCTACTCTTGCTTTGTGCTCTCGTCAAAAGTGTCATGAGTAATATTACTGATATTCTGTCTGAAACACTCTTCCAAATAAATTAAAAGATGAAGGCAAAATAAATGTTTGCTATAAAGTTCTTCATTATTACAATTATTGCAAGTTATCTGTAAAGCACTGTCGAAATTATGATAAAATCGACCTGATACTTAGGTATTCTTGTGTTTGGCTGAATATTTTCAGATGATCGTTAAGATTCATTGGACATTATTATCTTATATAAATATAAAAACTTAACAATTAGGAGCAGCAGTAGCATTAGGCGCCTGTTCTGCCATGCAATAAGATCATGGCTGATCTTCGACTTCAACTTCAATGTCCCCAGCTATCCACGAATTATTTAATTCACATAGAGAATACAATATATCCAACTCAGCTTTGAATATAATCAACGTTTAAGCATCCACAGCCCTTTGGGCTAGATAACTTAATATGTTTACATCCCTCTGGATGAAGACATTCCTCCTCATTTCAGTGCCCCCTTACCCTAAGACTCTACTCCCCTCGCTCTTGACTCTCTAGCCAAGGGAAACCATCTCTCAGCTTTATCCATTCAATTCCCCTCTGAATCTTATATTTTACAATGAGAACACCTCGTATTTTTCTAAACTCTGGAGAGTTTATGTACAGTCTACTCGATGCATCAGCCGAGAAACCAATCTAATGAAGATTTGTTGCACCGCCTCAAAGGCAATTATATACTTCCTTAAATTAGGAGACCAAAACTGTGCACAATACTGGCGTGGTCGCACCAGATCCTTGTGGAAATGTAGCAATACTTTATTAAACTTGCTCTCGAACCCTATGGCGATGAAGTTAACATGCAACGTGCCTTCATAATGGCTTGCTGTACCTGCTGTCTCCATGTTTCCTGTACTAGGGCAAATAAATTTCTCTGCGCACCAACATGTAATAGTTTCTCACCATTGAAAAATATAATTTTTATCTATTCTTGCTGCCAATGAGAATAACTTCACATTTCTCCACATTTTTCTCAATCTGCCACTTTTCTGTACACTCACTTAATCTGGCTATATCCCTCTGCAGGCTCTTTGCGTCCTATTCACATCTTATTTGTCCACCTAGCTTTGAAATGTCAGCAAACATGAATGTATTGCACTGGGTCCATTCATCGAAGTCATTAATATATAGCGAAAATAGCTGAGGTCCAAGCATTGCTCCTTGTAGCACCACATCAGTTACAGCCTGCCAATATGAAAATGACCAAATCATCGCAAGTCTCTTGTTATCTGTCTGTTAACCAATCTCTTATCCATGCTATTACATTAACCCCATCACCATTTCCACATATCTTACGTAACAACCTTTTATATCGCACTTTATTGAATGTATTTTGGAAATCCAAATATAATACATATACTGGTTCCCCTTTATGTACCCTGCTATTTACATATTCAAAAAACCCTAATAATATTGTGAAATATGCATTGTTTTGCTGACAACGAATTTGATTTTGCATAATCATATTATGATTTTCTTAGTAGGCTACTACCACCTTGTTAATAATTTTATTCCTGTAATTTTTCCGACGACTGATATCTGGCTAAATGGGCAAAAATCCCGGTTTTATCACTGCTTCCTAACTTCAATAGCGGGGTTACATTTGCTACCTTCCAATCCGCTGGGACGGTTACTGAATCTAGGGAATTTTGAATGATCACAGCCAGTGCTTCCACTATTTCTGCAGCCCTCCCTTTTAGTACTGCAGAATGTAGCCCATCAGATCCAGGGTACTTGTCAACTATTAGTCCCTTTCTTTTCTATAGTTGTTTTCGTCTACCGATATTAATTCGTTTATGTTCCTCAGTATAATTATCCGTTTTTTCCCCACTTAGACTGGAATACTTCTTGTGCCTTCTAACTTGAAGTCAGTTACAAAATATTTGTTTAAATCTTTGCAATTTACTTGTTCCGTAATATATGAATCCTTTACAATTTATTTATCGGTGATCTCTCCTCAATCTACGAGAAATGCCAAGGAATGGTATCAGTCTCAATGGAAATGAACTGAAGAGTGGATGTCACAGCGATAACTCGGGATCCAATTACATCATGACAACAAAACTAGTTTGCAGGTGGATCAGTCTGTAATAAAGCCAACAGAAATTTATATTTTATATGCAATGGAATAAAATACAATAATAAACAAGTGTTGATGAATCTTGACAAAGCATTGTTATGGCCCCCATTGGAATAGCAGGCACAGCTTCTGTCGCCTCAAGGCCTTAAGGCCATTAAATCCACAAACTGCGAGCATTGTAGATACAGAAGGAAAGTGCCATAGATCAGAACGGCACTCATCATAGTTAATGGATTTCTTACTGCAGTATCCACATCTAAGATGGTTAAATGAGATGTTAAACATTATGAACACTTTTGGCATAGTGAAGTGGGAGGGATCATTCCGTCTTGATGAATGGTCAGCGATAAAGCTTGATCATATTAATTTAGTCATAAAAGGAATGAGCAGAGTGGTTAGTGGAAATGTGTTTCGCCAAATGGTGTCTCGAGCTTGCAATGTTTGGCCTCAAGTAATAGTTAAGGAAAACTTTGATGAAAATATGAAGCAGAGAACATAACAGATTGTGGGGAGATGAGAGGACAGTGCTGATTGATTTTGATTGCTGTTTGATAGAACCCAGTGGAGAGAGATTGGATCAAATGAACTACTCCAACCCAGTAAATTTCTATGGTTCTAAAGTGTTTTTGTTTCGAATATACTCTTATTCCCGTTGAGATTCTATTAAACAAACATTACAAACAAACTGGTATCAAACATGAACCCAGATTGTGAAATATCACCATTCCCTTATATGCTCCCATTTGTCGATAGCGTACTCTCGTTTTGTAATTACACACTCTGCTCTCGCACATTCCCCATCCCATAATTCCTCACCGTTTGTAGATATGGTAACTTACATGTTGCGACTTGTCAATAACTTACTGTAATGTTGCAATTAGCTCTCTGTGCAGTGCAAAATTTCCAACTCCATCCCACAACGTTTCACCGTTTGTATTTTTGGAACCTTTGCACTAATGCAGTAAAATACGACTGGGTTATTCGAACTGCATTGCTTCCGCCCTACAGGCCACTGATGTGTTTCAGAAACTCCACCAGGTCAGGTAAAGATTACACATCGTCTCTCAAACCAAAATAACTCCATTTTATATTGCTCCTCTTGCAGGTGCTCACACATTATATCTTTCCTGTGATTAATTTAAAAACTGGGTTTATTTCAGCCAGCATCGGATCCTCAGGAATGTTCTCTAATTGAGACAATGAAACGATGTGAGTAAACTTACGCTGCATTCAGTCCCCATTCAATTATTGCGTGGTGTCTGTGTGCCTGGATTCCAGATTCCAATGTTATGTGGTTGAATTACATTTAAAAATCGCGTAATGATCGTTCCAGCAATGACTCATTAGATGATTTATTTGTGCTGTACTCCGTATACTAATTAAACGCTTTTATTTAAACCTCATAATCTATCTATTAAAGGTCTTGTATTCTGAAAAAAACTGTGTCTGTACCTATTATATTACCACTATATAATTATTGGACCTATGGGGGCTTTCATTATTTTTATTGTGGATATATACTATTTAATTCCACACACTACTGCCCGAGTCTCACACAGTGTGTGGTTTATTAGCGACTTGTGGATGCGCTTCCTCAGACATCATTCCTTTGAATGGGCACAGGATCACGCTCAATGCAAGATGCAGAGAATCATCGAGCAAGGACTGCTGCCATTCGGCCTACCGTGCCCATACCCGTTCTTTAATATAGGCACCAAATTAATCCAATTCCCATGGTCTTTCCCTCTAGATTATCAAATATAGGAACATAGGGTGAGGACCAGAGCACTTAGTCCCCCAAGCCTGTTCCGCCATTCAATCAGGTCATGGCTGATCTAACAATAACATTCCAAATTATATATCCAATTTATTTTTTAAGGTACGACTTTAAAAGGTGTCAGTCGGGTCTCGATCATCACATTCTCTGAGTCAGAGGTTCGTGGGTTAAAGTTCCTATGCAGAAATCTGGACCCAAAAGCTATGCCGACAGCTGACTGCAGCATTGAGTGTGTGCTGCATTGTCAGAGGTACGGTCCTTTGTGTGAAACGCGACCGAGGCCACTTCTGTCCACACCTGTGTACATAAAACATAAGGACGTAACAACATAAGAAAAATGGACAGGAGTAGACCATACGGAACCTCGAGCCTGCTCCACCATTCAATAAATTGGTATGATCAAGGACTCAGCTCCAATTCCCTACCCACTTCCCGTAATCTCTTATCCCCTTACCTTCAAAGAAACTGTCGATTTCTGCATTAAATATATTCAATGACCCATCTTCAACAGTTCTCTGAGGCAGCGAATTCCACAGACTTACACCCCTCTGAATGAAGTAATTTCTCCTCCACTCAGTTTTAAATGGGCGGCCCCTAATTCTAATATCATGCCCTCTAGTTCTAGTCTCCTCCATCGCTGAAAACATCCTCTCTGCATGCACCTTTTCAAGCCCCCTCATAATCTTACACGTTTCGATAAGATTATCTCTCATTCTTCTGAATTCCAATGAGCAGAGGCCCAACCTACTCGACCTTTCCTCATAAGACAACCCCCTCATCTCCGGAACCAACTGAGTAAACCTTCTCTGAACTGCCTCCAAAGCAACAATATCCTTTCATAAATATGGAAACCAAAACTGCACGCATTATTCCAGGTTTGGCCTCACTAATACCTTGTATAGCTGTAGCAATACTTCCCTTCCTTTATAATTCATCCTCTTTGCAATAAAGGCCAAGATTTCATTGGCCTTCTTGATCATTTGCTGTATCTGCATAATATCGTTTGTGTTTCATGCACAAGTACCCCCAGGTCCCGCTGTACTGCAGCACTTTGCAAATTTTCTCCAGTTAAATGACAACTTTCTCTTTGATTTTTTTCTGCCAAAATGCATGACCTCACACTTTCCAACATTACACTCCATCTGCCAAATTTCTGCCCACTCACTTAGCCTGTCAATGTCCTTTTGCAGATATTGTGTGTCCTCTTCACACGTTGCTTTTCCTCCAATATTGGCATTGTCAGCAAATTAGCCATGGTACATTCATATTATGGCATTAATTCGAGGAAGGGCAGAGGACTTCTCCACAGTATCCTGGCCAAAGTCTATCGCTTAAGTAACAGCATTACTTGGTGCTCATTTCATTTCTGTTTGCGGGACCTTGTTGTGCACCCTTTTTGTGCACAACATTACCCAGGTGACTCCACTTTAAAAGAAATTAATTGTCTGTAATGTGTTTTAGCGCGCCCTTACGCAGTATAAGACGCCATATAAACGCAAATCGTTCGTTTTTATTGAATCTGCTTCCATCAACATGTTAGCCAGTTCATTCCAGATCATTGCAAATCATTGTGTTAAAAAAATCCAAGTTTCCCCTGGCTCTTTTGCCAATTGCTATAACTTTGTGTTCTCTGTTTAGCGAGCGTTATTTTCTCAGGCCACTATTAATTTTGAACACCTCGTTCAACTTTCACCTGTACCTTCTCTGCTCTATGGACAACCACCCAGCCTCTGGCTATATTGCGAATTTCCAGATCATTCACCCGCTGACATCAAAGCCTCACCCAAACCCTCACCTCTCAACTTAAGACTGGGTCAATCCAGTCTTATCGTGATATCTTTCTTGCTCAGTTTGAATATTTTTCTTTAACTGTTATGTATTTTCAACAATTCAATTTAAACGAAATGGATGATAATACCATCCCCAATTCATGTTTGAAACTGATTCCATTTCTTCCTTCTGCAATTTTATCGAATCGCTGTTACTATCATTTCACTTATCGGTATTTAAAATTTGAAAACAAAATATGATTTGTATTTTATTCATTCGAAATGGAGCACTCTGCATGTATTGATTTGTTCGAATCTACCGGCTTTGTTTTTCGTCATCCCCCCACCCCCCGCCGCCACCGGGCTCTCCTGGTTCCCTTTATTTCTGTCATTCTTCAGCTCTGCCACATTCCAGTTCCACAGCTATCCACACTGTGCCAGTTCCCAATCATCCGTTTGTTCGAGAATGGTCCGTGGACGGATAGAGTTCAAACCCAATGTGTTATTGTTGTTATAGTCACTGTTGAACTTAGCCCATTTATATTGTGTTCACTGCTGATAGGCTGATCATGGAAAAAATTCGTCCACACTTTATAGTACACACAGGTCAGCAAAAGAGATTCCAGCGATTCACATTTCCAGTTATGATCACATTGTCGGGAATTCGTAAATTCCACCTGCAAGCCTTCCAATGTCATTTATAATGTTATGTAGAGAATGCGCAAGTTTCTTTACTCAAATTGTTCCTCGTGGCAGAGAATTCAATCATAAAGATCTAAAAGATCATCAAAATGTGAAATTGGGAGTTGGAATTAAGGTGGGCAGAACATTTGATCTCATTGGGTAACCATATTCTGTTGAATATTTATTGAATTATCAGGAGGTCATTCGTAACACATCAATTATCTGTCCCTGAAGATGAAAATTATATTGTCGAAAGTTTATCAAATATCACATATTTCTGTTTGAAACATCGCAACCTACTCTGCTGTAAACAAACTGCAATCTCCATGTGCTGAGTAACAAAGCAAACAGGGTGGTAAACTGATCAAGCTCGATGCTGGCCGTTTGACAATAAATATTTAAAGAGATGAAACCCTCAAGTTATCTTGAAATCAGCGCAAGAAACACTCTTTTAATTGACTACTCATGTACCACAGCTTAGGAGGCAATAATAAGAACTCGATTATTTAACATTATTTTGATCAGTTCCATTTTCATTCTGACAGATTTTAAGTAAATAATCTTCCACGCTTGTCCCTAATTTAACAAATCAAAAGCTGGCAATCCAGTTATATGCATTCTATTGAAGTACAAGCAAAGGATGCTCCTTGTGCTGTGTTGAAGGGGTCCATATACATCATTAAATGCAAGGCAGCTCCCGCACTGTGAATCCAAGTATCTTCCCAAGTCCTGGAAATCCCATTGTTGTAAAGCTGTTTTTAAATATCTTGACAGTTATATGCTGAGGAATCTGACGAATGCTTATTTCCTTCCCTTATCTTGTTACTAAGGAATTTACTGGGATATTTCGTCGAGTGGAGCTCCAGGAATCAAAGAGATTTGACTCGCTACCCAAACTGACTTTCATTTAACCACGTTCGGATCTAAATTTGTAACTGATGATTAGGTATTCCTGAAGCTGCTGAGTGAGTGAATTAAATCTTCCTTGCAAAACTAGTAGGGAAACAACCAGACCACATGCCATGTATTAAACGCCATTTGACGGTCAACAAAAATAGCCTAAAGTTAAGGTTAGACACAGTGGCGAATAAAAAGCGGGAAGACTTGTAATCAGCGTTATCCATCCATTGCAGAGCACATCATCAACGCATTGATTTGCTTAACGAGGTTAAGTAGTAAAGGTTGCAAAGCGAATTGCGTGTTTCCCTGTAAATCAGCATCAAAGGATGCTGCGCAGGCTGAGGTATATAAGTTGATTGAACTAATTCATGAGTACTTCCTATGATTGCTGTAAAGTTATCCACTTCCATTGGCCAGTCAACCAAATAGCTCTAGGCCACATATGAATAAATAGATACAGAGCTTGGAGAACCTCGTCTTTCACAATTGTATCATTGAACCAACGTCTATCATTGCCTGTAACACAGGCGTTAGTTGCAGAGAAATGAATCATTGAACCCTTTTCAGCAGAGAGGTTATCGGTTTCCACTTGGATCCTTTCTTGCTGTGGGGCCTTAAAAATAACTTTTCTTTAAAGCTGATCGGGAGCCTGACACACCTCGCGCTCATTTTCGCTGTAGTAATGTGTGTAGTAAATGTA
This sequence comes from Pristiophorus japonicus, assembly GCF_044704955.1. NCBI lineage: Eukaryota > Metazoa > Chordata > Chondrichthyes > Pristiophoridae > Pristiophorus > Pristiophorus japonicus. The sequence goes on along the minus strand of NC_092001.1, from coordinate 11,283,063 downwards.
ATTAAAGCAACTGATCAGCAAATTCCGAGTCACAGAGCCGTTCACACAAGAGCACCTCATAATCATCCACACACTGCTGCAAGACCAATACATAGCTGCACAATAGATAGTCTCCTAAAACAGAAAATTTGAGGCAGCTTTACTCTTTTAAAAACAGTTTGCTTGTGCATTCACGGCATTACGGTGCCGTTGGCGATATTCACATTTATTGCACAATCCTGTTTGAAGTTGTCAAATCAGTGTTGAACTGCCTTCGTGAACCGCAGCAGACCGTGTGGTGAGGGCGTTCGCAGTGTTCTTAGGTAGAGCTCCACGATATTAGCCCAGCGACGATCAATGAATGGCAATAATATTCCAAGGCACAATGATGTGTCACTTGGAGGAGGATTTGGAGGTAGTGTTCTTCCCAAATGCATAAAGCCCTTATTCTTCTATGGTTTAGAGGTCGCGGTTTTGAGAAGTTCTGTCGAATAAGTTTTGACTAGTTGCTGCAGTTTTTTTGTAGATGGTACACAGTGCAGCTACGTCGCGCTGTTCGTGAAGGGAATTAATGTTTAACGTGGTCGATAGTGCGCTAATAAAGTGGGTTGCTTTTTCATTGATGGTGTCGAGCTTCTTGTTTGTTTTTGGAGCTTCACTCATCCAGGCAAGTGGAGAGTGTACCATCACACGATTCACTTGTGCCTTGCCTCTGGAGGAAAGGCTTTGGGGATGTGCATCACTCGTCGTAGCATATGAAGCCTGTCACCTGCTCCTGATGGAAAAATTATTTATGTGGTTTGTCCAGTTATATTTCTAGTCAATGGGGACCAGCAGGATGTTGATGGTGGGGGACTCGGCCAAAGTAACGCCGTTGGATATCAAGAAACGGTGGTTACACTCTTCCTTGTTGGAAAGCATCATTGTCTGGCACTTGTCGGGGACAACTGTTACTTGACAATTATGAGCTCAAGTCTGGATTTTTCCAGGTCTATCTGTATGCGCGCATGGTGCTTCGTTATCTAAGTAGTTTCGAAAGGAACAGAACACTGTGCAATCATCACCGAATATCCTCACTTCTCCCTTGCTTATGGAGGGAAGGTCATTCATGATTCAACTGAAGATGATTGGGCCTTGGACACTTCCCTGAGGAATGCCTGTATAGATATGATGGGGCTGAGATGGTTGACCTCCAATAACCACAAAAATCTGCCTTTGTGCTGGGTATGACTCAAGCCAGTGGAAGTTTTATCCTTTGTTTCTCGTGAGTCTTGATGCCACACCCGGTCAAATTCTGCCTTGATGTCAAGGGCAGACACTTTCAGCTTCACCCACGAATTTATTCTTTTGTCACAGTTTGGACCAAGGCTGTAATGTGGTATAGAGCCAAATAGTGCGGGCAGAACCAAAGCTGAACATCGGCGAGCTGGTTATTGGTGAGCAAGTGCCGATTGATAGCACTGTCGAGGGAACCTGCCATTCTTTGCTGATGAGTGAGAATCGAATGAATGGGCGGTAATTCGCCGGATTCAATTTGGCTTACTTTTTGTGGACATGACATACCTTGGTAAGTATTCTTTTTTTTTCAGTTCGATACCAGTATTTTAGCTTTACTCCAGCAACTTGGCTGGAGGCGGGCTTTGTTCTGGTAAACAAGTTTTCAGCACAACAGCCAGGATGCTGTCGGGTCCGTACATGTACTGCTTTTTTTATAATTTGTGATATCAGGAGGTGTTGATTTTTTGAGTCTGTGCCAATTACCCTTTTCAATCTTATGTTCCCAACGATTCGGCTTGACCATAATTGGTGAAAGTGGTTATACTTCATTTAGTGCAAGGAAGATCTGATACATTATTGTATCTGAGCAGTAGCTACCGAGGCGGAATCAAGTGTTATCTTACCCGTTATGGCCTGGGTGCACCGGTTGTGATCATCTTTTGCAACCCCCTCCCCCACCCCATGGGTTCTTTAGTCCCTGCATTTCGTCTGTGTCAAAATGTGGTCCATCCTCCAGCCCGTACATCCTAGGTCAATCTGTGGATGTACGCAAGCTTTTCTGCCGAATCTTTCTGCATCACATATCGAAGAGATCGCCTCTGATACCCATTCTTCGCAGAAAAATCTATGGGGACAGTTTTGGCATTCTGGGGACAAGTTTAGCCATTCATGGGGCTCACACTTGAATTTAAATACACAATTAAAGAGGTGCCACATACTCAGTGATCCTGCCTGTCCCTGTCAGGCCATCACTCTCATGATCCCGTCCTTTATCTTGCATGGTCTGTTTTCACTCCCGAGCAGTGTCTAACTCAAATGGGACATGATGACATTGATCTCTCCTGGGAAGTGATCAATTATTATTTCGTTATGGCTTCACGTATCAAGTTTCTAGAGTCTTGTCAAGTTATCCTTATTGTTTTTCAGGTAGCTATTTTTTTTTTAAAGAAATGCTCTAAGTGTCTTTTGACATTTTGGACAAATAGGGCCCGGGTACCTTTAGTTTCTTTCCATCTTACTTCAAAAACCAGGGATGCCCAGGATATTTCACAGCAAGTTAACAAGTATGATTATAAGTGCAGCAATTATATAATGGCATTTTTAAAGTACAATTAGTAATATTATGTGTTGATTATACTGCTGTTTAGTTAGTAAGTGAATCTGAAATGAAGACTTTCCTAGTATATCCTGTGCTGAAATGAATTGAATTGGCTTAAGACTGGCAACTGTGATGTTGGGAACGCCAGGAGAAGGCCGAGATGTATCATGCACTCGGCACTTCTAGCTGAAGACATTTGCAAACGCTTCAGGCTTGTCTTTTGTACTCATGTGCTGAGCTCCATCAGCACTGAAGCTGTGGTGTATTCATGGATCCTCCACCTCCCCTTCGTTGCTCAATTGTCCACGACCATTCATGACGCAGGACTGCTGAGCTTTAATCTGATCCCTTCGTTAAGATGCTGGTTAGTTCTGTTTACAGAATGCTCCTTCCGCTGTGTTGTCAATTGTAGTAGCTTCTCCAGTTTTGCACCACATTATGAGGTTGGTCTGGTGTTGCTTCTTGTGCATGCTCTTCTAGACTGCTCATTGAAACCCAGTTGGCCATCAGGCCTGATGGTAATGATGACGTGAGGGATATGCCGGTCTATAATGCGACAGATTCTGTAGCAATATAATTCTACTGCTGAGACACTGCACCTCATAGAGGTCCAGTTTTAAGTTGCTACATCTGTTCTGAATCTATCCAATTTAGTACAGTAGTAGTGCCACAAAACACGATGGTTTGTGTCTGCAGTGTGAAGATGCGGTTTCATCTGCACATCTGTTGAGTGGTCACTTCCGCCAATACTGCCAAGGAGCGATGTATCTGTGAAAGGTAGACTGGTGAGGGTCAGATCAAGGATGTTTTTCTCTCATGTTGGTTTCCACACCTACTGCCACCAGCCCAGTCTGGCCATTATGTCCTTCATGGCTCGGCAGCTTACCGGTACTGGTGCTACTGACCCATTCTTGGTAATTGATACAGAAGCCCCAATGTGCAACATGAATGCCTACTGATTCACCAAATGAAGCAGGGCCATAGTTGATAATCAGAATGATATTTTATTTTCCATGATTTAGCTGATGGCATGACACTTCAAGTTTATCGGAGTCAATTCTGAGGATTCCCAGGGCCACTCCTCCCGCCTGTATAGCATTGTGCCACGAGCTCTGCTGGTTTTGTCCTTGTGGTGAGAAATGAGACACCAAATATGTTGATGGTCTGGGTCATCGGCAGACAGGTACGAAGCTGTGAGTATGATTATGTGAGGTTGTTGCTTTCCCAGTCTGCTACACAGCTCTCCTAATTTTGGAACAAGCCCCCGGATATTAGCGAGGAGGCACTTGCAAGATTACAAGACACTTTTACTTTTGCTGTGTCCGTAATTTTACCTGCCAAGAGAAGGGAAGCTTCAGACGAATACGAGATATATGTTAATGTTCGGAATCTGAAGTGTACCGTCTGCTCTCTCTCAACAGTAAACCGTTAATAATGGAGTGGAAGGTATTTGCATTCATCATTTGGCCGTGAAGCACCACCGTGGGTGAATACAATGCAGAACATTTAGCAGGGAGCATTCGAGGCCGGTAAGAAAACCAAGCCATTTGTTGTTTTACTACTTGGGAATTGGAAATTGTCTTTCAATTAAGTATTATTTTCTGATTGACAACATGGTCAGTCACACGTTCCTGCTTGTCAGACGTCCCTTCTTGAGCAGTATGCGACTGGATAAAAGAGGAGAATTGAACGGGGTTAAACTGCACCAATGGAATGTTGGTCAGAAGGAATGAAACACACTGAGACACTGCTGCATTCTAAGAATTTCAGTCTATCCGGGAGAGATACTCAATCTGAATTGGTGAATTCTGGGAGTCCGCCTCTTAGCTATTAGAACGTTGCGGTGAAACTGCCAGAGCGATTTCTCATGCAATTGTGGATGTTCTGGGAATGTCCCGTCATTATTCTAGTATAATTTCAAAGTTTAAGAAGTTATTATAATTAGTAATGTTCCACGATGATGGAATATACCAATTGATGCCCTTGATTTAATTCATTAACATTAAGTACAAACACTGCTCTGTTTTCTCGATTCAATAAATTTGTCTTATAGGGAAATCAAACTTTTTCTCAGTTCACTGTTAGTGATTATTTGGGCAATAGTCCTCCGCAATGTATCACATGATTTTGTATCTTTCATGTATCCTGCATGGTTACTGCTTGTACTATTACACGGTATGCCACCAGGTGGCACTGCAGTTGGAGACTTGTAGGTTACCTGTTCACGTGTGCCTTGCCCAGTTTAAAAGGCAGACAACATGTATGATCCTCACTTTGGAGTTACATTAAATGGACTAAGGTCACTATGATTCAAAGACAACACATTGTCTCGTGGAATCAATATTAGAGAATCTGAATACATAACAGTAGTATTCTCTGCAGGCTCAGCTCTTCACTTTTAGCACACATCTCCCAACGTTCCCAGATCCCATATTCGCGTTGCACAATCAGTCTCTCCTCTTAAGCAGTGAAACATTTGGTCATCTTACATATTGCCCCGCAACTCACTCCGAACAGGAAACCACAGTTCACAATGTAAATTGGTATATCGATATTACACAGTTATAAATCACGAAGGCAGCTTAAAGTAAGTTTCAAGATAAAACAAAATAAAAACTGAACACAATAACGTAAAATCTATCAGAGAATTTGGTTCTTTACGTATTCCTACACATAGGTATTGCTCAGAACAGAATTAATATCCGATTTGCACTGACATTTGCTCCAATTATTTCTCACATTATAACAGTTACTACACTCCAAAAGTACTTCATTGGCTGCAAAGCACATTGAAACGTCAGCTGGTCATGAAAGTCGCTGGCCCAGATATCCCAGTTTCTCCATTCCGTTCGCGTTCGACCTGATTCTAGAAAAAAGAAGGGCTACTACCTAAAGCTACAGCACCCACGCGAGATCCCCATCCTGAGGCCTCCTCTGACTGCGCCTCACAGTGCATGAATGTTGGGACGTGCGCAGGCCAGAAGCTGGAGTCACATGGTTCTGGGCAGCCATTCAGGTATAGTATATTCTCATTCATAATAATGGGAACTCCGTAAGTTGGAGTTCACATTATTATGAATGAGTGACTGTCACCAAAACACACAAACCAATAATAAAAGAGAAAGAAAGCACGACATATTTAAGTAATTAATATATTTATGTATTTAAAACGTATATATTTGCCGATTTTTAATATAAATTTTTTTAAAATTATATTTTAGAATAAACTTACCGTAGTGGGGAGGGTTTTTAACGATAAAATGTATTTTTAAAATTTTATTTTGCACTGTTTTGTGTTTTAAAATTCTTACGCCTGTAAAAGAAGGCAATGTGCCTCGTTTTATCAGGTACAAGATTTCTGAGTACATTTGCTGTGCAAGATATAGCTGAATACCAGAATCTTGCCCATGCAAATATACTCGCTCCCGAGATGCGGAGGACTTATCAAGCTCCATCTTGACTGATTGCAAAAACTAGTTTTCAGCGCAATCACATTGGGCGCTGAAAACCTGCTTTACAAATGCTTTCCCATATCCGTAGAAACACCATATGGACTCGTGAAATTTTCCCAGATTTTTTTCTCCCTTAATTGGCCTGTGTTTTTATTTGTTTATTGCCTCTCCCAGGAGGTCACATGCATCCGGTTGGGCTGGAATTTCGAATGTTTTAGTACATGGGATGTCACAGTAATGTGAGGCGAATTGGTTGGGCTCGGTGCTCTTTGACTTTCTGTCACTGTCCATTGGTTTATTTGTAACATTTAGGTTGCTGACCAAGGGCCATGCAGCTCTTTTTCTGCCGGCGTGGAAACGATGGGCCGTAGTGGCCTCCTCCTGCACTGTAAATGTCTATTTTTCGATGTTTCTATATTTCTCTACAGTGTAAGGCCGGCTCGTGTAACAAATAGAAAATCTTTTGCAAACCTGGAGCTTAGTTTCTTTTTCACTTGTGGAACCGAGCCCATTATAGATAGTCAAGTTAAGAGCTCTAACCTGAGCTCCCTTCTTCGCTTCTGACTCCCTGTTTTCAGGCCGAGAACATTCCCACAATGGGTGCAACAGAACAGCATCAGGAAAGCTACAGGCGCCCGTTAGATGAAAGACACCACGTAGAAAATACAAACTGGCTGTACAAACTACAACAAATTCAAGCCAATACATTTTAATGGAAGTAAAACAAAAGAGCAACCACAATATGCAATGCCGATCAATCAAACAAGGCGAGTTATGATCGAGTGGACACTCGGCTGGCTGTATTCTATGTGTCGACGAGTACTTTGAACAATAGAAAAGTTGGCACAGTACACGACTTTGCTCGAATGACACGTCATGCAGTGCTAACATTGGAATTGACCAATCCCAGGGCAGCCCCTCATCGATATTATCCAGTCTGTAACTCAAACACTGCATCTTAAACGTTAATGCAGTTTTGTCTGAGGAAGAACAGAAGGTAAACTAAATATTTTAATTGACTGAAATTTTCAACTGATGCCTTTGCACCGAGCAGCACTCTCAATCCGAGGTCCCCAGTTTGCTGCATGTTGCCCTGAATGCAATGCCTTACACTTGCGATGGCCATTGAACAGCAGATGTTAAAAGGCAGCAGTTATAAATATATTTCTGTCTGCTAGTAATTCGTTCAAAAGGTGTAGTGCCAGAGGATTGGTGGACAGTTAACATAATACCTACTTTTAAGAAGGGAGATAAAGCTTGTCCAGGGAGCTGTATACTAAATAGGTATAAGGAAAAGAAATGGAATTCATATGAAACGAGAAAATAGAACATTTAGAAACCAAACTATGATAATGAATAGGTAACACATATTTCAAAAGGGAAATACCTCCTTGAACATCCTCAGTGATTTTTTTGAAGGGGCAACCAAGTTAATAGACAATGGTAATGCAGTACATGTAAATGATCGAGATTTTCAATGGGACTTCGATAGGTTACGAAATAATAGGCTAATTCTTATGGTCAGTGAATTGAAAGACAGTGGCCAAGTAGAAAGTATCGCCAGCTGGCTAAGAGAGAGAGAAAACAGAGATTTGGGTAAAAGGATAACTATTTAAAGTGGGTGAAGTTGGGTAGTGGTATTCCACACGGACAATTGCTGGGAGCACTGTTGTTCACAATCTACATTACCGATTTAGAATTTGCAATCAAAAACACAACTTTTAGATTTGAGGATGACACAACATTTGTTGGGGGGCTGTGTTAGTAAGCAATACTGAGGAGAACAGCTTCAACTTACAAGAGGACATTAATAATCTTGCAGTACAGGCAGATAATTGGCAAATGAATTTCAGCGCAGCAAAATGTTTTACATTTTATATCTATTTTACATTTGGTTGGAAGAATGGACAGGTCATTTATTACTTGGAGGGTGAGAGTCTGGCTGGGGCAGGTGAAAAAATAAATCTCGCAGTACAAATAAACCAGTCACTAAAAGTATCGACACAGGAAAACAAGACCCTAAAAAGCAAAACGATCACTCGTACTTAACTCGAGAGCGATAGATTTGAAAAGCAGTAAAGTTATGCTAAACATGTATCGAAACTTGGTTAGACCATACTTGGAGCAAAATTCTGGTTCCATGCTTTAAAAAAAGGATACAGAGCGCTGTTGAGGGTGCAAACAAGATTTGAAAGAATGATACCAGAAATATGAGTGTATACCTATCAGGAAACGAGGAATGGACTTGATATATTTTCTGTTGAAAAGTGAATGCTGAGCATTGGCCAAAAAGAGGTTATTAAAATTATGAAATATTTGATAGAGTAGATATGGAATGATTGTTTCTACTTGTGGGGAAGAGCATAACTGGAATCCATCAATATGAGATGGTCACCAAAAAATCAAATAAGGTATTTAGAAGAAAATTATTGACTCAAACAGTGTTGACGTTCTGGAACTCGCTATCACAGGGAGGGGCTCAAGCATATAGTATATGTGTATTTGAGGGGCGGTTAGATGAGCATATATGGGAGAATGTAATACAGGATTATGCTGATAGATTTAGATGTGGAAAAACATGAGGAGGCTCGATTAGAGTATAAACGATGTCATGTACTGGTTGGGGCGAATGTTGCTGTGCGCCGCATCCCCTATGTAATCCTGTGCACCAACAAAGACAGAGGATTGCTGCATCTCAATAATTGACAACTACAATTTCCTGATCGTTGAATTAACTTCCACTATTGTTTACCTTATTTAAATTCTTACAAAGTTTTACTTCTTGATCCAGGACACAGATTCAGATTAAGAGCCGTCATATTCCCCATGATAGATTTATAAATTAATTTTAATTTTGTTGGCCATACCGCGACTATTTCTCAGGAAAGAAAATCAAGCAAAATGGCGTAACACCAGTCAATATTCAAAACATGGTGGAACAGCGCAACACTGAAGGACACAGCGGCTCCGCTCCTTATGCCCAGGAGAAGGGATGAAGCGGTCGATGCAGCAACAATCAGTCCCCGAGCTACATTTTCACTAAACCTCCAAGAAAGAGCCATGTCACTAGCAGTTCTCAACCATGGAATCGTACCCTAAATCTAGCTGATTTTCTGGTCACTCGATTGGAAGAATCAAATTACAGACCTCGCTCTGTCAAATATTAAATCTTTTGAACAAATATTATTAAAGTTCGTTTATCAATGACTATTTTCAGACTTAATGCAGACGGTCCTTATTTGTCAGGAATCAGCAGCCAACGAACTGTGGAAACCTGGGGTCAAAGTTGGGTTAAATGCTGTAAGTGCTACACATATTGTCGCCTATATGAGAGATTTTATAAGAATCATCTTGACATAGATGTAAGGAGACAAAGCCCAGTCTAAGCTGGAATTTGAGGTCAAAGTGAATGTTATTTTTCAAAGGCGAGCTCTCGTTCGTATTTCTTTCATTATTAACTAATCTTAGAATCAGTATCCATAGATATATCAGCGTCTTCTTTAGCTCTTCTCTGATTTTGCCTGTGCCGCTGCATAAATACACGGGTTTGAGACAGGAACTCAAAAGCTTTAGCAGAGCACCAATTTCATTGGCGATATACGCTGGATTTATGCGGTCACCTCAGTAATAATTGGGTTTCGTCAGTACAGTAGTTAGAAAGCTAAGGGAGCTCTCAGCCATAACAGTATAAAACTGCAACGATATAGTGAACAATAAAATTATGGATTTGACTCTGTTCCCTCTGTCTTGATCACACTGATTCTCAAAGCTGTATCCTAGGAGTCTCCTGCGGGCTCTATTGGCCTTAAAACACGTTGGATGATCAAAGAGTTGCACAAGCTGATTAAAGTAAAATGATGCCGAACTACACAGACGATGTAAAACCAGAAGTACGCTGCACCTGAGGGTGAGGAAAAGAAAGCCACATTTGGCCGGCAGCCCCACTGCATAAAGTTAATTATTTGCTGCGCTTCATACAAAAACAAAATCGGAATGGTCTTTATTACGATCAGAACCGAGAACATTGTTTTAACCGCGGTCGCAGTTCTCTCAGTGCAATAATTTGCTTTAAACCTTTGGCAGCTGAAACGACAAATCAATCAAATGTGAAGTACATGGTGAACCAAACAGAAAGATCGAAGTTGACATGGGCGATGCATAGAAGAGACGTGCACACAAGAGTGTGGGACAGGAAGGAAAGTGGAAAGTGATAACTGAGAATATGATACACTATGACATTGATGATCATGACCAGTAGATCTGCTGTTGCCATTGTCTGTAGACAGAGAATCACATGGAAAGGCGGCAGCTTGCTCGAAAGAGTATCAGAATTGTCACGAAGTTCACTGTAAGAAAGTCAGATAAGGTATGAATAAAGTTCCAAAGTCTGGAGTGCGCATTTTACTATATTCAGTGTGATTGTCAACACGGAGCACTGCGAGACCATGACTAGCATTGGACTCATTACCAGGGGAACGGGCCCACATATTTTATGAGGTGTTGCAGAGCTCACTCTGCACAGAGTGACAAGCCACCAGAACGCCGCTAAAATCCTTGTGCTCGATTTTGAAAGAACATTGTAACTTCAGTGAGATTATTAAATTAATGGAATCTAGATGTGTGTAGACAGGCAGTACATGATTTCGTTCCAGTCACTAGCGACTGAGTAATGCTGACATCCATAAAACAAGTTACCTTATCCATCATGCTGTGAGAACAGGGAGACAGTTAACAACGATGAACAAACAGGTCATGTTGGCTTACCAGGGACACCGCCGGCAGCGGAAATGGGTAGTAAATCTCGTTAATCAGTATAATTGTTCCTTATTCCATTTTCGGTAAGAACGGATACATTCTGCAGGAGCTGAATAATCTTGGTGCCACACGGCTGAAGAAATGGAAGAGAACCTATATTTTTACACTCATCAATCCTCCAGCGCGAAAATGCTGGTATGATCTGAATTACCATTCGTTACAGTCATTTAATAAATAGGTGCAGGCGAGTAGTTTTTAAAATCTAACACGTCACATTAAAATAAAATGGTTGGTGTTGCTATTGGAAAGTAACAGAAGCATTGTTTACAGCAAAATGTGTTGCCTTGCAATACTGCTTCGTAGCGAATTCCCACAGGAATAGTGAAGGCAACTATCCTTGCTTTACACGACTTGATGCTTATGCAGTTTTCGTGGCCTGATTCCTTTCAAACGGTCTGTGAATCAAATATTGCAGAACTGGTGATAATGCTAATCTGCAGAACATAATGATGTAAGAGCAGCCCTTCGAGCCTGCTGCACCTTTTAATAAGGTACATGTTTTACTATTCGTTCATGGCATCTGGTCATTGCTAACCAGGTCAGCATGTATTGTCCATTCCTAATATGCCTTGAGAAGATAGTGGTGAACCGTCTTCTTGAACCGTTGCAGTCCATGTGGTGAAGGGACTCCCACAGTACTATTCGGGATGCAACTCCAGGATTTTGACCCAGCAACAATGAAGGAATGGCCATATACTTCAAAGTCAGGATGGTGTAGGGGATCGTGCAGGTGGTAGTTTTCCCTTGCGCTTGCTGCCCTTGTCCTTCTGGGTGGTAGATTTCGCAGTTTTGGAAGGTGCTGTTGGTGATGACTTGCGAGTTGCAGCAGTGCATCTTGCAGATGGTACACACTGTAGCCACGGCATGTCGGTGATGGAGTTGCTGATTTTTTAGGGAGTTGGATGGGGTGCTAATCAAGCGGAATGCGTTGACATGGAGAGTGTCGAGCTACATGATAGTTTTTGGGGCTGCATTCATCCAGGCAAGTTGAGAGAATTCAATTATACTCCTGAATTGTGCCTTATGAGAACAAAAGAACATGCGAAATATGGGAAGGAGTCGGCTATACGGCCTCTCGAGCCTGCTGCGCCATTTAATACGATCATAGGTGATCCGATATTGGACTTGGGTCCACTTTCCTGCTGGCTCCCCATAACCGCTTAATCCCCTATCGATTCGATTATAGGTGGTGGGAAAGCTTTGGAGTCTCAAGAGTTGAGACACTCGCCGCAGAAAACCCAGCCTCGGACCTGCTCCTGTTGCTACATTATCTATGTGGTCAGTCCAGTTAGGTTTCCAGTCAATGGTGACGCGAGGATGTTGATAGTGGGAGATTCGCAAAAGCAATGCTGTTGAATTGAAATGCCGGTGGGTAGACACTTAGCTTGTTGGAGATTGTCATTGCCTGACACTTGTGTGGAGAGAATGTTGCTTGCCATTTATCAGCCCAAGGCTGAATGTTGTCCACGTCTTGCTGTAGGCTGGCATGGACAGCTCCATTATCTGAGGAGTTGCGAATGGCACACAGAACTGTGAAGTCATCAGCGAACATTTCCAAATCTGGTATTATGACGGAGGGAAGTTATTGATGAAGCAACTGAAAACGGTTGGGCTTTGGACACTGCCTGAAGATCTCCTGAAAAGATGTCCTGTGGCTTTGATGATTGAGCTCGAACCACCACAGCTATCTTCCTTTGTACTAGTTGTGACTCCAGCCACTTGAGAATATTACCCTGATTCCCATCATCTTCAGTTTGGCCCTGGCGCCATGTTGCCACTCTCAGTCAAATGCTGCCTGATTTCAATGGCACTCACTTCACCTCACCTCTGGAATTCAGCTCTTATCTCCATGTTTCGACCAAGACGATAATGAGGAATGGAGCCGACTGGTCCTGAAGTAATCCAAAATGGCCATCGGTGAGCAAATTATTGTTGATTAGGTGCTAAGTCATAGCACTTTTGACGATACCTTCCATCACGCTGCTGATGATTGAAAGTAGACTGATGGGGTGATAATTGGCCCGAATGGGTTTGTCCTGCATTATGTGGACAGGACATACCTTGGCAATTGTTCACATTGCTGGATAGATACCAGTATTTTTGCTGTACTCTAACAGCTTGGCTAGTGGTGAAACTACTTCTGGAGCACATATCATCAGCACAACTGTTCGGAAGGTGGTTGGGGCCCAAAGCCTTTGCTGCATCCTGTGCATTCAGCCATTTCTTGATATTACGCGGAGTGAATAGAATTAGCGGAACACTGGATTCTGTGATGGTGGTGACCTCAGGAGGAGGTCGATATGGAGCATCTACTCGGCACTACTGGTTGAAGATGATTGTAAACGCTGCATACTTGTCTTTAGCACTCATGGGCTGGGCTATGGCATCATTGACGATGGGATATTCATGGAACTTCCTTCCCCCGTTAGGACATATAAATTGGTTCGAAAAAGCTGCAAACCTGAGAAATTTAGAATTCAGCAGAGGAGGAATAAGGTTTTAATTAGATGGGGATAATAGATCATGAGAGTAATCTTGCAGGGAACATAAAAACTGACTGGTAAAACTTCTATTGATATGTGAAGAGAAAAATATTAGTGAAGATTAACGTGGGTCCCTTGCAGTCAGATTCAGGTGAATTCATGATAGGGAACAAGGAAATAGCAGAGTAATTGAACAAATACATTTGTTCTTTCTTCACTAAGGAAGACACAAATAACCTCGCGAAAATACTAGGGGACCGAGGGTCTAGAGAAAAGAAGGAACTGAGGGAAATCCTTATTGGTCAGGAAATGGTGTTTGGGAAATTGATGGGATTGAAGGCAGAAAAATACCCAGGACCTGATAGTCTGCATCCCAGAGTACTTAAGGAAGTAGTCCTAGATATAGTAGGTGCATAGATGGCCATTTTCCAACATTCCATGGACTCTGGATCAGTTTCTTTGGATTGGAGAGTAGGTCATGTAACCCTACTTTTTAAAAAAGGAGGGAGAGAGAAAACATGGAATTATAGACAGGTTAGCCTGAACTCGGTGGTGTGGAAAAAGGTGGAATCAATTATTAAAGAATTAATAGCAGTGCATTTGGAAAGCCGTGACTGAACGGCCCAAGTCGGCATTGAATTATTAAGGGGAAATCATGCTTGACAAATCTTCAAAAAATTTTTGAGGATATATCTAGTAGAGTGGATAAGGGAGAACCAGTGGATATGGTGTATTTGGACTTTCAAAAGGCTTTTGACAAGGTACCACACAATAGATTAGAGTACAAAATTAAGGCACATGCAATTGGTGTAATGTATTGACGTGGATAGAAAAAGTGGCACTCAAGAAGCAAAGAGTGGGAACAAATGGGTCTTTTTCATAATGGCAGGCAGTGACTACTGGGGTACCGCAAGGTTCAGTGCTGTGACCCCAGCTAGTTACAAGATACATTAATGATTTAGACGAAGGACTTCAATTATAATATCACCAGGTTTGCAATTGACACTAAGCTGGGTAGTATTCTGAGCTGTGAGGAGGATGATAAGAGGCTGCAGGGTGATTTGGACAGGTTAGTTAAGTGGGCAAATGCATGTCAGATGCAGTATAATGTTGATAAGTGTGAGGTTATCCACTTTGGTGGCAAATAAAGAAGGCAGGTTGTGATCGGAATGGTGACAGTTTAGTATAATAAGAGTTGCAACGAGAACTGTGGGTCATGGTACATCAGTCATTGAAAGTAGGCATGCAGGTGCAGCAAACAGTTAAGAAAACAAATGGCATGTTGTACTTCATAGCGAGAGGATGTGAGTATAGGAGCAGGGCGGCCTTGCTGCAGTAGTACAGGGCCTTGGTGAGACCACACCTTGAGTATTGTATGCATTTTTGCTCTAATCTGAGGAAGAATATTCTTGCTATTCAGGAAGTGCAGCGAAGGATCACCAGACTGATTACCGGGATGGCAGGACTGACATGTGAAAAAATACTGAATTGACAAGGCTGAAATTATCTGGAATTTAGAAGAATGAGAAGGGATCTCATTGAAACATATAACATTCTGAAGGGATTAGACAGGTCAGATGCAGGAAGAATGTTCCCGATGCTGGGGAAATCCAGAACCAGGGGGGAGAGCCGAAGGGTAAGGGTTAAGCCATATAGGACCGAGATGAGGAGAAACTTTTTCACCCGGTGAATTTTGAACCGATGGAATTGTCTACCACGGAAAGTTGTTGAGTCCAGTTCGTTGGATATATTCAAAAGGGAGATATATGTGGCCCTTATGGCTAAAGGGATCAGGATGGAGAGAAGGCAGGTGTGGGGTACCGAAGTTGCTTGATCAGCCATGACCATGTTGTATTGTAGTGCAGGCTCGAAGGGCCGAATGGCTGAATGGCCTGCTCCTGCATCAATGTTCTATTTTTACACGTTTCTTTTATGGTCCACCATAGAAACATAGAAACAAAGAAAATAGGTGCAGGAGTAGGGCATTCTGCCCTTCTAGCCTGCACCACTATTCATGAGTTCATGGCTGAACATGCAACTTCAGTACCCCATTCCTGCTTTCTCACCATACCCCTTGATTCCCCTAGTAGTAAGGACTTCATCGAACTCCTTTTTGAATATATTTAGTGAATTGGCCTCAACAACTTTCTGTGGTAGAGAATTCCACAGGTTCACCACTCTCTGGGTGAAGAAATTCCTCCTCATCTCGGTCCTTAATGGCTTACCACTTATTCGTAGACTGTGCCCTCTGGTTCTGGACTTCCCCAACATTGGGAACATTCTTCCTGCATCTAACCTGTCCAACCCCGTCAGAATTTTAAACTTTTCTATGAGGTCCCCTCTCATTCTTCTGAACTCCAGTGAATACAAGCCCAGTTGATCCAGTCTTTTTTGATAGGTCAGTCCCGCCATCCCGTGAATCAGTCTGGTGAACCTTCGCTGCACTCCCTCAATAACAAGAATGTCCTTCCTCAGGTTAGGAGACCTAAATTGTACACAATACTCCAGGTGTGGCCTCACCAAGGCCCTGTACAACTGCAGCAATATCTCCCTGCCCCTGTAATCAAATCCCCTCGCTATGAAGGCCAACATGGCATTTGATTTCTTAACCGCCTGCTGTACCTGCATGCCAACCTTCAATGACTGATGTACCATGACACCAGGTCTCGTAGCACCTCACCTTTTCCTAATCAGTCACCATTCAGATAATATTCTGTCTCTCTGTTTTTACCACCAAAGTGGATAACCTCACACTTATCCACATTATACTTCATCTGCCATGCATTTGCCCACTCACCTAACCTATCCAATTCGCTTTGCAGCCTCACAGCATCCTCCTCGCAGCTCACACTGCCACCCAACTTAGTGTCATCCGCAAATTTGGAATTACTACATTTAATCCCCTCGTCTAAACCATTAATATACAGTGTAAACAGCTGGGGCCCCAGCACAGAACCTTGCGGTACCCTACTAATCAGTGCATAACATCATTCACGACTTGATGTGGCAGGAGTAAAGAGCTTTCGTCTAATCCGTTCGTTATGGGATCGCATAGCCTTGCCGATCGCATGCTGCATTCGCTTTTTAACTAACATGTGATCCTAGGTTGCAGTTTCCGCAAGTTGGCACCTCATGTTCTGATCAGCCTGATGATGCCCCTTGCAAGCTCTTATAAGCATTTCATTCAAATAGGGTTGGACTCCTGGCTTGATGGCAATGGCGAACAAAGAGCTTACAGATTGTGGTGGAATACAATTCTGCTGATGCTGATGGACCAAAACGCCTCATGGATGCCCAGTTTTTCGTTGCTATAGCTGGTCTGAATCGATTCCATTTAGCATGGTGCTATTGACACAAAACACGATGGATGGTGTTCTCAATATGAAAAACATACTTCATCTCCTGAATGACGGTGCGATGGCCACAGCTACCAATGCTGTAATCGACAGAAGCATCTGCACTTTCAAGCCCGATCTCAATATCCTTTGATTTCAGCCTGAGACCAAAGATCTGTCTATCACTGCCTTGAATATACTCAAACGACTCATTATCCACAGCTATCTGGTGTACGTAATGCCAAATATACATGTTCTTCTCAGTGAAGTAATTACTCCTCTTCTCTACCCGGAATTGACGATGACTCATCCTGAAACTGCTCCTGAGTTAGAGGCTTCCCAGCCAAGTGAAACAATGTTTCACCATCTACCCCATCATTACTCCTCAGAATCGTATGAATTTCAATGACCTCACTTCTCATTGTTCTAATCTTCGGAGAGTTTAGGCCCAGTCTGCCCAATGGCACCTCATAAAACCATCTGCTCACCGGAATAAATGCAGTCAACTTTTTTGCCGTGCCTCTGTGGCAAGTATGTTATTCTGCAGATAACGAGACAAACTCTGTGCACAATTCTAGGTGCTTAGCCTCAGCAATGTCCTGCACAACTGTGGCAACGCTTCCTTATTCTTCTACTCCAACTCTCTTGCAATAAAGGCCAACATGCAATTGTCTTTCCTAATTCATTGCTCGACGTGCACGCCAGATCGTTCTGCTTCCTGTGCGATGACATCCTATTCTTCCTGAGCACAAACATTTAATAGTTTCTGATCATTTAAAAAATATTATCTTTTTCTATTCTTCCTAACAGAGTGAATAACGTCACATCCCCCACAATACTCCATCTATCAACGTATTGCGAACTCACTCAATCCATCTATATCTATTTGTGTCTATCTCAAAGTTCAGTTTTCCATCCATCCTTTTATCATCAGCAAATTTGGATATATTGCACTGGCTCCGAACATCTCAGTCATTCGTAATAATTGTTCATAGCTGAGGCGCATGCAGTGCCTTGTGGCACCCGACAAATTCAGTCTGCCAACCGGAAAATGACCCGTTTGTCCCTACTCTTTATTTTCTGTTCGTTAATTAATCCACTATGCATGATATTACATTATGCCCAAACTCATGAGCACGAATCTTGCATACATACTTTTTTTTGCAACCTCATTGAATGCATCATGGAACTGTAAATATATGACATACAATACTTCCACATATTCTACGCTGCGAGCTGCATCCTCAGTAAACACTAATAAATTTGTTTAACATGATGCCCCTTTCGTAAAACCATGCTGAGTCTGCCTACAAATATTCTCAATTTCTTAGTAGCTTTTTATCACTTCCTTTATAAAGGATTCAAAGATTTTCTGAACAAGTGTCATCAGTTTAACTGGCGTTGAGTTCCTTGTTTGCTCTCTCCATCCTTGCCTTAAAATTCATTGTGACGATTCTAAAAAATCTAGAGGATTTTGGTAGATCACACCGAATGCAGCCACTAACTTCGCAGTCACCTCTTTTAGAATCCGAGGATTTAGGCCAACATGTCCAGAGGATTTGACGGCTTTAATTCCCATTAGTTTCTCAAGTACCTCTTCTTTACTGATCGAAATTACAATAAGTTCATCATTCTTATTAGCCCCTTGGTTCCCTGCTATTTTCTGTGCGTGTTGTGTTCAATACTGTGAAGGCGATAGAAAGTATATTTGTTTAAAGTCTGCCATTTCCTTATTCCTCATTATAACTTCTACTTCTCTCCTACTCCTCATGATTACAACAATTTTTGCAACATTCGAAGCCTCTCATTAAATGTGATACTATCGTTCCCTTATTTAGTTCACCAGTGATGGAGTTCTTACTTCTTAAAAAAATCTATATTCGTTTACCATTTCGGAACATTTCTTTAAATGTTTGTCTGTGGTTATCTACCACCATATTTCTTAAT
This sequence comes from Pristiophorus japonicus, assembly GCF_044704955.1. Lineage (NCBI taxonomy): Eukaryota > Metazoa > Chordata > Chondrichthyes > Pristiophoridae > Pristiophorus > Pristiophorus japonicus. The sequence continues at coordinate 11,264,456 of NC_092001.1, read as the reverse complement.
CTAGTTTCTAAATCTACCCAATTAAGCTCACCCATCAAACCTAGGGATCAAGCTGCTTGACTTCGTTTGCATCAAACTACCTGTCGCAGAGGCATCTTTCCATGACATCATTGTTAGCAGTGACTGCCACACAATCATTGTGGAGACGAAGTCTCGTATTCACATTGAGGACATACTCCATTTTTAAGTAGCAATACTACGGCAATAATTGGGATAGATGCAGAAACATTGTAGCAACTCAGAACTGGCCTTCCATGTGGCGTTGTGGATCATGAGCAGCAGAATAATTGTATTCCACCACAATCTGTAAAGTCATGACCCTTGAAGTCCCTCAATCTACCATGAATATCGAGTCAAGCGACAAAACCTGCTTCAATGTGGAGTGTTGACGAGAGTTTAGGAAAATCACTTGGGCTATCTAAAAATGAGGAGACATTCGAGGGCAGCTGCAACAAAGAACAACATGAAAGCAAGACAATCCTTGCATCATGCTATCGACGGATCTCAGCGACCCCACAACTAGCGGATCAGATCAAAAGCTCTGCAGTCCTGCCACATTCAGTCTTCAAGGATGGTGGTCTATTGAAACGAGACGGGAGGAGTAAAATTAACATCCTCAAGGATGGTGAAGCTCAGCACACCAGCACATCAGCAAGAGGTTCGGACTGGATGATTCATCTCGCCCTCCTCCTGAGGTACCACCATCTCAGAAGCCAGACATCAGCCAATTCTCTTCATTCAACGTGAGAGCACGAAGCGGCTGAGCGCACGCAATGCATGAAAGGTTATGGGCCACGACAATGTCCCAGCTGTTGTCTGGAAGACTTGTGCAGCAGAACTCGCCGCAACGCTAGACAAGCTGTTCTAGTACAGCTGTAAATCTACCCGACAATATGGAAAACCGTCCAGTTATCTCCTGTCCACAAAAAACAGGGCAAATCCAATCCGGCCAAATGCCATCCCATCAATCGACTCTCAATCAGCAGTAAAGTTATGGAATGTGCCGTCGACAGTGCTATAAAGCAGCTCTTACTAACCAATAACCTTCTCACGGATGCTCAATGTGGATTCCGCAAGGACTACTCGGGCCTAGACCTCTTTGCACCCTTGTTCCAAACATGAATTCCAGAGGTGAGGTGACAGTGACTGCCCGTGACACCAGGTCAGAATTTGACCGAGTGTGGCATGAACAAATTCAAGTAATATTTTCCTGTCATGTATGGAGAAAGAGTCAGACTAAACACTGTGAGCTCAAAATAAAGTATGATCTTAGTCTTTTATTACAGGTCTCCAGAGTGCCTCTCCAACCGGTGATGCCTCCATAAACACGTGTGCTCCCAAGGGATTAAGGGATCGCTTGGGACTACAGGGGATGAGCCCTCTGGTGGCTGTACAGAGTAAATACAATTTCACAAATATAACAACACTCCTCCCCAATGTCAATTGTGTGACTATTTACAATGTGAGTCGATCATGGGCCCATCTTGCCCTGGTTGTTCGTCTCGGTGTGAAAGCTGGTATTGTTGAATCATTTGTTGAGCTCTCGCTGTGCTGCTGTGCAGCTCGCCTTGCTGGGCTGCCTGGTGTATTGGGTCCTGCTGCTCTGCTGTGGATGATGGGTTCTGCTTCGTGGTCAACCGTGATGCCGTTTGCCGCTGGTGTGTATGTTGTGGAGTCAAAAATGGTAGGCTCCAATTTGGGTTGCTCAGGATAGTCCATAAATCTGAGTTTGAGTTAGGCTGAGTGTTTCCGGTGAATGAGTCCATGAAAGTTTAACCCAAAAGACTCTGCTCCCCTCTTTGGATAAAACAGTGCCGGGAAGCCAATTGGGACGTTGCCCCTAATTCAATACAAATACAGGATCATCGATTTAAATCTACCATAACACATTTGCGCTATCATGATATAAAGATTGTTGATGCCGCCTGCTCTCTACATGTTCATGTAGATCAGGATGACCTAACGAGAGCCTTGTCTTAAGCGCAATTTTCATGTGCCATTCAGCAGCTGGGATCCCAGTGAGCAAGTGTGGTCTCGTGCGATAGCTAAGCAGGACTCGGGATAGGTGAGTCTGCAGCGAGCCTTCAGTTATCTCCTTCAAGCCTTGCTTCATAATTTGTACTGCTCTCTCCGCCTGGCCATTGGACGCTGGTTTAAAAGGGACAGATGTGACATGTTTGATCCCATTGCTGGTCATGAATTCGTTGAAATCAGCACTGGAAGAACATGGCCGGTTGTCGTTCACCAGGACATCAGATAATCCGTGAGTGGTAAACATGGCCTGCAGGCTTTCTGTAGTGGCAGCGGCCAATTAGCCGAAATTATCTCACATTTAATCCACTTGGAATACCCGTCTACAACCAAAAGGAACATTTTATCCAAAAACAGGCCTGCATATTCGGCGTGTACCCGAGTCCACGGATTGGAGGGCCAACATCATAAACGTTGCGGAGCCTCCCTGGTATATTGCTTAACTGAGAGAATGTATTACATCTGTGAACGCAGGACTCTATGTCCACATCGGTACTGGGCCACAACACGTGGGATCTGGCTATCACTTTCATCATTACGATGCCTGGGTGTGCACTGTGGAGGTCGTTGATGAAGGTGTATCTGCCCTTCTTGGGGACCACTACTCGATTTCACAACAGAAAGCAGTCTGTTTGTATAAACATTTGATCTTTGAACCGCTGGAACGGCTTAATCTTTTCCTCTCTTCCTGCATGTCCACTTGGACACTGCACCAACTCCCCTGAAGCACAACGCTTGTGATTAGAGAGAATAAGGGATATTGGCTTGTCCAGGTTTTGATCTGCCAGGCAGTGACGGGTGATTGCTCACTCTCAAATGCTTCCCGAACCATGGCTAGATCTGTGGGAGGCGCTATTTCCACCCGCATGGTGAGCAATAGCAGCCTACTGAGAGCATCAGTGCAGTTTTCTGTGCCTGGCTTGTGGCAGATGCAGTAGTTGTATGCGGCAACGTGTACGCCCAGCTCTTGATGCGGGCCGATGCGTTGGTGCTTATTCCTTTACTCTCATAAAACAGGGATATGAGTGGCCTATGGTCAGTTTTCAATTAGAATTTAAGCCGCAACAGGTATTGATGCATTTTCTTTACCCCATAGACAAACGCTAACGTTTCTTTCTCAATCATGCTGTAGGCTGTCTCAGCCTTAGAGAGACTCCTGGATCCATTGGCAACTGTTTGCAGTTTCCCAGCATAATTAGCTTGTTGCAATACACAGGTAGCGCCATACGACGACGCATCACATGCTAGTACCAAACGCTTGTATGGATCATACAGCACAAGCAATTCGGTTAGAGCATAACAATTTTCTCGCATTTATAAAGGCATTTTCTTGTCTTTTGCCCCGAAGCCATCCGTCCCCTTTTCATAGCAAAACATTCAGTGGTTCTATCAGTGTGCTAAGACCCAGTAAGAAGAAACCAAAGTAGTTCAGGAGTCCCAGAAAAGACCGCAGCTCCGTCATGTTCTGTGGCCTCTGTGCTTTCTCAATTGCGTCTGTCTTCGCGTTGATGGACCTGAAGCTGTCCGCAGCAATCCACCTTCCCAAGAAATCCACTTCAAGCACCAGGAAACCGCACTTCGAGCGTTTTTACATGAGCCCCACGCGGTTGATTCGACTAAGAAGCTCCTTCAGGTGCTACAGATGCTCAACTCTATTACGACTTGCGAACAAGACGTCGTCTTGGAAGTCCACGGTGTGCCAGACCGACCTCGGTAAGCTTTCTATGTTTCTCTGGAATATTGCCGCCACTGATCGGATTCCCAACGGTCATCTCTTCTCAACAAAAATACATTTGTGCATGTTGATGTGGGTGAGTGTCTTCGATGATTCCTCCAGTTCCTGCATCATGTAGGCTGATGTCAGATCCAGCTTCGTGAAGGTCTTCCCTCCCACCAGCGTTGCAAAGAGGTCGTCGGCCTTTGGTAGTGGATATTGGGCCTGCAGGGAGAAATGATTGATAGCTACTTTTAACTACCACAGATTCTGATGGTGTCCTCTCCATTGACGACAGGAATGATCGGAATGGCCCACTCGTTGAACTCGAGCGGTGAAATGATGCCCTTCGCAGCAGCCAGTCGAGCTTGATCTATACCTTTCTCTCATCATGTATGGTACTGCGCTCGCCTTGTAATGGATGGGTCGCGCGCCACGAATTCGGTGGATCTGCACTTTTGCTCCTTGAAATTTCTCGATGCCTGGTTCGCACAGCAAAGGACATTTGTTTAAGAACTGGGGACTCAAAGTGTAGACAACGGACGAGAGCGCCTGGACGTGGTCCCAGTTGCAGCATTTCTTTCCAAGGCCAGCTCCTTTGAGAAGCGTGGGACCATCGCCCGGTACGAGCCAGAGTGGTAGCTGGTGCACTGCTCCATTGTAGGAGACCTTTACGGTAGCACTGCCGATTACAGGAATCAGTTATTCTGTGTAAGTTCTATGTGTCGTGCGAACTGGAGTTAAGACTAGCCTTGAGGCCTTGCTGCACCACAATATATCGAAAGTATTTTTGCCCATGATAGACTCTCTCGCGCCCGTGCCCAGCTCCATTGACACCGGGAGTCCATTTAGTTCAACATTCAGAATTATGATCGGACAATTCGTGATGAATGTGTGCACCCCATGTACCTCTGCCTCCTCAGTCTGAGGCTCCGGTTCGTCATGATCCTCCATGGAACTGTCCTCCTCTGCAACCGGTGGTTTGCAGGTTTAGCAGGAGTTGCAGCTCGCCTGCACACTCGTTGGATGTGTCCCATTGTTCCACAGCACTTGCAAACGTACGCCTTGACATGGCTTGAATGGAAACGATGATCACCCCCACAGCGCCAACAAGGTGTTAATGGCCTTGCATTCATCACGTTTGATGGTGGACTCTGAGATATCTGCGGACGTGCAGCTGCAGGTATGTGTGACCTGCCCTGTACTTTACGATTCGAAAACAACGTTACTTTGTTCACAGTATTGTAGCAGCATTTGTGTGCTGAGATATTGGCTTCGTATTGTCATTGGTGACAATGAACGCCCAGGCTATCACTGTGGCCTTTCTCAATGTTGGGGTCTCTACAGTCAACAGTTTGGGAAGTATGATTTCGTGGACAATGTCAATTACCAAGCAATTGCTCCAAATGTCCTTCAAATTCTCTATGTCCTACAAGGCATCTTAACTCGGTGAGATAACTCGCCACTTCCTGGACTTCAGAACTGTTGTAGGTGTAGAACCGGCATCTCGCCATCAGAATGCTTTCCTTCGGAATCAAATCCTCTCGGACCAGTGTGCACAAATCGTCGTATGATTTCTCCCTCGGTTTCGCTGGAGTGGGAATATTCTTCTTGAGGCTTTACGTTGTTGTCCCACAGATGGTGAGGAGGATCGCCCTTCGTTTGGCAGCGTTCTCTTCCCAATCTAGCTCCTTGTCAAAAAAGTATTGGTCGAGTCGCTCCGCAAATGTTTCCCATTCATCTCCCTCCGAGAATTTCTCCAGGATGCCTACTGTTCTCTGCATCTTTGTGTTCACGATCTGTATCTCGTCGCCAGTTGTTATCTATGGAGAAAGATTCAGACTGAACACTGTTAGCTCAAAGTATAGGGTGACCTTAAAATTTTATTGGCACTCCAACCTGTGAGTCCTCCATAAATAGCTGTGCTCCGAAGGTATTATGGGATCCCTTGGGACTCCAGGGGATGAGCGCCCTGGTGGCTGTACATTGTAAATCCAAGTTCACATATATAACATTTCCCAAGAATAGTGTCATACCTAGTACAAAGGAAGATGTTTGTGGTTATTGGAGGTCAATCGTCCAAGCCACAGGGATTTCCTCAGGGCTATATCGGAGGTGTACCCATCTTCAGTTGTTTCATAAATCACCTTTTCTCCATCCTAAGGTCAGAATTATGAATGTTAGCTGATTATTATCAGCGTTCAGTTCCATTCGCAATTCCAAGCAAAATGATTCAGTCCATGCCCACATGCAACAAGTCTTTGACGACATTCAGCCTTGGGCTGATAAGTGGCATGAAACATTAATGCCAGTCAAGTACAAGGCAATGACCATCCCCAACATACCGCAGCTTGAAATTCAACGGTATGACCATCGCTGAATCCACGACCATCAAAATCTTTTTGTTACCAATGACCAGAAACTTAACTGGACCAGCCACATATATACTGTGGTAACGAAAGTGGGTCACAGGCTGTGTATGTTGTTGTGAGCTTCCCACCTCCGGAACTTTGCAAAGTCTTTCCAACTTCTACAAAGATCACGTCAGGAGTGTAATGGAATAATCTCCTCTTCCCTATATGAGTGCTGCTCCAACAACATTCAAGAAGCTCGGTCCCCTGCAGCACAGAAGCGGCCTGCTTGATTTGCACCCCATCCGCCACATTCAGCATTCAGTTCTTCCACCACCGGCGCTCCATGGCTGCAGTGCTTAATCCCTCAGGTCATTCGTTGTCTGCCTCTATCTTCTCCAGTCATATGTTGTTAAATAACACTCTCTGAACTCGAGTTTCCGGTTATTCTCTACTGCATCCAAAGTTTATCTCAGAGTTCTGTGAAGCGCATTGCAAATTTTTCTATATGAAGGCGCTATATAAATTGTTGTTGCTACGAGCGTTTTGGTACCACTATGCCAGAGTTTATCTTTGCCCTCCTGTTGCAGTTCATAATATAGACAATTTAGAAACTGAGCAATTTACAGCGCAGAAGTTGGACAGTTTGGCCCATCGTGTCTGCTCCGGCCGACAAAGAGTCGCACGACCCTCTGCCAGCAGCCCTGAATGTTCCATATAAACCTATGAACAGTGGCGTAAACATAAAGAGCACCCAGCCGAACCAATCTGCCCACACAACTGAGACATCCCCCAAACTGAACCATTCTACACTCCACCCCACAGGAGCCATGTGATCGCCTGGGAAAGGAAAAAAAAACCCAGGCCAATTTGGGGGAATAAATCTGGGAAAATACCTCGCCAACCCGGACAGGTGATTGAAACTAGTCCAGGAGATCAACGTGGCCATATTCTATTCCCTGCAGTACTTACCGTTATATCTGCGCAAGCCAACATGTTATCACCTTACTGGAGCAGTGCTGATGATTACATTATCCTTACTTTATCCTAGTGATATTCATCTTGCAACAACAAACGTGGCGCTGACCATACTCTAACTTAAATGGTGGTGATGATACTTTTGCATCAATCACTGTTACCTTTAGGAAATATAGAATTAGAGGTGATCTCATCCCTGTGACATAACTTTCCCAGTAATGCAGTGTACGTCAGTCATAGAAATAATAATGAGGTTGCACTGCCAAGCAGCGTTGATTGTGATCTCACAGTACCACCGATAATTTGCTGTAGGTAGTGACACGTTATTGCAGTACTGATATCGGCAATAATCTTGCAGCACTGATTGAAACTCAAGTTTTTATAATTGCCGTTGGTCTTAATTCGGCATTGATGGAAGCGATACAGGTCGAGCACAGTTCATCCAGGTTCATCACTTCAACGCCGGTCTATCTTGGGCAAGTGTGTTCAAAAGCTCATCAGTGTACTTGACTTACTAATTTATCATCTACTGAAAAATAAAATGTTCTACGTTGAACACACTAATCTGTGTTTCCACTTCTGTCGAGGTCTCCCCAATACCTGATGTTTCAGAGACATTTACGGATTTAGTTTTTGAATGTTAGCTTGTTGGTTTCTTCCTTATTTCTTAATTGTCTTTTTTAAGTATTAATTCAAGTTATCTCACTGAAATATTAGTATAGAATATCATGCATCTTCATCTTTGGGCCTTAAGCTTCACCTTAGAAGAGAGTGTGGAGGAATATCGAGTAGGGGAGATCGCAAGCCCGAACCAGAGTCAAATAGATTCACCTTCCTTTAAAGGAAGGAAATTCAGTGGCCTTTATAAGCAGTGCACCAGCCACCCCTCCTGATTTCTGCATTTGCAATTCCACATTACACAAATGAGTTAAAGACCAAAATCTGCACTGCGGCATCAACACTGCACCACATTGACAGTAGACTGCTCAAGGTGTTAAATTGTATTACTTGTTAAACTACGCTGGGTCATAATAGCTCGGAGGGGCAAGTTCGCAGAATTAGCTGGACATCAGCAATAGAAGACAAGCCTTAGCATGCTCAATTCTGCCAGAGTAAGACGATAAAAATAGGTTCTTGCTCAAAATGAATATGCAGTTCCTCCAGTTTCCATACGCATATATATGTTTCGAACAATGCAGAGCAGTTTCATGGACCCAAACCTTCCATGATTGAAAGACTTACTTTCACTCAGTGATCAAGTACACAGATCACGAAAGGTGAATTCAGCCTGGCCGGGTCAGAAACTGGGGCCGGGGACGAGCGAAATGTATTAGGCAACGCAGTCTATAGACCAGGGGAGAGAAAAACGGGAGGATGGAGTTAGTAGTAGATCTGAGGGAAATGTATTAAGGTTCCCTATAACTGGCTATGTGCATTGGCCACTCAGTAGAAATCATTTGGCTCTAACTTTCAGAGGTATTAATGGAAAGACAAATGCTGCACGGATTACAACAGAGCCCAGGGATTGAAGTTTAATTTTGTATTGGGAACAAAGGGTTAATTAAATGCAAAATCAGATGTGACGTGGGCAGTTGAGTCAGCATTTAGAAAAAACAAAACATTTCTCGAAAATTAATGATATAATCTTTCAAAATATATTATATGAGTTCGCAGTTCTGAAAATAAGAATTAACAGCGCCCATGTATCGGCAGAAGTGTTTCGAAAGATGTCGGTTCGGTTCAACATAGGAGCTGCACGACCTGGGTTATCACAGGTTTCCCAGCAGTCGGTGCATTACCAGTGCTACGAACGTAATGTAAGTGCTAGTTTCGCAACAGTAGGCACACAACTTATTCTACAAAAGTAGGATCAGCACCAGTAGGTATACTATCAGTGATACAAATGAACATCAGAAGGCCACCATCAGTGCAAAAAAAGTAGAGTAACTGTAGTATCGCAGAAGTAGGTCCACCATCAGTGCAACAAAAGTACAGTCAGCAGCAGTATCGCAAAAGTAGGTCCACCATCAGTCCAAAAAAGTCGTGACAGAACTACCGTCGCAGCAGTCGGTATATCACCATAAGAGACGGGGAGAAGTCCATGGATATTTTGCACCAGACGTCTAACATAACTCCTACATTATGAGAACCGTGTTGTTTTAACCGACATTGTACAGAGTAGGCGATTCACAGGTAATACAGAAAATGAGCATGCTCAGATACAGAACCAATCCAACAGGCACAATACATTTTCTATCTGTGAGGCTAAGGATGGCGAATCGAACAATTGGCGCTGTAGGTAGGGCTTTAATCTAAAAGGGCATGCAGATTCAGTTATGACGAAATTTAGAAATCGGGAGAGGCAAACGAGCAGTGTATCGATTTTGGTAACGACAAATTGAGCGTGCAGAAAGGGACAGAGAGTTTAACGGTAAGAGTGCATCATTGAATACAATTAAAGCAGGGAATTATGGTTAAACTATTAAAATTGAAAGGTCTTTATCTGAATGAAAGATGTCTTTGTAACTCGGTGGATAATGTAGTGGCACAAATAGAGATAAATGGATTTGATCTAATAACCATTACAGCGACCTGGTTGCAAGGTTAGCAAGGTTTAGAAATATTCCAGTAGAGCTGAGTTTTGAAAATACAGTCAGAATGGAATAGGAGAGTGAATATAATCGATAATTCAATATGAATAAAGGACAGTCGCGAGAAAGCATATTAGCTTGGAAGATCAGTAAGTAGAATCGGCGTGGGTGCTGTTCAGACAAAACAAGTCAGAAATCGCTGCGGCGAGTAGTTTATTGGAAACCTAACAATAGCTACATCGATGGACCGAGTATTAATCAGAAAATAATAGTTGCTTGTCACAAAGAAAATACAATAATTGTGGATAATTTAATCTTCATATAGACTGGACAATGGAAATTGACAATCGTAGTCTGGTGGACAACTAGTCCAGAATGCGTTCATGACAGATTCCAAGAACAATATTTCTTGCAAACAACCAGGGAACATGAACTTGCGCTGCGCAATGATACAGGGTTAATTAAAAATAAGCTAGGAAAGCATAGTCTTGGGAAGAGCGACCATCGTATGAGAGAATGTCGCGTTGGGTATCAGAGTGAAACACTTAAGTACGAAACTAGAGGCTTAAACTTAATTAAAGACAATTGCGTGCGTAAGAGGGGCGAGCTGGCTTAGGTAGATTTAGAAACTAGATTAAGAAGTATGATGCTTCATAACTAGTGGCAAACTGTTCAAGAAATATTCCAAAATTTTCAAGAAATATACATTTTAAATGGGAACTAAAAACTCCATCCGTAGCTAACTAAATAATTTAACTATAATATCACACTTAATGAGAGGAATATCATGACGCAAAAGAAAGAGTAAACATGAGGCATTGGAGAGATTTAAAAACTTTCAAAGGATGAACAACAAGTTAAAAAATTGGAGAAAATCATAATCATAAACAGTGCTTCGGAATCGAGGGAAACTTGCATCCACTCTAAAAGTGAGTTCTCAATAGCTTGTATCGTCCAATATGGGAATTACGGTCTCTGGCATGTAGGGCAGACAGTGGTTGAAGGAAAAGATGGTTGGGGAGCCTGATTTGCGGCACGCTCCTTCTGTTGTCTGTGCTTGTTTACTGCATGCGCTCAGCGACGAGACTCGAGATGTTCGGCGCCCTCCCGGATGCTCTTCTTCCACTTAAGCTAGTCCTGTGCCAGGGATTTCCAGGAGTCAGTGGTGATGTTGCATTTTATCAAGCAGGCTTTGATGGTGTCCTAGAAATGTTTCCATTGCCCACCTGGGGCTCCCTTGCCGTGTATGAATTTCGAGTAGTGAACGCTTGCTTAAGGAGACTGGTATTGGGCATGCTAAAGATGTGGCCCGCACAAAGCAGCTGCTCGAGTGTGGTCAGTGCTTCGATGCTGGAGATGATGGCCTGAGCGAAAACACTGACGTTAGTGCGTCTATCCGCCCAGTGGATCTGCAAGATTTTGTGGAAGCGGTGTTGGTGGTACTTCTACAGCGCTTTGAGATTTCTGCTATATATGGTTTCACCTCTCTGAGCCAAATAGGAGGGCAGACATCAATACTACCCGGTAGACAATAAGCGTGAGGTCTTGGTCTTCAGACACTCTCTTGCTCAGGCTTCCGAAGGCTACGCTGGCACACTGGAGGCTGTGTTGGTCCTCGTCATCGACGTCTGCCCTTGCTAAGAGCAGGCTCCCGAGGGGTGGAAAATGATCCACGTTGTCCAAGGCCGCGCTGTGGATTTTGTTGAAGTGGGGCACTGCGGAGTCAGGTTGCAATGTAAGAATCAACCAGCTAGAAATATTGCAATTATTTGAAAAGGTAGACAGTCGCAAAATTAAGCCAAGGCAGGAGGAAGTATGATGTGAAATAAGGAAATTGCAGAGACTTTAATCAATTTTTAAAATCTAACTTCACTGTATAGGACGCAAAATGCTTAGAAAATTATTGGTGAACTGAGGGGTTATCAAGCGTCATGAAAGTAAAGTACTTCCGGTCAGTAGATGAAAAAGCACTTGAGAAACTAATGCAACGAAAACAAACAAATCCCCTAGACATGATGGCCTACATCCTAAGGTTCTATAAGTGGTGACTGTGGATGGGTTTGATGTGATCAACCATAATTCCCTGGATTATGGAATGGTCCAAACGGATTGGAAGGCAGCAAATGTACTCCACTATCCAAGCAAGGATGGAGAGAGGAAACAGGAACTGCAGAGCAGTTAACCTGATGGCAGGTGTTGGGAAAGTCTTCGATCCATTATAAAAGAAGTGGCAAAAATGTCCTTAGAAAATAAAAATAGCAATAGTTAGAATTTGCATTGTGTTATGAAAGGCATATCGTGATCAACAAATTGGATAGAGTTTATTGAGAAAGTAAATGGCTGGCTAGATAACGTGGAATCAGTGTATTTAACATATTTATAATTCAAAAATGCATTCGATGAGGAGCCACACAAAATTAATGTTATGCAAGATTGGTGCTCTGAGTTTGGGCTAATGTATTAGCATGGATAGCGGATTGGTTAACAGACAGAAAACATAGTGTCGGGACAAACGGCTCATTTTCATCTTGGCAGGCTGAAACTAGTGGGTGCCGCAAGAGCTACTGTTTACACCACAGCTATTAATAATGATTAATGACGATAAGGTGATTGGTCCTTGTACAATATATCCAAGTTTGTTGACGATAAAAATCAAGTTGGAAAATGAAACCGTGAGCAGAACACAAAGTGACTGCAAAGGGATATAGGTTCATTAAGCAAGTAGACAGTAAGTTGGCAGATGGAATAGGATGTGGGGAAATGTGACGTGATTAACTTTGTTTGGAAGGAAAGAAGAACAGGTCATTTTTTATATGATTAGAAACAATTGATGTTTAGCGTGATAAGTGTGTCTCGTAAAGCAAACAGAGACAGCTGGCATGTATGTAGAGTAAACAAATAATAAAGAGAATGTCATGCTGGCCTTTATTGCAAGAGAGTTGAGTACAGGAGTAAAGTCGTTTTGCTACATTTGTAAAGGACCTTGCTGAAGCCACACCTGCAGAATTGTGCACAGTTGTTGTCTCTTTATCTGAATAAGGATATATTTGCGTCAGAGGGGGAGCAAAAATGATAATTAGATTGATTGCTGGGAAGAGATGCTAGTCCTCTGAGGAGAGATTGTGCAGATTGAGCCTATCTACTCTGGAGTTTAAAAACTTAAGAGGTGCTTTCATTGAAAAACATAAGCTTTTGAGGCGGTATGATTGGGTCCATGCTGAAAAGTTGTTTCTTGTACCTGTAGATTCTCTAACTAAGGTTCATTGACTCAGGATAAGTGGGGGCCATTCGACACTAAGATGAGGAGAAAATTCCTCACTCAGAGGATTGTCAATAATTGGAATTATATACAGCTCTCGATACTGCATACTGTATTCAACGCTGAGGCAACAACCTGACCTAGTTCTACTCGCAAAATCATATATTTCAGTCAATGTCCCAGAATCTCCATCACATTCCCTCTATGTTTGCGGTCCCACAGGCAAGACAAACCAACCAGGTGTGGTGGCACAGGGCTATACAGTCAGGGGTGAGTAGCTTTAGGTGTCCTCAACATTGAATCTGGACCCCATGAATTATTATGCCTTCAGGTCAAGCAATGGCAACGAAACATCCTGCAGATTACCACCATCTCACTCTGCACCCGCCCCCGACCTCCCCTCCCCCGCCACCCGCCCCCCCCCCCCCCGCAGTTGAAAACGAGATACGCGTACTCCCCAAAGTTGAATACAACTTGTAAAAAGCATTGAGATTAGCAAGTGTGCAGAATGTACACTCGGTGGTATACGTCAATGTCCATGATCAAGATGGCTCGATAGCACCAATGCAGAGCTGCCAGACTGGGCCTGGAGCAGCTGGAGAGGGAACAATCACGAGAAATAAACTTATTTGATCTCGCCCTCACCAACCAGCCTGTCACAGATGCATCTGTGCATGACAGATTTTTAAACAGCCACCACAGCATTTTCAATTTGGAGACCAAGTCCCATCTTCACACATCGTGTTGTGTGGCACTACCACCCTACTAAATGCGATCGATTCGGACCAGGCCTAGCAGCTTAAAACTGGGCATCCATGAGCCGCTGTGGGCCATCAGCCGCTGCAGAATTGTAATCCACCGAAACCTGTAATCGCATAGCCTGGGAAATCCCTGACTCTACCATTACCAATCTACCATTACCATCAGGCCAGGAGACAAACCCTGTATCATTGAAGTATGTAGAAGAGCAAGCCCGGAGCATACCAAGGCTGACCAAGAAATGAGGTACCTAAAATGTTGAAGCATTTACAAATATCCTTAACTAGATGTGGCTCGTGGATAATCCATCTAGCCAACTCCTGAGATCCCACGATCACATAAGCCAGTCTTCAGACACTTCGATTCAATACATGTGATATCAAAAAATGACTGAGTGCACTGCCTACAGCACATGTTATGGGCAGTGAGAAAAGCTCGGCAGTTGTGCTGGGGACTTATGATCCAAAACTAGCTGCACCACATTCCAAGATGTTCCCGCATAACTACAACACAGTCATCTATCCAACAATGTGGAAAACTGCCAAGGTATGTCCTGTCCGCAGAAAGCAGGACAAATCCAATCCTTCGAATTACCACCGCATCACTCCACTCTCAACCATCAGTAAAATGATGGCAGGTGTCGTCGACAATGCCAAAATCAAAATCAAAAGTGCTAGCATGCGGCACTTAGACACGAATATTTTGCTCACCAATGCCCAGTTTGGGTTGCGCCAGGATCACTCGGTTGCAGACCGCATTACAGTTTTTGTCCAAACGTGGAAAAAAGAGCGGAATCCCAGAAGTGAGGTGAGAGTGACTGCCATTGAGATCAAGGCAGCAAATGATCGAGTATTGCAATAAGGCGTCCTGGTAAAAGTGAAGTCAATGGGATTCAGGTTAATACTCTCTACTGGATGGAGTCACACCTGCAAGACAGGAAGATGGTTGTGGAGGATGCAAGTCAATATTCCCAGCAACAGGACACATCTGCAGGAGTTCCTCATGACGTGTCCGAGGCTCAACCATCTTCAGCTGCTTCGTCAATGAACTTCCCTCCATCATAAGGTCATAACTGGAGATGTTCGCTGATGAATGCAGTTTCCACTGGCATTCACAACACCTCAGATAATAGAGAATCCGTGCCAGCATGCAGCACCTGGATGACATTCAGTCATGGGCTGATAAGTGGCAAGTACCATTCTCTCCACACATGTGCCAGCCAATCCGTACCTCCAACAAGCGAGATTCTAATACCGCCAATTGATATTCAATGCCATTATTATCGCCAAACCACCTACAATCATCATCCTGTAGATCAACATTGACCAGAAACATAACTGGACCAGCCTCTAAAATGTAGCAATAAGAGCAGGTCCGAAACTGCGGATTCTGCAGCGTGTGTCTGAACTCCTGACTCCACAAAGCCTTTCCACCATATATAGGGTCCAAGTCAGGATTATGATGGAGTACTCTCAAATTGCCTGGATGAGAGCAGCTCCATGAAAACTCAAGATCTCGACACCATCCAGGACAAAGCAACCCATCCACCAGTTTAAACATTTACTCCCTCAACCAATGACATGCAGTGGCTGCAGAGTGTACCATCGACAAGAGGGAATGCAACAACTCGAAAGGGTTCTTCGGCAACTCATCCCAAACCAGTGAGCTCTAGCACCTCGACGAACAAGGGCATCAGGCAAAAGGGAACATCATTAGCTGCAAGAATATTGCCGTTCCTTCATCCGTCGTTGGGAAAAAAACCTGGAACTCCCTCCCAAACCGTACTGTGGTAGCCACTTCATCACACAGACTGCAGCATTTCAAGAAGATGTCACAGTACCATTTTCTCAAAGGCAATTAGGGATGGACAGTAAATGTTTGCATTGCCTTTGATGCCCTGATCCCATGAATCAACAATTTTTAAAAATTGTCTTATTGAATAGCAGAGCAGGCTCCAAGGGCCATATAGACTACACCAGCCCCAAATTCTTAATTCTTACTGCAAGACTGACTGTCCTGGAGGATTTAGGCCACTAGGACTTTGCCAAGACCATGGCCAAAAAAAAACATAGAAATCCTGTATTGCAAGGATGGCTGCCTTCACTATTCCTGTAGGAAGTCGGTCAGAACCAGTACTCGAGACAGTTTGGAAAGAATGCTTCTGACACTTTCCAATAACACATTCAAAAATGTTAAACATCCCGATAAGTTTGACGTAATGCGTTTGGGGAGTTCTAACAACGCAAGAGAATACACTTTAAATGATATGAAATTCAAAACTGTAGAGTGAAATCGGACTTTTGATTGCAGGTCCACAGGTCCGTTAAGGTAGCAGGCCAGGTTGATATGTATGTTAAGAAGAGATGTAGAATACTTGTCTTTATTAGTTGAGGCATGGAATACAAGAGAATGGACGTTTGGGTTGAAATTTATAAAATACTGGTTAGGCCGGAGCTGAAGTACTGCTTGCAGTTCTGGTCACCACATGACAGGACATTTATGATTACTATAGAAATGGTAGAGGAGATTTACAAGAACATTTCCTGGACTAGATAATTTTGGCTATGAGGAAAGATTGGAGTTTATGGATCTGTTTTATTTGGAACAGATGAGGCTGAGGGTAGATCTATTTCAGTTGTACTAAATTATGAGCGGCCTGGATCGAATGGATAGGAAAGGCTTTTTTTTCCTTTGGCAGAGGGGTCAACAACCAGTCGGCATAGATTTAAATGAATTGGGGGGAGAATTTGATTTGATATGAGAGGAAATGTATTTAACCTGAGGGTGGCTGGGTTCTGGAACACATTTACTGATAGGATTCTGGAATCTGAAATCCTCACCACATTTAAAAAATACTTGGATGTATATTTAAAGTGCCATAATCTACAGGGATAGGGACCAAGAGCTGGAAGAGGGATTTGGCTGGAGCGCTCTTTTCCGACCTGTTCAGACACCATGGGTCGAAATGGCCTCCTTCCACGCTGTCAATTGCTATGATTTCATGACTCCATGATCGGAGTGCCGCTACAGTAATGTAGCATTGCAAATATTGCACCCAGTTCGAAAAATTGGAGTGAGAGAAACCTGCCAACTACTATGCTGTCAGCCCTATTCGTGTGGAAAGGTTTAGAGACAAAAATCAGAGAGAAACATTAGTAGCTCTTGGGTCATGTGCGTTGTTAAATTAAAACCTTCACGAATTTTTTAAAGAGAAATCATGGCTGACTAACCTGTTCGAATCTAGCGATGAAGGGACTAAGTTGGTTGATGAGGTTGGTAGTGTGGTTGATTTTGTGTCCATGGACTTTCAAAAGGCGTTGGACAACGTAGCACATAATTGACTTGTTGGCAAAAATTGAAGCCTTAATTTAATTCTTAATGATGTTCGTAAATAAAGGCTTATGATGAATGTTAGATTCATATATCAGTGAAGAACCAAGTTGAATACAAATTATGAAGGGTTTTGATCAAATATATATGGAAACAATTGTTTCTAGCGGCAGTTTCCTCGGTAACAGTGGACACATATTTAATGTAATTTCTGCAAAAACCAGAGGCTGCATGAGGAAAAAGACATACCTAGAGTTTTATCATAAGCTGAACGACTGCCGGAAACGATGGTGGAAGGAAACTCAACAACAACTTAAAAAGGAAATTCGCTAATTACTTGAAAAATATAATTCTGTTGGGCTTTGAGGAAGTCGCAAAGGAATGAGAGTAATTCTTTATCTCTTTCAAAGAGCTGGCACAGTCACAATGGGTCGAATTACCTCCGACTCTACTTTATAATTCTATGGTTCTATGATTGGATGATCTTCGAGCCAGTTCCAGATTAGATTGTACATTTTTGAAATTCGTTCCTAATAAGTCGGACAAAGACACAAATTCACCTGAACCTTCCATATGGCCATTCTCATCAGTTAGCACAAACATTTAGGTAAGTGTTATTTCCTTCAAGAAAAATTTGAATCAAACAGAAATTTACAACTTGTTCTTCTTATTTCTAATCGTTAAATTTAACTGCATCGTGCACTATATCCAATCGTTATAATAGACAGTAAGGCTATAAATTCATAATAACATTAAAAATTGGAATTGACACAAAACATTAGGAGGTTATTAGCAATTATCTGTGAGAAATTCCTCCAGAACTTTCACCACGAACCTTCCTTCTCTTTCTGGACCCGGATTCTTGTATTTTGCTGCAACCTCCAAATCACGCAGCTCAGACCAGTACCGTTCTCCCATAATCAGATCATTCTGAGTCTCTGTTAAGTGTGCACTACAACTCCTTGACTGCAGCAGGGTTTTAGTGCACGTCAGTACATTTAACTCTCAAATTCTGCAATCCAGCATTTCTGCGCCATGTGTATAGGTTTGTGCTGAATCACCCTCCTGGAAAATCGGTAGTTAACATCGAGAATGCAGTTACCCAAGGTGCTGAAATGTTCCTCCCTGCGTCACTTGTAAATTTTAATTTAAAATTTTGAATTTATCGATATCTATGAATGAACTCCTTGTTAATGTGAAAAATGTAAGCCATTTTCGGATTCTTTTAGTACCATCAGCCAGAGTTATCCTTTTTTCTAAGATAGAAATCAATATTTTCTATCATTTCTTCGAAACTGGAATTGCAGATTCCTTAAATCTCTGCTGCTGAGCAGTGTAACCAATACAGCGCAGACATGTGATTGCTTGGATTTTATTACCGGAAATCTCCCCACAATTTAAATTATGAAAGCTCAACACTTCCTGTGACAAATAATACATTTAATTTGAACTCTATCCCTCTAATATTCGATGCGAGATTCTCGAACATAGCGCAGATCGTGAACGGGCAGAGGGTGGGAATACGTGGTATGGAATCGGCGGAATGTAAGATCCGATAGGGAATCCGATAAGGGAATTAAGGGTTACGGTGAGCGGGCGGAAAGTGAATCTGAGTCCACGGCCAGATCAACCATGATCTTATTGAATGGCGGAGCAGGATCGAGGGCTAGACGGCCTACTCCTGTTCCTAATTCTTATGTTCTTAAGTTCTGATAGAAATAAAGGGAATCAGGAAGTGGGGTGGAGGGTGGAGGGTGGTATTCATGGTGAGAAGCAATGCGGGAAGAGTCGCACAAATCAATAGACGGAGGAAGATTCACTTGAATTAATAAAATGTCTGCCATATTTTGTTTTCAGCTTTAAATACCAATCGTTGTAATTATGTTAACAGAAATACGCAAGAACTTATATTTATACAGCGTCTTTAACTTAGTGAATTATCCCAAAGCCCTTCACAGGAGCATTATGATAAGTTAAAAAGTGTTAGCGACACGCTCGAGGAAAACTGAGGGCAGGTCACCAAAAGCTTCGTCAAAATGTTAGGTGTTAAGTGCGTCTTGCACGAGAAAATAGAGGCAGAGAGGCAGGGAGGTTTCGGACGGGAGCTTCAGAGATTGGGCCTAGGCAACGGAATGCATGGAACCCAGTGATTGAATGATCACAATCATGATGATTCAGAGGTGAGAATTAGAAGGGCGCAGACAGTTTTGTGGGCAGTGGGGCTGGAGGAGATTACAGAGCCAGGCAGGGCGTGGCGATGGAGGGATTTGAAATAACGAGGAGAAGTTTGAAATCGAAGCTTTGCTTCAAAAGGAGCCAATGTCGGTCAGCGAATACAGGGATGGTGGGTGATTGGAACTTCGTGCGATTTAGAACACAGGCAGACATGATTTTTGATCACCTCTCGTTTGCTTAGAGTAGAATGTGGGAGGCCAGCCAGGAATGCTTTGGATTTGTCAAGTCTAGAGGTAACAAAGGTATGGATGCGAGTTAACAGTGAATGTGATAATGTCGTTAAAAAAACAGGATTCGATCCGTTTCAAAAGGGAATTGCTTGTCAAACTTAAAATGCATTTTGCTTAATCTTATTTTGTTGATTATAGGTTAAATATTAAAGAAATGTCCCAACCTGAGCAAGACAAAGATAATTTATGGGTGGAGTAATTCGGAAGTGAGGTCTCATTCAGGTCTCGTACGCAACAGGTGAAAGATCTGAAAATTGACGACGTGGACAGACAATGAGATTGTTCTCCAAACGGTGCAGAATGTTCAGCGCAGATTGGTTCAAACTACTGAGGGTTTGGAGTAATTAATAAATAAATATTATCACGGGCGGGAGGAACAGTGATCAGAGGATACATATTTAATGTAATTGAGGAGATGAGGAGATTTGTTTATACATAGTGAGCTGTTCTGATCTGGAATGCGTTGCCTCAAAGGCTCGTGAAAGCAGATTGCAGAATTAACAAATAAGAACATGCACTTATGCACCCCTTTCAAGAACCCAGGACGTCCAATATCGCTACACAGTCAATAAGTTGCATTTGAAGTGCAGATACCGTTGTAATATAGGAAACATGGCAGTAAATTTGTGCACAGCAAGGTTTCACAAATAGTAGATAATCTGCTTAAACATGTTGTTTAGGGATGAACATTTTACTGGACAATGTGGCGAACTGCTCTGCTCTTCTTTGAACTAGTGCTGTGAGAACTTTTATGTCCATGTGAGAGAGCAGATGAGCCACATTTCCATCCGAAAGACGGCACCTCAGACAGTACAGCAGACACTCAGTACTACATGAAGTGTCAACATAGCTTTTTGTGTTCAGGTGTCTGAGGTGGGGATTTAACCCACTACATTCTGCTTCAGATGCGCGAGTTATACCACAGAGCCACTGCTGACAGCTTTATCAAAATAATCATGTTCAAAAGGGAATTGGATAGACAATTGATTAGCATTGGTTTGCTGAGCTGTGGACAAAGCGCAGGGGAGTTGAACTAATTGGATTGCTATTTCAAACAGCATGCAATGGCATGACTACCCGCACAGTCTCCTGATGTGCTTTCTAATTCTGTGATTCCCTGCCACTTTACTATCCGTGAACTTACGCCCATTAATGTCAATGGACTGAAAGCTGAGGAATATCTCCCATAATATTCCTACAACCAGCCCGCTGTGGGTGTGAGATTCTGGCCGTGCTGCAGATTTGGGAGATCCCAGCGCTGGAATGGATAAGCAGACAGTTGTTAAGAAAGTGTTAGAAGGTGTGGAATTAAAATGTATTTGACCATCTGAAAGATAATAGGAGGCATTAAGTCGGGAGTAATATTAAGGTTTGTAATATACGTTTTAATTATCCAACGAATGGAGCAGGTAGATTGTAACGAATAACAAAAGCAATTTACTCATTATTTGGAATACACACAAGTGACCCATTGAGCAGTGTATGTATGAGCGAAAGTGATCAAGCGAGGTTTTAATTGTAGTTCCGGTGTTCAAACAAATAAAATGGGAATGTGGCATCTAGGGACACAATACCCCGACATAAAGGAATGGGGAATGACAGGAGTGACGGTTTACTGACACTTATGCAAGTTTCCTCAATGAGGGAAGATTTCTGAGAATGCGACAGTGGCTGAAATAATCACAGTATTTAAAATAAGGCACGGAGAGATCTAGTGGGTGAGCACCTGGGAGAGGAGCAATCTAAAAGGGAATTATGTTGGTTTGAGCGACGGTGATTCATTTTTAATTCATCTGCTGGAGTTTCTGAAACACATCCCTTTCCTGTAGGCCGGGGAAAAATCAAGTGGAATGAACCAGTCGGATTTCAGCGAAGCAGAGGACAAGGTTACACATTTACAAACGATGAGAATTTATGGGACGGGCTGGGAAACCAAGCTCTGCACAGACACCTAATTACAAAATTATAGTAGGTTATCGCCAAACGTTGAAATGTAAGGGACGGCTGACTACTGAACCTCTGGGATCTCCCTTGTTATCTGTTTATTTTTAAAATTTTGTTTCATAGATTCTCAACGGGGATGAAGTTATCTTAGAAACAAATAGAAATGAAAATGATACCAACTGAAAAAACACGACAAAAACTTACATACTGGGTGGGAGGAGGTCAATTGATACAGCGATGAAACAAGACCAACACTGTCTCCCTTTCTCTCTCCTTAGTCTTTTGTCTTCCTCTGCATCAAATAATCATCTAATTTTCTTTGAAATATTTGCCCAGACAAACTTTCCATGCGCCAGCAACCATTTGCATGAAGAGGTTTCTGCTAATCACTCTACTTATTCCTTTTGTGCCGAATTTGAGTCGATCTCCCTTCATCACTGACACCCTAACTACCTGGAATAATCGCTCCCTCATTGTTGTCCGAAACTGCTCAGAATGTTTTAAACTTCTATTAAATCGCCTATTAAGTTCTGCTGTACTATTGCAAAAAGTCCCCATAACTCGTCCTATAGTCAGTATAGTTCTGATCCACAGCACCACCCTGGCCAATCTACACTGCCCACTCTCAGTGGAGTTAAGGGCTTTTCCGCAATGAGAGGCCAAAGCTGCAGTTAACGTTCTCACAGTGGCCTCGACTGTATTGTGCAAAGATTCATCATTACTTGTTTATTCTTGTGATTCCATGCCCATATCTATAAAACAGGAATTTATGTTTATTTCATCATCGATTCATCCGCCTGAATATGAATTTTCTATGAAGTCAGTATTTGAATTCGGATCGATCACTGTCCATCCAATCCCTTGAGCTTCTTCCCATTGAGAGTCCGCTCCCATTCCTCGGCGTTTCTAAATCAATCAGGCGAGGTCACCGATGGACAATTTGTAAATGAGTCAGTCATACTGGGATTATTTAATTATTCTTTGGAAGAATGTGCAACCAAGTCATGAGTCGTTAATTACAAAGATTCTTCTCGCCATTTGCAAATGTTCAACCAAACATACAATACTTAATATCGATTCCATTTTAGCTGCTATTTTGGCACTGTTTTTGACAGATCACATGCATGAATTGTAATAGGAACATTGACATTAGGAGCAGTGGTAGGCCATTCGGCCCTTCGAGTCTTCACCGTCATTCAATATGATCATCGCTGATCCTCCATCTTAACACCATATTCCCGCTTTCTGCCCATACTCTTTGATGCCTTTTGTTTCTAAAATTCTATCCCTCTCACTCTTAAATATATTCAGTGGCTTGGCCTCCTCATCCTTCTGTAGTAGAGAATTCCACAGGTTCACCACCCTCTGAGTGATAAAATTGCTCCTCATCTCGGTCTAGAATTTGGTACCCCGCATCCTGAGGCTGTAACTACTTGTTCTAGAATTCCCAGCCAATAGAAACATTCACCGCACTTCCAGTCTACCAACCCAGTCAGCAATGTATATGTTTCAATGAAATCTCCTCTCATTCTTCTAAACTCTAGTGAATATAGGCCGAATCGACCCAATCGCTCCTCATACGACTGTCCTGCCATCCCAGGAATCCGTCTGGTGAAACGTCGCTGCACTCCCTCTATGGCAAGTACATCATTCCTAAGGTAAGGGGACCAAAACTGCACACAATACTCCAGGCGCTGTCTCACCAAGCCCCCGTTTAACTTTAGTAAGACATTCTTAATCCTTTACTCTAATCCTCCTGCAAAGAGGGCCAACATACCATTTGCCTTCCTGACCGCTTGCTGCACCAACATGTTTGCTTTCAATGACTGCTGTAAAAGGGCACCCAGGTCCCTCTGTACATCGACACTTCAATAATAACCTGTCCTTATATTTTTCTTACACAAGTGGATAACTTCACATTTATCCACGTTAGACTTCGTCTGCCCTGTGTTTGCCGACTCACCTAACCTATCTAAATCGCCTTGCAGCGTCTTTGCATTCTTCTTACAAATCACAATCCCACTTTGTTTTGTGTCATCAGCACCCCAGGAAATATTACATTCGGTCTCCGCATCCAATTCATATATATATATATATATTGTGAACAGCTGGGGCCGAAGCACTGATCCGTTTGGTTTCCAACTAGATACTGCCGCTACCCTGATAAAGACCAGTTTATTCCTACACTCTGTTTCCTGTCAGTTAACCAATTTTCAATACATGCCAATACATTACCCCAAATCCGATGTGCTTTAAACTCTAGTCCCTTATCTGGGACTTTATTAAAGGCATTCTGAAAATCCAAATAATTACAGCCACTGGTTTTCACTTATCTATTCTATCAGTTACATCCTCAAAAAGCTCCAGTAGGATTGTCAAATGTGATTTTCTTTTCATAAATCCATGTTGACCTTGTTTAATCCCGTTGATATTATCGAAGTGTCCCGTTATCACGTCCTTTATAATAGACGCTATTGATGTTCGGCTAATCGGTCTTTAGTTCCCCGTTTTCTCTCTGACTCCATTTTTAAATAGTAGGGTTATATTTGCCACCATCCAATCTGCAGGAACCTTTCCATAATATATAGTATTTTGCAAGATGCCAAACGTTGCATCTTCTAATTCCATGGCTACCTATTTTTGTAGACTGGATTGCTGATCATAAGGCCCTGGGAATTCATCGGCCTTCAGTCCCACTAGTTTCTCCAAAACATTTTTCTTACTAATACACATTTTCTTTAATTCCTCTTGCTCACTAATCCTTGGTTCCCTAGCATTTGTGGGACGTGATTTACATCCTCTTCCAGGCATGAACTGAATTATTCATGTAATTGTTCTGCCATTTCTTTCTTCCCCATTACACATTCTCCCATTTCTGACTAAAGGACCTACATTTGTCTTCACTAACCTTTTTCTTTTTACGTACTAGTAGAAACTTTTGCAGTCGTTTTTATGTTCCTTGCAAATTTATTCTCACACGCTATTTTTCCCCTTATAATCAATCTCTTGTCCTTTTTTGCTGAATATTAAAGTGCTCCCAGTCCTCAGGCTTGCTACTTGTTCTGTCAACGTTGTGTAACTCCTCTTTGGATCTAAGACTATCTTTAATTCATTTTGTTAGCAATGGGCGGGCCACTTTTCCTTTTGTGTTTTTACGCCAGAAAGGAATGTATAACTGTTGTTATTCATTCATTCATTTATTAACTCCTAGCCAATACCTATCCACCGTTAAGCATTTTAATGAATCTTTCCTGTCTATCATAGCCAAATAAATTCTCATACCTTCGTAGAATCGTTCGCTAAGATTTAGCAGACTAGTTTCGGATTGGATAACTTAACGTTCCATGTTCGGTCATGTTATGGTTACTCTTCCTTAAAGGACCCCATACAACAAGACTGTTATTAATTCCTTCTCATTACACAATACCCAAAGAAGGATAGCCTGTTCTCTATTAGGCTCCTGAACATACTGATCTGGAAAACTATCTCGGACAGACTCCCGGAATTCATCTGCCACATTATCATTACTAATTTGATTTGGTCTGTCTATATATGGATTAAAGTCACCTATGATTACTGTAGTAACCTTGCTACATGCATCTCTAATTTCCTGTTTGATGCCATCCCCTACACTACCACTGCTGTTTGGAGGTCTATAATCACCTTCGACCAAAGTTTTCTGCCCCTTGGTGCTCCTTAACTCCACCCAGACTGATTCTACACCTTGAGTTTCTGAGCCAAGATCATTTTTCACTATTGATCGGAAGTCATCCTTTACTAACAAAGCCAACGCAATAAACAATTTTATTTTAATGTTCAGTTTCTGGTTTTTGGGGAAAGTCTTTGTTGCAGAATATCAATAATATTATTCATGATATTTTTATCGACAGCACAATACAAGAGCAGACTCTGTGTTTGTGACGAGTGAGAAACACGTGTCGTTGCACAATCGACGTTCTCAGTCAGAATCTGGGACATAAGAGGTGAAAGGTCACATCGCTGAACCGAGTTCCGACTGTTTCCTCTATTTGAACACTGATGACGGTACAAGAGCTCACTCTATTTGTCAATTGGGAATGGTGTCCAATTGAGAGACCTGCGCCTGTATTATTCACATGGAACTTACAGGAATGATACCAATATCGACGACCGCAAGAACTTTGATTGTTTCGGCACCGAATAAAACTTTATTGATGATATTTAAGTGGGGCGTCCGAAACCAGTATCTGCAGTGTAAGGCAGATTCCTCTGTTGTCCACATGTCTGGCTCTCCTGCTGAATCTCATCATTGTTATCCTTGATCCCTGAACGTGAACTGTGCTAAATTTGCAGGAATAGATTATGTTTAATCAGCGAAACAAGCGAGAACAAGTAAAGCAATGCATAAATCAAACACATATTACAAAATCGATGAAATGTTCGTACAAGATCTCATGAATTTTTCCAATGTGCGGAAACAAAGTACAATCGACAGTGGATTATCAAAGTATATTCTATTATGATGTTAAATTGAGCTTAGTTACGAGTCTGGTTTCTTTTAATTTGAATATTTTACTGTCTTTTTCTAACTAATCTCAGAATGATTGACCAGGGAGATTTCACCACAATCTTCAGCTCTTCTCTGAATTTTCACTGGGGCGCTGCATAGATAAACGTATTTTGAACGCAATTCAAAAACATTAACATTGTTCCTATTTCTGTGGCGATACATCCAGGTTTTGTGCGATCACCAAGATAATAAGTCATGTTTGCCAGCCTGGTAGTTAACATGCTCACGGCATCTGTCAGCCACAACAATATAAAACTGCCCGATATAGCGAAGAGAAATATGATGGACTTCCTTCGGCTATCCATCTCTGTATCATTGTAATTCTCAGTATTGTGACAACAGAGCTCCCTGCGTGATCCACTTGCCACTAAAATACGTCTGACTGTCAAATAATTTAAACGGGCAATTGAAGTAATAGGAATCCAAACGCCCCAGGCCCTCTGAAACCAGACATACGCGACTGAAGATTAGGAAAAAAAAGCCACACTTGTTCAGCAGCCCCACTTCACCTGGTTAATAATTTGTTCAGGTTCAAATGCAAGCAAAAGAGGGATGCTCTTTAAAAGGACGAGGACTGCGAAAGCTGTTACAACCGCGGCCGCATTTCTCTCGGTGCAATACTTTGTTTTAAACTTCTGGCAGCAGATAACCACAAATCGGTCAAATGTGAAGGAGACGGTGAACCACACAGACAAATCGAGGTTGACAGCAGTCTTGTATAAAATGAACTTACATACGGAAGTGTGGGACAGGAATGAAAGTGCAAAGTGATTACTGAAAATACGATTCACCATTACCTTGACGATCATTGCCAATAGATCCATTGATGCCATAGCCAACAGGTAGACAGAGGTGCAATTAGAAAGGCTGCAGTTTCCTCGGGATAAAATAACAATTGTCACCAAGTTCGCTGTAAGAAAAAGAGAGGAGAGAAATAATGTAGCATTGCCTGATTGAAATATATATGAAGATATCTGTCGAATGCATTTTAAATCATTCGGTGTTATTGTCAGCATGGAGCAGTGTGGAACATGATTAGCAATGGACCTCTTAATTCAAAACCGAACCACATATATTAATGAGCTGCTGCATTGCTCACGAGGCAATAAGACATTAAATAAATCAGCTAAAATTCTTGTGCTTTAGCTTCAGAGAATATTGTAACTTCATTAAATATATCGGCTAAAGCAAAATGCAGAAAGTGTGGACAGGCGCTTCAATGAGATGTTTCCTGTCTCTACCGAAACTATAATGCTGCCATCTTGAAAACACGTATTCTTTTCCAACATGTCTAAGAACGGGGAGTCAGTGCACATAGACCAACAACAAACAGGTTAAGCTGGCTCACCTGGTTCACCGACGGCTGCGAGAATCGGGTAATAGATATCTTTTATCCGCAGCATCGTTAGTTGACCATTTTCGGTGAGAATGCATGAACTCTATCGGAATCGAAAGATTCTGACAGGCACACGTCTGAGGCTGTGGGTGTAAACCTTTATGTATTCAAGCGTCAATCCTCTGCAGAGTCAATCAGGTTAACACACAATGAGCATTAGTTACTGTTATTTCACAAACAGAGTGAGGTAAGTTGTTTTTGTCTGATTCGTCAGATTAAATAAATAATTGAAAGTGTTATTGGAAAGATTGAAAAAAACGTGCTCAATTAAAATTTTCTTTGCAGTTAGAAACTGCAATCCCCCAGGAATGCTGCTCAACCTGTTACTGCAGCAGCAGTGAAGGCAGCTCCCATATCCGTACACGTCCTGACCCTATCCTTGACTCAGTCTGTTTGCTCAAACCCCTCCAGAACAGCTGGTGAACCAAAGTTTTGCGCTGCTGGCGATGACCGCAGTGTTATGACCTTGAAGGTAACTATTACACTCATAATAAAGGGTGTGACTGAATACTGTGTGTAATGAGCAAACATAGAAACATAGAAACATAGAAAATAGAAGTGTGAACTTAGCTCCTTCAATAAGATTCCAGAGTGCAGGTACCTCGTGGGTGACCTGCATATATACTGTGCTCCCAAGGGGTGCTGGGATCCCTTGGGACTCCAAAAGGTGGGCTCTCTGCTGGTCAGGTGACATGAACGTTACAAAGGGTTAAATAAACAACGTAAGACATAAGTCTTCTGTCGTCCAAAGTATAGTTATTTACAAGGTGAGATGATCTGGGGCTTGACGCTGCCTTGTCGATTATCGGTAAAAATGCAGGTGTGGCTGGGTTGGTCAGTTCTTCACTGGGCTGTTGGGCAGCCGGACTTGCCAGGCAGGTGGGGATGATGAGTTCGATTTCGTCGTCAACCAAGATGTCAGTTGTCACTTGTGTGAGAGTTGGAGGGTCAAAGTTGGTGGTATCCTCTTTGGGATGTTCCTAAATGTTGGTGAACCTCAATTTGATTTGGTACAAATGTTTTCGGTGCGTTTATCCATTGACCTGACACACCCTTCTCCCCTCTTTGGCTGTGAATGTGCCAGAAAGCCATTTGAAAAAATGCCCACAGAAAAATAGAAATATGGAAAATAGTTACAGGAGTAAGCCGTATGGCCATTCGAGACTGCACCACCATTCAATAAGATCATGGCTGATCATTCACCTCAGTATCCGTTTCTTGTTTTCTCTCCATACTCCTTGATCCCTTTAGCCGTAAGGGTCAAATCTAACTCCCTCTTGAATTTATCAAATGAACTGGCATCAACCACTCTCTGCAGTAGAGAATTCCACAAGTTAACAACTATCTGATTGGAGAAGTTCCTCCTCATCTCAGTCTTAAATGGCTTATCCCTCATCCTTAGACTGTGTCCCCTGGTTCTGGACTTCCCCAACATCGGGAACATTCTTCCTGCATCTAACCTGTCCAGTCCCGACAGAATTCTATCTGTTTCTACAGGATCCCCTCTCATCCTTCTAAACTCCAGTGAATAGAGGACCAGACAATCCAGTTTCTCTTCATATGTCAGTCCTGCCATCCCGGGAATCAGTCTGGTGAACCTTCGCTGCAGTCCCTCAATATCAAGTACGTCCTTCATCAAGTTAGGAGACCAGAACTGAACACAATATTCATTTGAGGCCTCACCAAGGCCCTGTACAACTGCAGCAAGGCCTCCCTGCTCCTATTCTCAAATCCCCTCGCTATCAGGCTAACGTAGCATTTGCCTTCTTCAACGCTTGCATGATGAGCATGATGAGGCCAAGCACAGGAAACGGAAGGAAAGTTCGGCAAACTTGCCACACTGACCCCTTCCCTTGGCGAATGACTGCTCCACCTGTAACAGGGTCTGTGGCTCTCATATCGGACTGTGCAGCCATGAAAGAACTCACTTTGGGAGTGGAAGCAAGTCTTCCTCGATTCTAAGTGACTGCCTATGATGATAATGATGGTGCAACTGCTTAATCGCCTCAAGCATCTCCACTGGTACACCGGACCAGCTCCCATGGAGGACAGAGTTTTGTTTTAAACAAGGACAGTAAAAGATGCTGGCTGGTCCAGGTCCTGATCTGGCGGGCCATAACGGGGGAATTTCCATTCTCAAATCCCTCCATGACCACCAGCTAGTCTGCTGGCTGTGCCGTTTCCACCCCGGTGGTGGGCAATGGCATCCGATTGAGATCTTCTGCGCAGTTCTCATTCCCGATCTGTGGTGGATTACATAGAAACATAGAAACATAGAAAATAGGTGCAGGAGTAGGCCATTCTGCCCTTCTAGCCTGCACCGCCATTCAATGAGTTCATGGCTGAACATGCAACTTCAGTACCCCATTCCTGCTTTCTCGCCATACCCCTTGATCGCCCGAGTAGTAACGACATCATTTAACTCCTTTTTGAATATATTCAGTGAACTGGCCTCAACAACTTTCTGTGGTAGAGAATTCCACAGGTTCACCACTCTCTGGGTGAAGAAATTCCTCCTCATCTCGCTCCTAAATGGCTAACCCCTTATCGTTAGATTATGTCCCCTGGTTCAGCACTTCTCCAACATTGGAAACATTCTTCCTGCATCTAACCTGTCTAACCCCATCATAATTTTAAACGTTTCTATGAGGTCCCTTCTCAATCTTCTGAACTCCAATGAATACAAGCACAGTTGATCGAGTCTTTCTTGATAGGTCAATCCCGCCATCCTGGGAATCAGTCTGGTGAACCTTCGCTGCACTCCCTCAATAGCAAGAATGTTGCTCCTCAGGTAAGGAGACAAAACTGTACACAATACTCCAGGCGTGGCCTCACCAAGGCACTGTACAACTGTAACAACACCCCCCTGCCCCTGTACTCAAATCCCCTCGCTATCAAGGCCAACATGCCATTTGCTTTCTTAACCGCCTGCTGTACCTGCATTCCAACTTTCAATGACTGATGTACCATGACACCCAGGTCGCTTTGCACCTCCCCTTTTCCTGATCTGTCACCATTCAGATAATAGTCTGTTTCTCTGTTTTTACCACCAAAGTGGATAACCTCACATTTATCCACATTATACTTCATCTGACATGCATTTGCCCAATCACCTAACCTATCCAAGTCGTTCTGCAGCCTCATAGCATCCTCCTCGTAGCTCACACTGCCACCCAACTTAGTGTCATCCGCAAATTTGGAGATACTACATTTAATCCCCTCGTCTAAATCATTAATATACAGTGTAAACAGCTGGGGCCCCAGCACAGAACCTTGCAGTACACCACTAGTTACTGCCTGCCATTCTGAAAAGTCCCCATTTACTCCTACTCTTTGCTTCCTGTCTGACAACAAGTTCTCAACCCATGACAGCACACTACCCCCAAACCCATGTGCTTGAGCGTTGCACATTAATCTCTTGTGTGGGACCTTGTCGAAAGTCTTCTGAATGTCCAAATATACCACATCAACTGGTTCTCCCTTGTCCACTCTACTGGAAACATCCTCAAAAAATTCCAGAAGATTTGTCAAGCATAATTTCCCTTTCACAAATTGATGCTGACTTGGTCCTATCACATCACCTCATTCCAAATGCACTGCTATGACATCCTTAATAATTGATTCCATCATTTTACCCACGACCGATGTCAGGCTGACCGGTCTATAATCCCCTGTTATCTCTCTTCCTCCTTTTTTAAAAAGTGGGGTTAAATTGGCTACCCTCCACTCCATAGGAACTGATCCAGAGGCATGGAATGTTGGAAAATGACTGTCAATGCATCCACTATTTCCAAGGCCACTTCCTTAAGTACTCTGGGATGCAGTCCATCAGGCCCTGGGGATTTATCGGCCTTCAATCCCATCAGTTTCCCCAACACAATTTCTCGACTAATAAGGATTTTCCTCAGTTCCTCATCCTTACTAGACCCTCCGACGCCTTTTATATCCGGAAGGTTGTTTGTGTCCTCCTCAGTGAATACCGAATCAAAGTACTTGTTCAATTAGTCCGCCATTTCATTGTTCCCCGTTATGACTTCCGCTGATTCTGACTGCAGGGGTACTAAGTTTGTCTTTACTAACCTTTTTCTCTTTATATATCTATAGAAACGTTTGCAATCCGTCTTAATGTTCCCTGCAAGCTTCTTGTCGTACTCCATTTTCCCTGCCCTAATCAAACCTTTGTCCTCCACTGCTGAGTTCTAACTTTCTCCCAGTCCCCGGGTTCGCTGCTATTTCTGGCCAATTTGTATGCCACTGCCTTGGCTTTAATACTATCCCTGATTTCCCTTGATAGCCACTGTTGAGCCAACTTCCCTTTTTTATTTTTACGCCAGACAGGAATGTACAATTGTTGTAGTTCATCCATGCGATCTCTAAATGTCTGCCATTGCCCATCCACAGTCAACCCCTTCAGTATCATTCGCCAATCTATCCCAGCCAATTCACGCCTCATACCTTCAAAGTTACCCTTCTTTAAGTTCTGGACCATGGTCTCTGAATTAACTGTTTCATTCTCCATCCTAATGCAGAATTCCACCATATTATGGTCACTCTTCCCCAAGGGGCCTCGCACAACGAGATTACTAATTAATTATCTCTCATTACACAACACCCAGTCTAAGATGGACTCCCCCCTAGTTGGTTCCTCGACATATTGGTCTAAAAAACCATCCCTTATGCACTCCAGGAAATCCACCTCCACCGTATTGCTTCCAGTTTGGTTAACCCAATCTATGTGCATATTAATATCACCCATTATAACTGCTGCACCTTTAATGCACGCACCCCTAATGTCATGTTTGATGCCCTCCCCAACATCACTACGACTGCTTGGAGGTCTGTACACAACTCCCACTAACGTTTTTTGCCCTTTGGTGTTCTGCAGCTCTACCCATATAGATTCCACATCGTCCAGGCTAATGTCCTTCCGAACTATTGCCTTAATTTCCTCCTTAACCAGCAATGCTACCCCACCTCCTTTTCCTTTTATTCTATATTTCTAAATGTTGAATACCCCTAGATGTTGAGTTCCGAGCCCTGATCATCCTGGAGCCACGTCTCCGTAATCCCAATCACATCATATTTGTTAACATCTATTTGCACAGTTAATTCATCCACCTTATTGTGGATACTCCTAGCATTAAGACACAAAGCCTTCAGGCTTGTTTTTTAACACCCTTTGTCGTTTTAGAATTTTGCTGTACAGTGGCCCTTTTTGTTATTTGCCTTGGGTTTCTCTGCCCTCCACTTTTCCACATCTCCTTTCTGTCTTTTGCTTTTGCCTCCTTTTTGTTTCTATCTGTCTCCCTGCATTGGTACCCATCCTCCTGCCATATTAGTTTAAATCCTCCCCAACAGCACTAGCAAACACTCCCCCTAGGACATTGGTTCCGGTCCTGCCCAGGTGCAGACCGTCCGGTTTGTTCTGGTCCCACCTCCCCCAGAACCGGTCCCAATGCCCAGGAATTTGAATCCCTCCCTGCTGTACCACTGCTCAAGCCACGTATCCATCTGCGCTATCCTGGACTCCTACTCTGACTTGCACGTGGCACCGGTAGCAATCCCGAGATTATACTTTTGAGGTCCTACTTTTTAATTTAGCTCCTAGCTCCTTAAATTCCTTTTGTAGGACCACATTCCTTTTTTGACCTATGTCATTGGTACCTATGTGCACCACGACAACTGGCTGATCTCCCTCCCTTTTTAGAATGTCCTGCACGCGCTCCGAGACATCCTTGACCCTTGCACCAGGGAGGCAACATACCATCCTGGAGTCTCGGTTGCGGCCGCAGAAACGGCTATCTATTCCCTTTACAATTAAATCCCCTTTCACTACCGCTTTCCCACGCTTTTTTCTGCCCTCCTGTGCAGCAGAGCCAGCCACGGTGTCATCCCCCTCAACAGTACCCAAAACAGTGTATCTGTTTTGCAGGGGGAGGACCACAGGGGAATCCTGCACTACATTCCTTGCACTGTTCTTCAAGTTGGTCTTCCATTCCCTACCTGGCAGTGGACCCTTTCCCTGTGGTACGACCAACTCGCTACACGTGATACTCACATCATTCTCTGTTCGATGCCGACAGCGTGAACGCCCATCTTTGGATGCGGTTGGTGGCATTGAAAGAAATCCCTTTGCTCTCAGCGAACAGCTATATGAACAGCTTGTGATCCGTTTCATGATCAAACTTGAGGCAAAATAAGTACTGGTGCATTTTTTTACCCGTAGATGCACGCCAGAGTCTCTTTTTCAACCATGCTGTGGACCCTTTCGGCCTTGGACAAACTCCTGGATGCATCAGCGACCGGTGAAAAATCCACGATTCATTCGCTTGTTGTAACACACACCCAACCCCATATGGAGACGCATCGCAAGCTAGTGCTAATCGTTTATAAGACTTATACAGGACGAGCAGTTTGTTCAAGCACAACAGATTTCTGGCTTTTTTAATGGCAACCTCTTGTGAATTCCTCCATAACCAGTCATCTCTCTTGCACAAAAGCACATGTAGAGTTTCGACATGGTGCTTCACCCAGGTAGCAAATTTCGGAAATAGTTCAGGAGTCCCTGGAACGTCCGCAGCTCTGTCACGTTGCGTCGTCGTAGCGCGTTCTTCATGGCCTCTGTCTTGGTGTCGGTGTGTCTGATGCCATCTGCTGCGATTCTCCTATCCAAGAATTCGAAGTACTGCGCCAAGAAAACACACTTCGGGCGTTTCATCCTAAACCCCACGCGATCCAACGACTAAGTACCTGCTCCAGATTCATCAATGCTCCATTACGTCCCGACCTGTAACCAACAGTTCGTCCTGGAAGACCACTGTACAAGGAACCAACTTTAACAGACTCTCCATGTGCCACTGGAAGATCGCCGCAGCTGACCATATCCCGAATGGGCACCGGCTGTAGAAAAGAACCGACCTTTGTGTGTGTTGGTGCAGATGAGGCCTTTTGAAGACTCTTCCACCTCCGACGTAATATCGGCCGAGGTCAGGTCCAGCTTGGTGCACGTCTTTCTTCCAGCCAGGGTCGCAAATAGGTCGTCTGACTTGGGAAGCGGGTAATGATCCTATAGCAAAAAACGGTTAAGCGTTACTTGATGGTCGTCACAAATTCAAACCATGCCGGCGTCCTTCAGTACAGGTACAATCGGACTGTACCAGTCGTTGAATTCCAACGACACGATGAAGCCTTCACGTTGCAGTCTGTTCAGCTCGACTTCCACTTTTTCGTGCATCATGTACGTTACCACCCGAGCCTTGTGGTGGATGGGTCGCCTACCGGGGACCAAATTGATCTGCACTTTTACCCCCTAGTAGCTTCCAATCCAGTCTCGAACAACGATGTGCAATTGCTCAGAGGCTGGGTACATGAGATGTTGTCGATGGATGAAAGCGCTCGGATGTCGTCGCTGTTCCAGTGGATTTTTCCCGGCCACCATTTGCCAAACAACGTGAGGCCATTCCCTGGTACAGTCCACAGCTGGTGTTCGTGTACTGCTCCATCATAGGAGAATTGACTTCTGCACTTCCAATTACACGGATTAGGTCCTTCGTGTAAGTCATTCGTTTGGTGTTAATGGGGCTGAGCTTGGTCCTGTGTGCCTTTTCGCTCCACAGCCTAGCGATGGCCTTTTACTCATTATGGACTGGCTAGCCTCTGTGTCTATCTCCATAGATACAGAAATGCCGTCCAGTTCAACTTTCAACATTATTGGTGGATATTTCTTAGTGAACGTGTGTACCCCGTACACTTCAGCCTCCTTAATATGAGTCTCCAAATCTACCTGATCCTCTGTAGATAGCTCTTCCTCTGCAACGTGGTGGTGGCAGCTCGCCAGCACATTCGTTGGAGGTATGCAAGCATTGCACGCATCATGCTTAATGTAGCTTTGGTGGGGCCGAT
This sequence comes from Pristiophorus japonicus, assembly GCF_044704955.1. Classification (NCBI taxonomy): domain Eukaryota; kingdom Metazoa; phylum Chordata; class Chondrichthyes; family Pristiophoridae; genus Pristiophorus; species Pristiophorus japonicus. Next base: position 11,229,187 of record NC_092001.1, on the reverse strand, counting down.
AATCACCTCCGCAGCGCCAACAGTGTGTTAACTGCTAGCATTAAAATTTGATGGCGGAATCTGGGTCAATTGAGATCGGACTGCAGCATCCGGTGTGTACATTCTGCCATGCAGATTTGTGCTCAAAAGCGACGTTACTTTATGCAAAGTACTGGCCAAAACGTATTTCTTCTGCGAACTCTGCTTGGTATTGTCGCTGGTGGACATAAATGTCTGGACTAGCATTATGGCTTTACTTAAATTTTGAGTTTCTACAGCCAACAGTTTGTGAAGGATTGTCTCATTGCCAATGCCCAATACAAAAAGGTTTCTGAGCATTTGTTCGATGAATCCCTCAAACACACAATGTCCTGCGAGGCACCTTAGTTCGGCGACGTAGCTCGCCACTTCCTGGCCCTCCGATCGTTTACACACGTGTAGACCGATAACTTGCCAGCAAAACGCTTTCCTTTGGATTTAGGTGCTACCAGACCAGCGTACACAATGCTTCGTAGGATTTCTCTGTTGGTTTTGCCTGGGCCAGGAGATGCTTCATATGGCCATAGGTTGCTGCCCCACAGAGAGTTAGCATGAGCACCATTCGTTTGGTAGCGTTCTCGTCCCCTTCCAGCTTGTTCACCACGAAGTATTGGTCAAATCTCTCCACGAAGGCCTAACAATCATCCCCTTCTGAGAACTTCTCCAGGATGCGGACTGTTCTTTGCATTTTTGCGCTGTTGGTTTTTACCTCATCGCCAATTATTAAACTCATAATAGAGTGTGAGACTGAGTACTGTGTGTAATGAGCAAATGTGACCTTAGCTCCTATAATAAGTTTCCAGAGTGCAGATACCTCGTGGGCAGCCTGCTTATATATTGTACTCCCAATAGAAGCTGGGATCCCTTGGGACTGCAAATGGTGGGCCCCCTGGTCGTCAGGTGTCATACAAAGGGTTAAATACAAAAGAGTAACCGTGTTCCTCTGGCGGTTGTTCTAAACTGACATTTAGACTTACACTTGCACTTGAGGTGAAAGTGCTTCTCCAGTAGGTGTGGGCGCAAATCTCTTAAAATCGAGGTGATCGTGCGCCTCTGGTACTATTGGTACCAATACACTTCAACTAGAAGTGAAAGTGCCACTGCAGCACTAGTTGTTCACTGCACTTTTCCTCAAGATGTCCTTGCTCCTCTGGCACTAACGATAATTCTGCATTTAGTCTTGAGTTGGACGTGAAGGTCCTGATCTAATGGTTCCCTGCATTTACACCAGCGGTGCGCCAGCTTGTACTGCACCAGTGGTACCCGACAGTTGCAGTAGAGATTACCGTGCTCCAGCGATAGTAGTGTTACCCACAAACTTACACTGGCAGTGACAGTGCGCTTCTGGTATAATTGGTAACCTAAAATTACATACGAGCTGATCTTGCTCCGTTGGTATCGAATCATAGAATCATGGAAGTTTACAGCATAGAAGCAGACCAATTCAGTCCATCATGTCAGCGCCGGTCAATAAAGAGCTGTCCAGCCTGAACCCACTTTGCTGTTCTTGGAGCGTAGGTTACCGCACTTCAAGTGCATATCAAAGAACACTTTAAAAATGCTGAGGCTTTCTGTTTTTCACCAGCTTTTCAGGCAGTGAGTTCCATACCCGCAACACCCACTGTGTTTACAATCCCCCTTCAAATCCCCTAAAAACCTCCTACCAATCACTATAAATTTATGCCGCCTGGTTGTTGATCCCTCACCTGAATGGAATAGGTCCATCCTATCCACTCAATCTCGTGTACTCATAAGTGTGTACACCTCAAAACGTTTCACTTCAGCCTCTTCTGTTCCAAGTAAAGCAAAGCCAGCCTATCCATACTTTCCTCATGGTTACAATTCTCCAAATCCAGGCAACATTTCCGTAAATCTCCTCTGTACCCTCGCTGCTGCAAACACATCTTTCCTGTAGTGTGGTGAGCAGAACTGTACGCAGTACTCTAGCTATAGCCCTATTAATATTTTATATATTTGAAGCATTACCACCTTGATCTTTTATTCTATGCCTCTGTTAGTAAGCATGCGTTCGTAACCACCTAATCCACCTGGCCTGTACATTTCAAGGATCTCTTTACATGTACTCCAAGGTCACTTTGTTCCTCTACACTTCACAGTGTCCTGCCATTTAATGTGTATTCCCTTACTTTGTTAGCCCACCCCAAATCCATTAGCTCACACTTCTCCGGATTGAATTCCATTTGCCACTGTTCTGTGCACCTGACCAGTTCATTGATATCTTCCTGCAATCTAAAGATTTCTTCTTCATTTTCATCCACACAGCCGATTTTTAGTAAAATCTGAAAACTTCTTAATCATAGTCTTTATATTCAATTTGAAATCGTTAATATATACCAAAAATGCAAAGGGCCGAACACTGAGCCCTGCGATCAACACTGGTAACAGCATTCCTGTAACAAATTTACCAAAAAATAAATAACCATTAACCGTTGCTTCTGAACCAATTATGGATCCAACTTGCAACTTTGCTATGGATCCAATATGCTTTTAATTTCGTGACCAGTTCGCCATGTGGGACCTTTTCAAAAGCATTGCTAAAATCCATAGATACTACATCAAGCGCACGAAACTCAATGACAGAGCTTGTTACATCTAAATTAGTCAGACACAACCTGCCCTTAACAAATCCATGCTGACAGTCCTTGGTTAAGCCGTATATTTTTAAATGAAGATCTTCCTGTCAATCAGATGTTTTACTGTACATTTCCCTCCACCGCGATTAGGCTGATTGGCCTGTAATTACTCGGCCTATCCCATTCTCCCTCTTTCAACAAAGCTCTCACGTTAGCAATCATCCAGTCATCCAGCCTCACACCTGTAGCCAGAGGGGATTGAAAAATTATGCACGGAGCCTCTGCTATTTCCTCTTTTGCTTCTCTTAACAACCTGGGATGACGTTCATATTGGCCTGGGATTTTTTCCACTTTCAAAGCAGCTAAACACCTTAATACTTCCTCGCTCTAGTGTTGGTAATGTTGCTCCTACAATTAAAATAGAGGTGGCAATGCTTCTCCTGTAATAGTGATTAATTTTTACATATATTAAAGGCAAACATGCTCATCCGGATCTAGTGAAACCCCAACACTTAATCTAGAGGAGACAGTGGTCCTATGGTACAATCGACACCCTACATTTATACTAGGTGTGTCAGTATTCCTTCAGCACGAGTGGCAGCCCTGCACTTACACCAGAGATAAATGTGTTCTTCTGGAACTGGAGCTTCACATACACTTACACTGGAAGTGAAAGTGCTCTGCTAATATTATTGGCAGCATACATTTAAAGTAGAACTGACTATCCTGCTCCAGTTATACCAGTTCTCCTACACTTACACTCATGGTGAAGATTATCGTCTGGCACACGTGCATCCCGACACTTACCGGGGAGGTGCTACTCCTTCGAAGGTATGAGTTGCACGCTTCATCTGCAGTAGATATCACCATGGTTCTCTGGAATGCTTATAGTAACACCTGATGTGACAATGGCCTTCCACTACTATAGCTGACCCTATTCGTATTCGAGGCTCCGCTCTTCTTGGACAGATGCTGACACATTTTTTGCAGTATAAGTGTTATACACATTGATGGGATGCATATACTGACCAATTTTTCAGCACTAGTGATATATGTACTGGGAGATACAAGTAAGCTTACAAAAACATATGAAATCATGACCGGTCTGGATAGAGTAGATGTGAAGGGCATATTTCACTTATCAGATAAGTCAATAACTATATGTCATAGATTTAAAGTAAAGGTACAAGGATTAGCTGGGGAGCTGAGGAGAATTATTTCCAACCATAGTGCTGTATGGCCTGGAGCTCACTGCCTGAAAGGGTGGTGGAGGCAGAAACCATAACGATATTCATAAAAATAACTGGATAAGGACTTGAATTGCCGTAACCTACAACGCTATGGACCAAGAGCTGGAAAGTCGGAATTGGAAAGATAGCTCTTTTTTGCCTGCACAGCCACGCTCGGTCAAATAGTTCCCATACTATCCAAGCATCTATCGATCTCTGTCTTTGGTAATCAGCTACTGAGCATCAACAGTGATTTTCGTTGGAGAATTCAGAAGATTCACAATCCTTTGATTTGAAAAAATGTCTCCTCATGTCAGTCCTAAAAGGTTCACCCCTTATTCTGTGATTGTGGCGCCAAATTCTAGACTCCCCAGCCAGGAAAAATATCCTCCCAGCATCTACATTCTCCAATCCCGTAATTTTTGTTTTCGTTTCAGTGAGATCATCTCTAATTCTTTGAAACTCTAGAGATTATATGCCTGGACTATTCCACCTCTCAGCAGAGGACAATCCCCTCATCCGAGCAATCTATCCAGTGAACCTTCATTGCACTCCCACATAGGCAGAATTCATTACATAACCATGAACCAAACAGTAAAAATTATTCCACGTGTTTACTTACCAAGAACTGATATGATCGGAAGAGGAATTAATAACTTTTATACACCAATCATTTTGTAAAGACGGCTGACATACTGTTTACTTTCATAAATGATTACTTTACCTATATACTAACTCTGTCATTCGTGTATAAGGGCACACAGGTTCCTCTGAATAACAATATATCCAAATCTTTCACCATTTATGAAAGGTACTCTTTTCCTATTATTCGAACCAAAGTGGATAACGTCACATATATTCACATTATATTCTATTTGGCATGTTCTTACCCACTCACTTAACTGGTCTATCTCCATTTGATGTCACTTTGCATCCTCCTCACAACTTACTTTCCCACCCAGTTTTGAATCGTCACCTAACTTGAATATATTACACTAGGTCCTCGAATGTGAACCATTGATGTAGATTGCAAATAACTGCGGCCCAAGCACTGATGCTTGCGGTACTCGACGAGTTGCAGCCTGACAAGCTTAAAATGTGTCGTTTAGTCCTCGTATGCGTTTTAATTGCACTAAACAAACCTCAATGCATCCTAATATATTACCTCCAATTCCAAGCATGATAATGTGCGTAATATCCTTTTGAATGGCAATTTATTGAATGCTTTTGCAAATCCAATTGTAATAAATTCACTGTTTACCCCATCATGCTAGTTGTAACCTGAAAAAAACTGTATTTGATTTATTAAACATGAGTTGACTTTCTTCAAAACTTGTTGACTCTGCCTAACCATATTATGATTTTCTAATTGTCCTGTTACCAATTCCAAAATAATAGATTGCTTGATTAGCATTTCCCCTCCTACTGATGTCAGGCTAATTGGTTTACAGTTCCAAGTTTTATCTTTCCTCCTTTCTTGAATGCCAGGTTTCATTTGTCATTTTCCAATCTGTGGGGACCGTTATATAGTCTAGAGAATTCTGGCAGATCAAAACCAAAGTATTAACAATCTCGATAGTCAGGTATTTTAGAACCCGAAGATGTAGACCAGCAAGTCGAGGTGATTTGTTGGGCGTTTAGTCCCTAATATTTCTCCAGTCGACCTCTTTATCACACAAATTTCTTTGCCTTCCTCATTCGCACTTTAACCTTGATTCACGCAATTTCCAGAATATATTTATGTCTTTTTCCATGAAAACAGATGGAAAGTATTTGTTTAATGGCTCTGTCATTTCCTTATTCCCAATTATATTTTCGAATATCTCTGCCTGGAATTCTCCAAAAAGGGACCTCTGGAGGCCACAACCAGATTGTAAGTAAAGCAATTGTTTGAATTGCCTCCATATGGAGACAGATGGTGCAGGAATGGAACCTGGGATGATCCTCGACCCTTTTCCCTCACTCCCTTCCGCTAGGGCTGGCTCACTGTTGGAGCCAGAGGAATTTTGCTATGTCTCGTCCAAGGAGCTGTATTGGACGACTGGCATCTGAAGGTTTGCATATTTTAAGCTAAGAAAGCCTGACGCCCAATTTTCAGTGAGCTTCGGCCTCACTTCTTTGAGTTCATGTTCTACTGGTGGAACACACTTGGCGATCCTTCCCGTCACCACGCCAATGTCTGCCCAGAGGAGACAATGGGAACAAAAATCGGGCACCACGAATGAAAGTCGGCATGATAATCTACTACCACCTACATTTATTTATAGCCTTTAATGTAATAAATTGGCCGTATGCGCACTCAGGAGCCATTATCAAACAACATTACTTATATGGACATGTGTCCAGGACAGGTGCTTAAAATCTTGGCCAAAGAGAATGATTTTAAGCAGTGTCATAGTGCACGAGAGAGAGGGGTCGAGAGGAGTCCAGGTCTGTGGCAATTATACCCGAGGTTATGGCCTCTGCAGGTGAATGTTCGAAATTCAATGGTGGCGCAATTAAGTATGGGAATGCACAAGAATACAGAATTGGAGGAGCCAAATATGTTTAAGGTTTGTATGGCTGGAGCAGGTTACAGTGATAGCGAGGGTGACACCATGGAGGGACTTGAAAATATGGGTGAGAATTTTAAATCAGTCTTGTTGGAACGGGAGTCAATCTCTTTCAGCAAGTTCAAGAAATGATGTTTTGGACTGGACTTGGTGCCAGTTAGTAAGTAGGCGGCATACGTATGGGTGAGCAGAAGATTACCGAGTGTACAATGTGGAAGGTGGACAAGGAGAGCATTGGAATATTAGAATTTGTGGTAATAAAACCATGATTGAGTTTCTCAGCGCTGATTTTAGGCCCCTACAACAAGTTGAAAATGTATTAATGATAAACACAAATAGGTGTGCTCAAATGAATGAAGTGTAATGAGTCTAGAAATTAGCGGTTGCGTTATTAGCAGATTAAATCACAATATTTGCAATAGTTTCCCTGGAAAGAAGTTGAATGGTGGTTTTGACATTTATGATGAATGGCAGGCGAAGTTGGTTGAAATGAATGAGTTAACCATTTCCATGACAATGATGTACATCAAAACACAGGAGAGAAATTACCGGGCAGAGATTAACCATCTTTGAATAGAGCGTGAAATAGTGTAGAGTTCCAAACGGACGGGAAAGCAGAACCCACTTATTTGTGATGCGCCTGGTTAGTTTAACTTCCTCTCCTGGTGTCTTTTCAAATACGTCCATAAAGAACGCTAGTGAAATGTCACTCATTGTGAATAGCGTTGTTATCACGCTGGGAGTTTCATAGCAATGTAGCAAGTACTATTCCATTTCCCCAGCCTACGTGCACAACCATTTCCCAGTAGATCTATCATCGATTCATAGAATCAGAATCATTGAACCTTACAACATGGAAGGAGGCCATTTCGACCAATTGTGTCTCTGCCGGCTAAAAAGAGGCTATCTCGTCGAATCCCACTTTCGAGCTCTAGATCCATAATCCTGCAGGTTATGACACTCCAGCTGCACATCCAAGTACTTTATAAATGTAATGAGGATTTCTGCCTCTACCATCCTTTCAGGCAGTGAGTTCCAGACCTCAAAACACACTGCACGAAGAATGTTTCCGAGAAATCCCCAATAAACCTTCTAGAAATTACTTTATATTTCTGCCCCATGGTTGTTGACTACTCTGCTAAGTGAAATAGGCCCTTTCTATTCACAATAGCTAGTCCCCACATAATGCTATATGCCTCACCGACCTCGCCCCTCACCCACTGAGCCAATTTTGGATCATATTTGCAACTCTCACTTGGATCTCATGGATTTTCCTTTTTTTATCACCACGCCATGTGAGACTTTGCCAAAAGCCATGCAGAAATCCTTGTAGACTACTTCAAATGCACTGCCCTTTTCGATAATCTTTCTTAGCTCCTCAAAAAATGCAGTTAATTAACAGACACGACTTTCACTTCACAAATTCTTGCTGATTGTCCTTGATTAATCTGTTTCTATCAAAGCGAAGTTTAATACTGTCCCTGAAAATTGATTCCAATACTTTGTCAACCACCGGAATTAAACCAACTGGCCAGAAATTAATCGGTGTATCACTTTCTCCCTTTTAAAATAATTGTACAACGTTACCAGTCTCCAATCGTCTGGTGTCACACCTGCAGCCAGGGAGGATTCTTATTGATGGTCAGAGACTCCAAAATGTCCTCCCATACTTATTTTAATGGCTTACGATATATTTCATCGCATCTTGGAGATGTATTTACATTCGAAGATTCAAAAACCCCTTAATCATGACTGCCTTACTATATTTATACAATCCAATATTTCACTCTCTTCCTCCTTAAGTTGATGTCGGCATCTGCCCCCTCCTTTGTAAAGACGGCCGCAAAATATTAATTAAGCACCTTACCCACATACAGCGCCTACACACATGGGTTACCATTTTGGCCCCTAAATGCCCTACTCGGCCCTCACTTATCCTCTTGCTCTTTATGTAATTATAACATAACTTTGGATTTTCTTTGATTCGACGTGCCCATACTTTTTCATGCTATTTCTTTGTTTTCTCAATTTACTTTTTAATTTCACCCCTAGGCTTTCTGCAGTATTGGGCTCGCGGTGGCTGATATAAGCGTCCCGTCTTTGCCTTATCTTAACCTGTATGCGGACTCTGAACTCCTTGTATCTACCACTTGAATATCTCTCACTGCTCTGACACTGACTTCCTTTCCAGTAGCTGTTTCACGTACACATTTGCTATTCATGGAATCATAGAATCACAGGAATTTACAGCACAGAAGGAGGCAATGTCGTTCCATGTTTTATGCATTGGCCAATAAAAGGCTATCCAGCCTAAGTCCATGATCCACCTCTTGGTGCGTAGTCCTGTATGTTACGGTACTTTAAGTACACATCCAAGTATTTCTAAATGTGGAGACGTCATCGGTAACTACCACTTTTTTCGGCACTGAGTTCTAGACCCCTACCGCCCACACATCACCACCCCTTCCGCAACCGCGCGACCACCATCTTGGTTAACATCTTTACTCTCAAAACCCCTCTAAAACTCCTTCCAATTACTTTAAATCTATGCCTCCTGGTTGTTGACCTTCTCTGCTAAGCGAAAAAGGTCCTTCCTATTGATTCTATCCAGGATCGCATAAATATATACTCCTCAATATCTTCTTCCATCAGCCTCCTCTGTTCCAGAGAAAATAAATCCAGGCTATGTAATCTTTCCTCACGGCTGGAATTCTACATTCCAGGCCAAATCCTCGTAAATATCCTTTGTACCGTCTCTCCTGCAAACACATATTGCCTGTAATATGGTGACCAGAATTGCATGCAGTTCTCTACCTGTGGGTTAACAAGTCCATGCATAACCTCTCTGCTCTTGTATTCTATGTCTCGGCTAATCAAAGAAAGTAATCCGTATGCCTTCTTAACGAGCTTTTCTGATTGGCCTGCTACATTCAGGTCTCAGTGGACGTGCATTCAAAGGTCCGTTTGTTCCTCCACACTTCTCAGTATCCTACCATTAGCGTGTATTCATTTGCCTTGTTTCCCCACCCCAAATGCACTACCTCACACTTCTCCGATTTAATTCCATTCGCTACGATTCTGCCCAACTGTCCAGTTCATTGATAGCTTACTGCATTCAAGAACTGTCTTCTTCATTATCAACCACAAAGCCAAATTTTGTATCATCTGCAAACGTTTTAACCATACCTCTTCAATCAGGTATAAATCATTGATATTTAATCACAAAAAGCAATGGATCTCAAAATGAGCCCAGTGGATGCCCTCTCGAAAAGCCTTCCGGTAGCAAAAGCACCCATTACACGTTTTCTTCCTGCTTCCCAGAAAATTTTGGATCCAACTTAATACTTTGCCTTGGATCCCACCGGCTTTTAATTTCGTGAACAGTATGCCTATGGAAACTTGTTTGAAGACTGGCTAACATCCACATACACTAGATCAAAGCACTACCCTCATCGACACTCCTTGCTACCTCCTCTTGAAAACGTAATCACTTTAGTCAGACACGACCTTCTCTTAACAAATCCATACTGGCTGTCCTTGATCAATCCGTGTCTTTCTAAATGAATGTGTATCCTGTTTTCTGAATTGTTATAATAATTTTCCCACAACCGATGTTCGGCTGTCTTCTCTGTAATTGTTCATCTATCCCTTTCTCCCTTTTGAAACAAAGGTACGACATTAGCATTCCTCCAGTCCTCTGGCACCACTGCTGTAGACCGAGAGTATTTTAATGGTGAGACCCTCTGCTATTTTTTCTTTGCTTCTCTTTACAGCCTGTGAACATTTCACATAGTTTGGTGGAATGTTCCACTTTCAAAGCTGTTAAACCCCTTAATACTGCCTCTCTCACTTTATTTATTTCATTTAATATTTCACACTCCTCCTCCCTGATTGCAATATCTGCATCGCCCCTCTCTTTTGTGAAAACCGATGGAAAGTATTAATTAAGAACCATACCCATATAGTCCGGCTCCACACATAGATTATATCTATAGTCTCTAATGAGCCCTACTTTTACTGCTCGATGATTTATTCGATATATTTCGTCTTCTATCTCCCACTGACTCTTTGGGGGGTCTATAGTACACTCGCAGCAGTGTGATCGCCCCTTTTTGGTGTTCTTCAATTTATCTCATATAGCCTGATTTGATGATCCATCATACATATATTCTCACATTACAGCTGCAATTGTTCCTATAATCAAGACTGCGACGTCCCACTTCGCCTCGGATTTACCCCCTCTCTCCAGCCTAAAAACCATGCAACCAGGCATGTAACCTTGCCTGCCCTTCTTTCAACCATGTCTCATTATCAGCAATAATATCATATTCCTCACTGGCGTGTGGTACCGTGATTTAGCCGGAAATTACTTCTTTTGAGCTCCTGCTTATTAATCTCTCTCCTTGCTCCTAAAATCTGCCCGCCGGGACTGATCCCTCTTTACCGATAGCATTGGTACCATAATACACCCTAACCTCTGGCTCTTCAGCCTCTCCCCAACATCCGCTGCAGCCGCTCAGTGATAACCTTGGCCCTGGCACGATGGAGGAAACATATCATCCTGGAGTGATGTCTGCGGCCTGTCTGCCCTAACTATCGAGTCCTTACCCACTATTGCTCTTCCACTGTTCTTCCCCATGCCCTGCCATGGCGTACAGCGAAGCCAGTCGTGGTGCCGTGGTCTCAGATCTGGCTGTATTTCCCGATGAACCATCGTCCCCACCAGTACTCAGAACAGAATGCTGGTTGGGGAGCGAGATGCACGCAGGGGATTCGTACAGTGCCTCGCAGCTCCTTCTCTTCTGTCTGTCAGTCACACATCCATTATCTGCCTGCGCACGCTTAAGCTGCGGGGTGACCACCTCAAGGAACGTGCTATCCACGAAGCTATCGGCCAAGAGGATTCACTGCAGTGATTGTCCAATTGATACCCCTCCCACCTGCCCAGGTTAATTGACTAAATCTAAGTAAAGAACCACCATCTCACTTGTTGGACTTGCGACATACGGGCTAAAACAATATTCTCCTGAATGCAATTTTGGAAGTCTGTGCTGTCTATACCTTTTGCTCTGATTGTATCCCAGTTAATATTACAGTAATTGAACTCCCCCGATATTACTGCCCAATGTTTATGCATTTGTCAGACATTTGCCAACACATTTCTTCTTCTATCTACTCGGATCGGTTGTTCACTCTCAGTAATATAATTGCTCCTTTTTTTTTCCTTTAGTAGAAACGATTTAGCTCATTTGAAGATCCTTCTAACATATCATCACTTCATACAGCTTTATTTTTTTTGTAATCAACATTGCCCTCCCTCCTTCTTAACGCTATCTCTATCTTGTAGAAAACTCTGTAACCAGGAATGTTGAGATGCCTCTCCTTATGCCATGTTTCAGAAATCATTAAGATAACATACTTCCATGTATCCATCTGTGCCTTCACCTTCTCTGCCTTATTCACCATTCTACTTGAATTTAGGTATATGCAATTACGCACAGCCAAACTCAAAATCTTTCTTTGCTCTGACTTCCAAACTCCCATACTATTCTTCTACCTTCTATATCTAACTCTGCTTTCCTCCTTTCTGAATCTATGCTTTAGCATCCCATTAAAATGTAACTGGAAGGTTGTTTCCAGTGGATTCTGCAGGTCTCAGTACTAGATCCCTTCCTTTGTGCGGTATATATCAATGATTTACACTAAAAACTAGAGTGTATGATTAAGAAGTTTTCAGATTAAACTAAAGTCAGCTGTGTGGTTGATGATGAAGAGGAAAGCCGTAGGATGATGAGGTGAACAGTGGAAAATGGAATTCAATCCGGAGAAGTATGAGGTAATGCGTTTGGAGAGGGCGAGCAATGCAAGAGACTCCGCAATCAATGGTAGGACAATGAGGCGTATACAGGAACAGAGTGACCATGGAGTGCATATCCACAGATCCATGAAGGTAGAAGAACATTTGGTTAAGAAGGCATATGGGATACTCATATTTATTTGGCGAGGCATACAATATAAAAGTAGCGAGGGTATGCTTGAACTGTATGATACAAGTTGGCCCACAGCTAGTGTACTGCATGTAGTCCTGCTCGCCATATTACAGGAAAGATGTGATTGTACTAGCGAGGGTACCATGCAGATTTCTGAGTAAGGGAGCATTCTACAGCTTAATCTCCAATGCTCTGAGTTATGCTTAATTTCACTTTCCAACCGCTGCACCTTATTTGGAATACTTTTATTTCATAATAAAAACAGGGACACAGCACCAAAATAAAAATGAAACTGTAACAGATGCTGCATATGGAATTGTTCAAAAAATGCTGGAAAATCTCGGCGGTGCAGGGAACATCTGTACTCAGAGAAACACAAGGTTAATCTTTCTGGTTCATGAATTCTCGGCAGAACTATTACAGGTCTTGCATATGTTTCCTTTCAAACATTTTAAGCTGCTTAAAAATAATAAATTACTAGCAACCCCACAAAAAATGTAATGGCTCGTACGGTGATCGAATTTCCGAACTTGGCGTTATTAGCATTACTATCTAACCACCCGAGGTAATCGGTCTTTTTGAAAATGTCAAAATTCAACATACTTTTGTGTTGTAGGCTTATATTTTCCAGATGTCTTCCAATCCTGGATTTTTCCATCAACTACCTGCACAAATCTCTCTGCATACAGCCTGCAGTTATCAATCATTCACTATCTTATCAGCTAATCCTGTGCATATGTTACTGTACGCCACAAATAACCACATCCATCAGATTATGATATTCGCCTCACACAAGTGGCAGTCAATGAGGATCTCCAGCAAGCGAGAGTCAAACCAGTTCCACTAAGCATTCAGCGTCATGACCATGACATAATCACCCACCAACAACATCTTGCGGGTCAACATTCACCACAGACATAACTGGACCACCATCATCATAGACAATCTCTCGAAATCGAGGAAGACTCTACTCTAAGTGTGAGTTCTTAGGTGACTGAACAGTCCAATTTGGAAATACAGTCATTGTGGCAGGTGTGACAGACAGTCTTTGAAAGAAAGAATGGGTGGGGTGTCTGGTTTGCCGCACGCTCCTTCCACTGCCTCTGCTTGCTTTCTGCATGCTTTCGGCGTCGAGACTCGCGCCGCTCAGCGCCCACGCGGAATCTGTTCCTCCACTAAGGGCGGACTTTGGCCAGGGCCTCACAGGTGTCAGTGGGGATGTTGCATTTTTTCCAAGGAGGCTTGAAAGATGTCTTTGAAACATTTCCTCTGTCCACTTGGGGCTCGCTAGCCATGTAGGCGTTCCGAGCAGAGCGCTGACGTTGGGAATGTTGTCAAGCATGTGAAAAATGAGGCCTGTCCAACGGAGCAGGTCGAGTGTGGTCATTGCTTCGATACTGGGGATGTTAGCCTGATCGAATGCGTGTGTCCTCCCAGGCGATTTGCAGGATATTGTGTAGATATCGTTGGTGGTATTTCACCTGTGATTTGAGTCACATAAAAGTAACTGTTCACAGTGGCAAAAGTTGATTAGTGGTCTTCCACGAGGATGAAGTGGAGTATGATTGCCAGCATGGACTGGTTGGACAAAATCACCTGTTTCTGTTTACTCGATAATGAAGAAGAAAGCTGCAGATTGCAGGAAGATATCAATGTACCGGTCAAGTGGGCAGAACACTGGTAAATGGTATTCAATCTGGATAAGTGTGAGGTAATGCATTTGGGGAGGCAGAACAAGGCAAGGGAATAAACATTAACTGGTAAGACACAGAAACGTGTAGAAGACCAAAGGGACATTGGAGTGCAGGTCGAAAGATCCCTGAATATAGCAGGCCAGGTAAGAAAAGGTGGTTCAGATGGCATGTGGAATACTTGCCTTAATTAATCGAGGCATTGACTACAAAAGAAAGGACATTATATTTGAACTGTATAAAAAATTGGTTAGGCCGCAGCTGGAGAACTGTGTGCCGTTATGGGCACCACATTTCAAAAACAGATGTGATTGTGCTGGAATGGGTGCAGAGAAGATTTACAAGAAAGCTGACTGGACGAGAGAATTTTGATTATGAGGAAAGATTGGAAAAGCTGGGTCTGTTTTCTTTTGAACATATGAGGCTGAGAGGAGACAAAATTGAGGTGTGTAAAATTATGAGGTGTCGAGTTAGAGTTTGTAGAATGGACCTGTTTCTCCGAGCAGAGGGATCAACAACCAAAGGGAATAGATTTAAAGTAATTGGGGGGGAGGTTTGGACGAGCAATTTAAGTAAATCTATTTACCCAGAGGGTCGTGGGAATCTGGAACACACTGCCTGAATGGGAGGTAGAAGCAGAACCGCACACACATTTTAAATATACTGGAGGTGCACTTAAAGTGTTGTAACCTACAGGGCTGACTTAGAGTGGGAAAGTGGAAATTAGGCTGGAAATCTCTTCGTCGGCCTGCGCGGCATGATTGGTTGAAAGGACCTCCTTCCATGCTGGATATATTGGCATTTCCTAGATTATACAGTGACCACACTTTAAAAGTACTAAATTGGCTCTGAACCGCCATGCAAAGTGCTTTGGTGAAATTCGCTATTGAAATGCTATTTTTTTTTTCATTTTCTGCATCCTAAAAAACTGCACAGCATTAATTCCGGTTAGTTCAGTTGGTTTGAGCGAGGTGCTAATAACGTCAAGTTTGCGGGTTTGAATCCTTCACTGGCCATTTATTTTATTTTTGGTGGTGTTGCAAGTATTTTAGAGCAGTTTAAACATTCAGGAACTAAACAAACATCGGACCTGCAATACTTTTACAGAACATAAGAATGTAAGAATTAGGAACAGGAGGAGGCCATCTAGCCCCTCGAGCCTGCTCCGCCATTAAACAAGATCATGGCTGATCTGACAGTGGACTCAGCTTCACTGACCCGCCCGCTCCCTATAACCCTTAATTCCCTTATTGGTTAAAAATCTATCGATCTGTGATTTGAATACATTCAATGAGCTAGCCTCAACTGCTTCCTTGGGCAGAAAATTCCACAGATTCACAGCCCTCTGGGAGAATAAATTCCTTCTCAAATCGGTTTTAAAATAGATCCCCGTATTTTGAGGCTGTGCGCCCTAGTTCTAATCTCCCCGACCTGTGGAAATAGCTTATCTGCCTCTATCTTGTCTATCCCTTTCATTATTTTAAATGTTTCTATCAGATCACCCCTCATAATTCTGAACTGCAACGAGTAAAGACCCAGTCGACTCAATCTATCATCATAAGATAAACCCCTCATCTCCGGTATCAGCCTAGTGAATCGTTTCTGTACCCGCTCCAAAGCAAGTAGATCCTTCCTTAAGTTAGGTGAACAAAACTGCACGCAGTACTCCAGGTGCGGCCTCAACAATACCCTGTACAGTTGCAGCAGGACCTCCCTGCTTTTGTACTCCATCCCTCTCGCAATGAAGGCCAACATTCCATTCGCTTTCCTGATTACCTACTGCAGCTGCAACCTAACTTTTTGGGATTCATGCACAGGGAGCCCCAGGTCCCTCTACACTGCAGCATGTTGTAATTTATCCCCATTCAAATAATATTCCCTTTTTACCGTTTTTTTTTTCCAAGGTGGATGACCTCACATTTTCCGACATTGTATTCCATCTGCCAAACCTTAGCCCATTTGTTTAACCTATCTCAATCTCTTTGCAGCCTCTCTGCGTCCTCTACACAACCCGTTTTCCCACTAATCTTTGTGTCATCTGCAGATTTTGTTGCACTACACTCTTTCCCTCCTTCCAGGTCTTCTATGTATATGGTAAACAGTTGTGGTTCCAGCACCGATCCCTGTGCACACCACGAACCACCGATTTCCAACCCGACTCTCTGCTTTCTGTTTGCCAGCCAATTCTCGATCCATGCTAATATATTTCCTCTGACTCCGCGTACCTTTATCTTCTGCAGTAACCTTTTGTGTGCCACCTTATCGAATGCCTTTTGGAAATCTAAATACACCACATCCATCGGTACACCTCTATCCACCATGCTCGTTATATCCTCAAAGAATTCCAGTAAATTAGTTAAACATGATTTCCCCTTCATGAATCCACGTTGCGTTTGCTTGATTGCACAATTCTTATCTCGATGTCCCGCTACTTCTTCCTTAATTATAGCTTTCAGCATTTTCCCCACGACAGATGTTAAACTAACCGGCCTATAGTTACCTGCCTTTTGTCTGCCACCTTGTTTAAACAGAGGCGTTGCATTAGCTGCTTTCCAATCCGCTGGTACCTCCCCAGAGCCCAGAGAATTTTGGTAGATTATAAGGAATGCATCTGCTATAAATTGCGCCATCACTTTTACAACCCTGGGATAAATTTCATCAGGACCATGGGACTTGTCTACGTTGAGTCACATTAGCCTGTCCAGAACTACCCCGCTAGTGATAGTGATTATCTCAAGGTCCTCCCCTCCCACATTCCCGTGGCCAGTTTCTAGCCGGTCCAAATACATCTTTTTAAACCTTTGCTGGTCGTGTTTATATTCAACCATTACTGCTCATCTAGGCCTATATCAATTTAATCGGCTACCATTTGGAGTGTATTCCGCCCCTGCCATAAGGGGTGATGAACCAGATTTTGCAAGGTATTGCAGAGGTAGTATGTTATTTGGATTGCCTACTAATTTCAGCTCCAAATAGGCAAATACATCATAACATATTGAATGAAGTCCTCAAACAGCTAGAGAAGCACAGAATACAAGTGTCTGCTCGTAAGTGAGTTATTTCAAAACTCAGTGGAGTATTTAGGGTACAGAGTAGACAAAGATGGTTTACATCCAACCAAGGGAAAGCTGGATGCAATCAGAAATGCACCCACTCCCAGGAATATCACTGAACTTTGTTCATTTTTGGGTCTTTTGAACTATTATGGGAAGTTCGTACCAAATTTGGCTACAGTGTTACATCCACTGAATGAACTATTGAAAAAATAGGTCTCTTGGAATTGGTCAAAAGAATGCAATACAGCATTCAAGGAGTGTAAAAGCAAATTGGTAGAGAACACCATGTTAGTTCTCTATGACGTATCTCAGGAGATCAAGCTAGCATGAGATGTCTCTCCATGTGGAGTTGGGGCAGTAATCTCATCTATTACATAGTGGTGAGGAGAGACCAAATGCTTTTGCTTCATGCGCACTCAGTGCCAGTGAGAGTAATTATGCACAAACCAAAAGGGAAGCTTTGGCATTCATTATTAGGGTTAAGAAGTTTCACAAATACTTGTATGGTCATACGTTTACCATTGTTACGGACAATAAGCCCCTGACCGTAATTCTCCATCCAAAGTCCCCAGTTCCAAAATTAGCTGCAGCCCGAATGCAGAGATGGGTCTTGATTTTTCTCAGCATGTACATATGATATTAAATACAGATGATCAGCTAATCACAGTAATGCTGATGCTATGTCTAGATTGCCTTTCCCATCGCAAATTACACCCGATAGGGAAGAAGTGTTCTATTTTTCATACATTGATGAACTGCCAGTCACAGCTAAAGAGATTGGTAGAGCAACCAAACGTGACCCAGTGATGTCAAAGGTGTATGATTATGTTGCAAATAGATGGCCAAACCAGGTAACAGACAAAGATATTCATCCATTCTTCATTCGTAGGAATGAATTATCATAGAAACATAGAAACATAGAAAATAGGTGCAGGAGTAGGTCGTTCGGCCCTTCGAGCCTGCACCACCATTCAATAAGATCATGGCTGATCATTTCCTCAGTACCCCTTTCCTGCTTTCTCTCCATACCCCTTGATCCCTTTAGCCGTAAGGGCCATATCTAACTCCCTCTTGAATATATCCAATGAACTGGCATCAACAACTCTCTGCGGCAGGGAATTCCACAGGTTAACAACTCTGAGTGAAGACGTTTCTCCTCATCTCGTTCCTAAATGGCCTACCCCTTATCTTAAGACTGTGTCCCCTGGTTCTGGACTTCCCCAACATCGGGAACAATTTTCCCGCATCTAACCTGTCCAGTCCCATCAGAATCTTATATGTTTCTATGAGATCCCCTCTCATCCTTCTAAACACGAATGTATAAAGGCCCAGTTGATCCAGTCTCTCCTCATATGTCAGCCCAGCCATCCTGGGAATCGGTCTGGTGAACCTTCGCTGCACTCCCTCAAGAGCAAGAACATCCTTCCTCAGATTAGGAGACCACAACGTAACACGATACTCCAAGTCAGGCCTCACCAAGACTCTGTACAACTACAGTAAGACCTCCTTGCTCCTATACTCTAATCCCCTAGCTAGGAAGGCCAACATACTATTTGCCGGCTTCACCGCCTGCTGTACCTGTATGCCCATTGTCAGTGACTGATGAACCATGACACCCAGGTCTCGTTGCACCTCCCCTTTTCCTAATCTGCCGCTATTCAGATAATATTCTGCCTTCGTGTTTTTACCCCCAAAGTGGATAACCTCACACTTATCCACATTATACTGCATCTGCCATTCATTGCCCACTCACCTAACCTGTCCAAGTCACCCTGCAGCTTCTTAGCATCCTCCTCACAGCTCACACTGCCACCCAGCTTAGTGTCATCTGCAAACTTGGAGATATTACACTCAATTCCTTCATCAAAATCATTGATATATATTGTAAATCGCTGGGGTCCCAGCACTGAGCCCTGTGGCACCCCACTAGTCACTGCCTGCCATTCTGAAAAGGACCCGCTTATCTCGACTCTCTGCTTCCTGTCTGCCAACCAATTCTCTATCCACGTCCGTACATTACCCCCAATACCATGTGCTTTGATTTTGCACACCAATCTCTTGTGCAGGACCTTGTCAAAAGCCTTTTGTAAATCCAAATAAACGACATCCACTGCTTCTCCCTTGTCCACTCTACTAGTTTCATCCTCAAAAAATTGGAGAAGATTCGTCAAGCATGATTTTCCTTTCATAAATCCATGCTGCCTTGGTCCAATCCTGTCACTGCTTTCCAAATGCGCTGCTATTTCATCCTTAATGATTGATTCCAACATTTTCCCCACTACTGATGTCAGGCTAACCGGTCTATAGTTACCCATTTTCTCTCTTCCTCCTTTTTTAAAAAGTGGTGTTACATTAGCTACCCTCCAGTCCATAGGAATTGACACAGATTCAGTAGACTGTTGGAAAATGATCACCAATGCATCCACTATTTCTAGAGCCACTTCCTTAAGTACTCTGGGATGCAGACTATCAGGCCCCGAGGATTTATTGGCCTTCAATCCCATCAATTTGCCTAACACAATTTCCCGCCTGATAAGGATATCCTTCAGTTCCTCCTTCTCACTAGACCAATTGTCCCCTAGTGCATTCGGAAGGTTATTGGTGTCTTCCTTCGTGAAGGCAGAACCGAAGTATTTGTTCAATTGACCTGCCATTTCTTTGTTCCCCATTATAAATTCACCTGAATCCAACTGGCAAGGGACCTACGTTTGTCTTCACTAATCTTTTTCTCTTCACATATTTATAGAAGCTTTTGTAGTCAGTTTTTATGTTCCCTGCAAGCTTCCTCTCGTACCCTATTTTCCCCCTCTTAATTAAACCCTTATTCCTCCTCTGCTGAATTCTAAATTTCTCCCAGTCCTCAGGTTTGCTACTTTTTCTAGCCAATTTATATGCCTCTTTCTTGGCTTTAACACTATCCTTAATTTATCTTGTTAGCCACAGTTGAGCCACCTTCCCCATTTTATTTTTACTTCAGACAGGGATGTACAATTGCTGAAGTTTATCCATGTGATCTTTAAATGTTTGCCATGCCATTGCTTATCCACCGTCAACCCTTTAAGTATCCTTTGCCAGTCTATTCTAGCCAGTTCACGCCTCATACCGTCAAAGTTACCTTTCCTTAAGTTCAGGACCCTAGTTTCCGAATTAACTGTGTCACTCTCCATCTTAATAAAGAATTGTACCATATTATGGTCACTCTTCCCCAAGGGGCCTCGCACAACAAGATTGCTAATTAGTCCCTTCCCATTATACATCACCCAGTCTAGGATGGCCAGCTCTCCAGTTGGTTCCTCGACATATTGGTCCAGAAAACCATCCCTAATACACTGCAGGAAATCCTCCTCCACCGCATTGCTACCAATTTGGTTAGCCCAATCAATATGTAGATGAAAGTCGCCCATAATAACTGCTGTACCTTTATTGCACACATCCCTTATTTCGTTTTTGATGCTGTCCCCAACCTCACTGCTACTGTTTGGTGGTCTGTACACAACTCCCACTTGCGTTTTCTGCCCTTTGGAATTCCGCAACTCCACCCATACCGATTCCACATCATCCAGGCTAATGTCCCTCCTTACAATTGCATTAATTTCCTCTTTAACCAGCAACGCAACCCCACCTCCTTTCCCTTCCTGTCTCTCCTTCCTAAATGTTGAATAACCTTGGATGTTGAGTTCCCAGCCTTGGTCACCCTGGAGCCATGTCTCCGTGATGCCAATTACATCATACCCGGTAACTGCTATCTGCGCAGTTAATTCGTCCACCTTATTCCGAATACTCCTCGCATTGAGGCACAGAGCCTTCAGGCTTTTTAACACACTTTGCCCCCTTGGAATTTTGCTGTAATGTGGCCCTTTTTGTTTTTTGCCTTGGGTTTCTCTGCCCTCCACTTTTACTATTCTCCTTTCTATCTTTTGCTTCTACCTCCATTTTATTTCCCTCTGTCTCCTTGCATAGGTTCCCATCCTCCTGCCACATTAGTTTAACTCCTTCCCAACAGCACTAGCAAACACTCCCCGTACGACATTGGTTCCGGTCCTGCCCAGGTGCAGACTGCTTTGTACTGGTTCCAATATCCTAGGAATTTGAATCCCTCCCTTCTGCACCACTGCTCAAGCCACATATTCATCTGAGCTATCCTGCGATTCCTACTCTGACGAGCATGTGGCACTGGTAGCAATCCTGAGATTACTACTTTTGAGGTCCTACTTTTTAATTTACATCCTAGCTCTCTAAATTTGTCTCGTAGGACCTCATCCCATTTTTTAACCTATATCATTGGTACCTATATGCACCACGACAACTGGCTGTTCACCATCCCTTTTCAGAATGTCCTGCACCCGCTCTGAGACATCCTTGACCCTTTCACCAGGGAGGCAACATACCATCCTGGAGTCTCGGCTGCGGTCGCAGAAACGCCTATCTATTCCCCTTACAATTGAATCCCCTATCACTATAGCTCTCCCACTCTTTTTCCTGCCCTCCTGTGCAGCAGAGCCAGCCACGGTGCCATGAACTTGGCTGCTGTTGCTCCCCCCCTGATAGAAACATAGAAACATAGAAAATAGGTGCAGAAGCAGGCCATTCAGCCCTTCTAGCCTGCACTGCCATTCAATGAGTTCATGGCTGAACATGAAACTTCAGTACCCCCTTCCTGCTTTCTCGCCATAACCCTTGATCCCCCGAGTATTAAGGACTTCATCTAACTCCCTTTTGAATATATTTAGTGAATTGGCCTCAACTACTTTCTGTGGTAGAGAATTCCACAGGTTCACCACTCTCTGGGTGAAGAAGTTTCTCCTCATCTCGGTCCTAAATGGCTTACCCCTTATCCTTAGACTGTGACCCCTGGTTCTGGACTTCACCAACATTGGGAACATTCTTCCTGCATCTAACCTGTCTCAACCCGTCAGAATTTTAAAAGTTTCTATGAGGTCCCCTCTCATTCTTCTGAACTCCAGTGAATACAAGCCCAGTTGATCCAGTCTTTCTTGATAGGTCAGTCCCACCATCCCGTGAATCAGTCTGGTGAATCTTCGCTGCACTCCCTCAATAGCAATGAGTCATCCCCCTCAACAGTACTCAAAGCGGTACTCAAAAACAGGGAGATCGCCAAGATAATTCAGCGGCAGCCAGCAGTAAGTCCACTAAATTCAGGCCCATAGAGTTTCAAATTAATGTGCCAGATTTTAGTTTTATTATGAATGTTGAGTTAGTATGCTGTTTCTAAACCTATCATGCAGCAGAGGATTTATAATGGGAACTCCATGAAAGATCATGGATGTAAATTTCTGTATAATAGGGACCGAAGTAGGCCATTCAGCCGCTCAAGCCTGATCCGCCGTTCGGTTAGATCATTGTTGATCTGTATCAACTCAATATACACGCCTTGGTTCCATATCCCTTAATACCCCCGAGAAGCACTACAATGAAAGCCATATAGCCACACGCAATATCGTCGAAAAGACAATTGGAGTGCTTAAGCAGCGTTTCAGATGCCTGGACCACTCAGGAGGTGACTTACAATACCACCCTGAGCAGGTCGCTGAGTTCATTGTGGTGTGCTGCATGTTGCATAAATTGGTATCAGGAAGGGACCAATAATTGCCAGATGGGACTACCGGTCCACCTCAGGAGAGAGGGGAGGCAGATGAGGAGGTGGAAGAGGACCTCGGGGAGGACAATAAGGCTGGCGTTGAAGCCATGCCCCCACCCCATCCTAGACTGCAGGAAAAGCCTCATTGTAGTTACGCAGCTGCAAGACTGTTGCGTCAGCAGCTCATAAATGAACGTTTTGCGTGAAGTTACATTGGTGACAGTTACAGTTGCATTACATTACATCCTTGCCTGGCCATTATTTGCAAACTTTGTATTGATGTTTAACCTTTGTTATTGGAAGACATTGCACAACAATGTTAAATTAAATAAAAATATTTAATGATTACAGCATTTTTAAAGAAATTTGTTTAAACAAATATATAAAACACCCATCTACCCCAATCCCCATCCCAACAATGAATTTTTTTTAAATAACAGTGACAGCATAATATACATTATAACAACAAACTTTCAAAAACAATTATAAATATAACAGCCTACCACCCACCCCCCAACTATCATCCCCATAATACAAAGAAAATGAAGGCAGATTGAAAAATATAGGCAATGATTGTGAGAACATAGAAGTGCTACATGGGCTTATATACTTGAGGATAGTGTCCTGGCTAGAAGTTACATGTAAGAGGTGGAGAAACACACTGTTCTTAGCAGAAGTGTTTCTGACAAGTTATAGAAACCATTTCATTGTTCATTCAGAAGACCACAAATTCATCTCATCTTCCCATCAAATTAAACCTCTTTTTTTCCCCTTAGAAGTTGTTTCCTGTTCAATAGCTTACACTGGCAATTTCTTCAATTGATAAAGAAATGTTATTTGAATTGCTCATTGATTTTAGTTTTACTTTTCTTAAAACCATGCTGCTAGTACTGGACCCAAGTGTTTCCAATTTATTGAAATCTTCTCCATGCATCTATACTTTGATGATTTTTTTTTTAAAGCTTTGATGACACAGCAGGCAATGGAAAACTGAATCAGATACCACCAAGAAAACCTTGGAGTTACAGTCATATATAATCCATTCTTTCCTCAAGAGAAAAGTCCCAGAGTATACATTTGTTCTTCGTACCTCAGTCCTCCAACATCTGGCATTCATTTTGTAGCCTTTTGCCAAACTCTCGTAACTAATCCTATCCCTTTTGAATATAAACTAAAATGACATTGTAGATGGCTAATCAACATTTCCCTATGGTGCCAAGAGCTGATGGATGATAGAAGCAAGACTAGGTAAACAATTACTCTCTCTCACCCTGGCCATTCCCCCTGGCACAGCCCTGATCTTTGCTCCCTTAAGTCCAAGGGACACAGACTTGAATGGATATGACGGACAACTGGTTTAGCCATTCACCACCAGATCTGGCTGGACCACATAAAGCACTATCGGGTCCTGCTCTCGTCTGCCAAAATCAGTCACTATTCCAGAATCATTCTGGAATGCAAAGATAAACCGCAGCTTCTATTCTTCACTGCAAATCGTCTTTTTAAACCCCAAATTACATCCTTTGTGAATCTGACAAAGGCAAACTATCCCTCCTCATCCTTCGTGACTTGTCTGCACTTTTGACACGGTTGACCACTCTATCCATCTCCCAACACCTCTCCATCATTTTCCAACTGGATGGGACTGCATTCGCCTGGTTCCATTTTTACCTCTCATCATAGCTAGAGAATCACCTGCATCAGCTTCTCTTCCAACCCCCGCATCGTTGCCTCTGGTGTCCCCCAAAGATCTATCCATGGCCCCCTCCTATTTCTCATCTATATGTTGCCCCTTGGCGACATCATCCGAAAACACAGCATCAGTTTCCACATGTACACTGATGACACCCAGCTCTCTCTCACTACCACTTCTCTCGACCCCTCCACGGTCCCTAAATTGTCCAACATCCGATTCTAGTTGAGCAGAAATTTTCTCCAATTGAATTTTGGAAAGATCGAAGCCATTGTTTCCGGTCCCAGCCACAAACTCCATTCCCTAGCCACTTTCTCCATCTCTCTACCAAACTTCAGTGAGGCTAAACCAGACTGTTCGCAAGCTTGGTGTCATATCTGACCCTGAAATGAGCTTTCAGCCTCGTATCCACAGTATAACTAAGAACGCTTATTTCCATCTCCACAATATCGTCCATCACCACCCTTGCCTCAACATACACTGCTCATCCATGCCTTTGTTACCTCTGGAGTTGACTATTCCAATACACTCCTGGCTGGCCTCCCACATTCTACCCTACGTAAACTAGAAGTGATCCAAAACTCGGCTGCCCGTGTCCTAACTCGCACCAAGTCCCGCTCAACCATCACCCTCGCTGACCTACATCGGCTTCCGGTTAAGCAATGCTTCGATTTCAAAATTATCATTCTTATTTTCAAATTCCTCCATGGCCTCGCCCCTCCCTATCTCTAATCTCCTCCAGTCCCACAACCCCCACCCCACCCCCCGCTCAACCATTGATGGCTGTGCCATCTGTTGCCTAGGCTTCAAGTTCTGGAACTCCCTGCCTAAACCTCTCCACCTCTCTCCTCCTTCAAGACGCTCCTTAAAATCTACCTCTTTAACCAAGCTTTTGGTCACCTGCAGTAATTTCTACTTATGCGGCTCGGTGTCAATTTTTTAATCTCATAATACTCCTGTGAAACGCCTTGGGACGGTTCACTATGTAAAAAGCACTATATAAATATAAGTCGTTGTTGATATCAGCAAGGAGGGCAAAATGCTCAAAAAATTAAAAAAATACTTTGAGTGAAGTACTAGTAGGCGTTAAAGTACAAATATTGGCCTTGATTTTGCAGTAAGAAAAATGACGAGGCTATCAGCGCTCACAATTATTAAAGAGTAAATCAGACATCAATTTCCGTCGACCATGCATGCGCAGTTAAATGCGGAAATCAGGAAGTTGCTGTTTGATTTGCTCTGCTCCTCCACAAGCTTCGCTGCACTAGTATCTCACTGAAAGACTCAACATTCACATACATGTTTGGCTTGAACTGATGGTATTTCTCCGCTAGATACCCACTAAACACACCAGAAAAAATTAGGGCTTGTCCATGCAAGTGCAAGTGAATTTTTAAAGAAAGAAAGACTTCCATTTATATAGCACCTTTCACGACCACCAGGCATCTCAAAACGCTTTACAGCCAATGAAATACTTTTTGTAGTGTAGTCACTGTTGTAATATGGGAAACACGGCAACCAATTTGCACACAGCAAGCTCCTACAAACAGCAATGTGATAATGACCAGATAACCTATTTTTGTTATGTTGATTGAGGGATAAATATTGGCCAAGTCACCAGGGATAACAGCAAGTCTTAATTACTGCCAAACAGCATCTCTGGCACAGAAAATTTACATTTACAAGTGTAGAGCCTTGTTCCTTCAGATTTTAATCATTGTTGGAGATTTTATTTTAATTAAAAAAAAAATTTATTTTACTTTTTCTGTTCTCTCACTCTCTCACTCTCTCACTCTCTCACTCTCTCACTCTCTCACTCTCTCATTCTCTCACTCTCAATCCCATCTTTCTTGAGCTTTCTGTAGGTGATTTTACATTGAATTAAATATTCTATGTTACACTTCCTGGTTTAAACTCTGCGTGCCTCAGTAAAGATTCTTTAATCTGTTAAGGAGACAAGCTGTTGCTTACCCAAGTCCCAGGTAAAGGGCGCTGCAGCGTATCAGACTCCCAATGACCATATGATGCCATGCAGAAGCCCATGAAAAATCTGTGGGCAGCTGTAAGCGTAATGAACAGCAAGCACCTTTCGTTTGCCGCTGATCGCAAATCCGGACCATGGTAAAGAGCAAAGCATGCATGTCACATGACAGGAAGTTGGAAAGTGACTGAATGGGTCCCAGCTGAAAAAACACAAGTGCAAGGCCAAACCAGTGCTCGTAAAAATATGCATAGGTAGGTTGTAAAAGGAGAATGATAACCAGCAGAAAGCACTGAAATGTGTTTAGTCTATAAAAGTACAATGGGTAGAGTTTAGATTCAACCAAAAGTTGTTTTGGTTGTATTCTTCTAAGCAGAAAAGCAAGTTTTCACCTCACGAAGAAACAAAAGACCATTATATTTTACAACTGTCCATTCAAGATGTCATCTTAACAAGCCTGTATTAATTTTGAAATTTTTGACACTTGATAAATTATCCAGCAAAGCTTAAACAGAAATAGGAGATAGACTAATTATGGCAAGAGGGGAGAGGCAAACATTTTAATTAGCTCAAAGTCTCTTATTTGAATATATAATGTACTGCATCAATCATTACTATATTGTGTGGTTAGAAATTGTCTGAAGAGTATTGCAGACAAATATTTGTGTTCAGTCTTGTTTATGCTGCTGACAGATAAGAACATCTGGGATCTGTGGAAAGAAATAATTGAGACTCTACTGTTTTCCATGTCTCCATTAATCATGGTCACCTTTATAGTTTCAGGATACCAGCATGTTATTTCCAGTTTCTTTTTTAAAAACTGAATTCTAATTCTCAAACTGTCATGGTGGGATTTGAATGCTTGTTCTCTGGATTTAGTTCAGGCCCCTGGATTACTAGTCTGGTAACATAATCACTACACTACCCGTTAGTATTACATGGTTTGAAATGTTCTTTCCAAACACAACACAAGGATATTTAATTGTACTGTCAGTTGTTCTTCACGGTTCAGTGCACATACTGTTTCATACACCCAGCATTGTGATTCAATAAAACAATGCATACATGCCTCTAATTTTTTAAACAATTGAGATTGTGGCTATGAAGCAAAATCCTAATAATATTAATAAAAAGTAATTTGTACATCTCTGAAGATAAGCAAACTTAATTTGGCAATGACATTTCAGTACAGAAGAAAAACAATTAGTTTATACATAAAGATTTACGATGAAAAAAAATAAATCTGATTATGCGCATGTTAAGCTCAACTGTTAATGTATGGAGGACCCAATCAGATGGGTAAAAACCATTTCAGATTGTTATTTTTGTAATACGTAAACCCTAACAGCATTCTGGAAGGACCTTCACCAAACGGACGGTATGCTTCAAGGCAGCCCACCATCACCACCCTCTCAAGGGCAACTAGGGATAGGCAATAAATGCCAACCTTGGCAAAGACATTCACATTCCAATAATTTTTTTTTTAAATTTAATAATCAGAACTGAAACAAAATCTGGGGAGATTTTAATGTTATATTTTATATATATATATATATGTTATATGCACAATAGAGGCAAATTCTGCTACTTGCAAGTGGTTGTCCTCTCATGACTCTTGAAACAATGTCCATGAAATTAGCATTATCCTGAAGATCAATATTAATCAACTCTGGGAAACTATTCACTGCATGAGTGTTAAAGTTAAGATTTTACTAACGTATAATGCTGACCATGTCAATTGTGTGTGCCAGGTCCATTTAAACTGAAAAACCATCCAAAAGCAATTATAGATGTTTCCCTTCCATACCTAGGTTGTGTCGCTGGAGAGCATTTGAATTGTATAACATCAAGTGAAGTACTGATAGTTAAACAAAAGCAAAATACTGCTGATAGTTAAAAGCTTGTCACTACTGGTAGCAGTGATAAAAACAATGAATTAAGAGTTAGTACACAAAATTAAAGCATTTTGAAATAGTGCAATTTTTCCTACATCATTGTTGTCCTCTTGATCTAAATTGGCAGGAAAGTGAAGTTGAGGTCGAAGATCAGCCATGATCTTATTGAATGGCAGAGTAGGCTCATAGGGCCGTATGGCCTACTCCTGCTCCTAATTCTTATGTTCTTGCATTAGCACTTAAAACAATCAAAAAACACACATTCTGCTCATCATCTTATCATTTTACTAACAAATACACAAACACATTAAAGTACATCGTGTAAATGAGTATCGAGATCACATGCCCAATAGCGGTATATGCATTATTCATTCTTTAATTTACTAAATCAGAAATGAAATTAGCCGTAACTCGATTCCCAATTAGCCACATGTGGCAAGAGGATATGTATTGGACAAGTATCCTATAACACATTGCTGCAATATACTTAAGTTCTGCCAATAGTGCTCTATTAGTATTCTCTTCAATTCTTGAGAAAATTACAAAAATGGATATTACCTTTTAGACCATGCTAATACACACAATTTACACTAATAGAAATGGATGCAACATCCTGTATGGTTAAATTGTGGTCCATTTACTGTTGAACAAGATTTTATTATTTAATGCCATTCATTGAGTGCATTTAAAGTTAAAAAGGTGTGCTCAAGTTTGGAATAAATATCCCTTTCCTAAAAGATACAAAACATGATTCATCCAGAGCTTCACCACCTACATTCCATCCCACACAAAAGCTTGAGCACTACACCCCTACAGCACTCTCCACATTTCTAACACTGATTAACTGCATGTATTTATTCTGTAACTTCTACTTTACCATCTATAAAAATAAAAGAGAACCTTCAGCCATCATGCTGCCATACCTTTGGAACTCCCTCCCTAAACCTTTTAGACTTGCTCCATCTCTTCGCACATTTAAAATCCTCTTCACAATCTATCTCTTCGACAGCACCTCCCTAACCGGCCTCATACTTCTGCTTGAGCTACATTAAAGGTGCGATATAAATGCAAGTTGTTGTTGAGTCTGACCCTCAAATGTGAAGCAACTTATATATTTAACTAAAATTAAATTTCTTCATAAAGCTTCAAATAAATGCAAGTTGCTGGTTCGATACTACAGTACTGTCCATATCCTAACTTACACTAAGTCCTGTTCACCCATCACCCGTGCTCGCTAACCTACATTGGTTCCTGGTCTGGCAGCGCCTCCAATTAAGATTTTCATCCTTTTGTTCAATCTTAGTGGCTATTAATGACCCTTAAGATAGTGCTGAATTTTAGTAATAATAAAATACAACTTTTAATTACATTAAGTATTATAGAAAAAGAGTATTTATTTTCCCCCATTTATTTCTACTTCTCATGTACAAGTTCTTTATTACACAGAGTCTACTGCTCCCCATTATGTAGCTTTGAGATTTTCAGCACAATATTCCACAAATATCCTGCATAAACAGTAAGAATGGTTTGCCCAACTTACTCCGAAAATTAACGTGCAATAATGCTTATGGAGTTTCAGATATAGCTTCAGATAAAGCAATGTGTTATATGCATCTTTTGTTCAATCATTAACATTGCATCTGTGTCATGAGAGTTTTGGTCCACATAAAAAATTGGTGTTCCACAGCATGGAGTTGTAAATATGCAGAATGAAAAACATTTAGAAAATGTTTTGCTTGCTGAGTCATGTCAATTTGTGACAGTACATTGAAGTTGGGCTGACAGCTTCTCCCGTTAACATTGCTTGGTTCCTGCCTGGCTCGAACTTCAAGTGTCCCGTTTAGGAAACAGCTTAGTTTCAACAGTTAGAAATTAAAATGCCTGGAGAGCAGGGAGGAGTCTCCATTTTCCAAAATATTGACATTGATTGAAGTAAAGTAGGGTTAAAAACTGTGTAGTAGGTCCAACCGTGAGCACTTAGTAAACTTGCAGCGTACATGCACTCAGCCTGGATTTAAAGAAATAAATACTTGGATTTGTATAGTGCCTTTCATGACCATCAGACGTCTCAAAGCGCTTTACAGCATTTAATATTGGATTATCACAGTTTTGAGGAAAAAAAACAGGAGCAAGAACAGGATACCACATTCTGCTTTCTGATATGAGAATTGATTAATTTTATAGACGAGGCAGGGTCATGACCAAACTTTTTAGGGCAACGTTCTTTTAAAACAACAAATAAGAGCGGCATCTTTTAGCATCTTAGATATGGTCTGTCAATTCAGTACAATTGGCATGACTGTTGTTAAACCAGCGGATCCACCTTCTAACTAGAGTGGCTTATAATTGATGGCACAATATTAAAAACATCAAATGTTTTATAAACAAGTCATAAAAGCAGGAGCACCACGTTCTTGGATGTCTGAATATTGCTTTTCTTTTAAATGTATTCATTTTAAAATTACGGCTAATGAGCAGTCTCGGGATTTGGTGAAATTACACACAAAAAAATGCATCAATGAAAACAGATACAAGCTGCCAACCCAGTCCCCCCGCAGGTGGAGGGAAGGGACGGTCACTCCACGCATGCGCGAGACTGACAACTCATTTGGCAGGAAGTAGACGGGAATGGAGCGGGGTTAGGGAAGGGAGCGGGGTTAGGGCCGAGAGCCCGAGGCCAGGCAAGTATGTGAGAGAGGGACAGAAAAGAGGACTCTCCCTTTCCCAACAAACTTCACGCGCAGACTCAGGGAACGAATAACGTACACGCAGAGTTTAAAATAAATGCCCTTTAAATACCTACCTTTATTTCATTCCCCCGACAGACAAGACATGTTTTCTCCTTCACTTCAACAGTCCTGAAATAAAGCCAACAGGCGGGCCGCGTTTAACGTTGGACGGAGTTCGTTAGGAAGCAGAAGGTTAGCGCTCAGACGTTCTCTGGGGGGCGCGAGGCTGG
This sequence comes from Pristiophorus japonicus, assembly GCF_044704955.1. NCBI lineage: Eukaryota > Metazoa > Chordata > Chondrichthyes > Pristiophoridae > Pristiophorus > Pristiophorus japonicus. Next base: position 11,197,930 of record NC_092001.1, on the reverse strand, counting down.
CCGCATTGTCGGGTGCCGACACGTACGAGCCCGAGTTCTGCCCTTTCAAACCCGCAGCACTTTCACCGGCTCCCAGCACAGTGCAACCCAACCTGCTGGCGTCGTCAGCTGGCCCTGACTGACAGCTCCAGCAGCCACTCGCGCCCTGACTAAATTATAGTTTTTTTAAGTGCTTCCTCAAATGAAAACACCAACGGCAAACGACCACTGAACCAATACTGACGCAGATTACAACTCGGAAACGAATTGAAATTTATATCAAAAGTCTGTTGTGATTTTTTTTAAATGTCTAACATCCTCATGCTCTATTCTATATGAAAAAAAATATGATTTCGATCCAGTACTTACATAACAGTGTAATGTTGCCAGCTGGAGGTTTGCTGGTATTTAATATATTGACTCAGGTTTTTTTTCTTGCTCGCTGTCACAGCGCCTCTTGCAGGTTGCGGCTGACCTGGGCTGGGCTCCTGCGCGCGGTGCTATCTGGGAGAGTTCCACTGACCTAATTCTTGTGATTGTGACACAGGTTCTAGTGCAGGCCCGGGCCACTGCCACTGCACCACGGGCACCAGCATTCTTATAAACTGTTAGCATTGCAGGGAGATGCTTAGCAATCAAATACATTTGCGGAGGCGGGATTTCCTGCATTGAGTGTGGTTGTGAGCTCAGATATTTTTGTTACTAACGAAGAATGAACGTTCCTAAAAAGCCAAATCTGGGAATCGCGTAGTATTGTGGGGATTGACCTACCTTTTTTCTCTGGTGTCGATGCTTTTGCAGAAATTTAGTTGCGGAATCTGTTATAAGTGGCGGACTTAATTTTATCCAGCCATCCTCCCTCCCCCGCGCTCTCAAATTGAATCTTTAAACAAACAAGCGGTGCCGGGTCGCTCAATGATTGTAGAGTGAAACCTGAATGTTTAATAATAGTTCATGTTTATAGCCACAAGTGGGTCCCACTCCTTTACTTTTTTAAAATAAAAATAAAATATATTGTATCAAACTGAATACATTTCAGATCGCCGCCACGTTCTTCAAATCGTGTGGCTACTATTCGTGGGGGAAAAAGACGAATTCAATTATGTTTTTTGCATCTCAAGGAAAATGCCATTGTATTCCTTGATACAGTATGTAATATTTTTACCTGCTTGTGGATTTGCAGTATTGTCTTACGCTAAAACTTTTTATTGAACTTTGACTAATCTCTAAATTGCCCCTGTCGTGTTTTGAACCAGACTTTTTTTGTGAGAAATGCAGGAATTTCTAAAATTTAAACCAGGCATTCAAAACGTTTTAAATAAAACAATTATAAGGATTAATGTTTGAGATATTTTTAGCATTAGGAACTTATAATTCTACCCTTGCCTTCTGCCTATATTATGTAGGGTTATGTACTATGCTTTGTATTTGTAAATTACTTAAAAGAACAGAACAAGTGTTGATTCAATGTAAAGAGAGAAAGTGGGTATCTGTTGGAGACGATATAAGAACATAAGAAATAGGAGCAGGAGTAGGCCATTTGGCCGCTTGAGCCTGCTCCGCCATTCAATAAGAATATGGCTGATCTGATGCTAGCCTCGACTCCACTTCCCTGCCCACCCCCCAATAACCTTGACTCCCTTATCATTCAAAAATCTGTCTATCTCCACCTTAAATATAATCAAAGACCCAACCTCCACAGCTCTCTGGGGTAGTGAATTCCAAAGATTCACGACCCTCTGAGAGAAGAAATTTCTCCTCGTTTCTGTGTTAAATGGGTGACCTCTTATTCTGAAACTGTGCTGCCTAGTTCTAGATTACCACATGAGGAAATCCCCATTCTACCCTGTCAAGCCCCATCAGAATCTTAGATATTTCAATAAGATTATCACACATTCATCTAAACGCCAATGAGTATAGGCTCAACCTTTCTTCATATGACAACCCCTTCATCTCGGGAATCAACCTCTTGAACCTTCTCTGAACTGCCTCCAATGCAAGTATATCCTTCCTTAAATAAGGAGACCAAAACTGTACACGGTACTCCAGGTGTGGTCTTACCAACGCACTGTACAGTTGGAGCAAGACTTCCCTACTTTTATACTCCATCCCCCTTGCAATAAAGGCCAACATTCCATTTGCCTTCCTGAATACTTGCTGTCCCTGCATGCTAACCTTTTGCATTTCATGTACAAGAACCCCCAGATCCCTCTGTACTGTAGCATTTTGTAATCGATTCCCATCAAAAAAAATTAGCTTTTTTTATTTTTCTTACCAAAGTGTATAACCTCACATTTTCCCACATTATAGTCCCTCTGCTAAATTTTTGCCCTCTCACTAAGCCTATCTATATCCCTTTGGTGATTCTTTGCATCCTCCTCACAACTTGCTTTCCCACCTATCTTTGTATCGTCAGCAAATTTGGCTACATTGCACTCGGTCCCTTCATCCAAGTCATTAACATAAATTGTAAATCGTTGAAGCCCCAGCACTGATTGATCTCTGTGACATCCCATTAGTTACAGTTTGCCAACCTGAAAATGACCCATTTATCCTGGCACTGTTTTCTGTTAGTTAGCCAATCCTCTATCCATGCTAATATATTACCCCCAAACCCGTGAGCTCTTGTGCAGTAACCTTTTGTGTGGCACTTTATTGAATGCCTTCTGGAAATCCAAATACACAACATCAATAGGTTCCCCTTTATCTACTCTGCTCGTTACATCATCAAAGAACTCCAGCAAATTTGTGAAACATGATTACCCCTTCATAAAACCATGCTGACTCTGCTTGACTGCATTATGATTTTCTAAATGTCCTGCTACTATTTCCTTAATGATGGACTCCAACATTTTCCCAATGACATGTTAGGCTAACTGGTGTATAGTTTCCTGCTTTCTGTCACCTCTTTTCTAAATAGGGGTCTTATATTTGCGGTTTTCCAATCCGCTGGCATCTCTCCAGAATTCAGAAAATTTTGGTAGATTACAACCAATGCATCCACTATCTCTGCAGCCACTTTTAAGATCCCAGGATTGAGGCCATCAGGTCCAGGGGACCTGTCCTTTAGTCCCATTAGTTTGCCTAGTAATTTATCTCTAGTGATAGTGACTGTTTTAAGTCCCCTCCCTATTCCCCAATAGCACCTTGATTATCAATTATTGGGATTTTTTTGTGTCCTCTCCTGTAAAGACCGATACAAAATATTTGTTCAAAGTCTTTGCCATTTCTTGGTTTCCCATTATTAATTCTCCAGTCTCATTCTCTAAGGACCAATGTTTACTTTAGCTATTTGCTTCCTCTTTATATACCTGTAGAAATTCTTACTGTCTGTTTTTATATTTCTTGTTAGTTTACTCTCATATGCTATCTTCTGTCTTTAACATTTTTTTAGTCGTCCTTTGCTGGTTTCTAAAAATGTCCCAATCCTCTGGCCTTCCACTGTACTTCGCAACATTGTATGCCTTTGTTTTCAATTTGATACCATCCTTTACTTCCTTAGTTAGCCAGGGATGGTTCATCTCTTAGCATCTTTTTTTCTCAGTGGAATAAATATTTGCTGAGAGTTATGAAATATCTCCTTTAATGTTTGCCACTGCGTTTCTACTGTCTTATCCTTTAATATATTTTCCCAGTCCACCTTAACCAACTCTGCCTTCATACCTTTGTAATTACCTTTATTTAAGTTTAGGACACTAGTTTGAGACCTAGCTTTCTCACCCTCAAACTTAATTTCAAATTCAATCAGCTTTCCCAAGAGCATCCTTCACTATAAGATCATTAATTAATCCAGATTCGTTACACATTATCAGTTCTAAAATAGTCTGTTTCCTGGTTGATTCTGCAATGTATTGTTCCAAGAAACCATCCACCATACACTCTGAACTCTTCCTCAAGGTTACCATTGCCAATTTGATTTGTCCAATCAATATGAAGATTAAAATCGCCCATGATTATTGCTGTACCTTTCTTACAAGCCTCCATTATTTCTCGATTTATACTCAGTGATATAGATTTGCTATTGTTTGGTGGGGGGGGGGGTTCTGTAGGCAACTCCCATCAGTGACTTCTTTCCTTTATTACTTTTTAATCTCCTCCCAAACTGATTCGACATCTTGATCATCTGAGCCAATATTATTCCTCTCTACTGCATTGATCTCACACTTTATTAACAGAGCCCTACCCCACCTCCTTTTCCTTTCTACCTATCCTTATGAAATGGCAAATATCCCTGAATATTTAGTTCCTAGCCTTGGTCACCTTGCAACCTACGTCTTTGTAATGGCAATCAGATCATACAAAATTATGCAAAATTTTCATAGTTTAGCTGGCAGCAGTGTTAAATAGCTCATTGGCTCTTTGGAGAATGTCATAAAAGGCACCAACCCTTGTACATGGCCTTCTTTGACCTCACAAAGGACTTTTTAACACTGTCAGCCACGAGGTACTATGGAGCGCCCTCCGTTTCGGCTGCCCCCAAAGGTTTGTCGCCATCCTCCACCTGCTCCACAACGACATGCAAATCGTGATCCTGACCAACGGATCCATCACAGACCCAATCCACGTCCGGACCGGGGTCAAACAGGTCTGCGTCATTATGCCAACCCTCTTCTCGATCTTCCTCGCTGCAATGCTCCATCTCACGCTAAACAAGCTCCCCGCTGGTGGAACTAAACTATAGAACCAGTGTGAACCTGTTCATCCTTCGTCGCCTACAGGCTAAATCAAAGACCGTCCCATCCTCTTATCATCGAACTACAGTACGCAGACGACGCTTGCGTCTGCGCACATTCAGAGGCTGAACTCCAAGCCATCGTCAACATCTTCACCGACGCATACGAAAGCATTACACTAAACATCCGGAAGATAAAGGTCTTCCACCTACCTGTCCTTGCCACACAACAATGCCCCTGGTCATCAAAATCCACTGCGCGGCATTGGATAACGTGGACCATTTGCCATACCTCAGGAGCGTACTATCAGCAAGGGCAGACATCGACAACGAGGTCCCACACCATCTCCAGTGTGCCAGCGCAGCCTTCGGTCACCTGAGGAAGAGAGTGTTCGAAGACCAGGCCCTCAAATCTGGCAAGAGGCTTATGGTCTACAGGGCTATAGCGATACCCGCCCTCCTATATGGCTCAGAGATGTGGACCATATACAGTAGACACCTCACATCGCTGGAGAAATACCACTAATGCTGTGGTGTATGAAATGATACAATGAACTCCGTCCTGTGAGCCAGTGAATAGGTGTAACCTGGTCAGTCTTAAATGGCTTCCAGAAGTGAAGATACAAAGTCCAGGTTATATACTGGGCTCAGCACGAGTGTACCCATGACCCTAGGATCTCTGATGGTAGTGCCCCCTGATGGCACATATATTACATCATTTCCCTCCACCCCAGTTCTTGGCACAAGTCCATATTTCAAGTTCAGACGGTCCGGAGCCCGTCGCTCCCTAGTTGACCGTCTCAGTACAATCCCAGTGCTTTCCGAGTCTGTCACGACTTGGGGCTGGGCGTTGACCACAGTGGGTTCTTCTGATGGCTGAACGTGATTTGGTTGGTCGTCTTAAGCTCGCAGTGTCTTCTTCCAACTGTTCGGGTTCGTCAATGTGTCTTAGCTTGATTTGATCAATGTGTTTCCTGCACATTTGGCCATTCTTGAGCTTAACCATATACACCCGGTTACCCTCGTTATCCGTAACATTGCCCGGGAGCCACTTGAGCCCTTGACCATGGTTAAGTACATACACTGGGTCATTTACAGATATGTCGCGTGACACTGCAGCATGGTCGTGATACCACTGCTGGCGTTGACGTTGGGTTTCGACATGATCGTTAAGGTCAGGATGGACTTGAGAGAGGATGGCCATCAATAGTTCCGCAGGCGGGACCCCGATGTGTGGCCTTGTCCTGTAACTGAGCAGTATGCGTGACAAGCGTGCCTGCAAGGAATCGTGACTTACGCGTTTCAGGCTCTGTTTGATGGTTTGAGCTGCCCGCTCCGCTTGACCATTGCTCACGGGTTTGAATGGGGCTGACCTCACGTGTTTTATGCTGTTGCGTTGCATGAACTCTTGAAACTCCAGGCTTGTGAAATACCATCCATTGTCGCTGACAACGATGTCTGGCAGACCATGTGTGGCAAACATGGCTCTCAGGTTGTCAATGGTGGCAGTGGATGTGGTGAATGACATGATCACACATTCTATCCATTTGGAGTAAGCATCCACCACCACAAAAAACATTTTACTGAGGAAGGGGCCCGCAAAGTTGATGTGGATTCTAGACGACAGTTTGGATGGCGATGACCGCAGACTGAACGGAGCTTCCTTTGGGGCATTGCTGAACTGCATCCCAGTGCTGCACTGATGCACGCATGATTCTAAGTCCGAGTCAATGCAGGCCACCAAACATGGGACCTGGCAATGGCCTTCATCATGACAATACCGGGATGCGTACTATGTAACTCCCGTACAAATCTCGCCCTGTCTTTCTTGGGCATTACAACACGATTACCCCAAAGTAAACAGTCGGAATGGATGGAAAGCTCATCTTTGCGACGGCTGTACGGTTTGGTTTCATAACCCATTTCCTTGGGGATGGTCGACCAGTCCCCGTTAAGAACACAATGTTTTACAACCGATAGGTTTGGATCCTGGCTGGTCCAGGTCTTAATTTGTTGAGCAGTGACAGGCGACCCTTCACTCTCAAAGGCATCCATGACCATGAGTCGCTCTGCAGGCATTGGCATTTCCACCTCCGGTGTGGGCAACGGTAACCGGCTCAATGCATCAGCGCAGTTGTCGGTGCCTGGTCTATGGCGAATGACATAATCATAGACAGATAATGTCAGCGCCCACCTCCTGGATGTTGGTATCGACAGCTTTTATTTTCCGAGAACAACAATATAAACGGATTATGATCGGTTTCCAGCTCGAAGCGAAGCCCAAACAGGTATGGTGCATTTTTTTTTACCCCATAAAAACATGCTGAAGCCTCTTTCTCTATCCACGTAGGCTCTTTCCATGTTGGACAGGCTTCGAGACACATATGCAACTGGTTATAGTTTGCCTGACTCATTGGCTTGCTGGAGTATGCAGCCGACCCCTTAGAACAATGCATCACGGGTCAAAACTAGACGCATGCATGGGTCATACAGTACCAGTAGTTTGTGGGAATACAACAGATTTCTAGCCTTCTCAAAGGCTCTGTCTTGAAGTTCACCCCATACCCAGTCATCTCCTTTCCTGAGCAGCTTGTGCAAAGGCTCGAATACTGTGCTCAATTTGGGTAAGAAGTTACCAAAGTAGTTGAGAAGACCCAGCAAAGAATGCAGCTCCCTCACATTCTGGGGCCTGGTCGCATTTTTGATGGCCTCTGTTTTCGCGTCTGTAGGCCTGATTCCGTCTGCAGCAATCCTTCATCACAGGAATTTGACCTCTGGTACCATGAAAACGCACTTCGAACATTCAGCCTGAGTCCCACTTTGTCCAGACGACGCAGAACCTCTTCCAGATTGTGCAGGTGCTCGGCGGTGTCACGACCTGTAACTAGGATGTCATCTTGAAATACCACGGTCCTGGGGACGGATTTCAATAGGTTCTCCATGTTTCTCTGAAATATGGCTGCCGCCGAACGAATGGCAAAAGGGCACCTGTTGTAAATAAACAGACCTTTGTGCGTGTTGATGCACGTAAGTGTCTTTGATGATTCAACCAGTTCCTGTGTCATGTAGGCTGACGTTGGATCCAATTTGGTGACCAATTTTCCCCCGGCTAGCGTTGCAAACAGGTCATCAGCTTTCGGTAGCAGGTACTGATCTTGTTTTGAAACTTGGTTAATCATGACCGTGCCATCGCTCTTTAACACCGGAACAATGGGACTTACCCATTCATTAAATGAGATGACCCCCCCCTCGCATTGTAGCCTGTCTAATTCGAGCTCGACCTTTTCTCTCATCATGTGCGGGACCGCCCTGGCTTTGTGATGGATGGGCCTTCCGTCTGGGCCTAGGTGAATCTGCACCTTGGCTCCCTTGAAGCTGCCAATTTCCGGTTCAAACAGTGAGAGAAATTTGCTCAGCACTTGAGCACACAAATCATCATTCACTGATGACAAAGCTTTGATACCATACCATTTCCATTTTATTTTTTCAAGCCATCTCCTGCCGAATAACGATGGGCCGTTGCCCGGGATAATCCATAATGGTAGATCATGAAACGCTCTCTCGGACGACACTCTTACTGCTGCACTACCGATCATTGGTATGAGCTCTTTAGTGTAGGTACACAACTTCGCATTTATCAGACTCAGCATGGGTCTCTCTGCCTTGGTCTCCCACAGCTTTTCGAAAGTCCTCTGGCTCATTATCAATTGACTCGTACCCGTGTCTAATTACATAGATACCGCCACGCCATTTAATTTTAGCTCCATCATTATCGGTTGGCTCTTTGTTAGGAACGCACGTACGATGTACACTTCCTCCTCAGAGCTCTCAAATGTCTTGAGCTGCATCGCCAGATCCACGCTGAATTGATCATCATCCACGTGGTGTGTCGCAGCTCGCTTGCTCCACTGCGGACACATCCGCTGAAGATGCCCCATCCTCACACACCCTCTGCATACATACTGCCTGAAGCGGCACGGATGGGGTCGGTGATTGCCCCCGCAACGCCAACACGTTGAGCTCAGATTTGCGCCCGATGGCGGGCTTTGAGCGGCTCCCGTAATCGCATACGCAGTCGAGTAGACCTTCGATGGTGAACTTTGAGCGGCCCCCATTCTCACATATGCAGTCGAGTAGGCCCTGCCATGTGCAGCTCTGCCGGCCGTTGATACAATTTTGTACACAGTACTTGCCGTGGATTTCCTGTTTTGCCGCGACATCTGCTTCATGCTTTTCTACGTGGATGTGCAAGCCTGGGTGATGGTGTTGACCTTGCTGAGGTTCGGCGTCTCTGCAGCCAGCAGCTTACTTAAGATTGCCTCGTGGTTGACCCCGATCATGAAAAAGTCATGCAGCATCTCTTCCAACACAGGCCCAAATTTGCAAGGTCCTACAAGATGTCTCAGGTTGGCAACAAATGCCGCTATGTCCTGGCCTTCTGGACGAATGTGCATATAAAAGCGATATCTGGATATAAGGATTCCTTCCGTGGGTTTAAGGTGTTCCCGAACTAGAGCACACAGTTCTTTGTAATCCTTTTAAGTAGGAAGAGTGGGTGAAAGCAGATTCTTGATAAGTGCATAGATCGTGGGACCATAGACGATGAGAAGAACTGCCCCGCGCTTCTCTGCATCCTCGTCTTTGTTTAGGTCATTTGCCATGAAATACTGGTCAAGACGATCCATGAAATCTCCCCAATCCTCTCCTTCATTGAAACTCTCAAGAATTCTAACAGTACTCGATCGTGCTGTGCTCACCATACTTTTGCGTGGGTTTGTATTTTCCTCGTCGCCAGTTGTCATGTATGAAATTATACAATGAACTCCGTACTGTGAGCCAGTGACTAGGTGTAACCTGGTCAGTCCTTAATGGCTTCCAGAAGTGAAGACACAAAGGTGAAGTTCAGGTTATATACCGGGCCCAGCACGAGTGTATCAATGACCCAAGGATCTCCGATGATAGTGCCCCCTGGTGGTGAGCAGACCTTATGTACATACATTACAAATGCTGTCTCCGCAAGATCCTGCAAATCCCTTTGGAGGATAGATGCACTGACGTCAGTGTACTCAATCAGGTCAACATCCCCAGCATCGAAGCACTGACCACACTCGACCAACTCCGTTGGGTGGGCCACATCGTCCGCATGCCTGACACAAGACTCCCAAAGCAAGTGCTCTACTTGGAACTCCTACACAGCAAGCGATCCCCAGGTGGGCAGAGGAAACATTTCAAGAACACCCTCAAAGCCTCCTTGATAAAGTGCAACATCTCCACCGACACCTGGGAATCCCTGGTCAAAGACCACCCTAAGTGGAGGAAGAGCATCCGGGAGGGCACTGAGCACCTCGAGTCTTGTAGCTGAGAGCATTCAGAAAAAAAGCAAAGGCAGCGGAAGGAGCATGCGGCCAACCAGACTCCCCACCCACCCTTTCCTTCAATGACTGTCTGTCCCATCTGAGACAGAGACTGTAATTTCCAAATTGGATTATATAGTTAACTGAGAACTTACTTTTAGAGTGGAAGCAAGCCTTGCTTCCAAGGTACTGCCTATGATGATGAAAAGGCACAGAAGGTATCTGTGGGCTTATTCAATAAGGATTCAACCCTGGTGTAAAGTCCTGTCCCTGTAGTACAGATTCACACGAGGCACATACTGAAGTCAAGGTCACTCAGGACCTGCACCTTTATTACACAGCTCTCGAATGCCAAACTTGCCTGAGACCTGTCCTTATATACCTGTCTGGGACAGGTATCCAGTGTCTACTGCAAGTGCACCCCTGGTGGTAAGGTAAGCTAGTGGTTACAGGTCATCTCTAGTTCCAGTCATGTATAGCATGGTAAGATACAATTATGTGCAGTAGTGTGAGATACATGACATCACCCTCCCCTAAGGTCTTACTGTCTTTATAGGTTCAGTCTCTCAGGTAGTCTATGCTCTCGCATGGAGCGTCTTAGTTGTGGTTCACTTGTTTGCCTTGGTGCCTGTTTTTCTTTCAGTGTGCTTGCTGGTATCTGCCTGGGCTGTCTGTTTCGTTCAGTATGATTGTTGGTGTCTCGCCTGGGCTGTCTGTTGGGATTGCCCTTTTTCTCAGGTTGTTCCCTCTGTCTGTCCATCAGGTGTGGTATGAGTGCCACATTGTTGTCTGCTTCTGGTTCAGCAATGTTGTTGGTAAATCTACTTTTGACTTGGTCTACATGCTTCCGGCAGGTTTGGCCGTAGTCCATTTGTACCACCAGTAGCCTGTTTCCTTCCTTGCCTGTTACTGTTCCTGCAAGCCATTTGGGACCCCTGCCATAGTTTAGCACAAACACTTTGTCCCCTATCTCATTCCACCTCCCCCTCGAATTTCGGTCATGGTACTCGGTTAGCTTGCGGCACTTTGCCTCAACGATTTCATGCATGTCTGGGAGGATTAATGAGAGCCTTGTCTTTAAGGTCCGTTTCATCAATAGTTGCGCGGGGGGAACCAAGTCAATGAATGTGGATGCGATCTGTATGCCAGCAGCAGTCGCGACAGGCGGCCCTGCAGCGTAGGACCATGGATTTTGAGCATGCCTTGTTTAATGATCTGCACTGCTCACTACGCCTGGCCGTTGGAGGCTGGCTTGAACGGTGCCGTCCTAACGTGATTTATGCCGTGGTCACTCATAAAATCTTGGAATTCTGCGCTGGTGAAGCACGGACCATTATCACTGACCAATATGTCTGGAATGCTGTGCATTGCAAACATGGTTCCAAGGCTCTCCACAGTGGTGGAGGTGGTGCTCAAATTTAAAATGGTGCATTCGATCCACTTTGAAAATGCATCGACAACTACGAGGAACATTTTGTCCATGAATGGGCCCGCATAGTCTACGTGCACCCGCGATCACGGTTTGGTGGGCCAGGGCCAGGGGCTCAGGGGGGCCTCCCTGGGGGCATTACTGAGTTGGATACAAATGGTGCACCGTTGGACGCAGAGCGACAAGTCCGCGTTAAAGCCAGGCCACCAGACGTAGAATCTGGCTATGGCCTTCATGAGAACGATCCCCGGGTGCTCGCGGTGGAGCTCCCAGACAAATGCCTCTCTGCCTTGCAGAGGCATAACTACTCGGCTGCCCCAAATCAGGCAGTCTGCTTGTAGTGACAACTCATGCATGCGCCTATGAAAAGGTTTGATCTCCTCGGGGCAGGCATCGCGAGCCTCTGCCCAGCCACCAGTTAAGACACATCTTTTTACTAGGGATAATGTGGGGTCGCTGGTCGTCCAGGCTCTGATTTGGCGAGCCATCATGGGCGAACCTGTGGACTCAAAGGCATTGATTGCCATGACTATCTCACAGTCCTGTTCGTCAGACCCTTCTGTGCTCGCCAGGGGTAGCCTGCTAAGCGTGTCGGCACAGTTGTCTGTGCCTGGTCTGTGCCTTATGGTGTAATCGTAAGATGCCAGCATGAGTGCCCACCGTTGAATGCGCGCCGAGGCGTTGGCGTTTATTGCCTTGCTCTTGGATAGTAGGGACGTGAGGGGCTTGTGGTCGGTTTCTAATGCGAACTTGGCCCTGAAAAGGTATTGGTGCCTCTTTTTGACACCGTACACGCACGCGTACGTCTCCTTCTCCATCATACCGTACCTGCACTCTGCCCGTGAAAGTGACCTGGAGGCAAAGGCTATGGGCTGTAATTTACACGCACTATTGCCATGTTACAAAATGCACCTGACCCCGTATGCTGACGCATCACATGTAAGAACTAGCTTTTTACCTGGATCGAAGAAAGCCAAAACACTGTTGGAACACAGAAGGTTGCGTGCCTTATTAAAGGCGCGTTCCTGGGCGTCCCCCCAAAACCAATCGCACCCCTTTCTGAGTAGCACGTGGAGAGGCTCCAGCAGCGTGCTTAAGTTCTGCATACAATTCCCAAAGTAATTGAGTAGCCCGAGAAAGGCGCGCAGTTCCGAGACATTCAGGGGCCTGGGTGCCATGCGAATTGCTTCAGTTTTGGACTCTGTTGGGCAGATTCCATCAGCGACAATTCTTCTGCCCAAAAATTCAACCTCGGGTGCGAGAAACAGGCACTTGGATTTCTTAACTCTTCGGCCGACCCAATCCAACCGCTTTAGTACTTTCTCCAAATTGCGGAGATGGGAGTCGGTATCCCTGCCCGTAATAAGTATGTCGTCTTGAAATCCGACCGTCCCCGGGATAGACTTGAGCAGGCTCTCCATGTTGCGCTGGAATATAGCAGCTGCCAACCTGATGCCAAATGGGCATCGATTGTACATGTGTTGATGTTAGTGAGTAGCTTAGACTCGTCGGTCAATTCTTGCGTCATATACGCAGATGTGAGATCTAGTTTTGAGCGAAGTTTTCCTCCAGCCAATGTGGCAAATAAGTCCTCCGCTCTGGGCAGCTGGTATTGGTCCTGTAGGGAGACTCTATTTATGGTAGATTTGTAGTCCCCACAGACTCGTACGGATCCATCAGGCTTCATGACTGGGATGATGGGACTTGCCCAGTCGCTAAATTCCACGGGTGATATAATGCCTTCCCGCAGAAGCCTGTCCAATTCATGTTCAATCTTTTCCTTCATCACATAGGGCACAGCTCTAGCCTTGTGATGGACCGGTCTAACATCCTGTGTGATGTAGGTTTTGACTTTAGCCCCTTTGAAGGTGCCCCACACCTGGCTGAAAGAGATGTTCAAATCGACTTAGAACTGTTGAGCAGGAGATCCATTCCTCTGACGACATGGCATGAACATCATCCCATTTCCAGTTTAGTTTTGCTAGCCAGCTTCTCCCCAGCAGTGCTGGGAGAACTCCGGGGACAATCCACAGGGGAAGTCGGTTCACTGTCTCTTTGTGTGTGACTGAGAGCATGGCGCTGCCAAGGACTGGGACGATTTCTTTGGTATAGGTCCTTAGTTTACTGTCGACCCTTGTGAGCTTTGGTCTGTCTCTTTTTTGCGGCCACAGCTGTTCAAATTGTAGAGCGCTCATGAGAGATTGACTCGCTCCCGTATCCAGCTCCATATTGACGGGTATCCCGTTGAGTAGGACCCTCATCATTATTGGAGGCGTCTTGTTGTAAGAGCAGTGGCCATTTATCATGTTGACCTCGGTGTCCCGGGTACTATCCCCACCGTCTTCTGGTCCGCTTTCCGACCCTTCCAATTCGTATACCAGCCGAGCTGCTGTTTTTCTACACATGCGGGCCAGATGCCCTGTATAGTCGCAGTTTCTGCAAACAGCATGCTGAAATCGACATCCCCTTGATGAGTGCCTTCCCCCACATCTCCAGCACAGACCGCTTCCATTGTTTCCAAATGATGAGCTGCGTCTGGGTGATCTCTCTTGAGCTTCTCTCAGTTTGTAGTTGATTGCTCGCATTGTGGGTTGATGAGGTGTTTACGGCCGTTCATGTGGCCCTTGATGGCTTCTGGCGCCACTGCCTGCTATTGAGGGCCTGCTCTCCTGCCTTTGTCTGTGTGTGGGGGTAGCGGCTTGTTTCACACAGTGAACCCCTTGTTCCGATGTTTCGTTAGTTGTCGTACCCGCAGTGTAGATCAACCTTGTTTCTTCTTCTCCTGCCAATAATGTCTGTGCAACCAGTGCTGCTGCCTCTAGGGTCAAGTTCTTGGTCTCTATGAGCTTTCGGAATATGCCTGCATGGCCTATTCCCTAAATAAAAAAGTCTCTCAGTAATTCTCTCCTTAGTTCATCGGAGAACACACATAAGCTAGCCAACCTCCGAAGTTCCGCCACGTAGTCGGGTATGCTCTGGCCCACACAGCGTCTGCAGTTGTAGAACCTGTGTCTGGCCATGTGTAGGCTGCTCGCTGGCTTCAGGTGGTCTCTTACCAGTGTGCTCAACTCTTCAAACGACTTGCTTGCTGGTTTCTTGGGTGCCAGCAGGTCCTTCATTAAAGCATATGTTTTCGAGCCACAGCTGGTCAAGAGATGGGCTCTTCTCTTGTCTGCCTTGTCGTCGCCTAACCAGTCTTTGGTTACGAAGCTTTGCTGGAGCCTTTCTATAAAGTCCTCCCAATTATCTCCAGCATTGTATTTTTTCTCTGAGCCGTTGGTCGCCATTCCGTGGATTCTGTAATCCCGTAACTTGTTGCCACTGTAAAGTCCTGTCTCTGCAGTACAGACTCACATGAGGCACATGCTGAAGTCAAGGTCACTCAGGACCTGCACTTTTGTTACACAGCTCTCAAATGCCAAACGTGCCTGAGACCTGTCCTTATATACCTGCCTGGGACAGGTATCCAGTGTCTCCTGCAAGTGCACCCCTGGTGGTAAGGTAAGCTAGTGGTTAAAGGTCATCTCTAGTTCCAGTCATGTATAGCATGGTAAGATACAGTTATGTACACTAGTGTGAGATACATGACACCTGGGACTGCAGCAGGAGAGTACAAAGGCAGAGGAATAGTGGTGGGTTAGAGTAGTGGTTGGCTGTATGGCTTAGTGGAATAGCAATACAGAGGTCACAACTTCAAAATCCCAATCTGGCAACTTTTTGACTAACGGTTGCAAATAGTGATTAAAACTGCCAACTTGTTATAAAACCCCAACTGGTTCACTAGTGTTCCTCAGGGAAAGCTGCCTGCCACCACCACCCATCTGGCCTACTTGTAACACCAATCGCACAATACATGGTTGACTCTTAATGCCCTTGGCACAGCCATAGATGGACAGTAAGTACTACAATGCCAGTGTCCCATATCCCAAGAACAAATAAAAAAAAGTAACTGAGAGGGAAGAAATGAAAGCATGGCCAGGTGACAAGAAGAGAAGGGGCCGAATAGGAAAAAAGGGATAGAAATATCGGGATCAGGGCTGTAGCGGTAGCCAACATGCATATGTGAATGGGCAGAAAATAAGTTCAAAATGACAGATTAGGTGAGACATGTTGCGCTCGTAAAGGGAGGACATAAGAACATAAGAAATAGGAGCAGAAATAGACCAATCAATAAGATCATGGGTGATCTGATCTTGGCCTCAAATCCACTTCCTTGCACATTCCCATAACTCTTGACTCCCTCATGGTTCAAAAAAAAAAGGGCATCGTGGAGACAATATGAAATAGCCCAAAGTTAACGTATGAGTCCCTGTGGTGGGTAAAAGCTAGTTTGTGTCAGCTTGTAGTTTCGATAAACCAATATCTAGGTTCAGAGTCAGCTGTGGAGTAGGAGTGGATCCAGGAGCTATCCGAGGAGCAAGGTATCAGCAGACACACTAGTGGAATTTGTCCATTGCAATCAGAAAGCTGAGTAGGAGCAGCAAGACAACCGTGAGTCAGCAGAGGTGTGTAGTGATGTCAGGTGTTAGTAGCCAACATTAGTGGACCAGCCTGTCCTTAACGCAGAGCACTGTTCCCCAGTCATCAAGGTCCACGGCGCGGCCATGGACAATGAGGACCACTTCCCATATCTCGGGAGCCTCCTATCAACAAGAGCAGGCATTGACGACGAGATCCAACACTGCCTTCAGTGCGGCTGCCTGAGGAAAAGAATGTTTGAAGACCAGGCCCTCAAAACAGTCATCAAGCTCATGGTCTGCAAGGCTGTAGTGATACCCGCCATCCTGTATGGCTCAGAAACATGGACCATGTACAGTAGACACCTCAAGTCGCTGGAGAAATACCACCAACGATGTCTCCACAAGATCCTACAAATTCCCTGGGAGGACAGATGCACCAACACAGGGTGGATAAAGGGGAACCAGTGGATGTGGTGTATTTGGACTTCCAGAAGGCATTTGACAAGGTGCCACATAAAAGGTTACTGCACAAGATAAAAGTTCACAGGGTTGGGGGTAATATATTAGCATGGACAGAGGATTGGCTAACTAACAGAGAACAATCGGGATAAATAGTTCATTCTCTGGTTGGCAACCAGTAACTAGTGGGGTGCCACAGGGATCAGTGCTGGGACCCCAACTATTTACAATCTATATTAATGACATGGAAGGAAGGACTGAGTGTAACGTAGCCAAGTTTGCTGACGATACAAATATGGGAGGAAAAGCAATGTGTGAGGAGGACACGCAAAATCTGCAAAAGGACATAGACAGGCTAAGTAAGTGGGCAAAAATTTGGCAGATGGAGTATAATGTCGGAAAGTGTGAGGTCATGCACTTTGGCAGAAAAAAGTCAAAGAGCAAGTTATTATTTAAATGGAGAAAGATTGCGAAGTGCCACAGTACAGTGGGACCTGGGGGTACTTGTGCATGAAACACAAAAGGATAGTATGCTGGTACAGCAAGTGATCGGGAAGGCCAATGGCATCTTGGCCTTTATTGCAAAGGGGATGGAGTATAAAAGCAGATAAATCTTGCTACAGCTATATAAGGTATTGGTGAGGCCACACCTGGAATACTGCATGCAGTTTTGGTTTCCATATTTACGAAAGGATATACTTGCTTTGGAGGCAGTTCAGAGAAGGTTCAATAGGTTGATTCCGAGGATGAGGGGGTTGACTTATGAGGAACGGTTGAGTAGATTGGACCTCTCCTCATTGGAATTCAGAAGAATGAGAGGTGATCTTATCAAAACGTATAAGATTATGAGGGGGCTTGACAAGGTGGATGTAGAGAGGATGTTTCCACTGATGGGGGAGACTAGAACTGGTGGGCATGATCTTAGAATAAGGGGCCGTCCATTTAAAACAGAGATGAGGAGAATTTATTTCTCTGAGGGTTGTAAATCTGTGGAATTCGCTGCCTGAGAGCTGTGGAATCTGGGAAATTGAATAAATTTCAGACCGAAATAGACAGTTACTTAAATGATAAGGGGCTATGGGGAGCGGGCGGGGAAGTGGTGCTGCGTCCATGACCAGATCAGCCATGATCTTATTGAATGGTGGAGCAGGATCGAGGGGCCGTATGGCCTACTCCTGTTGCTATTTCTTATGTTCTTATGTCCTCGACCAGGGCAAAACCCCCAGCATCGAAGCACTGACCACACTTGATCAGCTCCACTGGGCAGGCCACATAGTTTGCATGCCAGACACGAGACTTCCAAAGCAAGTGCTCTACTCGGAACTCCTTCATGGCAAATGAGCCAAAGGTGGGCAGCGGAAACGTTACACGTACACCCTCAATGCCTCTCTGATAAAGTGCAACATCCCCACTGACACCTGGGAGACCTTGGCCAAAGACCGCCCTAAGTGAAGAAAGCGCATCCGGGAGGGCGCTGAGCAACTCGAGTCTCGTTGCCGAGAGCGTGCAGAAATCAAGCGCAGGCAGCGGAAAGAGCACGCAGCAAATCTGTCCCACCCACCACTTCCCTCAACGACTATCTGCCCCACCTGTGACATAGACTGTTGCTCTCGTATTGGACTGTACAGCCACCGAAGAACTTATGCTAAGAGTGGAAGCAAGTTTTCCTCTACTCCGAGGGACTGCCTATGATGATAATGGTGTGACTTCAGGTGTTAGTCGTTCACATTAGTGGATGCATGGACCTGCAGAGGACCAAGGAGTAGTGGGAATGAAATCCAAGGGCAAGAGCAGGGAGGGTGAAGTGTAAATTCATTACAATAGTCTGAGCATTCATGGGAAAAATTGCCTTTGGGGTCTCCCGTGTGGGGAGCTCTGCTACAGATGAAAAGCAGACGCCAGACAGGTCTGATTTTAACAAGGAGTTATGGGAGAAATGGACCTGGGGAAATAACATATTTGAAGACCTTAGAAAGGAAAAGCAGTTTAGAATGGTGTCCCAATGAGCAACTTTCACAGATAGTTTTAAGTAAAAATAGTGACATGGTAAAGAGCTCCAGGATATATTTGGCAGTAAATTAATTGGAGAATAGGATTACAAGGGCACCATCTAGCTCCCTTCCCATGAGTTTTAGGGCTTCATCCTCATACAGGAATAAAAGTTAAGGATCCATCTCCCATAGCTGTTCACTCTGTTTTAATAGGTTGTCTTCTCATGCAAAGTAAAAAGTAACAATTTTTTAAAATCCAATTGTAAAAAATGACATGCAATATTTCTCAAGTGTCAGCATGCAACTCATCATGCATGTTGATAACATGTTCATACAACATTCAGCTATCTGTGTGAATTCGTCCAGTCCAGCTTCCAATCTTCATACAGCACTGAAATGATCCTCGGCCAAAGTTATGAATGACAATCTCTGACTGTGACCATGGTGCATTGATCCTCCTTTTTGCCCCTAATCATTACACATTATTTGATATGGTTGACCATGTTATCCTCCTCCAATGCCTCCGTCATCCAGCTCCATGGAACTGCCCTTACATGGTACCATTCTTTCCTATCTTAATGCAGCTGGTGCATCTCAAGCAATAGCTTCTGTTCTTTTTCCACACTCATGTCAAGGTTCCCAATGAATCTAACCCTACATCCTCCTCTTCCTTATCTATATGCTGCTCTTTGGTGACATAATCTGCAGGCACAGGATCATCTTTGCACATGCACTGATGATACCAAGCTCCCCACTTGTCTCGACTACCTCTCTACTGTTAGGCATATGAGTCTCAAGTTCATCCAGTTCAACATCAAAAAGACCAAAAGTATCACCTTCAGTCCTTGCCACAAACTCCACTCTCTGCCACTAACTTAATCCCTCTCCTCAGCCATTCTATCATGTTGAACCATTTTCCAACATCGGTGTCTTGTTCAATCTTGAGCTGAACTTTAAACACCGCATATTATCTATCGCCAAGACTGCTAACTTCCATTTCCACATCATTGGCCACCTCTACCCTACCTCAGCCTCTCCAGTGATGAAAGTACTATGTATGGAAACTGTCTTTACACTGTGAATACAATTTAAAAATGCTATTAGCCCAGTTTGAGCAATGCATTACTAATCAAATTTTAATTGGATAAGTGTAAATATTGCGATCTCCACCAATATGAGATCTTCTAACTCTTAGCTGCTGGGAACCATTTTTTAAATTTGTTCTTGAGATGTGGATAAAAGTGGAAAGGCAGTATTTTGCACCCCGCCCCCCATCCTCCGCCCCTGCAGAGGACGCTAAGTATCAACCTCATAGTGCTACATAGGTATCAGCTGTGGCTCAGTGGTAGCACTCCTGCCTCTGAGTCAGGAGGTCGTGGGTTCAAGTGCCACTACAGAGATTTGATCATATAATCTCAGCTGACAGTCTCAGTGCAGTACTGAAGAAGTGCTGTACTGTTGCAGGTGCTGTCTTTCAGATGAGATCTTACACCAAGATGTTAGGTAAGGGTATCTTGATATGAAGCAAAAGCAGGTAAATGGAGTTGAGGTGCAGATCAGCCTTTGATCTATATGAATGGCAGAACAGACTCGAAGGGCTGAATGGCCTGTTTCTGAGTTGGGAGAATTTTGTGTTGCAATAATATGTAAGACTTAGCAAAACTAGCACATGAACCACAGAACTAGATGGGGTTTATGGCAAAATAGAAATGCAAGTCAAAATACTTTTATTTAACATCATAGTTAATCAATACTAATGACTAATAACATTTGATGTCAATATCAGGCTTCTTTATGATCACTTTCATTAAAGTATTGAACGGAACAATCTTGTATTGATGATGTCGTCACAACCTTTAGTTTGGGATTCTCTTCTAAATTTGTCTTTATTGCACCTGTGTTTGCTAGCTTCCATTCCAGCTCTGAAATAATAAGAACATTAGTAGTGCTGTACATTAACTTGGACATTAGGCATGTCTTATGGTATTCCATTTTGAAATCAAAATGACTATTTGACAATTTAGAGAACCTTTATTGTTTTAGACTAATATAGTAAGACTAATATTTTGTTTTATCATTATAGAAGATTAGTAGCTCAAGCCACTGGGATCAGCAGGATGTATGTACAAACATTATAAACAGCTGAGTCTTAAACTTCATTGTACTATGCTTTTGAAGTGAATGCCAAGCCAAAATTGTTCTCACTTTAGATCCAAAAGTGCAATATTGTTTTGCTGAGGCACATGTAATCTTAATTACAGTGATGTGAATGATACTATATCATAGGGATATTGTTGCATACTTTTTGTTTCATTTTGACTGATGTAATATAACAACAGCCTATACAACAACCATACACAAAGCTATCCTTTTTGTAAAATTATGTGCTAGTGCATATTCTGCCATCCTAATTTATTCAGACTAAAAATAATAGAATTTCAACCATCTTCAGTGAGAAATATATTTTTTGTAAATGCAGGTTGAACCTCCCTTTTCCAGAACTCCCTTATCCAGAACCACCCCTCATCCAGAACCATTCCTGGCCACTGAGTGGCGCATGCGCAGAACTCCGACATGAACAAATTGAAGTCATTCCTCGCTGCCGACTCCCACAATTGCTGGCCTGACCCCGCGATCAACCCCCCCCCCCGATCTCTCTGCCGCACTCCCAGCCCCAAGCCAGCCAGCCCCGATATCCCCTTGCTCAGTACCTGTACCATCCAATTTAACGTGACCACCTCTCATCAAAACCCTTATCCAGAACAGGCTAGGTCCCAAGGGTTCCGGATAAGGGAGGTTCAACCTGTAATTCTTAAAACTTGTAAAAAAATTTGTAAACGTTTTAATATAATATCATTACTTAGGAGATATGCAGAATAATTTACTTTTATTTATTCTTGGAATTTGGGTAACACGAGCAATGCAGCATTTTTTGCCCATCGCTAGTTACTCTGAGGGCATCAGGATTCAACCACATAGTGTGGGACTAGAGTAATGTATTAGTCAGGGGTAGCGGCCGTCCTTTGATTAAAGGACATTAGGGAACCAGTTGGCATTTTAACATAGAAACATAGAAAACAGGAACAGGCCATTCGTCCCTTCGAGCCTGCACCATCATTCAATATGATCATGGCTGATCATTCAACCTTAGAATCCCACCCCAGCCTTCCCTCCATACCTTTAGTCATAAGTGCCACATCTAACGCCCTTTTGAATATGTCCAACGAACTGGACTTAACAACTTTCTGTGGAAGAGAATTCCACAGATTCACAACTCTCTGGGTGAAAAAGTTTCTCCTCATCTCGGTCCTATATGGCTTACCCCTTATCCTAAGACTGTGTCCCCTGGTTCTGGACTTCCCCAACATCGGGAACATTCTTTGTGCATCTAACCTGTCCAGTCCCGTCAGAATTTTATACGTTTTTATGAGATCCCCTCTCATTCTTCTAAATTACAGTGAGTATAAGCCTAGCCGGTTCAGTCTTTCCTCATATGTCAGTCCTGCCATCACGGAAATCAGTCTGGTGAACCTTCGCTGCACTCTGTCAATAGCAAGCACGTCCTTCCTCAGATTAGGAGACCAAAACTGCACACACTACTCAAGGTGACGTCTCACCAAGGCCCTGTACAACTGCAGTAAGACCTCCCCGTTCCTATACTCAAATCATCTCGCTATGAGGATGCCACTTGCTTTCTTTACTGCCTACTGTACCTGCATGCCTTCCTTTAATGACTGATGTAGCATGACACCCAGGTCTCGTTGCACCTCCCCTTTTACTAATCTGTCACCATTCAGATAATCTGTCTTCCTGTTTTTACCATGAACGTGGATAACCTCACATTTATCCACATTATACTGCATCTGCCATGTATTGCCCATTCACCTAACCTGTCCAAGTCCCCCTGCAGCCTCTTAGCATCCTCCTCACAGCTCACACTGCCACCCCAGCTTAGTGTCCTCTGCAAACTTGGAGACATTACACTCAATTCCTTCGTCTAAATCATTAATGTATATTGTAAATAGCTGGGGTCCCAGCATGGAAACCTGCGGCACCCCACTAGTCACTGCCTACCATTCTGAAAAGGACCCGTTTATTCCCACTCTTTGCTTCCTGTCTGCCAACCATTTCTCTATCCACTTCAATACCTTACCCCCAATACCATGTGCCTTAATTTTGCACACTAATCTCGTGTGGGACCTTGTCGAAAGTCCAAATTCACCACATCCACTGGTTCTCCCTTGTCCACTCTGCTAGTTACATCCTCAAAAAATTCTAGAAGATTTGTCAAGCATGATTTCCCTTTCATAAATCCATGCTGAGTTGGACCAATCCAGTCACTGCTTTCCAAATGCGCAGCTATTGCATCTTTAATAATTAACTCCAGCATTTTCCCCACCACCGATGTCGGGCTAGCCAGTCTATAATTCCCTGTTTTCTCTCTATCTCCTTTTTTAAAAAGTGGGGTTACATTAGTTACCCTCCAATCTTTTCGAGGTCAAATTGCTGGACTGCTGTGATGCCCTGCAAAGATGGCAGCAGGCTGAACTTTCATGATAGAGTTCTGAGCTTCCACTGTAGCAATCAGATGTTGGGTAGCTTCTGTTTGTTATGCAATGAAAGCTGTGACATTGGCCATCAGACGCTGCATCATGGTTGGGTCCACAAGTGCGCTAATGAAGTTGCCCACCACTTCCAGGCTAGAAGAATGGGCTTCAAGCCCTGCGAAAAGCCCTGTGCAAAGTTGGTGCCAGTCTCCCCCATGCTCCTTGACATTGCACGTAGGCTTTCTGGCAGGCCTGCTAATACACCAAGCATTTCATTACGCATACTCATCTATAGTCTGCCCCATTGAAGTGCTCATCTGGGTCCTCTGCAGGAGAACTTGTGTGCGACATCGCCCTCCGACTACTTGGCACCTGCGTTACCCTTTCCCCCTGTCCTGGATGCTGGCAACTATTGCCTTGTGTCACTACGTTCTGATCCTGCCTCCATGCCATCCTCTAAATTACACTCAGTGTCAGTATCTGAGCTGGTGGTTGCAAGTGTGAAATCGAGTGATAATGTCTCTTCATTATCACTCTTTTCTTGCTCTTCCACCTGTTCTTCTATCACTGCCTTGCCAGGTGCAGTTCTTGGGTATCTGATTGGAGAAAGGCACAAGGGTAGGGTTGTGGTGAGGGGAGGGGGAAAGCAAGAGGTGCATGCTTACACCATCTGCAGCTTGTAAATCAGAAGAGATTGGGGGATGAGGGGGAAGTGGGATGTGAGAAGGAGAATTAGGTATGAGGATACCATCATCTTCTATGGCCTCAGCCCTGCTGCTGCCCACAGCCTCAGCAACGGCCTCTCCAATGATGGTGAGCAATGCCTCCTCCATGGAGGTAAGGTCATGCAGCATCGCCTGAGCTCCACCAGTTAGCTTCTGCTGCTACCAGTTGTGCGTCACCTTGTCCTGCAAGAGAGAAAGAATTGTGTCAGTAAGTGTGGTACAATCAGTTTGGGTGATATGGCTGTCATGGCTGAATAGCTGGCAGTGTGTTTAAGCTGTGAGATATGGGTGTGAGGCTTGCAGCAGTACTAAGTGTGTGAGGGTGAGGTGAATCTGTGAATATTAAGCATGAATCATGATTGATCGAGATTGTTGGTATGTAAGTGATGGGGGTGTGGTGCATTGAGCAGTGTCTGTGGCTAGTGGCGCAGTTGGTGGGTTATCATTTCACTGACCTTGACCACATGAGGGCATTGAACCTTTTGCGGCACTTTATCTAGGTCCTCCAGGCTTGACTCCTGGCGATGACCGCCACGGTTATCTGGTCCCACTGCCTTTGCAAAATTTATCTGGAGGCCCTGGTCCCTTTGTGGATAGAGCTCACCTCGCATCCTCTCCACCAAGGCCTCCAGTGCAGCCTCGGAAAATCTTGGAGCCCGCACTCTCCCCTGTTGTGCCATTACTACGTCTTTTTCCTGCTCAGAATGTCTTCCCAATGACTTCCTGCACATGCTCCAGCCACAATGCACCTCCCCTTTATGAGGTGCAGGCTGGCTTTAAGTAGTGCAGGCTGGCTTTAACTGATGCTAGTCTGTCACAATATTGGCCCCCTGCTGAGGCATGCAGACAGGGTACAGAATGTATTCTGGGTGGGGAACTTCAGTGTCCATCACCAAGAGTGGCTCAGTAGCACTACTACTGACCGAGCTGGCCGAGTCCTGAAAGACATAGCTGCCAGACTAGGCCTGCGGCAGGTGATGAGAGAACCAACACGAGGAAAAAACTACTTGACCTCGTCTTCACCAATCTACCTGTCGCAGATGCATGTGTCTGTTATATATGTAAACCTGTAAATACCTTGTTTAACCACCAGAGGGCTCATCCCCTGGAGTCCCAAGCGATTCCACAATGGATTCCACAATCCCTTGGGAGCACCTGTACTTAAGGAGGCCTCACAGGCTGGAGAGGCACACTGAAGACCTGCAATAAAAGACTAAGGTCACTTTGAGCTCACAGTATCTGGTCAGGCTCTTTATTCATGCACTACAGTGTCCATGACAGCATTGGTGTACGTGATCACCGCACAGTCCTTGTGCAGACGAAGTTGTGAGGCAAAGTCTCGTCTGCACTAATTGTTATGTCTTTAATACTCTTATGAATGACTCCACGAGTTCTAGTATTGTACTTGAGCTGTTGTGACCTTTGTTCCATTTATTGTAACTCCAGATTGAGGCACAAGCATGGTGGGCAGCCTTTTATACTGGGCCCTGCACACCAATGCAGGTGACCCGCAGGTCTCCCACCGCAGTACCCTCTGGTGGCACACCTTATGTGACTATACAGTTAGTATACATGGGCTACATACATGACACTAATGACACCCTCCATCGTGTTGTGTGGCACTACCAGATCTAGCAGCTCAAAACTTGGCATCCATGAGGCGCTATGGGCCATTAGCGGCAGCAGCAGAATTGTATTCCATCACAATCTGTAATCACATGGCCCAGCATATCCCTCACTCTACCATAACCATCAAGCCAGGAGACCAACCCTGGTTCAATGAAGAGTGCAGAAAAGTATGCCAGGAGCAGCACCAGGTGTACCTAAAATGAGGTGCCAACCTGGGGAAGCTGCAACAAAGGACTACATGCATGCTAAACAACGGAAGCAACATGCTATAATCAGCAGATCAGATCAATGCTCTGCAGTCCTGCATTAATTTAACAACTAATGGGAGGAGGAAACTCCATGAATATCCCCATCTTCAATGATGGTGGAGCCTAGCACGCAAGTGCAAAAGACAAGGCATCTTTGCAACCATCTTCAGCCAGAAGTGCCGAGTGGATGATCCATCTCGGCCTCCTGAAATCCCCCACCATCACAGAAGCCAGTCTTCAGCCAATTCGATTCACTCCATGTGATATCAAGAAACGGCCGAGCGCACTGGATACAGCAAAGGCTATGGGCCCCGACAACATCTATGCTGTTGTGCTGAAGACTTGTGCTCCAGAACTAGCCACACCTCTAGCCAAGCTGTACCAATACAGCTACAACACTGGCATCTATCCGACAATGTGGATAACTGCCCAGATATGTCCTGTCCACAAAAGGCAGCTCAAAACCAATCCTGCCAATTACCGGCCCATCAGTCTACTCTCAATCATCAGCAAAGTGATGGAAAGTGTCTCCGACAGTGCTATCAAGCGGCACTTACTCACCAATAACCTGCTCAGCGATGCTCAGTTTGGGTTCCACCAGGACCATTCAGCTCCAGCCTCATTACAACCTTAGTCCAAACATGGACAAAAGAGCTGAATTCCAGAGGTGAGGTGAGAGTGACTTCCCTTGACATCAAGGCAGTATTTGACCGAGTATGGCATCAAGGAGCCCTCGTAAAATTGAAATCAATGGGAATCGGGGAAAACTCTCCATTGGCTAGAGTCATACCTAGCACAAAAGAAGATGGTTATGGTTGTTGGATGTCAATCATCCCAGCCCTAGGACATCGCTGTAGAATTTTCTCAGGGCACTCCCTCCATCATAGGGTCAGAAGTGGGGATGTTCGCTGATGATGGCACAGTGTTCAGTTCCATTCGCAACTCCTCAGAAAATGAAGCAGTCCATGCCCACATGCAACAAGATCTGGACGACATTCAGGCTTGGGTTACATTCGTGCCAGACAATGACCATCTCCAACAAGCAAGAGTCTATGCACCTCCCCTTGATATTCAACGGCATTACCATCGCCGAATCTTCCACCATCAACATCCTGGGGGGCTCACCATTGAGCAGAAACTTAACTGGACCAGCCACATAAGTACTGTGGCAACAAGAGCGGGTCAGAGGCTGGGTATTCTGCAGTGAGTGTCTCACCTCCTGACCCCCTTAAACCTATCCACCATCTACAAGGCACAAGTCAGGAGTGTGATGAAATACTCCACTTGCCTGGATGAGTGCAGCTCCAACAACACTCAAGAAGCTCGACACCATCCAGGACAAAGCAGCCAGCTTGATTAGCTCCCCATCTACCACCTTAAACATTTACTCCCTCCACCAATGGCGCACATTAGCTGCAGTGTGTACAAGATGAACTGCAGCAACTCGCCACAGCTTCTTCGGCAGCATCTCTCAAACCATCGACCTCTACGACCTAGAAGGACAAGGGCAGCAGGCGCATGGGAACACCATCATCCGCAAGTTCCCCTCCAAGTTGCACAACATCCTGATTTGGAAATATATCGCAGGCAGCACGAAGTTGGCATGCTTCCTCAATGGGCGCAGGCTAATCACACATTGCGATCAATGTGCCCATTTTTGGGGCTATCCAATTTAGCCCCCAAGCTGTACTTCTTATCCATATTTATTTGCTGTAGCCTAAATGATTTATTATTTATTTTACTCTTCACTTTACCATGGTAGTTTTTAAGCAGGTGGCCATGAGATCAATCTTCAGCGGTTTATGTAAAATGATTACTTTCTTCGTTCAAATTTAGGTTAATTTGTATTGTTCTCAGGTAAGTGAACAACCTTCAGCACTTTGGCACCTGAGAGTAGCCTAACCACGAGATGGTACTCTAAGTAGAAAGATTGAAATAGGCCCAGTAATATGAAAAAATAATATTCAGGAGAGCTGTTTTATTAAAAATAAATACAGAACATATAAAATGTTGTTTCATGTTATATGGACTTAGTTAAGCATATTTGAATATGACAATAATTCAATGTTAAAGACATTTTAAAATTACGTTTAAAATTCAGTTGTTTATTAGCTTGGGCACACAAGGGGATTTGATTTGCACTGCACAATTTTTGTGCACTGATTGATGTTTTTTTTTATTAAATCCTTGCCTATATTATGTTAACTCAGTTTTTAACCTTGATGAGGTCAATATAGGTGACACACCACTGCAACGAGTATTATTAAGTCCCTAAAGTACTACTCTTTGGTGTGCTGTATCAGCTCATCTTCCGATAACATATATAATATTGGAAGACTATTTGTAACAAACATGCAGTAGAATTCACCAAAAATCTCCTCCTTTAATCCAGGATCAGCAAACTTTTGGATAAACAGCCAGATCCATGTATCATGTGTATTATTACGTAACTTTTCATTCAGGAAGAATTGTAATTAAGCACCAAACCGACTTAATGTTTTGCTTATTATTAGACCATGCTACTTCCCTCTCCTTCATTTCTGTCTCGCTTTGGCTATTAATTCTGTTTCTCTCCCTCTCTCTCCTCCTTCACCTTAATTTCTCATTCCCACCGATATATTACTGGTTCTTTCAGGGCTGTATTGGGTTGCTATAAGGTGGGTTGGTGAAGCCTTCCCTCCTGATTTTAGCACAGAGCCATAATAGTGGTGATTACTATTAATGAAAAGTGCAGAAACAGCAATAGAAAATCAAACAGATAGATAGTCCTGAAATATATCCACCCCAATAACAGGGTCCACCCAACCCTGGAAATCCATCCCTGCATAGATTTGACCCCGTTGAAAAACAGCTCTCCCCTTCAAAAAAATAAAGCTCTGGCTTCAAACAAATTCACTCTAACACTAACCCAGACAGATTTTACTTTGAAATAAAATTACTGGCCGCGATTGTACAAAGGACGGATGTATGTTTAGACACCACTTTTCTCAGCAGCGATGCAGCAGGCTCCTGCTCCCAGCAAGCCTGCTCCCCTCCTCGTGCAGTAGGAATCCATCACAGTATGGGTCTTGATTGGAGGAGGGCAGAACGTTGATGGGACAGAAGGTAGATATCATCCTCATGTACTCTACTGCGATAGCAGGTAATTCTGTCTTTGTTTCATTCCCTGCCAGCAATTCAGCTGTTCCACCGAACAGGATTTTATAGATTTTTCACCGTAGCTGTTTGAAGTTGGGAGGTGTGGTGGATTTGACCCTTAGGCCAAGAGTGTGCATCCCACTTTAGCCAGTAGCGCTTGCTGTGCTCAAACCTTGAACTCAGCGAGCTCCCTCTGATGATTTTATGGCAGCTGTATATGGGAGAAATTATTGAAATGTGAAAATACGTAAATCTTGCTAGCTCTAATGCACAGATAAAATGAATCTATATTGGAACTCCATGGTCCATTTCACTGATGTGGAGAATATGGATGGTATAAAATTAAACAAACAATTTGGCTAAAGGTACTGGTGGGTGAGAAATCCTAATTCACTTTAGTATTTATTGTTTGTGAAAGTTACTGTGTTGTCCTTGTTTTTTGAAACGTTTGATAAATAAAGTAGATCAATTGCAAGCCCCGCCCGGATGAAATCTATCTGAAGCTGTTAAGAGAAGCAATAGAGGAAATAGGGGAGGCTTTGACCATCATTTTCCAATCCTCTCTGGCTACAGGTGTGGTGCCAGAGGACTGCTAACGTTATACCGTTGTTTACAAAGGAAGAAAGGAATAGACCGAGTAATTACAGGCCAGTCAGCCTAACCTCAGTTGTGGGCAAATTATTAGAAAAAATTTTGGGGACAGCATTAATTGTCATTTAGAAAGGCGCAGATTAATCAAGGACAGTCGGCAAGCATTTATTAAGGGAAGGCCATGTCTGATTAACTTGATTGAATTTTTTGAGGAGGTAACAAGGAGGGTCAATGAGGGTAGTGTGTTTGATGTACGCTACATGAATTTTAGCAAGGCTTTTTACAAGGCCCTGTGGTGTCTCTGCACTATACTATAAAGTCACACGAGGCATATACTACAGACAAGGTCACTCATGACCTGCACCTTTATTCCCAGGACCAAGGAGTGCTGAGCCTGCGTGGAACGTCCCTTTCAGTACCTGGCTGACCAGGTGAGGAGTGTATCCCACAAGTTCACCCCCTGTGGTCAAGGTGTGTATTTCATAGTTGTATACAGTGTACAGTGTTGTTACATATTGGTTACAATTATGTGAAGGTTACAAACATGATATCACCTTCCCCCTCATGTCTTTTGGGTCAAAGATTGAGTCTTTCAGGTGGTCAACACTCTCTCGTGGAGCGTTGCAGTTGTGGCTCTGGTGGTTGAGTCGTAGAATGCGTCTCTGTCGCCTGAGTTGGTTCCAGCCTGTCCGGGCTCGCCGCAGGGACTGTGCATGCTGTTGAATGTCCTTGTTGTTCGTTCACTGGCAGTGGTGTGGTTGACATCCTATGGTCTATTTCAGGTTCCTCAGTGTTCATGCTGAACCTTTTCTTTACCTGGTCCAGATGATTGCAGCATATCTGCCCATTGTTTAGTCTGACCACTATGACCCTATTCTTCGCTTTGCCTATTACAGTGCCCTCATGCCACTTGGGTCCCAATGCATGATTGAGAAAGCATATAAGGTTATTGATTTCTATGCATCTTCCCACTGAGTTGAGATCATGGCACTCGATTTGGGACTGGCGCTTGCCCTCAATAATGTCCAACAGAGCATGCTGAATGAGGGACAGCGGTGTTTTAAGCGTGCGTTTCATGAGTAGGTCCGCGGGCGGGACTCCCGTGAGCGAAGGCGAGCGGAACCTATAGGCCAGCAGGAGGCGCGATAGGCGGTACTGAAGAGAGGGTCCTTGAATCTGGAGCATGCCCTGTTTTATGATTTGAACCGCACGTTCCGCCTGGCCATTGGAAGCCGGCTTGAACGGTGCTGTCCTGACGTGTTTGATACCATTACCCGACATAAACTCCTAGAATTCATAGCTAGTAAAGCACGGGCCATTGTTGCTAACTAGGATGTCTGGCAAGCCGTGGGTCGCAAATACCGTGCGCAGACTCTCCACAGTGGTGGATGTCGTGCACGAATCTAATATAATGCACTCGATCCATTTCGAGTATGTACTGACAACAATCAGGAACTTTCTTCCCATAAATGGGCCCGCGTAGTCTACGTAAATGCGTGACCATGGCTTGGTGGGTCAGGGCCACGGGCTGAGGGGGGCCACCCTAGGGGCATTTCCCAGCTGAGCACATGTCGTGCACCTGCGAACACAGTGTTCCAGGTCTGAATCAATTCCCGGCCACCATACATGTGACCGGGCAATGGCTTTCATTCGCACGATGCCTGGGTGCTCGCTGTGGAGTTCCCTGATGAAATATTCCCTTCCTTTCTGAGGCATGACTACCCGGCTGCCCCATAGTAGGCAGTCGGCTTGGATGGAGAGCTCGTCCATCCGTCTGTGAAATGGTCTGATCTCCTCGGGGCACGCTCCGTGTGCGGGCGCCCAATCCCCAGTTAGGACACATTTCTTTATCAGTGACAGGAGGGGATCTCTGTTGGTCCAGATTTTGATCTGGCGGGCTGTGATGGGGGAGCCTGCGGTGTCGAAAGCCTCAATAGCCATGACCATCTCCGCGCTTTGCTCTGATGCCCCCACGGTGGTCGTTAGTGGGAGCCTGCTGAGCGCGTTAGCGCAATTTGCCGTGCCTGGCCAGTGCTGTATGGTGTAATCGTACGCAGCCAGCGTGAGAGTCCATCGCTGTATGCGAGCTGACGCATTGGCATTGACAGCCTTGCTGTCGGACAACAGGGATGTTAACGGCTTGTGGTCCATTTCTAACTCGAACCTTCTGCCAAAAAGGTACTGGTGCATCTTTTTTACCCCATAAGCACATGCAAGTGCTTCCTTTTCAATCATCCCATATCTCCGTTCTGCCTGGGAGAGCGACTTGGAGGCATAAGCCACAGGTTGAAGTTGGCCCTCATCATTACTCTGCTGCAACACACACCCAACCCCATAGGATGATGCATCACACGTTAAAACCAATTTCTTACAGGGGTCGTACAAGGTCAACAGCTTATTAGAACAAAGCAGGTTCCGTGTCCGATTGAAAGCCCGTTCTTGACAGTTCCCCCAAAACCATTCGCAACCCTTACGCAAGAGCACGTGTAGTGGCTCTAACAATGTACTTAATTTCGGCAGAAAGTTCCTGAAATAGTTCATAAGTCCCAGAAATGAACGCAACTCTGATGTGTTGCTGGGCCGGGGCGCACGATGGATCGCCTCCGTTTTGGATTCGGTAGGCCGGATCCCGTCTGCGACAACCCTCCTGCCCACGAACTCGACCTCTGGGGCCAGAAACACACACTTGGGCTTCTTTAGTCGCAAGCCTACTCGGTCCAGTTGGCATAACACCTCCTCCAGGTTGTGGAGGTGTTCCTCGTTGTCTCGACCCGCGATTAGGATGTCATCTTGGAATACGATTGTGCCAGGAATGGATTTAAACAACCTTTCCATGTTCCTCTGGAAGATAGCGGCCGCTGAACGAATGCCAACGGACACCTGTTGTATACAAATAGCTCCTTGTGCGTAGTGATGGTGGTTAGTAGCTTGGATTCTTCAGCGAGTTCCTGGGTCATGTAGGCTGAAGTGAGGTCCAGCTTGCCACCTGCTTGCCACCTACCAGCGTGGCAAAAAGGTTCTCCGCTCTCGGAAGTGGGTATTGGTCCTGTAATGACACTCGGTTGATGGTGGCCTTGTAGTTGCCACAAATCGTGACCGAGCCATCCGCTTTAAGGACAGGGATGATGGGGCTTGCCCAGTCACTGAATTCAACAGGCAATATTATGCCCTCCGTTAGCAGCCTGTTCAACTCACTCTTTCAATTTTCTCACGCATCACACACGGCTCTGGCTTTGTGGTGCACTGGTCTGGCATCCAGGGTGATGTGTATGCTCTTGAAGATCCCGACCCCTGGTTGAAATAGTGATTCGAATTTCTGTAGGACCAGTGAGCATGAACTTTGCTCCACAGATGAAATGCCGTGCACATCCCCCCATTTCCAGTTCATCTCGGCTAGCCAGCTCCTCCCCAAAAGCGCGGAACCATTCCCCGGGACAATCCAGAGTGGCAGCCGGTTCTCTGATCCATTATCTGTGACCACCAAATTTGCACTGCCGAGCACTGGGATGATCTCTTTGGTGTACGTTCATAATTGCGTCTCTGCGTTCTAGTTTGGGTCTGCTAGCTTTGAGTGGCCATAGTCTTTCGAATTGTTGGACACTCATAAGTGACTGGCTAGCTCCTGTGTCCAGCTCCATGCGCACCGGGATGCCATTTAATAGAACTTTCATCATCATAGGCGCCGTTTTAGTGTATGAGCTATGGATGTCTGTCACGTGAACCTGCTAGACTTCAGCATCCATGGCTGTGCCCCAAGCATCCAACTGCCTTGCAGACTCTTCATCTGGTTCCTCTACGTCGTAAACTAACCTCGCTATGGGTTTTCTGCACATTATGGTCAAATGTCCCTTGAAATTGCAGCTTCTGCAGATAAAATGTTGAACCCTGCAGGTTTTCGCATTGTGTCTGCCCCCGCACCTCCAGCATGAGCTGAGATTGTTGTGGACAAAGGGACTGTTACCAGGCATTCCTCTCTGATTGTCTCTTTGATTACTCCTGATCACTCTGTTGCTGTGTGCCAATAGTCCCATCCCGGGACGCATTGTCCCTTGTGATGGTGTGAAATGCCGATCCTCCTGCCATTGTCTCTGTTGCTGTCCCACCCTGGAATCTGTTGCTGCCTGGGTGGTGTCGAATTGCCCTTGCCTGCCTGCCTGGGCGGTGTCGAATTGCCCTTGCCTGCCTGCCTGGGGGGTGTCGAATTGCCCTTGCCTGCCTGCGGGGTTCTGTATCGCTTTTACAACATTAACTCCCTGGTTCATCGCCACGTTGAAACCAGGGCTGCTTGCATAAATTATTTTGGTCTCCTTTTCCCCTGCCATGAAGGTCTGAGCTATCAAAGCTGCCTTCTCCAAAGTTAAGTCCTTGGTCTCAATAAGCTGCCTGAAAATCCAGGCATGACCAATGCCCTCAATGAAGAAATCCCTTAACATCTCCCCCCTGCAGACATCTGTGAACTTACAGAGGCTGGCCAAACGCTGAAGGTCTGCATCGAATTCCGGTATGCTTTATCCCTCCCGACGTCTGTGTGAATAGAATCAGCGTGGGCCCATATGTACGCTGCTCGTCTTCGGCCCACAGCTGGACAGTAGGTGTGCCCTTTGCTTTTCGGCTGCTGTCTCTTCCAGCCAGTCCTTCGTGACAAAGCTCTGCTGGAGCCTCTCATTGAAATCGTCCCAGTCCTCACCAACACAGTACCTTTCATCTGTGCTACCGGTGGCCATTCTCGTGAGTCGTCGATTCCCATTTCCCGTCGCCAAATGTAGTGTCTCTGCACTGTATTATAAAGTCACACAAGGCATATACTGCAGACAAGGTCACTACATGACCTGCACCTTTATTCCCAGGACCAAGGAGTGCTGAGCCTGCGTGGAACCTCCCTTTAAGTACCTGGCTGACCAGGTGAGGAGTGTCTCCCACAAGTTCACCCCCTGTGGTCAAAGTGTGTATTTCACAGGTGTATACAGTGTACAGTGTTGTTACATATTGGTTACAGTTATGTGAAGGTTACAAACATGACAGGCCCCACATGGCAGACTGGTCAGAGAAGTAAAAGCCCATGGGATCCAAGGGATTGTGGCAAGCTGGATCCAAAATGAGCCCAGTGACAGGAAGCAAAGGGTAATGGCCGACTGGTGTTTTTGTGACTGGAAGGCTGTTTCCAGTGGGGTTCTGCAGGGCTCAGTATTAGTGTGAGGTCATGCACTTTGGCAGAAAAAAAATCAAAGAGCATGTTATTTAAATCGCGAAAGATTGCAAAGTGCTGCAGTACAGCGGGACCAGGGGGTACTTGTTCATGAAACACAAAAGTTAGTATGCAGGTACAGCAAGTGATCAGGAAGGCCAATGGAATCTTGGCCTTTATTGAAAGGGGATGGAGTACAAAAGCAGGGAAGTCTTGCTACAGTTATACAGGGTATTGGTGAGGCCACACCTGGAATACTGCGTGCAGTTTTGGTTTCCATATTTACGAAAGGATATACTTGCTTTGGAGGCAGCTCAGAGAAGGTTCACTAGTTTGATTCCGGAGATGAGGGGGTTGACTTTTGAGGAAAGGTTGGGCCTCTACTCATTGGAATTCAGAAGAATGAGAGGTGATCTTATTGAAACGTATAAGATTATGAGGGAGCTTGACAGGATGGATGCAGGGAGGATGTTTCCACTAAAAGGGGAGACGAGAACTAGAGGGCATAATCTTAGAATCAGGGGCCGCCCATTTAAAACAGAGATGAGGAGAAATTTCTTCTCAGATGGTTGTAAATCTGTGGAATTCACTGCCTCAGAGAGCTGTGGAAGCTGGGACATTGAATAAATTTAAGACAGAAATAGACAGTTTCTTAAACGAGAAGGGATTATGGGGAGCGGGCAGGGAAGTGGACCTGAGTCCATGATCGGATCAGCCATGATCGTATTGAATGGTGGAGCAGGCTCGAGGGGCCATATAGCCTATTCCTGCTCCTATTTGTTATGTTCTTATCCCTCGATGTTGGCACCAAGAAATCCAATAGGGAATTCAGAAGAAAATTCTTTACCCAAAGAGTGGTGAGAATGTGGGACTTGTTACCACAAGAGAATGGTTGAAGCGAGTAGTATAGATGCATTTAAGGGGAGGCTAGGCAATCGTATGAGGGAGAAGGGAATAGAGGGTTATGCTAATAGATTTAGATGAGGAAAGACAGGAGGAGGCTCGAGTGGAGCATAAACGGCGGTATGGACTGCTTGGGCCGAATGGCCTGTTTCTGTGTTGTATATCCTATGTAATATATCAATGATTTAGACTTCAATGTAGGGACACGATTAAGAAGTTTGCAGATGATACAAAAATTGGCCGTGTGGTTGATAGTGAGGAAGAAAGATGTAGACTGCAGGAAGATATCAATGGACTGGTCAGGTGGGCAGAAAAGTGGCAAATGGAAGTGTGAGGTAATGCATTTGGGGAGGGCTAACAAGGCAAGGGAATACACAATAAAAGGTAGAGGAACAGAGGGACGTTTGAGTACATATCCACAGATCACTGAAGGTAGCAGGACAGCTAGATAAGGTGGTTGAGAAGGCATATGGGATATATTCCTTTATTAGCCAAAGC
Organism: Pristiophorus japonicus; assembly: GCF_044704955.1. NCBI lineage: Eukaryota > Metazoa > Chordata > Chondrichthyes > Pristiophoridae > Pristiophorus > Pristiophorus japonicus. Next base: position 11,162,122 of record NC_092001.1, on the reverse strand, counting down.
ATAGAATATAAGAGCAGGGAGGTTATGTCTGAACTGTATAAAACGCTAGTTAGACCACAGCTTAGAGTACTGTGTACAGTTCTAGTCACCACAGTGCAATCATACCTTTCCTGTAATATGAGAGGATACAGAGGAGATTTACGAGGATGTTGCCAGGACTGGAGAATTTTAGCTATGAGGAAAGATTGTATAGGCTGCGGTTGTTTTTCTTTGGAATGGTGGAGGCTGAGGGGAGACTTGACTGAGGTGTATATAATTATAAGGGGCCAACATAGAGTGGCTGGGAAGGACCTATTTCCATTAGAAGAGAGGTCAATAACCAGGGGGCATAGATTTAACGTAATTGGTAGAAGGATTAGAGGGGAGTTGAGGAGAAATGTTTTCACCGAGAGCGCTGCGAGCTTGGAATTCACTGTCTGAAAGGGTGGTAGAGGCGGAAACCCTCATTACATTTAAAAAGTACTTTGATATGCACTTGAAGTGCTGCAACCTACAGGGCTACGGACCAAGAGCTTGAAAGTGAGATTGGTGTGGATAGCTCTTTTTCAGCCACCACAGATATGATGGGTTGAATGGCCACCTGTGCTGTAAATTTCTATGATTTCTGTGATTCTATAAAGGCAGGATTACCTTTTGGCAACATCCTCGTACTGTTTTGAAGGATAACTGTCTCTTATCCCTTGCCATATGATGTAAAATGCTATTTCAATATATATATCCATGTTAGAAGTCTATGAAAAGTTGTATTTTTTTATTGGGATCCAACCGACCCAATTCTAATAGGTCACTCGTGCTTCAATACATACTTTATTGAAAAAATATTACTTAGAACAAAATAAACTTATAAGCACTCTTTTGACTTTTCTACATCAAAAATAAACCCCAGAAACATTGCTTTCATAATTCCTTCTCCACATAAGATTCCTTTCGCTGTTGGCTGTTTATGCATTCAGGTCTACTCAATGCTAATTTAATTAATTCCTACAGAACATTCTAGTCAGTCACATATTTTATGCACATGCATAGCCTCTGGAAACTTCAAAATTGTCACATAATATTGCTTATCATTTAACACCAAAAGCATTCTTTTTGCTTCCACAGTAATATTCTGCCATTTAAAGCATTACTAAATTATTGATCAATTTTCCTGAGTGAACAAAAATGTTCCTAAAGCAATTATCAGTAATATATATGATGTAGGACATTATGGTCCAAAGAATCAGTTATATCATTGTTGCATGTTGAAACAGTGGAATTTAGTAACACAACTTACAAGACTTACATCTGTGGAACTGCTTATCTACATACCCAGGTCTATAAAGGTGAAGTATGACCCATATTCCATCTCCTGCATAAGTAATTTGCTTTACGTACTCATCTCCTTGGAGTTCAGCCAACTCACCAAATTTACTTTTTTTTTGTACAACTTGCCACTCTGCCAGACGCTGACGTCTAAAACACAAACATGAGCCAATTTCAGTATGACACTGCTCTGCTTAAATGTTCCTTTCAAAGAGGGCTCTTGTATTCCATATCTGTATATCTATCAATTGCAAATCATTGTTATTTTGAATCAGAAATTTCAGTATGGAAGGAGGTAGCTGTGGCTCTGCCAGTGCTACCTCCAAATTGGAACTATTTGCTGTAATTCCTACTTTCCTTCTCTGTCCTCATATCCTTTCATATTTTTCATTTTGAAGGGCCTGAATATCAGGGGTCCCACAGCGCTGGTGCAAGTGTTGTGGAGTGGAATCCCCCTCCCCTGTCCAAGCGCAAGGCCACAGACTCTGTCCCAAATTTGGGTGATGGGGTTATTTCCATGGAAGAGGCAGTCTGCTGGTGCTTGCAAGGGCACTTCAGAAGTGTCCGCCATGATGTGTCCTTGTAAGGTGGAATAGCGCATAGCTGCTCCACCATAGATATCCTCGAGAGTCTTTGTGGGCCAAGGAAAACGTATTTATAAGTTTTCAGCTCTGAAAGTTAGTAATTTACAGGCGAAACAGAAGTAATTGATCCCCTCGAATATAGATTAACTTTGTCTGTTTAATGTTTGGGGCTTCTGTTATGGCTTTATAAGGCCATACTGGGAGGAATTCCCCTCAATATAGCCCACTTGATGTAGGGGGTTGAGGGGAGTAACCATCCTCTCGTCCCCTACTGGAAAATGGCTACCAGAAAGAAATGGGGTGGAGAGGCCGGGAATGTGGAAGCTTCCGTGGTTGGAACATCCCACCACCTTTTTACAATGCTCGCCTCGTTTTGGGCAGGTAGAGTCCCATCCCTTACAAGGCTCCATGGAATCTTAGGTCCAAGGCCAGGACCCAGCATATCTGCATCCTTATTTTTACGAACATATCCTTACTGTAGCCATTCCTCTGCATTCCCAATATCTTTATCCAGCAGATCGGGGTCCAGGAGAGGTATGAATTCAGGGCCTAGGGGCAGCACGGGCCAGCCCACACTGCGATATGTGTGCCCACTAGGTCTGTGTAGCAGAGCAGGTCTCCAGTCATCTTGGATAACCCTTGCCACTGGATCAAGACCGAGCTCTGTCAAGCCCGTGTGGTGGCTGGTGTGCAACGGCCACCACACGTTAAAAAAATCCACGCACATTCATCTTCCACCCTTTAAGATTTAGTTTGAGACGTGGACTATTAGGTCCTTCATTGTGAACTCACCCCTTTTTTGGCGTGGAAGCAAGTCATTCTCGTTTCGAGGGACTGCATATGATGATGATCCAGCAGAAGGAATTAATTGATTATCATTAATTACATTTGCATTTACATGGCTTTTATATATTAATCAGTTAATTCCCTTCAAAATAATTCCCATTATATTATTTTTATGAATGTGTATGTGTGTGCATGTCTGTATGTATAAATGTCATTGCACATCAACTACCATAAATCCAAAATTAAAAATGGATAAAACTATTGTTTTGATGTCTTCTGAACCCTTTAAGACCTCATAAGCACAGAAGGTATTTGCAGCGGTAATATTACAAGTTCCTATCCCCAAGTGGATCCAGACAATTGTTGGGAGGGGAAATGCACCTGAATTCTATAATGAAAACAGAAAATGTTGGAAATACTCAGCAGGTCAGGCAGCAGCTGTGGAGAGAGAAACAGAATTTACGTTTCAGGTTGATGACCCTTTGTCAGAACTGGAAACAGAGATGTAACAGGTTATTAAGCAAGTGTTGGGCCAGAGAAAGGGGGGAGGGGAGGGAAGAACAAAAGGGAAGGTCTGTGATAGGGTAGAAGGCAGCAGAGATTAAGAGACAAAAGGGATGGTGAAGCAAGGCAAAAGGTGATGGCAATGGCACAAGTTAAGAAACAAAAGATGAGTTTAGATAAGGTGTGAATGGAAATGACTGAATCATCAACAGCTGCCATAGGAAAAAGAGAAAAGGAAAAAAAAATAGGGGCAGGGTTTATGGTCTGAAATTGTTGAACTCGATGTTGAGTCCAGAAGGCTGTAAAGTGCCTTAACGAAAGATGAGGTGCTGTTCTTCGAGCTTACTTTTGATCTTCGTTGGAACAGTGTAAGAGGCCAAAGACAGAGAGATAAGGGTGGGAGTGGAGCAGAGAATTAAAGTGACTGGGGCCCGGAAGCTCGGGGTCACGTTTATGGACTCAACGGAAGTGTTCTGCAAAGCAGTCACCCAATCTGCGTTTGGTTTCCCCAATGTAGAGGAGACCTCATTGTGAGCAACGAATACAGTACACTAAATTGAAAGAAGTACAAGTAAACCACTGTTTCGCCTAGGAGTGTTTGGGGCCCTGGGCAGTGGAAGGGGAGGAGGTAAAAGGACAAGTGTTGCATCTCCTGCACTTGCACGGGAAGGTGCCGTGGGAAGGGGAGGGGGTGTTGGGGGTGATTGAGGAGTGGATCAGGGTGTTGCGGAGGGAGCAGTCCCTTCGGAATGCTGAAAGGGGAGGGGAAAATGTGTTTGGTGGGATCATGCTGGAGGAGGCACAAATGGCGAAAGATGATCTGCTGAACATGGAAGCTGGTGGGGTGAAGCGTGAGGACAAGGAGAACCCTATTGTGGTTCTGGGAGTGAGGGGAAGGGGTGAAAGCAGAAGTGCAGGAAATAGGACGAGTATGGTCGAGGGCCATGTCCCCCACGGTAGAGGAAAAAGGAAGACATATCGGAAGCACTGTGGCGTCATCAGAACAGATGCAACAGAGATGGAGAAACTGGGAGAATGGAATGGTGTCCTTCCAGGAAGCGGGGTGGGGAGGGAACTGTAGTCCACGTAGCTGTGGGAGTCAGTGGGATTACAGCAAATGTATCTAGACTCATCTTTTGTTTCTTAACTTGCGCCATTACCATCTCCTTTGGCCTTGCATCATCATCCCTTTTGTCTCATGGGGCTAGAACCGCCACTTTTGTGCTTATCGCCCAAAAAATGGGCATTATTTCTGGCCTGGGTGTTAAAAAATGGTTTTCAAAACACCTAGATTACATTTTTGAAAATGGGCGTTACTGCGAGCGATATCAAATGGGCGGTAGCGTTAAATTTTGTTGACCTTCTGCCGTATAGTGTGGCCGTCCTTAGCAATGGCATGGCAATGCTCGATTCCTGCGATTCAGGTCAAGGGTCATCATGACATGCGCAGAAGAGGAGACAGAGAGAGAGAGCTCAGAGGGACTGAAAGCGTGTGTGGCTGTGGAGTGTGCTTGTTGGCTGTTAAAGGAGGAACGACGGAGATTCACCAGCAGCAAAAAAACTACTAAGAACATAGTTGGCACCGAGTTTTTGTCCAACAAATAAGATACAACATGGAAGGGATGGAGGAGGCCCTGAAGCTGGTAGTCAGGAACACTGATGGCAGAGGGCTCCCAGTCGTCCTGGAGCGCCGCACTGCACCCATAGGTGACGCACCCCCATTGCCAACCACACGAGAGCCCGTAGCAACATCTTGCTTATGGTTCGGAGCACATTCCCAACTCGGGGCCGTCCTCTCTCGTAGCAGCGTTTCGGCCGTCACCCCTCCACCCCCCCCCCCGCAATGAAACATCGCTTGTTGGACCTCCTAGGCCATGCGGCTTGGAGTTAGGAGGGGAAGGGGTAGAGGTGGGAAGGAGAAGCGGGGTGGGGGGGGGGGGGGGAAAGGATTGGTTTGTACAGAAATACTGATGATTTCAGACTAATGTTTGGTTTAAATGTTTTTCATTTAACAAAACCTTGTAGCACATCGGCTCAGATAGCTGCACCATTACATGCTGGTGATTCCTAACATCAAAGGGTATAATCACACTTAACTTCAATCAACTTAAACTTTAACTGTCACCAGGTGATGCCCACCATTGATGTATGACCTGCACACCCAGCAGTGTGTCAGCCTTGTAAATAACAACAACGTTCTTTTAAGCAAAGCGATCATTGATGAGCTCATGACGTAAGGCTCTTGAAGCTATCATGCCATCATGGGCCCTTTGATGCGGTCTACAGTGGGGCGGGGGCATGGCTTCAGCGTCAGCCTAATTATCTGGGCCGATGTCAGCGTCGCCCTCCACTTCCTCTCTCTGGTGAGGTGGACTGTCAGACTCATCAGGCAATTCTTGTTCCCTCCTGATAGCCAAGTTGTGTAGCATAGAGAGCACCACCACGAATTGAGCTACTTGCTCAGGGTGGTATTGAAGCTCACCTCCTGAGTGGTCCAGGCATCTAAAGCACTAATTTAGCACTCCAACGATGTTGCGAGTTGCTCTGTGGCTCTCGTATCGCCTCTCGGCCTAAGTGTGGGTGTCACGCAGGGGGGTCATCAGCCAGGTGGTGAGGCCATATCCTTTGTCCCCAAGCATCTAGCACTGATCTTGTGACTCATTGTTAAACAAGTCAGTTACAGTGCTCTCACGCAGGATGTGAGCATCATGGATGCTGCCCGGAAATTGAGCATTCACTGTCAGTATAATTTGCTGGTAGTCGACAACCAATTGGTCATTCAGGGAGTGGAATCCCTTGCGGTTCCTGAAAACCTCAGCATCCTGAAAAGGTGCCTGCATCGCGATGTGTGTAAAGTCTATTGCTCCCTGCACCTTGGGGAAGTTTGCAATTCTGGAGAATCCTAGAGTCCTCTCACTCTGTGCCTCACTGGTCATAGGGAAGCTGATCAAGTCCTTCCTGCGTATCTACAGGGCTTCAGTGACCTGTCTAATGCAGTGATGTGTGGCACGCTGAGAAAGTCCATAAATGTCGCCAGCTTTGGCCTGAAAAGAACCCAAGACATAGAACGACAGTGCCGCGGTAACTTTGGCCTCGACGGGCAGTGTAATACTGATTGTGTTGGCAGGCTGCAGATCTGCCCTTATCAGCTGGCATACCTCAGTAATAACCTCTTTGTGGAAGCGCAGTCTCCGAAGGCAGGTGGTGTTGGGAAAATCGAGGTAAGAATGCTTCTCCTTGTACTTGCGGGGGGTGTAACATCTGGTCTTCCTCATCTGTCTGTCACTTCGTACAATGGGCATATAATGCAGTGGAGTGTTCCTTCGGCGATGTCAAGTCTGCTGCATGTATTTGGTCACCAAGAGAGAGTAAGAAAGAACAGGCCCCATTGCAGTAACTCTCTGTTTTTCACCGATTGCTCATGAAAAAAGAATGTCCCGATGAACACACCTCTTCAATTCCAATCAGACACAGTGTGGTCAAGATGTTTTTAAGGGATGGTCACATCAACTCCAATGATCTGCAGAGTACATCCGAACTCCGCCGAGGTTGAAGCTCAGCAGCCTTTTAAAGGATGCGACATGTGATCTAAAGCATGGCGTCCATAACGCTGTGATTCGTTCCGATTAGTTCCACTTTGTGTGTTTTTTTGGGCGAGCGATTGTGGGCGATATGTGTGCGAGATGGTGAAATTGATGATGGGCTATCTCCATGGCCGTTAGTTTGGGTAAATATGCTCTTTACTACAAAAAACAGTGGGCGGGCGTTAATATTGAATCTCGGCGTTAATTCCGCGCGAAATTAACTCTGGCCGATATGATGTCCGTTGAATTCGCCCATTCTGCTGATTCCGCCCCAAAAAAGTGGGCGGGCGGTAAGATTTTTTCTCCACATTAAGCACATGGGGAAAGTAATACTCGCCGATAAGCTTCCAAAAAATGCCCGCCAGTTTCCATTTTGTGCCAAAATGGGCGATATATGAGTGTTATATGTCATTTCTGCGGTAAAATGGGCATTAAGTGGGCGTTAGCATGCAATAAAGATGGAGGTTCTAGCCCATGATCTCTTCTACCTTGCAACCCTATCACAGACCTTCTCTTTTGTTCCTTCCTCCCCTCCCCTTTTCTCTGTCCCTACACTTGCTTAAAAACCTTAGCATCTCTAACTTTTTCCACTTCTGACGAAAGGTCATCGACCTGAAATGTTAACTCTGTTTCTCTCTCCACAGATGCTGCCTGACCTGCTGAGTATTTTCAGCATTTTCTGATTTTACTTCAGATTTCCAGCATCCGCAGTATTTTGCTCCTGAATTCTATCCTTTCATAGACAGTCGCTCGGAATCGAGGAAGACTTGCTTCCACACTTAGCATGAGTTCTTAGGTGGCTGTACAGTCCAATACGAGAACCACAGTCTCTGTCACAGGTCGGACAGATAGTCGTTGAGGGAAAGAGTGGCAGGGAGCCTGGTTTGCCGCAAGCTCCTTCTGCTGCCTGCGCTTGATTTCTGCAGTGCTCTCGGCAACGATACTCGAGGAGCTCAGCGCTCTCACGAATGCACTTCCTCCACTTAGGGCGGTCTATGTACACTCTATATACATTCTCCCAATGGGTGAGGAGCCTCTGCACGAGGAGTGCAAACTAATACAGTCACCCCTACATTCACTCTGTTGGATCGTGTAAGTTTTTTTATCTTCTATGATGGTATCACAAATTCGCAAAGCCTCCAATTAATATTTTCTTCTAACTGCCATTAGTATTGATTTTATTTTATTGAGACCACAATAATTTTCTCATCTCAAACTCTCAATGGGGAGCCTTTCACACTGGGAGTGCATATCAAACATTTGAGGATATGGTACACATGATTTTCCAGCATTATTTTAAATGCATAATGTAATGTCTGTAAGCTTGTAATGTTTGTAGCGCCACACTGTGGATGTGGACGTATTTTGTACTGCAACTGCAGAGTTAATAATAAACAAAACCAGGCAGATTCCAGAGGCTTCCGAGAGAGCAGCCTGCCATGTTAGGAGCTGTGTGTGTTGTGCTCTGTGAATATATCACAGTTAACAAATGAAGAGCACGTGCACTTAATTTTCTAAAATGCACTCCTGGCAGGCAAATTTCCTTCTCAAAGTTAAAAAATTAACTTTTATATGATAAAAATCATGCATGATGAGTATAAGACTCCCAATCTTCTAAAATGATTCTACATGATCTTTTAAAAAACATATGTATAAACTGCATAAAGAAGTTTAATGTATAAGAAGGGGATATTTATATATGGCTTTCGTTCTTTGATCTGAAGATGCACAATACTCATTAAGTCAATCAAAGCAGATCCCTTCTTTATGTGACATAACACAGTTGTATTTAAGCTGCTATTTTATTGTTGTAGCTGAATATTTATTTGTGCTAACCTGTATATTTCAATAGCATGTTCATCCTCCTCAACAAACTCATCCTCTGCCTCCTTTAACCCTGCAAGGTTCATCCGTTCAAAGGGCTTAACTGTGAGAAGCAGAAGTTTGGATATAATAAGCCAGTCTTTGTACACACAGAATGTTTTTTTTTGGACATTGGGTGCCAACAATACATTGGTAATTTTATGAGTCCACGGCTGAAAACTTGCTCAGATCTCCTCCGGCTCTGTCGCCATAACTTTGTTGGAAGTACGGTGAAAACCAATTTATATGCGTGAATGGTGTTTCCACTGCACTTGCAATGAAGTTACGGTGGCGGAGTAGGTATAGCCCCAAAGGGAGGAGGACTGCTGGATCCAGGAGGTAAGTGCCTTTCCACTTACCTGCTGGATCCAACTTTCCTGCCTCATCAAACCTTCCGATTGGACACTCTACCGACCCTTCCGATCTCCCCCCAACCTTCCCCTGAGGCCTCCGACCATCCCCATGAGGTCTCCGATCTCCAAACCTTGCTGTGGCCTTTTGACCCCCAACCCTTGATCTTCCTGCAGCCTTCCGACCCACCTCAGGCCTTCCAACCTTTCGCTTCCGACCCCCGATCGACCCTCCAGCCCACGATACCTATCCAGCCTACCGACCTCCCCCGTCTGTCCCCTGATACCCCGTCCGGCCTTCCGACCACCCAGTCCAGCCTCCGATCCCTCCCTCCCTCTTCTCTGCGGCCTGGCACTGCAGGCCTACCCGGCCAACAGCCAGCCAGCCTCTCCATCTGGCTGCCTGGCTGCAGGCGGGAAACAGAAGGTCAAAATACTAATTAGTCCCTTATAAAGTCGACAGGACCCGAGGGCAACCCATTATCCTGGGTTTCGCGAGTGCATTGCAGCCCACCGCTCCTACCCTACTCCCTACCCGCCCCTAAATTAATATTTTCTCAGTTTTATCAGGGATTTCATTACAGTAAAACAGCATACACATAAGTTTTGCCCTTGTCTGAATTCTCAAAACATTTGCCTTTATATACACACTTAGACAAAATTAAACTTTTACCTTTAGCTTCTTCCTGTAAACGTAGGACCATTTCTTCAACTTCATCGCTTGGTTCTTCTTTTGGAGGAATAATGCCAAATCTCCGCAAGGCATCATTCCACTCAGTATCTTCATTGGGATCCTATGGAAAAAGAACAAAATTATAGTGTTCTGATTTTTGGTTTCAAATTGATGATTGGAATCTTTCTCAGACCATGAGTTTACATCATTATAAAAAGAGGATATAGATAACAAAATAGATATATGACTAGAATTTCTCTAAAGCCACTCAATGCCCAATTGCAGTCCAGGAAAAAATGCTAACGTTCTGCAACTAACGCTGGCGAAACTTTCCATAATTAAGGTAAAAAAATATCGCCCGGCGAGAAAATAGATCTTGCACCAATATTCTCAGCGGTTTTTTGGTGGTTAAAGGCAAAATTAGGTGAAACAGGCGGTTATTACCAGAAAGGATATTAAGTACTAAAATGTCGTGCTAGGGAGGGGAGAAAACTCAAAAAATATTTTTTCAACTAAACAAAAATAAAAAGTTATAAAACATTCTCAAGACACTTTTTAACTTAATCGCCATTTTAGAATTTTAAAAATAATTTTAAAAAACTTTAACTTACCTTTCTCTGCAAGGTACTCACCTACCACCCTGTTCCGGCAGCTTTTCGTGGGCGGTTTCCTCGGCGGTTTGTACGGGTGCTCTGCTGAGACAAAACTTAGATCCTGGCAGTTTTCTTGGCGGTGCACATGGGCGGTTGCTACCCGGTGTTCTTTTCAAAATGTGGGTGGAACTCTTTGCAAAATAAATAGGAAACTTTCGCCGGGCAGTTTTTCAACAAAAAACAGCTGTACCGCCAAGAAAACCGCCAAAAATGAAGGTGAAAGGCTAGTCCATAGATCACTTATAGATAACAAAAATCAGTCATCGCGTGCTGAATAATTCCTAAATATGAACAAGTCTGCTATTTGATGGCATTGTATCAGTTTGTTGAATGATCACAGTTATACAGTGTAGGTTGCATAGCAGTGCTGTAGCATACAGGCACACCATTATTCGATAGCATGGTATTGGGGTGCAGGATTAATTCCCCCATGCTGCCAAGTTCTGAATCTCAGCTATCCTGCCATGGAGAGTTGCAGAGTGCAAGAGGGGTGAAATGTTGAAGAGAAAGTTGTCCAATGCTCCAAGGTGCATCACATATTGCTGCAAATAATTCAGACCAAGAATGCTGCAAATTCGGCAACAATTCCTTTAGAGCGTTCATCGCATTTAAAAAAAATATAGGGCTCAATTTTCCCCAATTATTTGCGTCATTTTTTTGGCGTGCGCCACTTTTTTGGCATAAATTAAAATATCCAAGTTTCCCCAAAGTTTCTGCGCCAGCGTAACTCAGTTACGATTTTTTTAGGTTAGTATTTTTTAGCGTCATAGGGGGTGTAACCTTATTTCTGCGCCAGTTTTTCAAATTTAAGCAAGTTTAGCCAACTTACATTTTCCCTAGGACAGCGTATGTGACCACTCCCAAAAAACCTTCTGGACATTTAAGAAAAAACAGCACACATTAAAAAATCAGCACAGAAAGATGCCATTGTTTTTCGGCGAAGTTTTGGAGAGAGTCAAGAAGGCAAAAAATATGCATCATGAAGCTAAATTTTTTTCAAAGTCAAAAGGGAGAAAATGGAAGTCTAGTGTAATTCTTCCATTTTTGATTTTTTTCAAAGTACCACGGCACCACTGAATGTCTCCTCACCGGGCTCGAGGGTCGGAGCGTCGGCCGGCAGAATCATTCCCTCGCGTAGACACGGGCTCTGGTTCAAAAGAAGCCTGCGGGGGGCGGGGGGGTGGGTGTGTGGATGCCGAACTGAAGGGATGAGAACCCTTAGGCTTTACAGCAGATCCAAAAGAAACCCGGTTGTGGGGGGGGGGTTGGGGGGTGGAAGCTGAACTGAAGGGATGAGTACCCTTAGGCTATACAACAGATTCAAAAGAAGCCCGGGGTTGGGGGATGGACGCCGTGCCCGTGTTCAGGTGAGGGAGCGATTCTGTTGGCCGACCCTCTAGCCCGTTGAGGAAACTTTCGGAAGTCGGGTGGGACTTTTTAAAAAAAAAATCAAAAATGAAAGAATTGCATTGGACTTCGTTTCTTTATTGAATGCCTAGCTTCCCGTTCCAAGCAAGCCTAATACACAGACCAGGGTGTGGTCCATACAAGAGAGAGAGGAAAGAAGGAGAAAATCCTTTCTTTCTCCTGCTGTTTTGAGCTTCTTGCAAAGCTACAATTAAGTTATGGGGGCAATATTGACAATGCCGTACCTCGTGCAAGGCTTCTGCATGATTGTGCTGCAGAGGAGAAGATTAGACATCATCACATGAGGAACCTCCGAGCACGTAGTGATGCAGACTGTGTCAGAAGGCTGCATTTCTGCAAAATAAGTTGTAACTGAGATCTGAGAGTTAATAAAAGCAGATTTGCATCCTAGAAGTGGCAGGAGGAACGCTTTGTCAGTTGAAGTGAAGGTTAACAGCTGCAATTTCATTCTGTACATCTGGATCATTCCAGGCCACAACTGGGAATGTGCGCATCATTTCTCAGCATGCAACACGTATCTGCATTCGGCAGGTGACTGCTGCACTGTATACCCGAAGGAATGAGTACATAAAGTTCCCCATGACCACCCAAGCAATGCGTGACAGGGCTGTGGGCTTTTCCAGGATTGCTGGTTTCCCAAAGTTACAGGGCTGCATTAATTGTATCCACATCGCCTTGCGAGCACCTTTGGAGGATTCCGAGATGTACAGGAACAGAAAAGGCTTCCACTCTGTGAATGTGCAGCTTGTGTGTGACGACATGCATCGCATCATGGCAGTTGATGCGAGATACCCTGGGAGCACCGATGATGCGTTCATCTTACGCGAGAGCGTTATATCTGCCTTGTTTCAGCAGCAGCCAGAAGGGCAGAGCTGCCTACTGGGAGACAAAGGGTACGGCCTCGCCACCTGGCTCATGACGCCCTTACACGTAACCTGGATGGAAGCTGACCGAGAATACAACATGTCACATGTTGTGATGCGCAGCAGGACCATTGGCATCTTGAAGCACTGTTTCTGATGCCTGGACCATTCCGGAGGCTACTTGCAATACTCCCCTGAGATTGTCGGTCAGTTCACTGTTGTCTGGATATGTTGTGCAGCATACAGCAATCATAAGGCAGCAGCACCTGGTAGTAGAAGACCCACCTGAGGTGAGAGTGGCTGATGTGGAGGAAGAAGATGCAGATGACGAGGAGGAGGACAAGGATGAGGAGGACAAGCATGCCACTACCTGAACCTGGAGCACGACGACGGCGGAGGAGGGCGGGCGGTTGTGCCCCTTTAACAATTGCTCGAGCCTTGTACCAGCAGCTAATCCATGAATGCTTTGCTGCCTGAAGGCTCAGCAGCAACTATTCCAAATGGACCATGTTTACTGTTTGGACCTGTTCCATAATGTTGTTTTGTGTTAATGGAACAAATAATGGAAATGATTCTTCTTTAGTTCAAAAAGTTGTGTTAATAATGGAACAAATAATGTAAATGATTCAGTTATAATTTAAAATATATTTTATTCAAAAGTTTAACACTTGTTTGTACATAACTTTAATAAAAATATTCTTGTATCAAACTTTAACATTTTCAGTTAAGATCACTTAAAAACTTTAAGATCACTTACAAACTTTTAAACTTGGAAATTAAATCACTTACAAAACACTTTTAATTTGAGAACAGTTACAATAATAATAACAACAGCAGCAGCAAAGAAAGGCTGCACCCATCTCTCTTCCACTGTATTCTAAGACTGCCCACTGCGCTTGGTCTTGGTGACTTCACCCCTGCCCGCAGGCGGTGGCGCAGCATTTCTCAGGTTGGTATCAAGCTTATCCTTTCGAGCATCTTGGATAATGCGCACTTTTTGATGGGGGGTGTGGGCAGGTGGTAATGTGGAAAGCCTGGCTTGGGCATCTTCAGAGGCTGGTCTGGAGATTGGAGTGGGAGTGGCAGTTGATTCCTTCAATGGGTGCGGGGTCTGGGCGTGTTTCCTTATTGCAGCAGCTAATTCTGACATTCGCTCCCTCATGTGCCCCTACAGTGTATCAACTATCTGCAACATTCCCTTCCTCATGTGCCCGGACAGTGTTCCCATTTCTCGTGATAGTGTTGTTACTTCTCCCGATAGTCCCGATACCTCATCACCCACCCCACTGATGGTGTCCAGGAGTGATCACTTAAGGTCAATGCTCTTCGCACTCATTGCCATCATCTGAACCACATCTGTTACATCCTGCACCTTAGGAGAGTGCTGTCGAGCTCTCCTTCCCCTCCTCACCCTGAGTGTGGCTCGCTGCACCCCACGGGAACCCGCAGCCTCAGACTGTGTGAAACCATGGAATGTCCCAACACTCGTACCACTCAGGACAGGGGCTGGCACTTCAATGGGCGACACCAGCCTCTCCTCCAGAGTGAGTACAACAGTTAGGGCTTCATCCTCTCCCTCCCCTTGCCCCTCCCCCTCATCCCAATACTTTTGGTCTGGAAGGTGGGATTGGAAGATGTTCTCTTCAGACTCGTCCGTGACTAAATCTTCTTCTGCATCGGCTTTAGCCTCTTCAGGGTTGGCCTTAAGTTCTGCAAAATATAATAGAACAGACAAACGGTTAGCAGCAGAGGCGGAGGCAGGGTGGCATGAGTAGGCTCACACAATGCAGGCAGCAGGCTCATTTGAAGGACCGTGATGAATGATAGCATATTGCATCAACTGAAGCATAGTTGATGGAGACATCCCCATGAACTGAAGCATGGCTAGCCCTCACAGTACTTAACTTTTAACAAAGCCAGAATGTGGAATTTGCAGGACTTGCCCTCTCCCTCGAGTGTGGGCCCAGCTTGTGCAGTGGTGGTTGCTTTTCTCCAGGCAGGATCCATCAAAGCAGCGACCCTGTCTTCCAAGGGTGTCGGTGGGTGCAGATTTGCCGGGCCTCCTCCTGTTCGAGTTCTCTCTCTTTTGGTGTATGCCACCTTCGTCTGCAAAGATGAAAATATAACTTTTTAGAGAGAGTGCCTTTCTGTTGGGTGGGACATACAGATGGTCACATTTACAATTGCAATTCCATTGAATAAAGGAAAATATTACTTACACTAAGTACTTGACCAAGGTCCTGCCACTTTTTTCACTGGCCTCCAGACCTCGGTGTGGTCACCATTGCACAGTAACCTTCTGCAAGTTGGTTCCAGTGTTTCTTCATTTCTTTTGGTGTAACTTTTATGTGACCTCTGCTGGTGTCCAGCTCATGCAATCTGGCCTCAATTACAGTAACTAGTGCCTCCACTTCTTGTGAGAAATCTTTGGTCCTTGAGCCGCGTTGCATATTGCAGCTCCGATTTTTTCCACTGAGAATTAAAGTTCTCACACAGCACTCGCACACAACTGACTCTTTAAAAATGGCTGAATGCAGACTGGGAGGTGCGCGCCCATAGCAGTCACATAAAAAATATCCTTTTTTTTGTGCATGCGCAGAGGGGGCATCCTTTTTTCAGTGCAGACATTAGGCTCCACCCCCCCCCCCCCGAGCTAAAGTACAGATTGCACGGCGCCAATTAAAAAAATCAGAAATGGGAAACTTTCAATTTTTTTTGGATTTGTTGGGGCCAAAATAAAGCGGGCATAACTCTTGAAATACACCAAAAAATGGCATTGGGGAAAATTGAGCCTTATAATCAGAGCATTTTGCTCATTCAAGAACACCCTTTTGAGGCAGTAAAATGGAGTTCATTGGTAGTGGATAGATTGGACACCAGGCAAGCCTCCTATTTGATGTCTGAGAAAGCTGAGGTGCCGCTGCCTGATGTGAGTGTGACAAGGATTGTCCTGAGTAGAACTCCTGGGCTGGAATTTTTACTTTGAAGAATGTGCGGATTTTGAGCGGGTGGGCAGTTAATAGCGCTGAAATTGACGGCGTGTCAGGAAGTCTTCTTCAGCCTACCGGCTTCCGCCTTTAACTCGATGCACCAGAATCCTGCTCGGGAGAGGCAGGTGACCTAATTAAAATAGTTGAGAGCTTGTTAAGAGGCTATTAACAGCCTTTTTAACCTGATGGAGCTTTTACTGGCTCTCTGCGGGATTCGCGGGCTTGCTAAACCTTTCCAATGAAAGCAAGGCGAGAGGATAGCGACCATTGTGGGAATTAAACAATTGCTAGTCAAGAAAATCACACAAATACTCGCACTTCACACCTGCTTCCTTGTCCAAGGGAAAGGCTCTTACTGACACCATAAGTGCTGAGAGTTTGCTTTCAGGTGTTTGCAGGTGATTTCTACAATTTCAGAAGTTACTCTGACTACACTGGAGGATTTATACAGCTTATGCTGTTTCACCTTGGACCTCGGATTCAGATCAAGATGAGCCCTCGCAGCAGCAACACCAGTATCCTTCTCCTCACCAACCTGCCACTCCACAGGAGAGGGGATGAGCACAGGAGTGCACCTCGCATGAGGCGATACTCCCAACACAGGGTATATAGGCAGAGGATCAGCTTCCTGGACATGACTGAACACCAGTGCCTCAGGAAGCTCAGGCTTTCATGGCAGATATCTGTAGCCTGCTGGGAGAAGACCTGCTGGCAAGTGGACCTGGTGGACACATGTTACCAATGGCTGTTAAAGTCACCACCGTTCTAAACTTCTTCACCTCAGGCTCCTTCCAGCGATCTGCAGGAGACAATTTCAGGATCTCACAGTCAGCCACCCACAAATGCATCACCCAAGTGACCGATGCCATGTTTGACAAGTTGTACAATTATGTACACTTTGCCACTGACGAAGCCAGTCAGACTGAGCGAGTGCTCGGATTTGTGTCCCTGACTGGCTTCCCACAGGTGCAGAGCATCATCAGCTGCATACATGTTGCCATCAAGGCACCCACAGATCATCCAGTAGTATTTGTGAACCATAAGGGCTTCCACTCCCTCAATGTGCAGCTTGTCTGTAACCACAAAAATATCATAATGCATGTGTGTGCCAGATTCCAAGGGAGCTGTCATAACACATTCATTCTCTCTCAGCTCTCCGCACCTCCAGCCAGAGTTACTAGCTGGCTGCTTGGAGACAAGGGGGAATCCACTGAAGACGTGGCTGATAAAACTCTTGAAGAGGCCAAGCAATGAGGCAGAAGAGCGTTATAATCAAAGCCAGATGACGATGTGATGTGTTATAGACGAAGCAGTTGGGATGCTGAAGATGCGTTTAAGATGCCTGGACAGATCTGGAGGAGTCCTTCAATAAGCACCAGTCAGAGTTTCCAGAATGATCGTTGTATGCTGCACCCTGCACAACATAGCACAGCCGTAGATCAGCCATGAACTTATTGAATGGCGGAGCAGGCTCAAGGGGCCAAATGGCCTACTCCTGCACCTATTTCTTATGTTCTAGCATTGAGGATTGGAGCTGCAGGAAGAGCAAGGCGCAAAGCCTCTTCGGAGGAGGAAGATGAGGAGGAGGAGCAGAAGGAACAGGAGGAGAAGGAGGAGGAACAACCTGAAGTGGACACGGCCCAGTAGCGGTGCATATTGCTGCCCGGGATGGCCTCATAATGGCATGATTTAGTTAAATTGCACCAGTGCACCCATATGGCACCCAGATGCAGAATCAACTACCCCCTAAAATGAACACACCATTCTTGGCACAGGCACCCATTTCTGTGCTATTTTTGCCACAGATAGCAGGCAAAAATGGACTAGACCGGAAAGTGGTGCAAATAAATAAATTTATGTGACTCATAACTTCAACAGAAACTTAACCCTTTAACATTTTATAACACACTCATGTGCATCCCCTTCTGCATCTACAACTATGTCCTTTTACTTTTTCTACTAATTCTACAATGTGGTTTCAGCAGAGGCAGGAGCAGGCTACTCACTTCCCTGCTCTGATTGCTTAGGTCTTTTGGCAGACATCCTTTGGGTTTTGGAGTCTGTAAGGGCCCCGCAAAGGCTGCTTCTCCTGTACCTGTGCAGTGATAGCCTTGGCTATTGGGATATGAGGCAGCATATGGGATTCTGATTGAGGGGAGAGGGGCAACGGGGAGAAGTGAGAGTGTTTTGAACAGAGCCCCCACTTCCATGTCCCCTCTCACCATCATCCATCTCATGGCCCACCCGCACTTCCCTGCTGGCAAGGAGCTGAAGAGCACTTTGCTGCACATCAGTGGGACGATGAATGGCCAACTCTAGGTTTCTATCCATCCTGGATATGGCTGCAATCAAAGTCTGCAAGCTGTTGTTAACAGAAAGCATATATTCGTTCGATTGGCGCATTTGATGTTCCATGCAGGTGGCCATCCTTTCCCTGGAAGTGCACATTGTAGCCATGGCCTGCGACACGGTGCTGCTCATGTTGGAGATGGACTGCTCCATTCTCCCTACAATTGAGCATATTGCAACTGGAAAAACTGCCAGAGCCTCCCGCATTTTTTGCGGCTCCTCAAGAATCATCCTCTTTATCCATGGCCCCGGGGTTCAGCATCTTCTTCCAGCTGAGCACTGCTTGGAGCATCCTGCACCCTCCAATGAGGGAGCTCCACTGCTGTCCCTGTCTCCACCATCTGCTCTTGCTCACATATCATCTGTGAGACACCAGGTGACAACATTACTTTCTCATTTGCTGGACCCACTGAAGTGTGCATATCTGCGCTGGTGCTGGGTGAGCATGGGTCATGTGACAGTGCACCCTCAGAGACCGTGTTCTCCTCTGAGGAATTGTCTTCTTTCTCTGGATGGGCCTATGGGAGAGTAATGCCATGAATTAGAACTGTTATGATAAGAATGTTTTAAGTTATCTTGATGACTGACTGTTGTATGCCATGTTGTTGTGTTAGAATTACTTCTGTCACCAAGTTGCTGGGAGGTCCCCCTCGCTCCATCTCCCACCACGAGCAGCTCTGCAACTCTGCTTATCTCCAGCACCTCCTCCTCTGCTGCAGTTAATGGTGTTGTTACTGGAGGATTGCCTCCGGTTTGCCACTCCCATGTGTGCTTTCTTCTCCTGCAAGTAGGGAAACAAGAGACCTATAATGAGGGAGTGGTGTGACATTGCTGAATGGCCTCCTTCTGTGGCATTAATTTCTATGATTCTATGATTGCATTAGATTGAGGGTGAGTGTCTACTCTCATCCTGGTCCGTCCCCCTGGTACAGCCCTCATCTTCGCTCCCTCAAGTCAAAGAGGTGCAGACTTGAACAGATGTGGCGGACAACTGGTTTAGCCATTCACCACCAGATCTGGCACATAAAGCATTTTCCGGTCCTACTCTTGTCTGCAGAAACTGTTCACTATTCCAGGATAATTCTGGAATGCAAAGATAACACCTGGCTACTATTCTCTACTGCTAACCGTCTTCTTAAACCCCTCTCTCCTGTCTCCACCACATTCACCTCCAACAAGTATGAGGAGATCATGGACTTCTTCCCAGCATCTATATGAGGCTAAACTAGACTGTTTGCAACCTAGACATCATATTGACCCTGAAATAAGCTTCCGGCCACATGTCCGTTACATAACTGAAACCGCCTATTTCCACCTCCGTCAAATTGCCCGCCTCCACCCCTGCCTTAATTCCTCCACTGCTGAAACCCTCATCCCTGCTTTTGTTACCTCTAGACTTGACTACTCCAACGCACTCCTGGCTGGCCTCCCACATTCTACACTATATAAACTTGAGGTCATCCAAAGCACTAAGTGCCGATCACCCATTCATCATCATCATCATCATCATAGGCAGTCCCTCGGAATCGAGGAAGACTTGCTTCCACTCATGAAGTGAGGTCTTTGGTGGCTGAACAGTCCAATACGAGAGCCCACAGACCATGTCACAGGTGGGACAGATAGTCGTTGAGGAAAGGGGTGGGTGGGACTGGTTTGCCATGCGCTCTTTCCGCTGTCTGCGCTTGATTTCTGCATGCTGTAGGCGTTGAGACTCAAGGTGCTCAGCGCCCTCTCGGATGCACTTCCTCCACTTAGGGTGGTCTTGGGCCAGGGACTCCCAGGTGTCAGTGGGGATGTCGCACTTTATCAGGGAGGCTTTGAGGGCGTCCTTGTAGCGTTTCTGCTGCACACCTTTGGCTCGTTTGCCGTGAGGGAGCTCCAATCAGAGCACTTGCTTTGGGAGTCTTGTGCCTGGCATGCAGATTATGTGGCCTGCCCAGCGGTACTGATCGAGTGTGGTCAGTGCTTCAATGCTGGGGATGTTAGTCTGAATTAGGGCGATGATGTTGGTCCGCCTGACCTCCCAGGGGATTTGTAGGCAATTGCAGAGACATCGTTGGTGATATTTCTCCAGCAACTTGAAGTGTCTCCTGTACATGGTCCATGTCTCTGAGCCATACAGGAGGGCAGGTATTACTACAGCCCTGTAGACCATGAGCTTGGTGGCAGTTTTGAGGGGCTGGTCTTCAAACACTCTTTTCCTCAAGCAGCCGAAGGGTGCACTGGCGCACTGGAGGCGGTGTTGGATCTCGTCGTTGCTGCCTGCTCTTGTTGATAGGAGGCTCCCGAGATATGGGAAGTGGTCCACGTTGTCCAGGACCACGCCTTGGTTCTTGATGACTCGGGGCAGTGCTGTGCGGTGAGGACAGACTGGTGGAGGATCTTTGTCTTACGGATGTTTAGCGTAAGTCCCATGCTTTCGTACGCCTCAGTAACTACGTCGACTATGTCCTGGAGTGCAGCCTCTATATGTGCGCAGACGCAGACGTCGTCCGCATACTGTAGCTCGATGACAGAGGTTGGGGTGGTCTTGCATCTGGCCTGGAGACGGCGTAGGTTGAACAGGTTCCCACTGGTTCTGTAGTTTAGTTCCACTCCAGCGAGGAGCTTGTTGACTGTGAGGTGGAGCATGGCAGCGAGAAAGATTGAGAAGATGGTTAGGGCGATGATGCAGCCCTGTTTGACCCCTGTCCGGACATGGATTGGGTCTGTGATGGATCCGTTGATAAGGATCACGACCTGCATGTCGACATGGAGCAGGCGGAGGATGGTGACGAACTTTTGGGGGCATCCGAAACGGAGGAAGACGCTCCATAGACCCTCGCAGCTGACAGTGTCAAAGGTCTATATAAGAAGGCCATGTATAAGGGCTGGCGCTGTTCCTTGCATTTTTCCTGTAGCTGTCACGCTGCAAAAATCATGTCCGTTGTGCCCCGTAGAGGACAAAATCTGCACTGTGACTCCGGGAGGAGCTCCTTGGCCATGGGAAGAAGAAGGTTGAGGAGGACTCTAGCAATGACCTTCCCAGTGGCTAATAGCAGGGAGATTCCTCCGTAGTTGCCGAAGTCAGACTTGTCCCCTTTTTTAAAGATGTTTACTGACCTACATTGGCTCCCGGTTAAGCAATGCCTGGATTTCAAAATTCTCATCCTTGTTTACAAATCCCTCCATGGCCTCGCCCCTCCCTATCTTTCAAATCTCTTTCAGCCTCACAACCGCACAAGATATCTGCATTCCTCTTGAGCATCCCTGATTATAACTGCTCAACCATCAGTGTCCGTGCCTTCATTTGCTTGGGCCCTAAACTCTGGAACTTCCTCCCTAAACCTCTCCACCTCTCTACCTCTCTTTCCTCCTTTGAGACACTCCTTTAAACCCTACCTCTTTAACCAAGCTTTTGGTCATCTGCCGTAATTTCTTCTTAAGTGGCTCGGTGTCAAATGTATCTGTTTTGTCTTATAACATTGCTGTGAAGCGCCTTGGGATGTTTTACTACGTTAAAGGTGCTATATAAATAAAAGTTGTTGTTGTTGCTTTGTCAGATGGGGATGTGAGTGAGGAATAGGTGCACCTGCAAGGTAGGTTGGTGTGAGGAGTAACATGTAGGAGGAGGCTTGGGAAGGCAGAGTGAGAGGGTTGGGGTGACAAACACATCAGGATGTAGGGCAATGTGGCACAGTACACACCTTTCCTGATGTCATGAGGTCATTAAAGCACTTCCTGCACTGTATCAATGACCTGGGTACCACACTCCTGCTACTCACTTCTTCTGCGATGTCCAAATATGCCGTCTTTATCTTGGCTACTGTTCTCTTCCTCCCGTCACCAGGGAAGAGGATCTTGCCGACCCTGACTCCTTGGAGCAGGATTTCCAGGGAGGCATCACTAAATCTTAGGGCAGCCTTTTGGAGCTGAGTCTGCATTTTTAAATTTCAATCTGTATAGCTTTATCGGAGTGACTCCAGACAATGAACCGGAAGCTACTGGAAGCTGCTTAAATTTAAAAAATAACATTCACAGCAGCTCACGTAGCTCTGCATGCGAGAGCCCCCAACCACCTAACTTGTGAGAAAACCAGTTTTAAGCGCTCAGTAATTAGCATCTTCTCTCTCCTGCACTAATTTGTATTTTCCTGGGACCTTAAACTTCTGGAACTCATTACCTCCCTCAATCTTCCCTTCCTCCGACAATCTATAGGTGCTTGAAAGCCGAGTTTGTTGTCACCTCAACATTATCTAGTCTTTTAGCTCCTTCTCAACCTCTCGTATCATGGCCCTTTGCTCTTCACCCCGCATTGTTAATTTAAAAACAATTAACCTATTTTATCACTTGTCAAGGCTGTCAACACGGGAGCTGTTAGGAGAAATGTCTATCAGAAACACTGAAGCAAATCACAATCCCGTTTCCAACAATTGGCTCATACTTGAATAAATTCTATAATTCACACAATTAATCAATTAAACTACAAATGAACATGATTTTTTTTTTATCCGCTTCTTCATTTCTCATTTTGGGAAATCCGGCAACAACAAACAGAAAAAATACTGGAACTGCGCATGCTTAACTACTTTCGGTTCGATGGCAGCAGTCACGACTTAAATTTTTATACCAACAAGGAACCTAGAACTAGAAATTCCTGTGTTGAGCACCACTCCGTAGCACCATGAAATGGCAATAAAATGGCGGCCGCCGCTCTTTCGCCAGCTGATGGCATGTCCCGCGGCTGCTGCAATATTCCTCTCCTCTTTTCCGCTGCCGGTAACAGACAGTGCTCTGGAAAAATAAATGGCGGCATGGTGACATTATATGGCATGCAATACCGACTTACCGTCACCAATACGAACTTCGACCCTAGCACTGGATTCAGCACCAGGTCCTAAGCATGCCAGGTTACCCACTGGCTGGGCAGGCTGCCTCTTCATGTTACCCTCTGACTGGCAGGCTGCATTTCTTGCGTGTGTGAAATGGGGAAGGCACAAGTGTGGACTTGTACTGATGGATGGGCAAGAAAGCAAGAAGGAGGATAATGTATGAGGATACTGCATCTTGTATCCTTTCATCCCCTTTGTTGGCCATGGGCTCAACCATGCCCCTGCCAAGAATGGCCTGCACCGTTTCCTCCAAGAGGATGAGGTGAGGCTAGGAATGGGAAATGTGCCTCGCCATTGGTGCAGATTGATTGGGGGTTGTGCATTAAACAGTGTGTGCAGCTAGTGGTGCAGCTGGTCGGAGACGGCTTTTGAAGATGCATTCACTGACCTTGACCAGTGGTCTGAGTTCATGAAGCTTCTTTGGGCACTGGAGCCAGGTCGTGAGCACAACACTGCTGGCAGTGACGGCCTTAGTGATGTACTCACACATCGTTCTTTCTCGAGGTTCTCCTGGCCCCTGTGGGTAGAGGGCCGCCCTTGCAGTGTTGACCTTCTGCACAAAGCTGGTGCTGCATGTGACACCCTCGGTGCCCCTTCCCTGACTCGCTCAGTCATTTGTGACAGTGCTGAGCCATTTGTGTTAGTGCTGAGGCAGTTTCCCCATTCCTTGAGGTTAGAAGGGTAATTCAGCTTCAACAGCTGCATGTTCACATTTTAAGCTATTGTGTTCCTAACACAGATGAGGCTGCATACAGGGAGGTTAAAGTAAAAGTGACTTCAGTCTTTAATAAGACACTCCAGAGTGAGGAACAGGCCTTAGGGGCTGGCTTATATACATGCTCCCAAGGGATGCTGGGATCCCTTGGGACTTCAGGGGATGAGCTCCCTGTGGGCTGAACATGGGAGTGCATGCTTTACAGATACACATTATCACTCCCCACCTCCAAAGTCAAAGTGAAAACTATTTACAAGTTGAGGCGGTCGGGAGCCTTTCTTTCACTGATGGACTGCGTCGGTACAAATGTCTTTTCTGGTGTGTTGGCTGTGCCCTCGCTGGGCTGGCGTGTTGTTGGCCCTGCAGGGCTGCTAGGTGAGCCTGGCGTTGCTGGGCTGCTGGGCATGATGGGTTCAATTTCCTGGTCCGGGGTGGTGTCGTTGATCCTTTGGGTGTGTGTTGTGGGCTCAAAAAGGTGGTGTCTGCTGTGGGTTTTTCAGGGCAGTCTGTGAGCCGCAGCCTCGTTTGGTCCAGGTGCTTTCAGCAAATTTGTCCATTGTCTAGTTTGACGACAAACACCCTATTCCCTTCTTTAGCTATCACCGTGCCCGCAATCCACTTGCGACCATGTCTATAGTTTAGCACATACACAGGGTCATTCAGATCAATTTCCCGTGACACAGTGGCGCGACCATCGTTGACATTTTGTTGCTGTTGCCTGCTCTTCTGCTGATCATGCAGGATGGGGTGAACCAGCGAGAGTCTGTTTTAAGTGTCCTTTTCATGAGTAGCTCAGCTGGGGGCACCCCTGTGAGCGAGTGGGGTCTCGTGTGGTAGCTGAGCAGTACTCGGGACAGGCGGGTTTGGAGTGAGCCTTCTGTGACTCGTTTCAGGCTCTGTTTGATGGTTTGTACTGCCTGCCCATTGGAGGTTGGTTTAAACAGGGCCGAGGTGACATGTTTGATCCCATTGTGGTTCATGAATTCTTTAAATTCGGCACTGGTGAAACATTGCCCGTTGTCACTGACCAGTTTGTCAGGCAGGCCGTGGGTGGCAAACATGGCCCTCAGGCTTTCAATGGTGGTGGTGGCGGTGCTTCCCGACATTATTTCACATTCAATCCATTTTGAAAAAGCATCCACCACCACCAGGAACATTTTACCGCGAAACGAGCCCGCATAGTTGACATGGATCCTCAACCATGGTCTGGAGGGCCAGGACCACAAATTTAGAGGTGCCTCTCGGGGCGCGTTGCTCAACTGAGCATATACGCGGCATTGCCATAGACAGGACTCTAAGTCAGAGTCGATACCAGTCTACCACAAGTGGGATCTGGCTATCGCTTTCATCATTACTATACCTGGGTGTGTGCTGTGGAGATCCGAGATGAACGTCTCCCTGCCCTTTCTTCATAGCACTACGCGGTTACCCCACAACAGGCAGTCTACCTGAATGGACAGCTCGTCCTTTCGCCGCTGGAATGGCTTGATTGGCTCTTGCATTTCAACGGGGATGCTGGCCCAGTTCCCATGCAGTACCCAGTTTTTTACTAGGGACAGCAGAGGATCTTGGCTGGTCTAAGTCCTAATCTGGCGGGCCGTGACAGGTGATTTATCATTTTCAAACGCTTCCATGACCATCAACAAATCTGCGGGCTGCGCCACCATCAACTAGTTTGCAGGCTGCGCCATATTTCCATCCCCGTGGTGGGCAATGGTAGCCGACTGAGAGCATCTGCGCAGTTCTCGGTGCCTGGCCTGTGGCGGATGGTATAGTTATACGCTGATAGAGCGAGTGCCCACCTTTGTATGCGGGATGAGGCATGAGTATTTATGCCCTTGTTTTCAGTGAACAGGGATGTGAGGGGCTTGTGATCGGTTTCCAGCTCAAATTTGAGGCCAAGAAGGTACCGATGCATTTTCTTTACCCCAAAAACACAAGCTAATACCTCTTTCTCAATCATGCTGTAGGCCCTCTCGACCTTAGACAAGCTCCTGGAAGCAGAGGTGACAGGTTGCAACTTCCCCGCAACGTTTGCTTGTTGTAATACACACCCAACTCCGTACGACGATACGTCACATGCTAGCACAAGTCTTTTACACGGCTTGTACAATACAAGCAGCTTGTTGGAGCATAAAATGTTTCTTGCTTTCTCAAAAGCAATTACTTATTTTTTTCCCCATACCCAGTTCTCACCTTTGTGCAATAACACATGTAGGGGCTCTAAAAGTGTGCTTAATCCAGGTAGGAAGTTACCAAAATAGTTGAGTCCCAGGAACGACTGCAGCTCTGTGACGTTCTGTGGCCTGGGCGCGTTCCTGATAGCCTCTGTCTTGGCACCTGTGGGCCGAATGCCGTCCGCCGCGAACTTTCTGCCCAAAAACTCCACTTCTGTTGCCATGAAGACGCATTTCGACCTCTTCAGCCGCAGCCCTACGCGATCCAGTCGCTGGAGGACCTCGTCCAGGTTTTGTAGGTGCTCGACGGTGTCCCGACCCATGACCAACATGTCGTCCTGAAAATCAACCGTGTGTGGTATCGACTTGAGTAGGCTCTCCATGTTTCTCTGGAAGATCGCTGCAGCCGACCGAATTCCAAACGGGCATCTGTTGTAGATGAACAGTCCCTTGTGCGTGTTGATGCAGGTGAGGCCCTTGGAAGACTCCTCCTGCTCCTGCATCATGTAGGCCGAAGTCAGGTCGAGCTTGGTGAACATTTTGCCTCCTATCAGCGTCGCAAATAGGTCGTCTGCCTGAGGTAGCGGGTATTGGTCCTGTAGCGAGACACGATTAATCGTTACTTTATAATCGCCGCAAATCCTGACCATGCCATCACTTTTGAGTACTGGAACAATCGGGCTGGCCCACTCGCTGAATTCCACTGGGGAGATGATGCCCTCGCGTTGCAGCCTGTCCAGCTCGATTTCCACTCTCTCCCTCATCATGTGAGGTACCGCTCGCGCCTTGTGGTGAATGGGTCGTGCCTCTGGGACCAAGTGGATACGCACCTTCGCCCCGGAAAGGTTTCCAATGCCTGGCCTAAAAAGGGAAGGAAATTTGTTAAGTACCTGGGTACATGAGGCCTCATTGACATGTGATAGCGCTCGGATGTCGTCCCAGTCCAGCGGATTTTGCCCAGCCAGCTCCTTCCAAGCAGTGTGGGACCATCGCCCATGAAAATCCAGAGTGGCAGTTCGTGCACTATGCCCTTGTAGATGACCTTGACTATGGCGCTGCCCAGGACAGTGATAAGCTCTTTGGTAGACATTCTCAGTTTCGTGTGGATGGGGCTCAGGGCTGGTCTGAATGCCTTGTTGCACCACAGTCTCTCAAACATCTTTTTAATCATGATGGATTGGCTAGCGCCAGTGTCCAGTTCCATGGCTACGGGTAAGCCATTCAATTTTATGTTTAGCATTTTTGGTGGACATTTCGTCGAAAATGTGTGCACCCCGTGTACTTCATCATCTGCCTCCTCTCTCTGAGGCTCGAAATTGCTTTGATCCGCCATGGACCGATCTTCCTCTGCCACATGGTGGTTAGCAGGTTTTGCAGAACTTGCAGCTCGTTGGAGATGCACCATTGTTCCACAGCTCTGGCAAACATACCCTTTGAAACGGCATGAATAGGCTGACTGGAAGCCTCCACAACGCCAACAAGGTGTGAATTGCCTTGCATTCATCCTTTGTTGGGGACACTGAGTCATCTGGGTCACCTGAGGCCTGCTGGCAGTTGCAGACTCGTGGGTTCCGCCCTGTACATTTCTGCTCGCAAACACAGTTCCAGTTAATTGATGAACATTGCTAGCATTTGTCTGCTGAGATATTTGTTTGGTGTTATCACTGGTGCACATAAACGCCTGTGCTATCGCAATGGCCTTACTGAGGGTCGGTGTCTCTACAGTCAAAAGTTTTCGTAGGATGGTCTCGTGGCCAATGCCCAGTACAAAAAAGTCTCTCAACATTTGCTCCAGGTAGCCATCAAACTCACATTGTCCTGCAAGTCGCCTTAACTCAGCGACGTAGCTCGCCACTTCCTGACCTTCAGATCGCTGGCACGTGTAGAACCGATACCGCGCCATCAGCACGCTCCCCCTCGGGTTAAGATGCTCCCGAACCAGTGTCTACAGCTCCTCATATGACTTATCTGTGGGTTTCACAGAAGCCAGAAGATTCTTCATCAGGCTGTAGGTCGGTGCCCCGCAGACCTTTTTGCAGCGCTGCCTTCTACGTCCAGCTTGTTGGCTATGAAGTACTGGTCTAGCCGTTCGACATAGGCTTCCCAGTCCTCACCCTCCGAGAACTTCTCCAGGATGCCCACAGTTTGCTGCATCTTTGCGTTGGATTTGTATTCTCATCGGCAGTTATTGTGTTCTGAACGCAGATAAGGCTGCACACAGGGAGGTTAAAGTAACAGTGACCTCAGTCTTTGTTAAGACACTCCAGAGTGAGGAACAGGCCTTAGTGGCCGGCTTATATACAGTGCTCCCAAGGGATGCTGGGATCCCTGGGAACTTCAGGGGACGAGCTCCCTGGTGGCGGAACATGGGAGTGCATGCTTTATAGAAACACAACAGAAACTTCTTTTAAATATTGAATATTTCTTAAAAGGTAGAAAGGACTGAAAATGTATTTATTCACTGCATTTTATTTTTTATTGCTTTAGTGTGCATGGCCCCTTTAATTCTCAGACCTCTTCATTTCCCACAATTTCCTGCGAGCTCCACAGCTTCGCCCACAGAGGCTGTGGAAAGCTGTAATGCCGGACTTGGACAGAAACTTCAACCCGGATTCCTCCAGCAACACCACCAGGACGCCATTGCATGAAAGGTGAGTGCTGCGCCACCTATCTCCATGCCCCCCAGACCAAGTTCATTCGGTAAGCATTGCAGCCATTTCCAGCGGCAGTTAACTGCACCGGCAACTTTGCTGACGAACACAAATTTCTCCCCCCTACTCTTTAACTAATGTACTCTCTCCTTCAACAACTTTCCCTGCACCTCCACCAACCTTCAACTGTCATTTGTGCATTGTTACTTGAAATAGCTGAGCTGAAGTCAAGTCATCGTGATGTCATCAGACCTGCTTCAGTTAATTGGTCGGGAAACCCAGAAGTCTGATTCAATTGCAGTGGCTTCACTAAAAAGCTACTGCAAGACATGGCGCTTCAACGTCCGTGTTCCTGACGTGATCCACAGCCCCCACCCCCCGCCCCGCCCCTGGTTATTTCACTGCAGCATTCCTGGCTGATTGAGCACTCTGTCACTATGTATCTGCTCCTTCAAGTTGCAATGTGTTAAAAGTTATTTTCTGTTTGTATGCCAAGCTGACACCTTGGCTTAGATTCTACATGCTCCATTCTACAATTTGAACAGATAATCTTGGATAACACCAATGCAGCACTGAGGAAGTGCTACAGTGTTGTAAGTGTAATCTTTTGGATGAGTTGTTCAACCAAGACTCCATTAAGGTTTGAAGAAAAGCATGAGAGGTGCCCAAACCAATATTTATTCCTGAACCAACAACGTCAGAACAAATTAAGTGATCATTTATCTCATTTGCTATTTGTGAGATCTGTCTATGCAAATTGGCTGCTCCAAACGCCTGCATACAACACTTTAAAAATTTTTTGCAGTTTAGGCTGACTATCCCAGCTCTTCATCAGGCGGTATGGAAACATACTGCTTTGAATCCTATGGCTCCGTTCAAAAGTGATTAATTGACTACGAAATCCTGAGGATATGAAAGTTACTATAAATGTAAGTACTTTATTTCTATAATATAAGGAACAGACCTTAACTGTAGAAAGGCTCAGAAATTTAATGCCTTTAACTTTAACTTCCTCTGCCGCCACCTCCCGCTGCCGCTGGGCCTTCATAGGCCTCTCCACGCTCCTCGAACTCCCGTCTCTCCTCTGCCGCCGCCAGGCCTTCATAGGCTTCTCCACGCACCTCGGACTTCCGCCTCTCCTCTGCCGCTGCCTCCCACTGCCGCTGGGCCTTTATAGGCCTCTCCACGCACCTCGAACTCCCGCCTCTCCTCTGCCGCTGCCTCCCGCTGCCGCTGTGCCTTAAAAGGCCTCTCCACGCACCTCGAACTCCGGCCTCTCGTCTACCGTCGCCTCCCGCTGCGAGGTGCATGGAGAGGCCTATAAAGGCTAGCTTGTGCAGCTGCAGCGGGGAGAGAAGACAAAAAAGAAGTAGAAAGAAATCGAAAGTTGACATCACAGCCAAGGGGGTAACTGATTGGCTGGTGATTGGTAAGTTGTTTTTCTTTATCTTTTCTATATCAGTAAGTAACATTTAGCCTTGTTGCCAAATTAAGTTTATCTAAGGGTTAAGTCATGGCAGGACAGCGCGGACACGTGTTATGCTGCTCCTGTGCTATGTGGGAAGTCAGGGACACTTCCGGGGTCCCTGACAACTACGTGTGCGAGAAGTGCATCTGCCTCCAGCTCCTGACGGACCGCATTGCGGCACTGGAGCTGCGAATGCATTCACGCTGGAGCATGCACGATGCTGAGAATGATGTGAATAGCACGTATAGCGAGCTGGTCTCACTGCAGGTAAAGGGTACACAGCCAGATAGGAAATGGGTGACCAACAGGAAGAGCAGTGCAAGGAAAGTAGTGCAGGGGATCCCCTGCGGTCATCTCCCTGCAAAACAGATACACCGCTTTGGGTATTGTTGAGGGGGATGACTCATCAGGGGAAGGCAGCAGCAGCGAAGTTCGTGGCACCGTGGGTGGCTCTGCTGCACAGGAGGGCAGGAACAAGAGTGGGAGATCTATAGCGCTAGGGGATTCAATTGTAAGGGGAATAGATAGGCGTTTCTGCGGACGCAACCGAGAGAGGGGAGCGACCTATCAAAAGCCCAGCGGGAGATCGAGAGCCAGCGGCAGTTGGTGAGAGGGGAGCGACCTATCAAAAGCCCAGCGGGAGATCGAGAGCCAGCGGCAGTTGGTGAGAGGGGAGCGACCTATCAAAAGCCCAACGGGAGATCGAGAGCCAGCGGCAGTTGGTGAGAGGGGAGCGACCTATCAAAAGCCCAGCGGGAGATCGAGAGCCAGCGGCAGTTGGTGAGAGGGGAGCGACCTATCAAAAGCCCAGCGGGAGATCGAGAGCCAGCGGCAGTTGCTGAGAGGGGAGCGACCTATCAAAAGCCCAGCGGGAGATCGAGAGCCAGCGGCAGTTGGTGAGAGGGGAGCGACCTATCAAAAGCCCAGCGGGAGATCGAGAGCCAGCGGCAGTTGGTGAGAGGGGAGCGACCTATCAAAAGCCCAGCGGGAGATCGAGAGCCAGTGGCAGTTGGTGAGAGGGGAGCGACCTATCAAAAGCCCAGCGGGAGATCGAGAGCCAGCGGCAGTTGGTGAGAGGGGAGCGACCTATCAAAAGCGTACTGGTGCAGCTACAGCGGGAGAGAAAGCAAAATAGAAGTAGAAAGTAATTAAAAAGTGACGTCACAGCCAATGGAGTAAGTGATTGGCTGGTGATTGGTGAGTAGCTTTTCTTTTCTTTTTTATATCAGTAAGTGAACTGTAACATTGTTATTACCAATTTAAGGGTATCTAAGGTTAAGACATGGCAGGAGAGCTCGGTCACGTGATATGCTCCTCCTGTACCATGTGGGAACTCGGGGACACTTCCGGTGTCCCTGGGCGCTACGTATGTGGGAAGTGTATCCGCCTCGAGCTCTTGACGGTCTGCGTTGCAGAATTGGAGCTGAGGGTGGATTCACTCTGGAGCATCCACGATGCTGAGAATGACGTGAGTATCACGTGTAGTGAGTTGGTCTTACCGCAGGAGAAGGGTCCACAGCCAGATATGGAATGGAAGACCAGCAGGAAGAGCAGTGCAAGAAAGATAGTGCAGGGGTCCCCTGTGGTCATCCCCCTGCAAAACAGATATACTGCTTTGAGTAATGTTGGGGAGGATGACTCATCAGGGGAGGGCAGCAGCAGCCAAGTTCATGGCACCGCAGGTGGCTCTGCTGCAAAGGTGGGCAGGAAAAAGTTTGGAAGCGCGATAGTGATAGGGGATTCGATGGTGAGGGGAATAGATAGGCGTTTCTGCGGCCGCGACCGAGACTCCAGGATGGTATGTTGCCTCCCTGGTGCAAGGGTCAAGGATGTCTCGGAGCGGGTGCAGTACATTCTGAAATGGGAGGGAGAACAGCCAGTTGTCGTGATGCACATTGGTACCAACGACATAGGTAAAAAAAGGGATGAGGTCCTACGAAAGGAATTTAAGGAGCTAGGAGCTAAATTAAAAAGTAGGACCTCAAAAGTAGTAATCTCGGGATTGCTACCAGTGCCACATGCTAGTCAGAGTAGGAATCGCAGGATAGCACAGATGAATACATGGCTTGAGCAGTGGTGCAGCAGGGAGGGATTCAAATTCTTGGGGCATTGGAACCGGTTCTGGGGGAGGTGGGACCAGTACAAACCGGACGGTCTGCACCTAGGCAGGACCGGAACCAATGTCCTAGGGGGAGTGTTTGCTCGTGCTGTTGGGGAGGAGTTAAACTAATATTGCAGGGGGATGGGAACCTATGCAGGGAGACAGAGGGAGACAAAAATGAGGCAAAAGCAAAAGACAGAAAGGAGATGAGGAAAAGTGGAGGGCAGAGAAACCCAAGGCAAAGAACAAAAAGGGCCACTGTACAGCAAAATTCTAAAAGGACAAAGCGTGTTAAAAAAGCAAGCCTGAAGGCTTTGTGTCTTAATGCAAGGAGTATCCGCAATAAGGTGGATGAATTAACTGTGCAAATAGATGTTAACAAATATGATGTGTTTGGGATTACGGAGACGTGGCTCCAGGATGATCAGGGCTGGGAACTCAACATCCAGGGGTATTCAACATTGTGGAAGGATAGAATAAAAGGAAAAGGAGGTGGGGTAGCATTGCTGGTTAAAGAGGAGATTAATGCAATAGTTAGGAAAGACATTAGCTTGGATGATGTGGAATCTATATGGGTAGAGCTGCAGAACACAAAAGGGCAAAAATCATTAGTGGGAGTTGTGTACAGACCTCCAAACAGTAGTAGTGCTGTTGGGGAGGGCATCAAACAGGAAATTAGGAGTGCATGCAATAAAGGTGCAGCAGTTATAATGGGTGAGTTTAATATGCACATAGATTGGGCTAGCCAAACTGGAAGCAATACGGTGGAGGAGGATTTCCTGGAGTGCATAAGGGATGGTTTTCTAGACCAATATGTCGAGGAACCAACTAGCGGGGAGGCCATCTTAGACTGGGTGTTGTGTAATGAGAGAGGATTAATTAGCAATCTCATTGTGCGAGGCCCCTTGGGGAAGAGTGACCATAATATGGTGGAATTCTGCATTAGGATGGAGAATGAAACAGTTAATTCAGAGACCATGGTCCAGAACTTAAAGAAGGGTAACTTTGAAGGTGTGAGGCATGAATTGGCTAAGATAGATTGGCTAATGATACTTAAGGGGTTGACTGTGGATGGGCAATGGCAGACATTTAGAGACCGCATGGATGAATTACAACAATTGTACATTCCTGTCTGGCGTAAAAATAAAAAAGGGAAGGTGGCTCAACCGTGGCTATCTAGGGAATTCAGGGATAGTATTAAAGCTTAGGAAATGGCATACAAATTGGCCAGAAATAGCAGCGAACCTGGGGACTGGGAGAGATTTAGAACTCAGCAGAGGAGGACAAAGGGTTTGATTAGGGCAGGGAAAATGGAGTACGAGAAGAAGGTTGCAGGGAACATTAAGGCGGATTGCAAAAGTTTCTATAGGTATGTAAAGAGAAAAAGGTTAGTAAAGACAAACGTAGGTCCCCTGCAGTCAGAATCAGGGGAAGTCATAACGGGTGAAAAAAGAAATGGCAGACCAATTGAACAAGTACTTTGGTTCGGTATTCACTGAGGAGGACACAAACAACCTTCCGGTTATAAAAGGGGTCAGAGGGTCTAGTAAGGAGGAGGAACTGAGGGAAATCTTTATTAGTCGGGAAATTGTGTAGGGGAAATTGATGGGATTGAACGCCAATAAATCCCCAGGGCCTGATGGACTGCATCCCAGAGTACTTAAGGAGGTGGCCTTGGAAATAGCGGATGCATTGACAGTCATTTTCCAACATTCCATTGACTCTGGATCAGTTCCTATGGAGCGGAGGGTAGCCAATGTAACCCCACTTTTTAAAAAAGGAGGGAGAGAGAAAGCAGGGAATTATAGACCGGTCAGCCTGACCTCAGTAGTGGGTAAAATGATGGAATCAATTATTAAGGATGTCATAGCAGCGCATTTGGAAAATGGTGACATGATAGGTCCAAGTCAGCATGGATTTGTGAAAGGGAGATCATGCTTGACAAATCTTCTGGAATTTTTTGAGGATGTTTCCAATAAAGTGGACAAAGGAGTACCAGTTGATGTGGTATATTTGGACTTTCAGAAGGCTTTCGACAAGGTCCCACACAGGAGATTAATGTGCAAAGTTAAAGCACATGGGATTGGGGCTAGTGTGCTGACGTGGATTGAGAACTGGTTGTCAGACAGGAAGCAAAGAGTAGGAGTAAATGGGTACTTTTCGGAATGGCGGGCAGTGACTAGTGGGGTACCGCAGGGTTCTGTGCTGGGGCCCCAGCTGTTTACATTGTACATTAATGATTTAGACGAGGGGATTAAATGTAGTATCTCCAAATTTGCGGATGACATTAAGTTGGATGGCAGTGTGAGCTGCGAGGAGGATGCTATGAGGCTGCAGAGTGACTTGGATAGGTTAGGTGAGTGGGCAAATGCGTGGCAGATGAAGTATAATGTGGATAAATGTGAGGTTATCCACTTTGGTGGTAAAAATAGAGAGACAGACTATTATCTGAATGGTGACAGATTAGGAAAAGGGAAGGTGCAACGAGACCTGGGTGTCATGGTACATCAGTCATTGAAGGTTGGCATGCAGGTACAGCAGGCGGTTAAGAAAGCAAATGGCATGTTGGCCTTCATAGCGAGGGGATTTGAGTACAGGGGCAGGGAGGTGTTGCTACAGTTGTACAGGGCCTTGGTGAGGCCACACCTGGAGTATTGTGTACAGTTTTCGTCTCCTAACTTGAGGAAGGTCATTCTTGCTATTGAGGGAGTGAAGCGAAGATTCACCAGACTGATTCCCGGGATGGTGGGACAGACCTATCAAGAAAGACTGGATCAACTGGGCTTGTATTCACTGGAATTCAGAAGTGTGAGAGTGGACCTCATAGAAACGTTTAAAATTCTGACGGGTTTGGACAGGTTGGATGCAGGAAGAATGTTCCCAATGTTGGGGAAGTCCAGAACCAGGGGTCGCAGTCTAAGGATAAGGGGTAAGCCATTTAGTACCGAGATAAGGAGAAACCTCTTCACCCAGAGAGTGGTGAACCTGTGGAATTCTCTACCACAGAAAGTAGTTGAGGCCTATTCACTAAATATATTCAAAAGGGAGTTAGATGAAGTCCTTACTACTCGGGGGATCAAGGGGTATGGCGTGAAAGGAGGAAGGGGTACTGAAGTTTCATGTTCAGCCATGAACTCATTGAATGGCGGTGCAGGCTAGAAGGGCTGAATGGCCTGCTCCTGCACCTATTTTCTATGTTTCTATGTTTCTATCATGGATCCAAAAATTAATGGGAGAGAGAGGAGACTCTTGTGAACGTCTGTTTAAGTGAGAGATGCTTCTGTGATTTTTGCTGTAAAAAAAAAGCCGGGGAGTTGTGGTTTGTTTTATCTCCACCTACTTTTTCAAACAGAATGAAAGTTTTTTTTAACCCTTCGTAGTGTTGTCCTGTATGTGGGAAGTTTAAGAGTGTGAACCTTATTGAATTACGTATATTCGGATGATAAGTTACGGAGCCAGGAAATGCACAAAAGATAAGTTTGTTGAAAAAAAAATAAAAAATTACATGCTCCCGGTGGTTAAAAAAAAGGACTTAACATGCTCACTTACTTGTCAAAAGAAAACATTCAGAGAAGGCACAGCAAAACTACTGAGATGGATTCAAAAGGATTCAAAAAAAATATATTATATTAAATAACACGACCTTGAGGCTGGAACAATTGGGATAACGAAAAGCAATCCAAAGCCTACGTGCCAAACTTCTCTCTAGTTATGGAAAAGACAAAAAAAAGTAACGTACTAAATAGGTGCTGAAAAAAAAATGTTCTCAGATTTTAAATTATGAGAAAAATTCCACTGCAGTCTAAAAGAAAAAAAATCACTCCTGTCCAGTTGGCAGAAAAACTCCATTAAATTCGGGCTTTCATTGACTGATTGGATTTAAACTGCACAGTGACGCAAAAGGATAGGGAAATTTGGAGACTAAAATAAATTAAATTTAGAAAATTAGGCTCACAGGGAATTAAATAAGGTTTATGGGGAATTAAATAGAGGATAGGTGTTCAAGTCAGGTGTGACGTCGACCTCGTATATCACTTGGCCCGTCTAGGCACTGATTGAATTTAAATCACGCAGCAACTCGACAGGTAGGGCCGATGCGGACGCGCAGCGATGCGAGACGTGCGGCGGCGCGAGCGTGCGGCTAAGTAAAGGAGGGCTGATGCAGACGCGCAGCAGCGTGGAATGTGTAGCGACGCGAGACGTGCAGCGGCGCAAGCGTGCGGCCAAGTAAAGGAGGGCTGACGCAGACGCGCAGCAGCGTGGAACGCGTAGCGACGCGAGACGTGCAGCGGCGCGAGTGTGCGGCCAAGTGAAGGAGGGCTGACGCAGACGCACGGCAGCGTGAACGCGTAGTGATGTGGGACGTGCGGCGGCGCGAGCGCGCAGCCGAGTGAACATGGGCCGATGCGACCGCGCAGCGACGCGAACCGCGAAGTAATATCAAAGTCAGTGCTAATTTTAGTAAGTTTGTTTATTGTAAGTCTGTTGGTTTCAAGTATTTCGAATCGCGCGGCGACGCGAGCCGCGGGGCGCCGCGGCTTTGTGTTAGTTTCGTAAAGTCCGTTTATTTCAAGTGTTTGGAATCGCGCGGTGACGCGAGCCGCGGGGCGACGCGGCTTTGTGTTAGTTTAGTAAAGTCCGTTTATTTCAAGTGTTTCGAATCACGCAGCGACTCGAGCCACGGGGCGACGCGGCTTTGTGTTAGTTTCGTAAAGTCCGTTTCTTTCAAGTGTTTGGAATCGCCCGGCGATGCGACCCGCGGCTTTGTGTTAGTTTGGTAAAGTCCGTTTATTATAAGTGTTTCGAATCACGCGGCGACACGAGCCGCGAGGCGACGCGGCTTTGTGTTAGTTTAGTAAAGTCCGTTTATTTCAAGTGTTTCGAATCGCGCGGCGACGCGAGCCGCGGGGCGACGCGGCTTTGTGTTAGTTTAGTAAAGTCCGTTTATTTCAAGTGTTTCGAATCGCGCGGCGACTCGAGCCGCGGGGCGACATGGCTTTGTGTTAGTTTAGTAAAGTCCGTTTATTTCAAGTGTATCGAATCGCGCGGCGATGCGAGCCGCGGGCCGACGCGGCTTTGTGTTAGTTTTAGTGAAGTTTGTTTGTTTTAAGTTTGTTCAAATCACACGACGACGTAAACGCGTAACGACACGGTAATACGAGGGACAGCGTGAAAACGGGTAATCAGTTGGATATAACAACGGATGCGGATAGTCCGCTACAAAAGTTATGTGAGGAATTCCCTGAAAGAGCTGAAGACTTTAGAAAATTATCAGGAGCCCTGAACAAATTATTAAAAGTTGACCAGTGGCCTCTAGTGGTACTAGAAGCATAGAGGTAGCAAAAAAGCACAGGGATTGTCAAAAATTTAAAGATGCATCACTTCTGTCAAGTTGGCAAATAAATGCTATTAAATTGGGACTCTCATTGACAGAGGGAACACATGTTAAAACTGTAGACGTCTTAAAAAAAAAAGAATGTGCGCACGAGAAACTTACTAAGAGATCCTCTGGGACCTCTGAGAAAGGTATTGACAGACTACGTAGTAAAATGGCTGGCTTTGTGTTAACCGAGGCTGATGATGAAATTGATGAATGGTCACTGACTCAGCGCCCAATGGCGCCTCCCGCACCCCCTGGCCCCTTGCTCCAGTCCTCTTCCCAACACCCTCCACCTTACACTCCGGCGAAAGGAGTTAAAAATAACTCCATACCACCAAAGCAACAAACCCAAACTGACTCCTCATCCTCTGATAGCGATTCGGATCCCCAGTTCACAAGCAATATAGCCGAAAGGACCAGATCTCACACTCGAAAGGGCAGAACTATATCTCGATATCACAGACAGTCCCGTAAATCTTCTTGTCAATCTACCAATCCAAGTTGTGAAAGACATAGCAAACACCCCCGCCGATCGAGACGCAGAACTGTCAAGCAGTCAGACAGCTCCAAAACATCCTCCGACCTAGGAATGATTTCCAAGATCCCAAAATCCTGACACCAATTTCCTGTCAGACCAATGCCAAACCCTGATCCACAACAAGCTGCAGACCACCCCACTATAGATGTTTATGTGATCTTTGAACAACTATTCGATTGCTCACGCTATTGAGGGGGCAGATGGATATTATTGGCAGGAAAGGAAAGGGGAGGGGGAAGGTGCGCCCCCAATCCGGGTCAGGACTAAATGCGTGACTAGAAAGGAAGAGCCGTCTCGGGAGGAAAGATCAATGGAACCGCAGTGTTGCATACAGGATTGGATGGATAAGCAAGGATACGGTTATACTAAACAACCAAACGGCCCGAGCCCTGCTAATAAACCTCCCTATTGTCCCCGGCATGGTATGGGTAGAGGCCGGGACTGGGTAAGAGGAATTGACTGTTTTAATTGTGGGCAGGAAGGACATTGGAATAAAAATTGCCCCTACCGTCAGCATGGAAAAGTAAGAGGAGGAAGAGGAGGGGGGCAAGGGGGGAGAGGAGGATCTTACACTAACTTCTCCCAGAACAACCCTTTTGGTCAACTGTCCCCCGATTGACTACGCAGCTTGATTGTGCAGGGATCCTCCCCGGATGACGAACCAATGATATTGTTAAAAATTCTGAATGAGTGGCAACCCTTTCTGATAGATACGGGAGCCTTCATGTCTTCTGTACAATCAAAGCTTAAACTCCCCGCCTCTACTGAAACACAGGAACTTTCAGAATTCCTGGGACAAATCTCGACATTCCCAGTGTCAGAACCGGTTAAAATGGGTTACCAGGAAGAATCAGTGGAACATCGAGTTGTTATCACAACCAATCTGGACTGTAACTTGATGGCTAGATACCTCCTCTGCAAATTATTCCAGTTGCATTTGGAGTGTGGAGATGATGGGATTATTGTAAAACAGGGAACCCTTAAGCGGCAGTATACCACTAGAACCCCTCAGTGGTGGTCTCTGGACCTGCCGCAGGCACCCTATCACGTGACCCTAGCATACGATCCCAGTGGAAAGAATCAGGACCTGCAGAACTTTTATCAGGATCACGAAGGGGAAGTGAAGGAAATTCTATTAAGGGCTAGAGTGACTGGACCGGAAGGGAAGGCAGATTTAGTGGAAATGGACAGCCCCCAACGGTGGCACCACATATTACTCGTGAAGTATTACCTCCCCACCACGCTAAAGATTTAGGAGTTATGGTGCGCTAGGCTATTGATGAGGCTGACCCTACCAGCTGGGATGTGCAAATTCCACGGGGACCCCGAGAAGGTCTTAACGACTCTGCAGCATCATACTGGCTCTGACATACCTGACTATGTGGATCCTCATGTGTGGGCAGAGGACCCCTCCCAAGTGGGTTATCACAGGCAATACCGAGTATCCCCCGAGCTTTGGAGGCTAGCCGAGTCGAACCAATTTGCAAGTTTCCAATCCCTAGCACGGCTAAACAAATGCGACAGTGTTTGGGAATGATCAATTACTACAGATCCTGGATCCCTAATGTTGCCCTGAAAGACTGTGCTACCGTTGTCTTTACACATCTCACTCCGTAGCTGCCCTCCTGGGCCAACTGCAGACTCAACACCTTACCATGGCCAGGCAAAGCA
Source organism: Pristiophorus japonicus (assembly GCF_044704955.1). Taxonomy (NCBI): domain Eukaryota; kingdom Metazoa; phylum Chordata; class Chondrichthyes; family Pristiophoridae; genus Pristiophorus; species Pristiophorus japonicus. The sequence continues at coordinate 11,122,621 of NC_092001.1, read as the reverse complement.
AATATGAGATCTACTTACTAAACAATCCTAAGCTGACCTTTCGGCACTGTACTGCAATTAATCCGGCCTGTTTTCTTACTGAGCCACCCCAAGATGAGGACGAACCCAGTCATGATTGTTTATCTTTAATTTAAGAGGCCACTTCAGTCAGGGAAGATTTTGTTGACGTACCTATTGAAGATCCAGACTGTATTATGTATGTTGACGGAATTAATGCAGAAGGTACACGAATCTCAGGATACGCCATAGTAAACCAGGAGAATCAGGTCTTGGAATCTGCCGCTTTTTGAAACTGCCTATTCTGCTCAACAAGCTGAACTATTAGCCCTCACCCGAGCCTGTATCTTGGCCAAAGATCTCAAAGTCAATATCTATACCGACTCTATGCCTTTGGGGTGGCCCATGATTTTGGACAATTATGGAAAAATAAGAGATTCCTAACCTCAAAGGGGAATGAGATATCTCATAAACAGTTAGTATCTGATTTGTTGCAAGCCCTCATGTTCCCCAAACGCATTGCCATTGTCAAATGTACCGCCCACACTACCGGAAATTCTCTGGTTGATATAGGGAATTGTTGTGCTGACCAAGAGGCCAAACAGGCCTCTCATGACCAACAGATGGTAGTGCCCAAAATTATGAGTCAGACTAAAAATCCTGCGACGGATAAGTTAGCCTCTGAAAAACCAATGCCAACCATCCAAGATGTTATAAAAGCACAGGAGGACGCTCCTGAAAAAGATAAACTGTTGTGGAAATATTACGCATGTACTTATGACAATGTTTCTAAACTCTGGACCACTCCCGCGGAACAGACTTGCATGTCTGATGAGTGGCTCTATGGGTTATTGAATGTATGCATTTTTCTATTCATTTTGGAGCAAGGACTACGAGTGACACACTTTTGGCTACTTGGTGGCACCCTAGACTCCAGGCGCTCACCCAGAACATCAGTAGTCGTTTCCTGGTTTTCCAGCAACATAATCGAGGGAAGGGAGTCCCCTGTGATTGGGGTAAAACACCCCTACCCGAAGGTCCCTTTGAGACATTTCAGTTGGACTACATTGAGCTGCAAAAAGTTCAGTCTTACAAATATGTGTTAGTAATAGTAGATGTGTTTAGCAGATGGATTGAATCCTACCCTACCCTGGACAATAAGGCTCAAACTGTTGTTAAGGTGTTAATGAGGGAAATTGTTCCTAGATATGGTATCTCAGCTCGACTGATGACCACCTATGTTCTTTCTCTGACTCAGGCTCTGCGACTAGCTCACAACCAGGTTCAAGATGCTCACCTCGACCTCCCAGTTTTACCCGAAATGTCCCTCGTGGCACCAGGGAAGTATGGATTCGGAAGGGATTAGAGCCACAATGGGAGGGGCCTTTTCAGGTGTTACTCACTACCCCCACTGCAGCCAAGGTTGAGGGGAGGGGTGCCTGGGTTCACCTGCACAACTGCAAGCTCACCACCCTCTAACGAACCTATTTTACTGGTTATTCTAACTCCCGTTTCTGTTCCAGACTTCCTCTTCTCCATAGCTGAACAAGGCCGTTGGCATCCTAATTGGAACGTGGACCAGTTTGAACTTTTACCCGTAGTGATAGACAGCCAGCTACACCGACGGTGACCTGAGAAGAGAGACGGGAAAACTGAACTCTTTTAATCAGCAAAATAATTGGACTATTTATCTGAATCCTGAGCTTTAAGATGAAACTGTCTGTATGCCACAGTCTGTATAATAGTGTTGATATATGACAGTTTCGGCGCATGGGAGGGGAGACAGAGACGAGAGCTACATGTCTTCTGTTTATGCGCAAAATGGGAACTTTTCTAGATGTTGGGTGTAATCACATTCTCTATACATTTTACTCCTAGAATGATCCTAAGTGTTATCATGGAATGATAAAAGGGGGGAATGTGAATGTTTAAAAATGTATGGAGACATTGAAGTTGAGAACGTGGGAATTGTATAGGGACAGTATAAGCTAACAAACAATTCATGGTGGAATAGTCATGACATCTCAGACTCGAGACTGCGAAATGTTACAACACTAACACATATTGAAACAAAACCCACAGCTTGCAGAAAAACCTCAAGGTCTTATTAAATCATGTTATTAATCTGAAACATTGACAGAAGGTCTTTGTTTAAAATCGGACCATGCTTGGGTCGGCTTATGAGTGGACAAAGGGAAGGAGGGATCAAAAGAGATGGGCTGAGCTGGGATGTCACACTGGCCCTATCTTGTTATCTTTTGCCAAAAATGTATAACCATCGTCCCTTTACAATGTAACGTCACTTTGTCCGTCTGAAGTGAGTGCGTTCGAACAGACATGCATTCCTTCTGTCTGATAAAGTCCCCGATCGGGATTAGCTTTTTAAATAAAAGCTTGCTTTGTTTAAAGCACACACGGTATTCGTTTCAGTAATTTTGCTGAACCAGATTGAGGTAAAATAATCCAGGAATCAACATTGGAACCGGTTCTGGGGGAGGTGGGACCAGTGCAAACCGTACGGTCTGCACCTAGGCAAGACCGGAACCAATGTCCGAGGGGGAGTGTTTGCTAGTGCTGTTGGGGAGTAGTTAAACTAACATGGCAGGGGTTGGGAACCTATGCAGGGAGACAGAGGGAAATAAAATGGAGGGCAGATACAAAAGATAGAAAGGAGAATAGTAAAAGTGGAGGGCAGAGAAACCCAAGGCAAAAAACAAAAAGGGCACATTACAGCAAAATTCTAAAGGGGCAAAGTGTGTTAAAAAGACAAGCCTGAAGTCTCTGTGCCTCAATGCGAGGAGTATTCGGAATAAGGTGGACGAATTAACTGCGCAGACAGCAGTTAAAGGATATGATGTAATTGGCATCACGGAGACATGGCTCCAGGGTCACCGAGGCTGGGAACTCAACATCCAGGGGTATTTAACATTTAGGAAGGATGAGCAGAGAGAAAAAGGAGGCAGGGTGGCGTCGCTGCTTAAAGAGGAAATTAATGCAGTAGTAAGGAGGGACATTAGCCTGGATGATGTGGAATCGGTATGGGTGGAGCTGCGGAATACCAAAGGGCAGAAAACACTAGTGGGAGTTGTGTACTGACCACCAAACAGTATTAGTGAGGTCGGGGACAGCATCGAACAAGAAATAAGGGATGTGTGCAATAAAGGTACAGCAGTTATCATGGGCGACTTTAATCTACATATTGATTGGGCTAACCAAACTGGTAGCAATGCGATGGAGGAGGATTTCCTAGAGTGTACTAGGGATGGTTTTCTAGACCAATATGTCGAGGAACCAACCAGAGAGCTGGCCATCCTAGACTGGCTGATGTGTAATGAGAAGGGACTAATTAGCAATCTTGTTGTGCAAGGCCCCTTGGGGAAGAGTGACCATAATATGGTAGCATCCTTTATTAAGATTGAGAGTGACACAGTTAATTCAGAGACTCGGGTCCTGAAGTTAAGGAAAGGTAACTTCGACGGTATGAGGCATGAATTGGCTAGAATAGACTGGGAAAGGATACTTAAAGGGTTGATGGTGGATAAGCAATGGCAAACATTTAAAGATCACATGGATGAACTTCAGCAATTGTACATCCCTGTCTGGACTAAAAATAAAACGGGGAAGGTGGCTCAACCGTGGCTAACAAGGGAAATTAAGGATAGTATTAAAACGAAGGAAGAGACATGTAAATTGGCTAGAAAAAGTAACAAACCTGAGGACTGGGAGAAATTTAGAATTCAACAGTGAAGCACTAAGGGTTTAATTAAGAGGGGGAAAATAGAGTACGAGAGGAAGCATGCAGGGAACATAAAAACTGACTGCAAACGCTTCTATAGATATGTGAAGAGAAAAAGATTAGTGAAGACAAATGTAGGTCCCTTGCAGTCGGATTCAGGTGAATTTATAATGGGGAAAGAAGAAATGGCAGAGTAATTGAACAAATACTTCGGTTCTGTCTTCACGAAGGAAGACACAAATAACCTTCCGGATGTACTAGGAGACAGTGGGTCAAGTGAGAAGCAGGAACTGAAGGATATCCTTATTAGGCGGGAAATTGTGTTAGGGAAATTGATGGGATTGAAGGCCGATAAATCCCCGGGGCCTGATAGTCTGCATCCCAGAGTACTTAAGGAAGTGGCTCTAGAAATAGTGGATGCATTGCTGATCATTTCCCAACAGTCTATTGACTCTGGATCAGTTCCTATGGACTGGAGGGTAGCTAATGTAACACCACTTTTTAAAAAAGGAGGGAGAGAGAAAACGGGTAATTATAGACCGGTTAGCCTGAAATCAGTAGTGGGGAAAATGTTGGATCAATCATTAAGGATGAAATAGCAGCGCATTCAGAAAGCAGTGACAGGATCAGTCCAAGTCAGCATGGATTTATGAAAGGGAAATCATGCTTGATGAATCTTCTGGAATTTTTTGAGGATGTAACTAGCAGAGTGGACAAGGGAGAACCAGTGGATGTGGTGTATTTGGGCTTCCAAAAGGCTTTTGACGAGGTCCCGGACAAGAGATTGGTGTGTAAAATCAAAGCATATGGTATTGGGGGAAATGTGCTGACGTGGATAGAGAACAGGTTGGCAGACAGGAAGCAGAGAATCGCGATAAACGGATTCTTTTCAGAATGGCAGGCAGTGACTCGTGGAGTGCCGCAGGACTCGGTGCTGGGACCCCAGCTCCTTACAATATACATTAACGATTTGGATGAAGAAATTGACTGTAATATCTCCAAGTTTGCAGATTACACTAAACTGGGTGGTAGTGTGAGCTGTGAGTGGGACGCTAAGAGGCTGCAGGGTGACTTGGACAGGTTAGGTGAGTGGGCAAATGCATGGCAGATGCAGTATAATGTGGATAAATGTGAGGTTAACCATTTTGGGGGCAAAAACACGAAGGCAGAAAAATATCTGAATGGTGGCAGATTAGGAAAAGGGGAGGTGCAACGGGACCTGGGTGTCATGGTTCATCAGTCATTGAAGTTTGGCATGCTGTACAGCAGGCGGTGAAGAAGGCAAATGGTATGTTGGCCTTCATAGCTAGGGGATTTGTGTATAGGAGCAGGGAGGTCGTACTGCAGTTGTATAGGGCCTTACTGAGGCCTCACCTGGAATATTGTGTTCAGTTTTGGTCTCCTAATCTGAGGAAGGACGTTCTTGCTATTGAGGGAGTGCAGCGAAGGTTCACCAGATTAATTCCAGGGATGGCTGTACTATCATATGAGGCGAGACTGGATCAACTGGGCCTTTATTCACTGGAGTTTAGAAGGATGAGAGGGGATCTCATAGAAATGTATAAGATTCTGACGGGACTGGACAGGTTAGATGAGGGAAGAATGTTCCTGATGTTGGCGAAGTCCAGAACCAGGGGACATAGTCTTAGGATAAGGGGTAGGCCATTTAGGACTGAGATGAGGAGAAACTTCTTCACTCAGAGAGTTGTTAACCTATGGAATTCCCTGCCGCAGAGAGTTGTTGATGCTAGTTCATTGGATATATTCAAGACGGAGTTAGATATGGCCTTTACGGCTAAGGGGATCAAGGGGTACGGAAAGAATGCAGGAAGAGTGTACTGAGGAAAAGATCAGCCATGATCTTATTGAATGGCGGTGCAGGCTCGAAGGGCCGAATGGCTTACTCCTGCACCTATTTTCTATGTTTCTATGGAAATACAGTTCTAGTGGAGTTTTTAAAAGGGCTGCAATTAGTTCAAGGGCAACATTATTTTTCTACAAGAATAGCGAAAGCAACAGCAACTGGAAGGGCTCCCAGATTCTAGAACAGATCCGTGGGTCTCGGGGCTGGAAGAGCAAGATTGCTCGGCACCGAGGGAAGATAGATCCATAAGAGGGTAGTGCAGGTTGTATGGAGTGACGTGATACAGGAAATCAGTGTTAGCCACGGTTGAACCGTTTTATATTTACGCCTGACAGGGATGTACAATTGCTGAAGTTCATCCATGTGATCTTTAAATGTTTGTCATTGCTTATCCACCATCAACCCTTTAAGTATCATTTGCCAGTCTATTCTAGCCAATTGACACCTCAAGCCATCGAAGTTACCTTTCCTTAAGTTCAGGACCCGAGTTTCTGAATTAACTGCGTCACTCTCCATCCTAATAAAGAATTCTACCATGTTATGGTCTCTCTTCCCCAAGAGATCTCGCACAACAAGATTGCTAATTAGTCCATTCTCATTACACATCACCCAGTCTAGGATGGCCAGCTCCCTGGTTGGTTCCTCGACATATTGGTCTAGAAAACGATCCCTAATACACTCCAGAAAATCCTCCTCCACCGCATTGCTACCAGTTTAGTTAGCCCAATCAATATGTAGATTAAAGTCACCCATGATAATTGTTGTACCTTTATTGCATGCATCCCTAATTTCTTGTTTGATGCTGTTCCCAACACTACTACTGTTTGGTGGTCTGTACACAACTTGCACTTGCGTTGTCTGCCCCTTGGTATTCCGTATCTCCACCCATACTGATTCCACATTATCCAAGCTAATGTCCTTCCTTACTATTGCATTAATTTCCTCTTTAACCAGCAATGCCACTCCTCTCTCTTCGCGATGGTAAACTTATCAGGAGCACTATTACTAACCAAAACCTACCATGCAGAGCCAATGAGGACCAAATGCAAGGAAACTGCGGCAAGTCCCCAGCCAACAGTAGCTGTCGACGGTCTTTAAATGTTACTTTAAAATGTTTCACCCTCAATTGTCCTGCTTGCTCTCCCTGTGGCCTCTCCTTTAGCTATATCTTCAAGTGTTCACCTTGCTGACAAGCCTGACCATGACCCTGACCTCACTCCTGGTACAGCCTCCTGCTGCCACTGATACAAAGCTCAATATGATTGTTACTTAATTCATTTACAGCACTCCAAGGGGAACGCAAATCAATGGAAGATCACCGAAGAGTCTGATAACTTTCTATAGATCTTTATTTCTTTTAAATCCTTTCATGTTAAATAGATTTGTCTCTCTTTTCCTAAAATAAGATAGAGACAAAAAGTAAAACTATTTTTCAACTCCCCTCCAAAGTATAAAAAAATGTTGTTACGTCTGTAAAGCACTTATAAATGACTCCTCGAGGCAATGTGTTGTACTCAAACTGTAGTGACCTTGGTCCTTTATTCATAACTCCAGAGTGCTGTGCAAGCATGGTGTGCAGCCTTTTATACAGGGCCCTGCCACCAGGGCAGGAAACCCCCGGTCTCCATCAGTTGCACCCTCTAGTAGTGCCAGCATGTATGTACATGGTGTGAACCTTATTGGCAGTACATCAGGTAAACAAGTCTCCATCTTATACAATCTCACAGTGACTACACATAGTGTACATCCATAGTCAGCATATACAACAAATGTTTACTGAGAACAAAATATTAATTTACATCTTAACATATTATCAATTTAAATTACACATTTTACAAGCCTTCACTTCACTTAAAGTCACAATAATTTAAATTCAAGGTATTGTATGAAAATAAGCTTAGGCCTTTATAGTAACCTTCACAACGGGTGGGAGAGGTTCGTGGGGGATTAGAAATCTTTAAAAGGGGAGCGCGTCCCCAACCCGCCGTGCATGCACCTTCCGCCATTTTCACTGTTTTGTGGCATGCAAGTGTCCACCTTGGAGATGTGGGCCACTTCATTAACATATTTAAGTCAGGCTCCCACACTGCAATTAGGATTTAAATTTAACAGTTGCCACGCGTGCGTCCCAGGAGTCAGCAAACTCAGCAGTAAAAGGAAGGCGGAAACTGCATGCTCAAGAAAGTAAGTGCCTTTACAGCACTCTTTGTGGGCAGGACAAGCAGGAGTGCACCTTCGGCCCCTCAAGGAAGCCTTTGGCCACCGCTCTGTCATTCATGGCCTCTCTCCCCTGCTGCGATCGCAGACCTCCCTTCCCCGAAGCACCGATCTCTGGCCGTCCCCAAGCGTCCCTGGCTGTGACCTCCTACCGCAGCTTTTTCTGCCCAGCAGCCGACCACCCTGTCAATTTGGCTGGCTGCTGGGCAGGAAATTAGAAGAAAAAATGATAGAGGTTGTGCCATTAAATTAGACAGGACCTCCGCATACCCGGCCTTGACGCGTTCCCAGCCATTTGCACCCTATTCCGCACACTCACTGACTCCCAGTAAATATCGGGGCCTGTGATTTTAAAATGGGGTCTGAATTGCATCTGCACAGCCTGATCTAATTCTCCCCCTCAAACTGTTCTTCACCTGAAGACTACACTTGATCTGATCTTGACATCCTTGGGGTAATTTTCAACTTACTACTGGTTTCATAAAACTGGCGTTATATAGAAACCATCTGATTTCTATTTCCATTGAGATGGGTTTTACGATCCAGCAGTAAGGTGAAAATTACCACCATATGTACAAGGACACAGGAGATTTACTAGTCTACTATAACATTGTAATGGTATTTATAGGTCTTTGCCTCCGAATTCCAGAATGGCTGCTCAAAACTCATACTGTAATGCTGCAAGGTGACAGCTGAGCCGCTCTGTGCAAAACAAAGAAATGAGCGACTGTTACTGCAGCCCAGATTTAAGTACTTTGAATTGGTTTCTGTGCAACTTTTATAAACTGACCCAGAATGCAAAGAGAAGTGATACAGCAATGGAATTTGCTGGTTTACAGCTCACTTTCCAAACCTCTATCTGTCCATTGAGAATTTCTTTTGATCTGAGGAACAGGTACTCCTGGTTCTTAAGCGTGCCATGATAATTTATATGATTATTGTGTGACTAAGCTTCATTTTTAATCATCTTTCTGGTGCATATTGCAGTATAGAACCATTACTTTCATATAGCCTAAACAAAATGATACTTTAGAATGCATTACAAGGCTTGAGTAGAATCAAGGAATTAAGATATGATTTAAGTCAATTGGTCAGTTTTAAAGTATGCAATTCATTTTGAATTTTAAGCAAAATAATTTAATTTTAATTTATTACAAATCGCTGCAGTTTAGAAACAGTTATGGGAATAGCTTTGAAGTAGTTTTTGTAATGTAAGGAGCTTGATGGTAAACAGGGCTTTGCAAGTCATGACACTACAGCAGGGATGTAAAAGCATTGTGTTATGTATGGAGAAAGAGTCAGACCGAATACTGTGAGCTCAAAGTAAAGTGTGACCTTGGTCTTTTATTGCAAGTCTCCAGAGTGGCTCTCCAACCTGTGAGGCCTCCTTAAATACCTGTGCTCCCAAGGGTGTATGTGATCCCTTGGGACTCCAGGGGATGAGCCCTCTGATGGCTGTACAGAGTAAATACAAGTCCACATATACAACAACACCCGCCCCCCCAAAGTCACTAGTGTAACTATTTGTAAAGTGAGTCGATCTGGGGCCCTTCTTGCTGTGTATGTTGGGGGATCAAAAAAGGTAGGGTCCAAGGTGGTGCTCAGGATAGTCCATGAATCTGAGTTTGATTTGGTCCAAGTGTTTCCGGTGAATGAGTCCATTTGAAAGTTTGACCCGAAAAACCCTGCTCACCTCTTTGGCCACGACAGTGCCTGGAAGCCACTTGGGACCATGTCTATAACTTTACTAATATAGGATCATTGATTTCAATCTCGCATGACACATTTGCGCTATCATGGTATGCACGTTGTTGTAGCCACCTGCTCTCCATCTGATTATGTAGATCAGGGTGAACTAACGAGAGCCTTGTCTTATGTGCTCTTTTCATGAGCAGTTCAGCAGGTGGGATCCCAGTGAGTGAGTGGGGTCTCGTGCGGTAGCTAAGCAGGACTCGGGATAGGCGAGTCTACAGTGAGCCTTCAGTTACCCTCTTCAAGCCTTGCTTGATGGTTTGCACTGCTCTCTCAGCCTGACCATTGGACACTGGTTTAAATGGGGCAGATGTGATATGTTTGATCCCGTTACAGGTCATGAATTCTTTGAACTCAGCACTGGTAAAGCATGGCGCGTTGTTGCTCACCAGGACATCGGGTAAGCCGTAAGTGGCAAACATGGCCCACAAGCTTTCAGTAGTGGCAGCAGACGTGCTAGCCGACATTATCTCACATTCAATCCACTTGGAATACGCGTCTACAACCACAAGGAACATTTTACCCAAGAACGGACCTGCATAGTCGATGTGTACCCTAGACCACGGTTTGGAGGGCCAAGACCATAAACTTAGCGGCGCCTCCCTGGGTACATTGCTTAACTGCGAGGATGTATTACATCTGTGAACGCAGGACTTTAAGTCTGCATCGATACCGGGCCACCACACATAGGATGTGGCTATCGCTTTCATCATTACGAAGCCTGGGTGGGTACTGTGGAGGTCATTGATGAAGGTGTCTCTGCCCTTCTTAGGGACCACTACTCGATTGCCCCACAGAAGGCAGTCTACCTGTATAGACATTTCATCTTTGCGCCGCTTAAACGGCTTTATCTCTTCCTGCATTTCCTGTGGGACACTGGAGCAGCTCCCGTGAACCACACAGCTTTTGACTCGAGATAATAAGGGGTTCTGGCTTGTCCAGGTTTTGATCTGCTGGGCAGTGACGAGTGATTGCTCACTCTCAAATGCTTCCATAACCATGGCTAGATCTGCGGGCTGCTCCATTTCCACCCCCGTGGTGGGCAATGGCAGCCTACTGAGAGCATCGGAGCAGTTTTCTGTGCCGGATGGCATAATTGTATGCAGGCAACGTAACGTGAGCGCCCATCTCTGGATGCGGGCCGATGCGTTGGTGTTTATTCCTTTACTCTCGGAAAACAGGGATATGAGTGACTTATGGTCAGTTTCCAATTCGAATTCTAGCCCAAACAGATATTGATGCATTTTCTTTACCCCATAGACACACGCTAACGCTTTTTTCTCAATCATGCTGTCGGCTCTCTCAGCCTTGGACAGACTCCTGGATGCATAAGCATGCAGTTGCAGCTTCTCGAAATCATTAGCTTGTTGCAATACACACCTGACGCTATATGATGACGCATCACATGCTAGTACCAAATGCTTACATGGATCATACAACACAAGCAATGTGTTTGAGCATAACAATTTTCTCTCTTTTACAAAGGCATTTTCTTGGCTTTTGCTCCAAACCCATTCACCCCCTTTTCGTAGTGAGACATGCAGTGGTTCTAGCAGTGTGCTGAGACCCGGTAAGAAGTTACCAAAGTAGCTCAAGAGTCCCAAAACGACCGCAGCTCCGTCATGTTCTGTGGCCTCGGTACGTTCTCGATTGCCTCTGTCTTCGCGTTGGTGGGCCTGATGCCGTCCGCCGCAATCCTCCTTCCCAAGAACTCCACTTCAGGTGCCAGGAAAGCGCACTTCAAGCGTTTTAACCTGAGCCCCATGCAGTTGAGTCGACTAAGAACCTCCTCCAGGATCTGCAGGTGCTCCACTGTGTTCCGACTTGTGACCAAGATGTTGTCCTGGAAGACCACGGTGTGCGGGACCGACTTCGGTAAACGTTCCATATTTTTCTGGAATATCGCCGCCGCTGTTCGGATTCCAAACTGACATCTGTTATAGACAAAAAGACTCTTGTGTGTGTTGATGCAGGTGAGGGCCTTTGATGATTCCTCCAGTTCCTGCGTCATGCAGGCTGAAGTCAGATTCAGCTTCGTGAATGTCTTTCCTCCCGCTAGCGTTGCAAAGAGGTTGTCGGCCTTTGATAGTGTGTATTTGTCCTGCAGGGAGAAACGATTGATAGTTACTTTGCAATCGCCACAGATTCTTACGGTGCCGTCTCCCTTGATGACTGGGACAATAGGACTGGCCCACTCGCTGAACTCGATTGGTGAAATGATGCCCTCTCTTTGCAGCCAGCCTAGTTCGATCTCTACTCTTTCTCTGATCATGTATGGTACTGCTTTCGCCTTGTGATGGATGGGTCGCGCCCCTGGAATTAGGTGGATCTGCACTTTTGCTGCTTGAAATTTCCTGATGCCTTTTCGAACAGCGAAGGAAATTTGTTTAAGACCTAGGCACACGAAGTGTCGTCAGTGGGCGATAGCGCTCAGCCGTCTTCCCAGTTCCAGTGTGTCTTTCCCAGCCAGCTCCTGCCGAGCAGTGTGGGACCATCGCCCAGTACCACCTAGAATGGTAGCTTGTGCATGGCTCCATCGTAGGAGACCTTTACTGTAGCACTGCCGATTACACGAATCAGTTCTTTAGTGTAAGTTCTTAGTTTCGTGTGAACTGGAGTTAAGACTGTCCTTGAGGCCTTGTTGCACCACAACCTTTCGAAAGTCTTTTTGCCCATGATGGACTGGATCGCGCCCGTGTCCAGATCCATTGACATAGAAACATAGAAAATAGGTGCAGGAGTAGGCCATTCGGTCCTTCGAGCCTGCACCACCATTCAATAAGATCATGGCTGATCTTTCCCTCGGTACCCCTTTCCTGCTTTCTCTCCATACTCCTTGAACCCCTTAGCCGTAAGGGCCATTTCTAACTCCCTCTTGAATATATCCAATTAACTGGCATCAACATCTCTCTGCGGCAGGGAATTCCACAGGTTAACAAATCTCTGAGTGAAGAAGTTTCTCCTCATCTCAGTCCCAAATGGCCTACCCCTTATCCGAAGACTGTGTCCCCTGGTTCTGGACTTCCCCAACATCGGGAACAATCTACCTGCATCTAACCTGTCCAGTCCCGTCAGAATCTTGTATGTTTCTATGAGATCCCCTCTCATCCTTCTAAACTCCAATGTATAAAGGCCCAGTTGATCCAGTCTCTCCTCATATGTCAGTCCAGCCATCCTGGGAATCAGTCTGGTGAACCTTCGTTGTACTCCCTCAATAGCAGACCAAAACTGAACACAATATTCCAAGTGAGGCCTCACCAGGGCCCTGTACAACTGCAGTAAGACCTCCCTGCTCCTATACTCAAATCCCCTCGCTCTGAAAGATAACATACCATTTGCCTTCTTCATCGCCTGCTGTACCTGTATGTCGACTTTCAATGACTGATGAACCATGACACCCAGGTCTCGTTGCACCTCCCCTTTTCCTAATATGCCACCATTCAGATAATATTCTGTCTTCACGTTTTTGCCCCCAAAGTGGATAACTTCACATTTATCTACATTATACTGCATCTGCCATGCATTTGCCTACGCACCTAACCTGTCCAAGTCATCCTGCAGCCTCTTAGCGTCTCCCTCACAGCTCACACTGCCACCCAGTTTAGTATCATCTGCAAACTTGGAGATATTACACTCAATTCCTTCATCCAAATCATTGATGTATATTGTAAAGAGCTGGGGTCCCAGCACTGAACCCTGCGGCACTCCACTAGTCACTGCCTGCCATTCTGAAAAGGACCCGTTTATCCTGACTCTCTGCTTCCTGCCTGCCAACCAGTTCTCTATCCACATCAGTATATTACCCCAATACCATGTGCTTTGATTTTGCACAACAATCTCTTGTGTGGAACTTTGTCAAAAGCCTTTTAAAAGTCCAAATACACCACATGCACTGGTTCTCCCTTGTCCACTCTACTCGTTACATCCTCAAAACATTCCAGAAGATTTGCCAATTATGATTTCCCCTTCATAAATCTATGCTGACTTGGACCACTCCTGTCACTGCTTTCCAAATGCGCTGCTATTTCATCCTTAATAATTGATTGCAACATTTTCCCAACTACTGATATCAGGCTAACCGGTCTATAATTACCCGCTTTCTCTCTCACTCCCTTTTTAAAAAGTGGTGTTACATTAGCTACCCTCCAGTCCATAGGAACTGATCCAGAATCGATAGACTGCTGGAAAATGATCACCAATGCATCCACTATTTCTAGGGCAACTTCCTTAAGTACTCTGGGATGCAGACTGTCAGACCCCGGGGATTTATCGGCCTTCAATCCCATCAATTTCCCTAACACAATTTCCCGCCTAATATTGATATCCTTCAGTTCCTCCTTCTCACTAGACCCTCGGTCCCCTAGTACTTCTGGAATGTTATTTGTGTCTTCCTTCCTGAAGACAGAACCAAAGTATTTGTTCAATTGGTCTGCCATTTCTTTGTTCCCCATTATAAATTCACCTGACCCGACTGCAAGTGACCTAAGTTTGTCTTCACTAATCTTTTTCTCTTCACATATCTATTTACGAGTCCATTTAGTTCAACATTCAGCATTATCGGGGACAATTCGTGGTGAATGTGTGTACCCCATGTACCTCTGCCTCCTCTATTTGAGTCTCTGGTTCGTCGTGATCCTCCATGGATTTTATCTTCCTGTACAACATGATGGTTTGCAGGTTCAACAGACTTTGCCTGTTAAATCAGAGGTGTCCCATTGTTTCACAGCCCTTGCAAACGTACTAATTGAATCGGCATGAATGGAAACAATGACCACCCACGCAGTGCCAACATGGTGTTAATGGCCTAGCATTCATCACCCTTGATGGTGGACTCAGTCATCTGTGGACATGCAACTGCAGGTATGTGTGACCTGCCCTGTACGTTACGATTCGAAAACAACATCACTTTGTTCACCGTACTTGTAGCAGCACTTTTGTGCTGAGAGATTTGCTTCGTATTGTCACTGGTGGTAATGAACGCCTGGGCTATTGCTATGGCTTTACTTAAGGTTGTGGTCTCGACAGTCAAAAGTTCGCGAAGTATGGTTTCGTGGCCAATGCCAAGTACGAAAAAGTCTCTGAGCATGTGCTCCAAATGTCCTTCAAATTCTCAATATCTTGCAAGGCATCTTAGCTCGGCGACATAACTTGCCACTTCCTGGCCTTCAGACTTTTTGTCGGTGTAGAACCGGTACCTCGCCATCAGAACGCTTTTCTTCAGGTTCAAATGATCTCGGACCAGTGTGCACAAATCATCGTACGATTTCTCCGTGGGTTTCGCTGGAGTGAGCAGATTCTTCATGAGGCCACACGTTGGTGCCCCACAGACAGTGAGGAGGATCGCCCTTCGTTTGGCAGCGCTCTCATCCCTATCTAGCTCGTTGGCCACAAAGTATTGGTCGAGTCGCTCCACAAAGGTTTCCCAATCATCTCCCTCCGAAAATTTCTCCAGGATGCCCACTGTTCTCTGCATCTTTGGGTTCGCTATCTGTATCTCATCATCAGTTGTGTATGGAGAAAGATGCAGATCGAATACTATGAGCTCAAAGTAAAGCGTGACCTTCGTGTTTTATTGCAGGTCTCCAGAATGCCTCTCCAACCTGTGAAGCCTGCTTAAATACCTGTGCTCCCAAGGGATTATGGGCCAAGGGATTATGGGATCCCTTGGGACTCCAGGGGATGAGCCCTCTGGTGGCTGTACAGAGTAAATACAAGTCCACATATATAACACATTGGTCAGCAGAAAAAGAGCATCTTACAGAAAGTAAGATCCTCCTTTATTGGATTCCATAAAATCCATGGACAATTTTGCCAACTTTTGTGGAATATTCATAGTTAAGACCAATGCTGTCATGATTTCTCCATTAACTGTCAAAATAAATGCTTGTGAATACACCTGGACTGCTTTTTCTGTTAATATAATTAATAAGCACATTTGTCTAATGTTCCTGAACTAATATTGCTTTTCCAAAACAGCACCTGCATTGCACACTCATCCACAAGCACTGAAACAAAATGGCTATCCTAATACCATTATATCTGTTTGCGGCTTAACGAGGATTTGGAATGTCAATGCTGAGGAATTAAACATTTTCCATTCATTGCAGCTACTGTCAGCGTCAAATACTGTTGGCTCAAGTTAGATGCTGAGCAAAGCTCCCTCTACTCTGCCCTAATAGTGTTTGAAGCCCAGCTTTTATCACGGGACGGCAGTCTTGCAGGCAGGCGCCAAGGCATGCATAGGCCCCACCCAAAACTGGCGGGAACATAAGAACGTAAGAAATAAGAACATAAGAAATAGAAGCAGTAGTAGACCATTTGGCCCACTCAAGCCTGCTCTGATATTCAATAAGATCATGGCTGATCTGACCTTGGCCTCAACTCCACTTTCTTGCATGCTCCCCGTAGCCCCTGACTCCCTTGGGAAGCGGCAGCTGGCTAGTAGGCAGAAGCGAAATGTCGATCAGCAGGAGGCTACCGCTGGGCATATAAGTTTGGTCCCTGGCACTCAGGAAAGTGGCTGGAAGATTGTTCAGGAGGGCCTCATGGTCGGGGGTAGGTGGAAGCAAGGGGTGCTTAAACTTTACTTGAGAGACCCAGAGGAGCACTCCTGCTTCTCCTGGCTCCATAAGAAAGTCAAAAAATGGAAAAACACAAACCTTTTGCAGCCTCTTTTGGCCCCGCTCGTCTTCCCGCTTGATGGACCTGGTGGAAAAGCCACAAAAGCTTCCTTGCGCTGGCCTCTGGTTAAAAAAGTAGCTGGGCCCGGATTATCAGAGCCTGATCTGCATATTTAAGGAAGGACCCCACATGTTTCCAATGGGTGCTACCTCGCCTGCTGAGAAGAAAAGGTTTAAATCAGAAACCCCGGGAAGACAATGGGACTTCAGGTAAGACCCACCGGAAATTGTAACAGCCCACTACCTGATTTCGCCAGGCGGGCAGCACTAAAATAATCTCATTCATCTCAGAAAAGGAACCCCACTGAATCATTGTAACATTTCAGTATCCCATACCATCCACGTGGCATTTCTCAGTTAAGTGCCAATTCAATGCTAGACTCAGGCTATAATCTAGCTTTGGATGATCCAAATTCATTTCAATTAAGATGCATGCAGAAAGAACGGATTTTTCATCCGATCAGTCTGAACTACATTCAAACGTAGGTTGCAGAGATCAAAGGATAGTGTTCTATTGCAGCGCACCATTCAGCGCTTCTGACTCGATTTTTAGAAAATCCAAATAGTTCTTGTTACCTGCATGGTGTTTTTCTTTTCTTTTTCCTGAAAGATTCATGCACAGTAGAAAATTATTAAAGCACCAGAGAGAAAACTTAAAAGTATGACAAAACTTTTTTGGTTAGATGCAGAAACACTCTTTTAACAGAATACAATCCATTTCAAAAATTCAAAAAAAGAGGAAAATAATAGTACTTGAGCCGATTGTAGTTTAATAGAGCCACTGAGCCCTTGTTATCAGATGATAATGTTATCAAGTAACTGCCTAACAACTGTAAATAAATAAGACGCATCACAATGGCATATTCCAATCCCACAGCTCTGCAATCGCAACAATCCTATTTGAATTTATACTTATTCAGTGACGTCACAATACATTGTGGTGACAGTATTACAACTATTATGACAAAACAATTCCTCTGATTGAATAATTATCTAATAGTAATCACCAAACCAACAGCAGATGCCATCTTATAGAATAATAGAATCTTACAGTACAGAAGGAAGCCATTCGGCCGATCGTGCCTGTGCCAGCTCTTTGAAAGAGCTATTCAATCAGTCCCACTCCCTTGCTCTTTCCCAATAACCCTGAAAATGTTTCCTTTTCAAGTATATATTTAAATCTCTTGATAGTTACCATTTATTGCCCGCTATACTCGGTGGGCACTGTAACCGACAAATTTAAAACGAGTAGTTTGGTTCAAAAGAGTACTAGCCTCTGTTATGTATTGAATAAAGAGTTTGGCCAGATACTGTGAGCTCAAAGTAAAGTGTGACCGTAGTCCTTTATTAGGTTACTGCAGAAGATAAAGGTACGCGGAGTCAGAGGAAATGTATTAGCATGGATAGAGAATTGGCTGGCGAACAGAAAGCAGAGAGTCAGGATAAATGGGTCCTTTTCCGGTTGGAAATCAGTGGTTAGTGGTGTGCCACAGGGATCAGTGCTGGGACCACAACTGTTTACAATATACATAGATGACCTAGATGAGGGGACAGAGTGTAGTGCAACAGAATTTGCAGATGACACTAAGATTAATGGGAAAGCGGGTTGTGTAGAGGACTCAGAGAGGCTGCAAGGAAATTTGGATAAGTTAAGCGAATGGGCTAAGGTTTGGCAGATGGAATACAATGTCGGAACGTGTGAGGTCAAACAGCTTGGGAGAAAAAAAAACAGTAAAAGGGAATATTATTTAAAAGGGAATATTATTTGAATGGGGAGAAATTACAACATGCTGTGGTGCAGAGGGACCTGGGGGTCCTTGTGCATGAATCCCAAAAGGTTAGTTTGCAGGTGCAGCAGGTAATCAGGATGGCAAATGGAATGTTGGCCTTCATTGCGAAAGGGATGGAGTACAAAAGCAGGGAGGTGTTGCTACAACTGTATAAGGTATTGGTAAGGCCGCACCTGGAGTACTGCGTGCACTTTTGGTCACCTTACTTAAAGAAGGATATACTAGCTTTGGAAGGGGTACAGAGACGATTCACTAGGCTGATTCGAGAAATGAGGGAGTTACCTTATGATGATAAATTGAGTAGACTGGGTCTTTACTCGTTGGAGTTCAGAAGGATGAGGGGTGATCTTATAGAAACATTTAAAATAATGAAAGGGATAGACAAGATAAAGGCAGAGAGGTTGTTTCCATTGGTGGGGGAGACTAGAACTAGGGGGCACAGCCTCAAATTACGGAGGAGCCAATTTTAAACTGAGTTGAGAAAGAATTTCTTCTCCCAGAGGGTTGTGAATCTGTGGAATTCTCTGCCCAAGGAAGCAGTTGAGGCTGGCTCATTGAATGTTTTCAAGTCAAAGATAGATAGATTTTTAAGCAATAAGGGAATTAAGGGTTACGGGGAGCGGGCGGGTAAGTGGAGCTGAGTCCACGACCAGATCAGCCATAATCTTTTTGAATGGCGGAGCAGGCTCGAGGGGCTAGATGGCCTACTCCTGTTCCTAATTCGTATGTTCTTATGTTCTTATTACAGGTCTCCAGAGTGCCTCTCCAGCCTTTGAGGCCTCCTTATATACAGGTGCTCCCAAGGGATAATGGGATCCCTTGGGACTCTGGGGGATGAGCCCTCTGGTGGTTAAACAAGGTATTTACAGGTTTACATATATAACAACACTCTCCTTCCAAAGTCAATAGTGTGACCATTTACAATTTGAGTCGATCTGGGGCCTTTCTTTCCCTGGTTGATCCTCTCAGTGCAAATGCTGGTTTTGGTGAGTCATTTGTTGGGCCCTTGCTGGGTTGCTGTGCAGCTGGCCTTTCTGGGCTGCCTGGCGTGGTGATGGATTCTGCTTCGTGGTCAACCGCTGGGTCGGTTGCCACTGGTGTGTGTGTTGGGGGATCAAAAAAGGTAGAGTCTATTGTGGGTTGCTCTGGATAGTCAGTGAATCTGAGTTTGCTTTGGTCCAAGTGTTTCCTGTAGGTGAGTCCATTTGAAAGTTTGACCAGAAACACCCCACTCCCCTCTTTGTCCATGACAGTGCCGGGAAGCCACTTGGGATCTTGTCCATAGTTCAACACAAATACAGGATCATTAATCTCAATTTCGCATGACACATTTGATATGTACTTTGTTGAAGCCACCTGCTCTCTACCTGTTCGTGTAGATCAGGGTGGACTAACGAGAGCCTTCTCTTAAGTGCCCTTTTCATGAGCAGTTCAGCAGGTGGAATCCCAGTGAGCGAGTGGGGTCTTGTGCGGTAACTAAGCAGGACTCGGGATAGGCGAGTCTGCAGTGAGCCCTCAGTTAACCTCTTTAAGCTCTGCTTGATTGTTTGCACTGCTCTCTCTGCCTGACCATTGGATGCTGGTTTAAACGGGGCAGATGTGACATGACTGATCCCATTACGGGTCATGAACTCTTTGAACTCAGCACTGGTGAAGCACGGCCCATTGTCACTCACAAGGACATCAGGCAGGCCGTGCGTGGCAAATGTAGCCCGCAGGCTTTCAGTGGTGGCAGCGGACATGCTTGCGGACATTATCTCACATTCAATCCATTTGGAGTATGCATCTACAACCACTAGGAACATTTTTCCCAAGAATGTGCCTGCATAATCGACATGGACCCGAGACCACAGTTTGGAGGGCCAATACCATAAATTTAATAGCGCTTCCCTGGGTGCATTGCTTAACTGTGAACATGTATTACATTTGTGCATGCAGGACTCTAAGTCTGCATCGATACCGGGCCACCACACGTGGGACCTGGCTATCGCTTTTGTCATTGCAATGCCTGGGTGGGTACTGTGGAGGTCACGAATGAAAGTGTCCCTGCCCTTTGGGTATGACTACCCGATTATCCCCCAGAAGGCAGTCTGCTTGTATAGGCATTTCATCTAGGCACCGCTGGTACAGCTTTATTTCATCCTGTATTTCTAATGGGACACTGGGCCAACTCCCGTGGAGCACACAGCTTTTTACTAAGGACAGTAAGGGGTCCTGGTTCATCCAGGTTCTAATCTGGCGGGAACAGGTGATTGCTCACTCTCGAATGCTTCCATTACCATGACTAAATCTGCAGGATGTGCCATCTCCACCCCAGTTGTGAGCAATGGCAGCCTACTGAGAGCATCGGCACAGTTTTCTGTGCCTGGCCTGTGGCGGATGGCGTAGTTGTATGTGGAGAGCATGAGCGCCCATCTCTGATTGCGGGCCGATGCATTCGTATTTATCCCCTTAGTTTCAGAAAAAAGGGATATCAGTGGCTTATGGTCGGTTTCCAATTCAAATTTGAGCCCAAACAGATATTGGTGCATTTTCTTTACCACATAAACTCACGCAACGCTTCTTTTTCTATCATGCTGTATGCCCGCTCAGCCTTAGACAAACTTCTGGATGCATAAGCAACCGATTGCAATTTCCCAGATTCGGTAGCTTGCTGCAATACACACCCGACACCGTACGATGACGCATCACATGCTAATGCCAAACGCTTACATGGATCATACAATGCAAGCAATTTGTTTGAGCATAACAGTTTTCTAGCTTTTACAAAGGCATTTTCTTGGCTTATACCCCATACCCATTCATCTCCCTTACATAGTAAAGCGTGTAGTGGTTCTAACAGTGTGCTAAGACCTGGTAAGAAGTTACCAAAGTAGTTCAGGAGTCCCAGAAACGACAGCAGCTCCATCACATTCTGTGGTCTCGGTGCGTTCTCAATTGCCTCCGTTTTCGAATCGATGGGCCTGATGCTGTCTGCCATGATTCTTCCCTCCAGGAACTCCATTTCACGTGCCAGGAAAATGCACTTCGAGCGTTTTAACCTGAGCCCCACGCGATTGAGCCGACTAAGAACCTCCTCCAGGTTCTGCAGATGCTCGACGGTGTACCAACCTGCAACCAAGATGTCGTCCTGGAAGACACGGTGCGTGGGACCTACTTCAGTAAGCTTTCCATGTTTCTCTGGAATATCACTGCGGCTGATCGAATCCCAATTGAGCATCTGTTGTAAATGAAGAGACCTTTGTGTGTGTTGATGCAGGTAAGGCCCTTCGATGATTCCTCCAGCTCCTGCATCATGTAGGCCGAGGTCAAATCCAGCTTCGTGAACATTTTTCCTCCTACTAGCGTTGCAAATGGGTCATCTGCCTTTGGTTGTGAGTATTGATTGATAGACACTTTGTAATCACCACAGATTCTGACGGTACCGTCTCCCTTAAGGACTGGAACAATCGGACTGGCCCACTCGTTGAATTCGATCGTCGAAATGATGCCCTCTAGTTGCAGCCGGTCCAGCTCGATCTCCAGCCTCTCTCTCATCATGACCGGTACTGCTCTCGCCTTATGATGGATGGGTCGCGCCCTAGGAATCAGGTGGATCTGCACTTTTGCTCCTTGGAACTTCCCGATGCCTGGTTCAAACAGCGAGGGGATCTTGTTTTGGACCTGGGCACATGAAGTGTCAGACGTCGTCCCAGTTCCAGCGTATCTTCCCCAGTCAGCTCCTGCCAAGCAGCGTGGGGCCATCCCCCGGTATCACCCAGAGTGGTTGCTTGTGCACCGCTCCATCATAGGAGACCTTCACGGTAGCACTGCCGATTATGGGAATCAGTTCCTTTGTGTACGTTCTCAGTTTGGTGCGAATGGGAGTCAGGACTGGCCTTGCGGCCTTGCTGCACCACAATTTATCAAAAGTCTTTTTGCTCATAATGGACTGGCTCACGCCCGAGTCCAGCTCCATTGAGACCGGGAGTCCCTTTTATTCAACCTTCAGCATTATCGGGGGACACTTTGTGGTAAATGTGTGCCCTCCCCCATACCTCTGCCTCCTCAGTCTGTGGCTCTGGTTCATCATGATCCACCATAGATCTGTCCTCCTCTGCCACACGGTGGTTTTCAGGATTAGCAGAGTTTGCAGCTGGCCTGCACATGAGTTGGAGATGTCCCATTATTCCACAGCCCTTGCAAACGTATCCTTTGAAGCGGCATGAATGGAAGCGATGATCACCTCCGCAGCGCCATTAAGGTGTTAATGGCCTTGTATTCACCACCCTTGATGGTAGACTCTGAGACATCTGCGGACGTGCAGCTGCAGGCATGTGTGACCTGCTCTGTACGTTATGATTCGAAAACAACATTACTTTGTTCACAGTACTTGCAACAGCACTCGTGTGCTGAGAGATTTGTTTGGTATTGTTACTGGTGGTGATGAACGCCTGGGCTATCGCTATGGCTTTACTCAAGGTCCAAAGTTTGCGAAGTATTACTTCATGGCCAATGGCAAGTACAAAAAAGTCCCTGAGCACCTGCTCGAAGTGTCCTTCAAATTTGCAATGTCTGCAAGGCATCTCAGCTTGGCGACGTAGGTCGCCACATCCTGGCCTTCAGACCTCTTGTACGTGTAGAACCGGTACCTCGCCATCAGAACGCTTTCCTTCGAATTTAGAAGCTCCTGGATCAGTGTGCACAAATCATCATATGACTTCTCTGTGGGTTTCGCTGGAGCAAGCAGATTTTCCATGAGGCCATAAGTTGGTGCCCAGCAGACGCTGAGGAGATTCGTTCTTCGTTTGGCAGTTTTTGCTTTTCCTTCCAGCTCGTTCACTACGAAGTATTGGTCGAGTCATTCCACGAAGGTTTCCCAATCATCTCCCTCCAACAATTTCTCCATAATGCCCACTGTTCTCTGCATCATTGCGGTGGGGTTCGTCATCTGTATCTCGTCGACAGTTGTTATGTATTGAATAAAGAATCTGGCCAGATACTGTGAGCTCAAAGTGTGACCATAGTCCTTTATTACAGGTCTCCAGAATGCCTCTCCAGCCTGTGAGGCCTCCTTATGTACAGGTGCTCCCAAGGGATTGTGGGATTTCTTGGGCCTCCAGGGGATGAGCCCTCTGGGTGGTTAAACAAGGTATTTACAGGTTTACATATATAACATCCTCCTTCCTAAAGTACGTCATTGGTTGTAAAGAGCTTTGGGACATCCAGTGATTGTGAAAGGCACTATATAAATGCAAGTCTTTCTTTTCTTCAAAAGCGCATGCAAATATGTTCGGTCCAGTGTCCTGGAGTACCTGACATCGGGTTAATTTCTCCACTGACTGATTAATCAATCAAGTGACTCCTCAACAAAACATTTTTTTTCCCAGAAAATACTGAAGGGAATGTTTGGTCATGCCATGTATTTGTTGGGTTCTCCATTCCGCTAGATATGAGGCGAATTGGGAGTTCATTTTTATCTACAGTACAGACTACATGGTCTTAATTCTACTCAGTGGAACTATTTTAAATAGTAAAAATTAAACTGCCCTGGCCTGGCCTGCCCTGGTTGATTTCAAAGTTTCTGAACTATGAACAGTGCTGCAGGGCGAATGTCAGTGGACAGGGGCAGATGTAAGGTGATTTAACAGCTGCTTGAACTGCCTGAACTGGCTGCCCCACCTGATACTAATGAGTGGGTACTACAGTTTACTTCCATTTTTAATTTATAGTTGGTTAATTTAAATTACTGGATAATTCAAATGTTTTCTGCATATTTTTTAAGTTGCCATAAAACACGAATACTCCATTTATAGCAGAATGGATAGTTAGCTTGCTTCAAAACAGAAAGCAGAAACTAGGAGTAAAAGGTTACCTTCACAGTGGCAGAAGGTGGGTAGTGGTGTTCCACAAGGATCAGTGCTGGGAGCGCTGTTGTTCACAATTTATATTAACAATTTAGACTTTGGAATCAAAAACACAATTTCTAAATTTGCAGATGACAGCAAATTGGGACAGTAGTCAATACTGAAGAGGACTGCAACAAAATTACTGGAGGACATTAATAAACTGATAGAATAGGCATATAATTGGCAAATGAAGTTCAACACAGATAATGTGAGCTATTACTTTTTCGAAGGAAGAATTGGGAGGTCACTTATTACTTGGAGGGTGCAAGACTAGGTGGTGTAGAGGAGCAAAGGGATCTCGGAGTACAAATACACAAAGCACTAAATGTTGCGACACAGGTTAGCAAGGCCATAAAAAAAGCAAACCAAGAACTGGGGTTTATTTCTAGAGGTTGTAAGTGGTTTCCCTTAGATGTTTCCGATGCACCCCCACGTTACAATAGTTCTAGACCTGCGAGTAATATCTGTACTGAACAGATGAATGAGTCACGGACAAATACCTCGGTCTCAACCATCAAGGCTTTATTAAAGCTACCTCAACACAGCAAAACTACAAGTAAACAAAGTGACGATGTAGTACAGCAATTTTTGGCTAAGTTTTTGTGTCTTCCATTGTGAAGACCGAAGCAAAATAATTGATTAAGGTCTCAGCCATTTCCACATTTCCCAATATTAACTACACCTTCTCATCTTCCAAGGGACCAACATTACTTTTGTCACTCTTTTCCATTTTAAATATCGGTAAAAGCTTTTACTATCATTTTTTTATATTGTACGCAAGTTACTTTTTGGAATCTATCTTTCCTTTCTTTCCTTCCTGTCATTCTTTCCTGTCGGTTAAAATTTTCCCAATCTTCTAGTTTCCCACTAACCTTGGCCACGTTATACGCCTTAGTTTTTAATTTGATACTCTCCTTTATTTCCTTGGTTATCCATGGCTGGTTATCCTTTCTCTTACCGCCCTTACTTTTTCAATGGAATATATTTTTGTCGAGCACTATGATAGAGCTCCTTAAAAGTCCTCCACTGTTCCTCAAATGTGCTACCGGTTAGTCTATGTTTTCAGTCTATATTAGCCAACTCTGCCCTCATCCCACTGTAGTCCACTTTGTTTAAGCATAGTACGCTCGTTTGAGACACTACTTCCTCACCCTCAATCTGTATTACAAATTCAACCATACTGTGATCACTCATTTCAAGAAGATCTTTTGTGAGGAGATCGTTTATTATACCTCTCTCATTACACAGGACCAGATTTAAGATAGCTTGCTCCCTTTTAGGTTCTTAAAATACTGTTCTAAGAAACAATCCCGTATGCATTCTATGAATTCCTCCTCAAGGCTACCCCGTGCGATTTGATTGGACCAATCGTTGTGCAGGTTAAAGCCCCCCATGATTACCGCTTTTCCCTTTTCACATGACGCCATTATTCCCTTGATTATTGTCCGCCGCACCGTGAAGTTATTATTTGGGAATCGATAAACTACGCCCACCAGGGACTTTTTCCCCTTACAACTCTAATCTCCACCCACAATGATTCAACATTTTGTTCATTAGAGCCAAAATCGTCTGTCACAACTGCCCTGATATCATCACTAATTAACAAAGCACTCCACTTCCTTTCCTTTCTTGTCTAACTTTCCGTATTGTCAGATACCCCTGTATGTTAAATTCCCAGTCTTGGCCATCCTGCAACCACGTTTCAGTAATGGCCACCAAATCATACCCATTTGTAATGATTTGTGCCGTCAACTCATTTACTTTATTTCGAATGCAGCGTGCGTTTAGGTAGAGTGTTTTAATATTAATTTTTAGACCATGATTTTTAGTTTTGATCCCTCCTGCAGCCCCTTTATATTCGTACATATTGTCCCTTCCTATCATCTTGTGGTTTACACTCATCCCAGTGCTACTCTGCTCTGTTGCCTCCTGCCTTTTGCAATCTTTCTTGGAAGTCTGTTCAGCTGAGCTCTCAACCACTCTAACCAGCTCAGAGTCCTCTCCTGGGTACCGAATACTCCTGGCATTGAGGCACCGAGCTTTCATGCTTGCCTTTTTATGACACTTTGACCCTTTAGAATTTTGCTGTGCAGTGGCCCTTTTTGTTTTTTGCCTTGGGTTTCTCTGCCATCCACTTTTACTCATCTCCTTTCTGTCCTTTGCATCTGTCTCCATTTTGATTCCCTCTGTCTCCCTGCATTGGTTCCCATCCCCCTGCCATATTAGTTTAACACCTCCCCAACAGTACTTGCAAACACACCCCCTCGGACATTGGTTCTGGTCCTGCCGAGGTGTTTACCGTCCGGTTTATACTGGTCCCTTCTCCCCCAGGACCGGTTCCAATGCCCCAGGAATTTGAATGCCTCCCTGCTACACCACTGCTCAAGCCACCTATTCATCTGTGCTATCCTGCGCTTCCTACTCTGAATATCACGTGGCACTGGTAACAATCCCGAGATTAAAACTTTTGAGGTCCTACTTTTAAATTGAGCTCCCTGCTCCTTCAATTCTTCTCGCACGACCTCATCCCTTTATTTTCCCATATCTTTGCTACCAATGTGAACCACGACGACTGGTTTCTCACCATCCCTTTTGAGAATGTCCTGCACCAGCTCCGAGCCATCCTTGACCCTTGCACCAGGGCGGCAACATATCATCCAGGAGTCTCGGTTGCGGCCGCAGAAACGCCCATCTATTCCCCTTACAATTGAATCTCCGATCACTATCGCTCTCCCACTCTTTTTCCTGCCCTCCGGTGCAACAGAGCCAGCCACGGTGGCATGAACTTCGCTGCTGCTGCCCTCCCCTGATGAATCATTCCCCTCAACAGTACACAAAGCGGTATATCTGGTTTGCAGGGGAATGACTGCAGGGGACCCCTGCACTACCTTCCTTGCACTGCTCTTCCTGCTGGTCTTCCATTCCCCATCGGGCTGCGGACCCTTCACCTGCGGTAAGACCAACTTACTAAACGTGCTACTCACATCATTCTCAGCATCGTGGATGCTCCAGAGTGAATCCAACCTCAGCTCCAATTCCGCAACGCGGTCCGTCAGTCGCTGGAGACGGATACACTACCGGCACAGATAGTCGTCAGGTACAGCGGAAGTTCCCACATGGTACAGAAGGAGCATATCACGTGACCGAGCTCTCCTGGCATGAATTAACTCTTAGATACACTTAAATTGGCAACTACAATGTTAACAGGTTATTTACTGATGCAAAAATGAAAAAGAAAAGCTACTCATCAATCACCAGCCAATCGCTAACCCCTTTGGCTGTGACATCACCATTTGATTAATTTCGACTTCTTTTTTGCTTTTTCTCCCGGCTGGACCTGTACACGCCTCACCATGCACCTCGAGATCCCGCCTCCGATCTGCCGCCGCCTCTCGCAGCCGCAGGGGCTTTTTCGGCCTCACCATGCACCTCGAGATCCCGCCTCCGATCTGCCGCCGCCTCTCGCAGCCACTGGGGCTTTATATGCCTCACCACGCACCTCCAGCTCCCGCCTATGATTGCCGCCACCTCTCGCTGCCGCGGGCTTTTTGTAGGCCTCAACAACGCCACGAACTCCAGTCTCCGACTGCCCTGTCCCCAGTTGCAACAATGTTCAAAGTGTACAATTAGCGCCTGTCAGTAAATGGCGTTCCATTGCTTCACGTGGGGGAGCGCCAGAATGTTCTGTTTTAGAACAGATTCAGAACAGAGAAAAAAAATGTTTGAAACGGTGAATTAAACGACAAAGACATGACTTTGTTCGTATCGAAGTCAGGCACCTTTTTCAGTAATACACGCAGCCACTGCTCCCGCCTCAACAATTATTGTGGGAAGAATTGTAAGCAAAGGGCGATTGTTCCTGGAAGGCAGAAAAAGCTGAGACAAGAGGCGCGTTTGAATGAGTAAACATGTTTGTACAGCCAACAATATAATATTTGTTTCATATAGTAAAGATTGATGTTTTGCTGTGGTATAACGGCAGGTGCGCAGAGGACGAAAGATAAAAAGCAAATTGTTCCGTATTCGGATTCGTTGCGAGGTCGCTGCGGCCACAACGTAGAATACTAACCAATATATGGTTACGGGGCCCCAAATCATCTGATGCGAGTTTGTTTTGACCACAGCAAAGTCACACACAGAACTGCTTAGAAAAATTGATTTTTTTGATGAGGCCAACATTAGTCCCGCCAGAAATTATCACCGGTGGAATTCAACCCAAGTCCTGCAGCGACTGCAGCGTTTATGCAGAAAAGCAACTGGTGCAGCCGAAGTTAAATTTAAAAACCCTTTCACCCGGGAAGAAATTCGACCATTATGAAAAAAAAGACTCGGCACCGCTGGCAGTCGAACCCAGGATCTCCAATTTCCTAGCGAAGTGTTTTGACCAGCTAAGCCACGGAACAAACATTTTTCTATTTCACCTTGCCTCCACCAAATGATATCAATCAGCTACCTGTCTCGCCTTTTGGAGTCTGAGGCCGTTTTGGATCTAAACATCTCTCTTGCCTATTCGATCATCTGTCCCGATGCTGCCGCTCTCTAACGCTGCATTTATCTGAGCTTTAGTCAGTGGATTTATGCTGAAGCAATTCTAGTGTTTGTTTCGAACATGAACTAAATGAGTACATAAAAACATTGGAAATTGGAGCAGGAGTAGGACATTTCGCCACTCGAGCAAATTCCGACATTCAATAAGATCATGACTGATCTGATCATGGACTCAGCTCCACTTCACTGCCGCTCTCCATCACCCTTTAATCCCTTATTGCTCAAAGATCTGTCTCTCTCCGCCTTAAATATATGCAATGACCCAGCCCACAGCTCTCTGAGGCAGAAAGTTCCATAGATTTAAATCCATCTGAGGTAAGAAATTTCTTCTCATCTCAGTTTTAAATGGGCGGGCCCTTATTTTGAGAGTATCAACCTCTCTGCTCCCGCTCTGTTAACAGCCGCTACTCTCTGCTCCCGCTCTGTAAACAGCCGTGACCCGCTGCTCCCGCTATTTAAACAACCGCTCCTCTCTGCTCCCGCTCTCCAAAGAGCCGCTCCTCTTGGCTCCCGCTCTGTAAACAGCCGCTCCTCTTTGCTCCCGCTCTGTAACAGCCGCTCTTCTCTGCTCCCGCTCTGTGAACAGGCACTTCTCTCTGCTCCCCCACTGTAAACAGACGGGACCCACTGCTCCCGCTATTTCAACAACCGCTCCTCTCTCCCCCCGCTCTGTAAACAGCCGCTCCTCTCTGCTCCCGCTCTGTAAACAGCCGCTTCTCTGTGCTCCCGCTCAATAAACAGCCGCTCCTCTCTGCTCCCGCTCTTTAAACAGACGTTCCGCTCTGCTCCCGCTCTGTCAACAGCCAGTAGGGTAACGAACGGCAATGTACTGGGTCCCTTGCTTCTTGTGGTATATATCAACGATTTAGATTTGAAAATACGGAGTATGATAACGTAGATTTCAGACTATACTAAAATGTTCTGTGTGGTTGATAACGAGGAAAGTCATGTGCTACAGGAGGATATCAATCTACTGGTCAGGTGGGCAGAGCAGTGGCACATGGAATTTACGTCAGAGGAAAGGGTATACACTTTAAGCGGTCGGCCACTTAATAGTTTTAATGGACAAAGGGGCTTTGGAGTGATTGTCCACAGATCCCTGAAAGTTGCAGTAGGTGGATTAGGCGTTTAAGAAGGCTTGCTTTTATTGGCCAAGGCATAGAATATAAGAGCAGGGACGTTCTGCTTTAATTGTATAACACTTTGTTTAGGCCACAGCTGGAATACAGCGTGCATTTCTGGTCGCTGCATTATAGGGATTGCGTGATTGCACTAGAGAGGGTGCAAAGCAGATTTAATAGACTGCCACATGGAATAAAGAATCTTAGTTATGAGGATAGATAACAAAAGCTGGGTTTGTTCTCATTGGAAGAGAGGAGGTTGAGAGGAGACCTCATTACGTTGTACAAAATATTGAGGGGCCTGGACATAGTGGATAGTAGGTGTCATTTTCCATTGGTGGAGGGGTCTGTTACGAAGGGGCATAGTTTTAAGGTCGGTGGAAGGTTGGTGGAAGGTTTAGAGGGGATTTCATCGGTGGGCTTCTTCATGTAGTGGGTTGTGGTGATCTGTAACTCACTACCTGGAAGAGTGGTGGATGCAGAAACCCTCACCTCTTTTAATGAGATGGTTGGCTGGGCAACTGTAGGGTTATGGACCGAGAGCTGGGAATTGGGATTAGACTGGATGACCTTTTGTTGGACGGCGCAGATATAATGGTAAGTACTGCAGGGAATAGAATACGGCCAGTGTGATCTCCTGGACTGGATTCGATCGCCTGGATCGGGCGGAGAGGAATTTTCCCAGATTGATTCTCCCTAAATTGGCCTGGGTTTTTATCTGCTGATGCCTCTCCAAGGAAATCTCATGGCTCCGGTTGGGTGAAATGTATATGATATCAGTATAATGGGTGTCGCAGTTGTGTGAGGCGGACTGGTTGGGGTGGGTTCTCCTTCCTTTCTGTCATTGTTCATAGGTTCATAGAATAAACCTTTGGCCTGCTGATCAATGACCGTGCGGCTCTTTTTCGACCGGTGCGGACATGATGGGCCGGAATGGCCTCCTTCTGCGCTGTAAATTTCTATGTTCTATGTTCTATGTTTTAATCCTTCTACCAACTACATGAAAGTTATTTTCCGCTTAAATATCTGCTAATATTGGGCGCAAAGAATCATCAGGGAGAGAGGCATCAGCTCAAACTGTAAATGTGAGAGACAGGACCAGAGGAACAATTAACGTCCTGCGGTATGCACTTAGCTCAGAGCTGTAAATATTTAGCTGCAATATAGAGAAATACTATTCCATCAGTTGCGAACGTCCAGCGCAATGTGGATAAACTGTAAAATTAGAAATGTCCCATCCAGTGAAGAGGTGAGGAATCGTATTCCAATAAAGAGCGGAGTGGAAATCTGTAATTTTCTCCTGTAAATAGCTTTTTGAGGCTGGGGGTAAATTGACAATTTCAAATTACAGTTTCGTAGATTTTTGGTCGGCAAGGATATTATAATATAAGTAATAATCAAAGGCAAATCACATATATCAGCCGTGATCTATTTAAATTACAGTGTAGGCCCAAGGGGCTGAATGGCCTCCTCCTGTTTCTAATTGCCTACGACTGTAACAGGATAGAAAGAGAAACAGCTGCAAACATATCTTGCATTTCATTCATGTTTAACAGCAACAAAATCCGTGCTGTCTGCAACAATGCTGTGGTCAGGGAGGAACACTCGAAGACGCTGCGTGACTTTCTGATGACGCTCTTGCCACTCTATCCAATTCCTCCAACACGTTGTCATTTTTAAACCTTGTTTTATATCTGTTGCTCTGGGCCAGTGCGTTCCACAGTCTCGCAACCCTTTCTACACATACGGTTTTACTGCTTGAAATCTGTATTTATTGTTATGAATCATCTTAGGGTGCAAAGGTAAAGCGTCTGCCGTCAAATACAAATGAGTAATTAAAGCATGTTGGTGTCATAGTTTCGTTTTGAATAGACTTGAACCTAAATTATTCGAGATGGAATATTGTATTTACTGCATCACAATAAACAATATATTTTTATAAATGTTGATTCATTAGTTACTCAGTGTCAGAAGAGGAACTGTTTGATCCCCACTTTTTTTTTATTTCGGAATCAAACTCAGGTATACATTCCGAATCAATTCAAAGATTGACACAGAGATAAAAGCAGCGAGTGATACAGACAGCATCAGCACACATGGCAGGTTAGACAAGAGAAATGCATTAATATAAAATAGGCCTCAGACTTCAACTGTCAGTGACAGCTATCTGAGAGACATCAGTGAGTGGAGGCGAGGCATCAAAGGCATGATTTGACTCAGTGGCTTAGCTGGTCGAAACGCCTGTCGGGTCAATAAAATATCCTGGCTTTTATTTCCAACTGGGCCTCGTGTTGTTTGTCTTTATAACCCACGATGTGCGAACTTCTTCCCGTGTGAAAGGGCTACAATCATTTTAAATCTAACTCCGGCTGCACTAGTTCCCATTTTAGATTAACGCTCCAGTCACTGCGGTGCATGGGTCGATTTTAACGGCTGCCATCATTTCCTGCAGGGCTGATTCAGGCCTCATCAAAAAATCCATCTTTTTTAAGTGTTGTGTGAGACTGTGCTCTGGTCAGAGCAGAGTTTCAGTAGCTGACGTGTGGCGCAGTGATCATATAGTGGCTCGTACTCGGCGTTTTGGCCGCAGCAACCTCGGTTTAAATTCGAGTTATGGCATAGCTCGCTTTATATATTTTGTTCTCTGCGGCCTGCTCATAGAATGCAGCGAAATGTTAATCATTATTGCATGAAACAAATATTATTTTGATGGTTGTGAAAATCTATTTGCTCCTTTAAAACCGCCTCACCGACCAGCTTTTTCTGCCATCTACAATGAGTAAACCTTTGCTCACAATTCGTTAAACAACAATTTTCCTGGCGATGACGGCTGCCCAGTTGCCAAATGGATAAGACGCCTGACTTCGATGCAAATGAAGTACTATCCCGTGGAAAATGTGTCTTCCCTCTTCTGATTCTGTCTCAAAACCGGCCATTTCTGATTCTCCTTTATCTGTAGTAACGGTATGCCTTTAACTTCCAGAAGCTGATTTTACATTTTCAACATTGTCGATCAACGTGCACGGACAGCACAAGCGCCAAAGGGGACTTTGCCACAGCTAATTTAATTTGGATGCGCGAAGCAGGGAACGGAATGGCTAATCACAATTTACCACTGAGATGAATTGGTTGAGAGCTCAAGGCGATAGACTGTACATCTGTTGTACGCTGCACGAATGGTTTCGAATCCCATTT
This sequence comes from Pristiophorus japonicus, assembly GCF_044704955.1. Taxonomy (NCBI): domain Eukaryota; kingdom Metazoa; phylum Chordata; class Chondrichthyes; family Pristiophoridae; genus Pristiophorus; species Pristiophorus japonicus. Next base: position 11,089,833 of record NC_092001.1, on the reverse strand, counting down.
TCGTCATTATTATGTCAAACGTTCGATACCTGTAGTATTTTGTGATTCACCTTAAACCTCATGTGCAAATTCACCTTTATATCCCAAGCATGCTAGATTCGATTCATATCACGTCTCCAATTATTAATATATACATTAAACGGATAACATTTGCTGGGCCAAGGGGTGTGGGGCTCTCAGGGAGCCAGCAGAGGCACCATGATCCGAAATGTCGACTGCAGCACCGTCAGAATCTGAAATCTCAATTCGGAGTTCTTTTGCTTTCGGGGTATGATTCTGTCTTTCGGGATTTTACAGCTGAGTTGCGAACGGTCCCGAGTTCAAATCCCGGACGAACGAGTCTCAGTATTAGTCAAAAATCTGCTTCTCAAATCCGATTGCTTTTGCAGAAAACATAAATATTTTAATTTAAATTTAGATCATCTCGCGCCATTTTCCCACATCGACTGAAATCCCAGATCTGCAGAGGAGTAATATGAAAACCAACCATATCAGTAAAGTTAAATGTTTCCAGGTATATTCGTCTCAGTGTCTTATTGGATGTCTTACACCCGTGTCCGATTCTGGCCAATGCAGGACCTCAACATTTTGCTTTCTTTACGCATGATATCGCATGATTTGGGACAAACTTACATTCAGTGTCAACTGCACATCCACATGAAACACCCCCTGTCCAGAATATCAGTCGGACATCTTTTTTCTAGTGCTGAATGATAGAAACACAGCAACATAGAAATTTACAGACCAGAAGGAGGCCATTCCTGCCCATCGTGTCTGCGTCGGCCGACAAAGAGCCATACGGCGCTTAGTCAGCTGCCCTAAAGGTTAACGATATGAGAGGTTGGATTTTGAATTGGTACGACGATGCCGAATACAAAAGGTACAATGTTCTGAATTGGCCAGGAATCAAACCGGCTTGGTCCGGCTTCCTAGTCGAATTAAATGATGTGCACACAACATTCCAGCCTCAACCGTAAGTTCACTAAATCGGATCTTAACCAGTGCTCCCGCTCACTGGATTAACAGATGCTGGTAATGGCTCTGCTGTTCCCAGTAACACCTACTCTCAAACATCTTTTATTCTTTCCTGCCCGACTACCGGCCAATTTAGTGCATCACCAAATGGGGGAATATTGACAAATAAATCTCTCCCATAAAAGTAATGTCAATATTGGGCATCGGCTCAGTATGCTGGCAATATAGCGCGTACTGAATAACACGAGAAATCCCTCCCATATGGAAAATGAATCAATATCCGGTAATGGGCGTGTATGTTGGAAGGTGAATGTTTACTAAAGCGTTCAGCGATTATATTTATAGAACGAACCAATCCCATGTTGGGAAATGGGCGGTGTAAAGTGAACTTCAGTGGGCATTGTGTGTTAAAGAGAGCACATGGAGAGAATAAATCCCTCATATATCAGTAACGTGTCAGAGTTGTACATGGGTTATGTATATTGGAAATATAAAGGATAATAATGTACAAAATATTACAAAGTACTTTGAGCACATAAACTGGCATTCGGCCAATCAGGTCAGTGCCTGTTTTTATGCTCCACAAGAGCCTCCTTCATCCCTTCTTCATATAACTTCTTCAATGTCACCACTCGTATGATTATGTATCCTCTCCTTGAATGCATCTATGTATTTCGGTCTTCCAATGTTTGTCTTTTTTCAGTCGGTCTCGCGGAGTCGAAGATGACTTGCTGCTACACTAATATGAGTTCTCAGTTGACTGATGAGAAAATGCGGGAAACACAGTCTTTGTCACAGGTGGGGCAGATGTTGGTTGAAATGACGGAAGGGTGGGGTGCTTGGGTTGTCGTGGGCTCCTTCCCCTCTTTGCGCTTGGCTTCTGTGTGCTTCCGGCGATGAGACTTGATGTCTTTACCACCATCCCAAATGTGTCTGCCTCACTTTGAGCCATCTAGGGCCAAAGAGTCCCAGGTGTCGGTGCGATGTTGCAATTTTTCAAGGCGGCTTTGAGAGTGTCATGGAAGAGCTTCTTCTGCCACTATGGACTGGCTTGCCCTGTTGGAGCTTTGAGTAGTGCACTTGTTCTTGGCAGATTAGTTTCCGACATGTGGACGATGTCGCCAGTCATATGGAGCTGATGGAATTTGGTCAATGTTTGCAAGCTGGGGATGATAGCCTGAGCGAGAACATTGTCGTCGGTATGCTTATCCTTCCAAAGTATTTGCAGGAACTTGCCGAGGAAGAGTTTGTTAGTACTTCTCCAGTGTTTCCAAGTGCCTGCTGTACACAAGCCATGTCTTTGAAGCATGTAGGAGGGCGGGCATCACGACTGCGCTGCAGCTATTAAGCTTGGTGCCGGGCTTGACAACCTTGTCTTCGAACACTCTCTTCCTCAGGCTACAGAATGTTTCACATGCACAATGAAGGCGGTGAAAGATTTTGTCATCGACATATTCCTTGTTGCAGTCGGCTCCCGAGGTATGGGACATTGTCAACGTTGTCCAAAGCCTCGTCATGGAACTAGATAATAAAGCGGCTGTACCGTGTGGCGGGCCAGGTTGGTCGAAAATCATTTTCTTCTGGAAGTTTTATGTAAGGTCCACGCTTTCGTACGCTTTGGTGATTATATTGACGATGGCTTGGAGTTCGACCTCCTGCTGTGCATAGATGCAAGCATCGTGTGCATGCTGTAATTCAATCACACCTTGGAGCTGGACTGAACATAAGAACATAAGAACAAAATAATTAGGAACAGGAGTAGGCCATGTAGCACCTCGAGCCTGCTCCGCCATTCATTAAGATCATGGCTGATCTGGCCCTGGACTCAGCTCCACTTACCCTCCAGCTCCCGGAAACCCTTAATTCCCTTATTGGTTAAAAAGCTATCTATTTGTGTCTTGAATACATTCAATGAGCTGGCCTCAACTGCTTCCTGGGGCAGAGAATTCCACACATTCACAACCCTCTAAGAAAGAATTTCATTCTAAATCGGTTGTAAATTGTCTCCCCCGTATTTTGAGGTTGTGCCTCCTAGTTCTAGTCTCCCCGACCAGTGGAAACAACCTCTCCGGCTCCATCTTGTTTATTCCTTTCATTATTTTAAAAGTTTCTATAAGATCACCCATCATCCTTCTGAACTCCAACGAGTAAAGACCCAATCTACTTAATCTAACATCATAAGGTAACCCCCTCATCTCCGGAATCAGCCAAGTGATTCGTCTCTGTACACCCTCCAAACCCAGTATATCCTTCATTAAGTAAGGTGACCAAAACTGCACGCAGTACTCCAGATGCGGCCTTAACAATACAGTATAGAGTTGCAGCAGGACCTCCCTGCTTCTGAACTCCATCCCTCTCTCAATGAAGGCCAACATTCCCATTTGCCTTCCTGATTACCTGCTGCACCTGCAGCATGTTGTAATTTGTTGGGATTCATGCTCAAGGACACCCAGGTCCCTCTGCACCGCAGCATGTTGTAATTTCTCCCCATTCAAATAATATTCTCTTTTACTGTTTTTTTTCCCCAAATGTGGATGACCTCACACTTTCCAACATTGTATTCCATCTGCCAAACCTTAGCCCATTCGCTTAACCTATCAAACTCTCTTTGCAGCCTCTCTGTGTCCTCTACGCTACCCGCTTTCCCACTAATCTTTGTGTCATCTTCAAATGTTGTTACACTACACTCTGTCCGTTCTATGTATATTGTAAACAGTTGTAGTCCCAGCACCGATCCTTGTGGCACACCACTAACCACCGATTTCCAACAAGAAAAGGACCAATTTATTGCCACTCTCTGCTTTCTGTTCGCCAGCCAATTCTCTATCCATGCTAATACATTTCCTCTGACTCCGCATACCTCTATCTTCTGCAATAACCTTTTGTGTGGCACCTTATTGAATGCCTTTTGCAAATCTAAATACACCACATCCATCGGTACACCTCTACCCACCATGCTCGTTATATCCTCAAAGAATTCCTTTAAATTAGCTGAACATGATTTCCCCTTCATGCATCCATGCTGCGTCTGCTTGATTGCACTATTCCTATCCGGATATCCCGCTATTTCTTCCATAATGAAAGTTTCAAGCATTTTCCCCACTACAGATGTTAAACTAACCGGCCTATAGTTACCTGCCTTTTGTCTGCCCCCTTTTTTAAACAGAGGCGTTACATTAGCTGCTTTCCAATCCGTTGGTACCTCCCCAGAATCCAGAGAATTTTGGTAGATTATAACGCATGCATCTGCTATAAATTCTGCCATCTCTTTTAATGTCCTGGGATGCATTTCATCATGACCAGGGGACTTGTCTACCTTGAGTACCATTAGCCTGTCCAGCACTACCCCCCCCCCCCCCAAGTGATAGTGATTGTCTCAAGGTCCTCCTTTCCCACATTGCTGTGACCAGCAATGTTTGGCATGTTTTCTGTGTCTTCCACTGTGAAGACCGAAGCAAAATAATTGTTTAAAATCTCAGCCACTTGCACATTTCCCTTTATTAAATCCACCTTCTCATCTTCTAAGGGACCAACATATTCTTTATTCACTCTTTTCCGTTTTATGTATCGGTAAAAGCTTTTGCTATCTGTGTTTATGTTTTGCGCAACTTTACCTTCGTAATCTATCTTTCCTTTCTGTGTTGCTTTTTTCGGCATTCTTTGCTGTTGTTTAAAATTTTCCCATTCTTCTAGATTCGCACTAACCTTGGCCACCTTATACGAATTGGCCTTTGATTTGATACTCTCCTTTATTTCCCTGATTATTCACGGCTGGTTTTCCCTACTCTTACCTCCCTTCTTTTTCACTGGAATATATTTTTGTTGCGCACTATGAAAGAGCTCTTTAAAAGTCCACCACTGTTCCTCAATTGTGTCACCTTTTAGTCTGTGTTTCCAGTCGACTTTAGCCAACTCTGCCCTCATTCCACTGCAGTCCGCTTTGTTTAAGTATAGTACGCTCGTTTATGACACAACTGCCTCACCCCCAATCTGTATTACAAATATACCATACTGTGATCATTCATTCCGAGAGGATCTTTTCCCAGGAGCTCGTTTATTTTTCTTGTCTCATTAAACAGGACCAGATCTAAGATAGCTTGCTCCCTTCTAGATTCTGTAACACACTGTTCTAAGAAACAATCCCGTATGCATTCTATGAATTCCTCCTCCAGGCTACCCCGTGCGATTTCAGTTGTCCAATCGATATGTAGGTTAAAATCCCCCATGACTACTGCCGTTCCTTTTTCACATACCTCCATCATTTCCTTGATTATTTCCCGCCCCACCGTGAAGTTATTATTTGGGAGCCTATAAACTATGCCCACCAGTGACTTTTTCCCCTTACAATGATTCAACATTTTGTTCATTAGAGCCAATATCGTCTCTCACAACTGCCCTGATATCTTCCTTTATTAACAGAGTTACCCCAACTCCTTTCACTTCTTGTCTATCTTTCCGAATCGTCAGATACCCCTGTATGTTTAATTCTCAGTCTTGGCCACCCTACAAACATGTTTCTGTAATGCCCACCAAACCATACCCATTTGGAATGATTTGTGCCGTCAACTCATTTAGTTTATTTTGAATGCTGCGTGCGTTTAGGTAGAGTGTTTAAATCCTAGTTCTTAAACAACGATTTGTAGTTTTGACCCCTACTGCAGCCCCTTTATATTCAGTGGCCCTTTTTGTTTTTTGCCTTGGGTTTCTCTGCCATCCACTTTAACTCATCTCCTTTCTGTCTTTTGTTGTTGTCTCCTTTTTTGTTCCCTCTGTCTCCCTGCATTGGTTCCCATCCCCCTGCCATATTAGTTTAACTCCTCCGCAACAGCACGAGGAAACACTCCCCCTAGGACATTGTTTCTGGTCCTGCCCAAGTGCAGACCGTCCGGTTTATACTGGTCGCAACTCAACCAGAACCTGTTCCAATGCTCCAGGAATTTGAATCCCTCCCTGCTGCACAACTGCTCAAGCCACGTATTCATCTGCGCTATCCTGCGATTCCTACTCTGTCTAGCACGTGAGACTGGAGCGATGGAGTTTGAAAAACATGTTGTTTATTCTGTAGTTTAGCTCAAATCCAGCGGAGAATATATTGAGGGTGAGATGGATCATTGCAGAAAGGAAGATCTTGAAGAGCGTTGGTACGATGTCACAGCCTTGCTTGACTCCGATTCGCACGTGTGTGGTGGATCCGTTGGTCAGGAGCACGGCTTGCATGTCATCCTGAAGCAGGCTGTGGATCGTGAAAAACTTTTCAGGGAATCTGAATTTAGCAGGATATTCGTAATCCCTCACAGTTGATTGTGTCAAATGCCTTTTTGAGGTCAAAGTAAGTCATGTAGAGATATCGAAGCTGCTCCCTGCGTTTTTCTTGAATTAGCCGCGTGGTGAATGTCATGTTCATTGTCCCACTTAGTTGGCGGAATCAGCACTGCGTCTCTGCGACACTTCAGGCACTGGGAGAAGGTAATTGAGGAGGATTCTTCCGATGACATTCCCTGGGGTAGACAGCAGGGAAACTATTGTATAATTGCCGCAATCGGACTTATCGCCCTTCTTGAAGATAGTCATAATTGCCGCATCTCTGACATACCCTGGCATGATCTCCTCATTTCAAATAAGAGAGATGAGTTCATGGATTCGGGCCAACTGTAATTCCCTGCCATTTTTTAGTGCTCCAGCGGGGATTCCATGTGATCCTGAGGCCTTGTTATTCCTCAATTATCGGATGGCCTTTTAAACCTCGTGCCGGGCTGTGGTTAAGCTGAGTTAGTGGCAGGTAGCATGTCGTGGGATGGAATCGATGACACTCATGTCGAAAGCAGGGTCTCTGTTAAGGCGATCTCGAAGTATTCCTTCCATCCGGCATTGACTGCCTCTCTGTCCTTCATAATTACTTTTCCATTCCTGGCCCTCAGTGGGGTAGAAACTTCACTGCTTGGACTGTCCCAATGAATCCATGCACGTCGTGTTTTTCATCTAGTTGCTGGACCTCCTGCGCTATTTCCACCCACCACCTGTTCCCTCGGTCGCGAGTTTTATCTTGGATCTCGACCTTCAGAAGTCTAAACAATGGCTTTCTTGCTCTCGAGTTGTGCTGCTGTTTCCAGTTCAATAATGCTTTGCATTTGTGGCTTATTTGTGGTTCCTGGATTTCCTTGTCATTCTCATTGAACCAGTCTTGATGTTTCCTAGTGAATTTACCAAGGGTCTCTGCACAGGTGCCATTTACAGAGCCGTTGAGGGCAGACCAGGCACTGTGGAAACTCTGTATCTCCAGTTCAATGGAATTCTCTAAGTTGGTTGTGGAGCGCTGTCTGAATAGGTCTTTTTTAATAGGGTCTTTGAGTGCTCCAGCGTTGGTTTTCCTGCTCCAGCGTTTCTGTCGCCACTGCTGTTTTGAGTCTTCATTAATTGCCGTAACAGAGTGGATTAACCAGTGGTCCGTCCAGCAGTCACCGGCTCCTGTCATGGCGTGGTGATGCGGACCTGGTTGCGATCCCTCGCCCAGTCGATGACGTAGTCATCTTGTTGGAACAACAAAACAGCCACCAGGCAAAATAATTGAAACACACACCGCCCAGCTTTGGAATCGATCAATGCCGATTGGTCAAAAGCGGATCTTTATATATATTCTGTTGCTGCATTGAGCAATTAAGGCAGTAAGCTTTCATGTCACAAGAAAACCGACAACTGAACTGTTTTCGGGTGAACATCGTCCCAGGCTGGCCGATAGATGCAGCACCGTGATTCCAAGGCAAATGAAGCAGTGTCACAGACCGAGATATGACGGTCTGAAACCGCAATATGAGAGTTGTTTTTCTACAGTGCTTCATGATACTTTTTTATGTTTAATTTGTTTATGGAAATTCATTAGTAAAACCGGGAGTTCGTCATTGGTCGGGAATCGAACCGCTGTGTTCTCTGCTCCCGCATTTAAATAGCTGCTCCTCACTGCACCCTCATATAGACATGTTCTGAGGCACAACCATCGACCTGTAACATTAACTCTGTTTTACACCCCGCGGATACTGCCTAACCTGAGTATCCCCAGCATGCCCTGTTGCTACCCTTCCGATAGATGCTGCTGCACTTGGACCGTCTGCTGCAATGGTAGCGGTTCTGAATCCAGAGCAGACGGCAGCGGTTTCCAATCACTTCTGGATCGCACCGTTTCATTCGACCAGCCTTACTTTGAATGCAGAGCTGTCCATTGTTGGTGCAATAAATATTCATAGAATCAACTGATCTGTTACTTTCGATTTTCGCATGCAGTTTTTATTTACTTTATACTTTATATTGCAACAATTTTTAAGGAATGTATTATGTTTCTTTTTTGCACAATCACCATGTCTCCCGCGTGGTAGGCGAGTATTCTACCCCTGAACCACCAAAGCTAACATTGATTTGTTATTTAATCTTCAAACAATTAATTCTTGCATTTTTTTAATACAAAGTGAAGCACAATAAAGCACAGCCAAGTACTTCAGATGCTAAAGAAGAATTTATTCCACAACTGTTCGAAAAACGCCACAGGTCCAGCACCAGATACTGTCACACAGCTCTGCTCCGCTCCGCTCTGCTCCCGATCTTTTAACTTCCGCTCCTCATGCTCCGGATCTTTAAACAGCTGCTCCTCTCTGCTCCCGCTCTGTAAACAGCCGCTCCTCTCTGCTCCCGATCCTTAAACAGCCGCTCCACTCTGCTCCCGCTCTGTAAACAGCCGCTCCTCATGCTGTGCCTCTTTAATCAGCCGCTCCTCATTCTCAGCCTCTTTAAACAGACGCTCCTCTCCGCTTCCAGGTGTGGAAGACGTCCAATGAGACACAGAGCCGCAGATACCCGGAAATATCTAACTTTACTCAGTTAATTGGTTTTAATGTTGCTCCTGTGAAGCTCTGTGATTTCGGATGAGGTACAATATACAGCGCAAATTCACACGTTTTGAATTTAAATTATTGTTTTTTTCTGCAATGCCTTTTCGCTTTGAGAAGGTAATTTTTGACTAAACCCGAGCAACGACAGTCGGGGATTTGCATCCGGGATCTATCGCATTTCAACGCTGAAAAGCGCAAAGCGCAAATAAGATCGCTTGGCCAACGAGCCTCCGATAAAAAAAACGGCACTCATTACGTATTGAAATCTCATATTCATTCGGTAAAGAAGAGAGTTTTAAAGCCCATCCTGCCTGTGCTGTGTCACTGAGAGAGCTTTCAAATTAGTCCCACTCCCCATAATCCTACAAACGTGTTCCTTTTAACGTACATGTTAGTAATTTGAGACATGACATGAGCTGAGTGTAACATAAGTCGAGCAAAATATGACTTTGGACATGACGCTTATGGTGATTAAAAAAACAAACCGAAGTATCTAATCTTCAATGCAATAACAACGAGGATTATATTCGATTTTGCGCAAGATGGATTAACAGTCCTTCGCCTTAATCACTCGGACATATCGTATCACTGGTAGAGTGCAATCCGTCATTCAGTCTTCTGCTTTTTGTGTCCAAACAGAAATCTCCTGCGACAAACGGAACTCACTGCCCTGTACACAGTTGCAGCAATGTTCAAAGTGTACAATTAGCGTCTGTCAGTAAATGGCCTTCCGTTGCTTCACGTGGGGAAGCGCCAGAATATTCTGTTTTGGAACAGATTCAGAACAGAGATAAAAAAAAGTTTGACCCGGTGAATTAAACGACTACGAAAGGACTTTGTACGTATCAAAGTCAGGCGCCTTTTCCATTATACCACGCTACCACTACTGCCTCCCCAATAATTATTGTGGAGAGAATTGTAAGCAAAGGGCTATTGCTCTGGAAGACAGAAAAAGCTGAGACAAGATGAGCGTTTGAATGAGTAAAAAGATGGTTGTACCGCCAACAAAATAATAATTGTTTCACATGGTAAATATTGATGTTTTGCTGTGTTTTATCAGCAGGTGCCGCAGAGGACAAAAGATAAAAAGCAAACTGTGCCATAACTCGGAGTCGAACCGTGGGTGCTGCGGCCACAATGCAGAGTACGAACCACTATTCGATTATGGCGGCACAAATCAGCTGATACAAGTATGTTTTGACCACAGCATAGTCAGACACAGTACCACATAGAAAAGATGGATTTTTTTGATCAGGCCAACCTTCGCCCCGCCAGACATTATGGCACGGGTGGAATTCAACCCACCTCCTTCAGCGACGGGATCGTTAATCCGGAATGGCAACAGGTGCAGCCACAGTTACATTTAAAAAACCTTTCACCCGGGAAGAAATTCGTCCATTAGGCATTATAAAAAAAGAGACTTGCCCCCACTAGGAGTCGAACCTAGAATCTCTTGTTGATTAGGCAGGCGCTTTGACCAGCTAAACCACGAAGCCAAACCGCACCACGACCGCCTAGCATCTACTAAATGATAACAATCAGCCAACTGTCACCGCGTATTGGAGTCTGAGGCCGTTTTTGGATCGAACCATCTCTATTGTCTATTCCACCATATGTCCTGATGCTGCCGAGAACTCTCGCTGCGTTTTTCTGAGTTTCAGTCAGAGAGTTGATGCTGAAGGAAGTCCAATGCATGTTTCGAACATGAACTAAATGAGTGCATAAGAACATAGGAAATAGGAGCAGGAATAGAACATTTGGCCACTCGAGCAAATTCCGACATTCAATAAGATCATGGCTGATCTGATCATGGACTCAGCTCCACTTCACTGCCCGCTCTCCATACCCTTTTATCCCGTATCGCTCAAAAACCTGTCTCTCTCCGCCTTAAATATATTCAATGACCCAGCCTCCACAGCTCTCTGGGGCAGAGATTTCCATAGATTTACATCCATCTGAGAAAATAAATGTCTTCTCATCCCTGTTTGAAATGGGCGGGCCCTTAATTTGAGAGTATCAACCAAATCTGCTTTTGAAACTGAGGAACTAATCAGCCAAAAACGTATAACAAGATGAGAGTTATTGTGATGTAGCAAATACAATATTCCGCCTCAAATGAATTAGGTTCAATGATATGGAAAAGTAAACTGTGACATCAACGCGATTGCAGCTACCCTAATATGAAGTGGGTTTGAAGTAATGTGACAGATATTGAGGGTGACGAATTCCTCAAATGTATTTCGGAGAACTTTTTTTTTCCAGTGTGTAGCAAGCCAAATAAGGGAGTGCATGGTTCTGCACTTTTATTTAGGGAATGAATCTGGGCTGGTGGTAGGGATAACAATGTGAGAGCATATAGCAGTTAGTGAACATAATTAAGTTGGATTTTTTTTAGTTACGGACAAGGAAAGACCAGGAATAAATGGCTTCATTAGGGGGAAAGACAATTTTACTGCGTTGAGATATGATTTAGCCAAAGTCGACTGGAAACAACGACTTGAAGGTAAATCAGTGTCAGAGCAGTGGGAGGAATTTAAGGAGGAGAACTTGAGGGTTCAGAGCAAGTGTGTTCCCTTAAAGTAAAAGAGTGGGAATAACAAATCTAGAGCCCGTGGATTTAAAGTGATATACAGGGTAATATAAAGAAAAAAAGGTGGCTTACGACAGCACCGTGGGTTCAATTCTGCAGAAACACATGAGGAGTATAGAAGCGATAAAATTAAAAAAGGAAATCAGGAAAGCAAAGAAAGAGAGAGCATGAAAAAATGTTGGTAATAAAAGCAATGAAACCCAGAACATGTTTTATATGTACATTAACAGCAAGAAATTAACTAAATGAACAGTAGGGCCTATTAGAAACAATAAAGGTTATCTGTGTGTGGAACTGGAAGACGTGGGTTTGGTTTTTCATTAATACATTGCGTCTGTTTTCAGAAAAGAGAGGGGCGATGCAGATATTGCAAAGAGGGAGGAGGAGGGTGAAATATTTGATGAAATTAATATAGTGAGATTGGAAGTAATGAGGGATGTAGCAGCATTGAATGTGGATAACTCACCAAGGCCGGCTAACATATATCCCAGACTGCAAAGTGAAACAAAAGGGGAAATATCAGAGGCTGTGGCCATCATTTTATAACCCTCTCGGGCCACAGGTGTGGGGCCGGAGGATTGCAGATCTCCCAAAGTTTTACCTTTTTTTAAAAAATTAAAAAGGAATAGATCGATTAATTGCAGACCGGTTAGCCTCGACTTGGTGGTGTGGAAATTAATGCAAAACATTTTGTGCGCAGGATGAATCTTCCTTGAGAAAGACACGGATTAATCAAGGCGAGTCAGCATGGAATTGTTTAGGGAGTCTTGTCTGACTAACGTGATTGATATTTTTGAGGACGTAACGAAGAGGGTTCGGGAAGGTCGTGCGTTTGATGCAGTTCATAGGAAGTTTAGCAAGGAATTTGATAAGGTCCCACATGGCAGACTGGTCTGAATGATATCCAGAGATTCAAGTATTACTCCCGTAGATTGGATGGGAGCTAATAAAATCACGCTATTTAGGAACGGAGGGGGAGATATCACGTGGAAGAATGTGAATCTATCGACTTTGGTAGGATAAATAGAAAAGCAGAGTTATTTAAAATGGTGAGAGAGTTGCACATTTTGATGTTAAGTATGACCTGGGCATTCTTGTATACCAATCATTCAAAGTTAACATGCAGGTACAACAAGCAATTAAGAAAGCAACCGGTATGCCAGCCTTTATTACAAGAGGATTGGACTCGAAGAGTAAGTGCGTCTTATTGCAATGATATTATCCCCTGGTGACACCGCGACTGCAGCACTTCATACAGTTTCGCTTTCCTTACCAAAGGAAGAACATACATGCCATTGAGAGTGCACCGATGGTTCACTGGACTGATCCCTGCGATGGTGGTGTTACCCTTTGTGCAGAGATTGAGTCGAATATATTATGTAAACTTTAGAAGAATGAGAGGTGATCACATTGACAAATACAACACTCTTTCAGGGCATGGCAGAGCAGATGCAGCGAGGATGTTTTATCTGGCTGAAGAGTCCAGAATCAGGATTCTCAGAATAATATGGGCACTGCGCAGTAAAGTGGAGTTGAGGTAGACATCAGGCATGGCCACGTTGAATGTTGGAGTGGCCGAATGGCCTATTTTTGCTCCTATTTCTAATGTTATTTTGGAACTAAATGCCCATGGGATCAAATGCAAATGGCAAGTTGAATCAAAAATGGCTCAAACGCAGGACGCAAAGGATAATGTCTGAAAATTAATTTTGTGAATAGAAGGATGTTCCGAGTGGGGTCCCACAGAGCGCAATATTGCTCCCTTGCTTTTATGGTACATGTCAAAAATTTCGACTTGGAAGTATGGGGTATTATTAAGAAGTTCGCAAATAATACATAATGTTGTCTCTGTGGTCTATAAGAAGCAGAAAACGGTGGACTGCAGGAATATATCAATAACAACATTAGAACACAAAAACTAGGAGCAGGAGCAGGCCATGTGCTCCCGCGAACTACTCCGCCATTTAATTACATCATGGCTGATCTGATCATGGATTCAGCACCACTTCCCTGCCGCTCCCCACAACCCTTTATTGCTTTATTGCCCAAACATCTGTCTATCACCGTCTTCAGTGTATTCAAGGACCCAACATGTACAGCTCTCGGGAGCAGAGAATTCCACAGATTAACAACCCTCTGTAAACTAGCACGCAATATAAAAATAGATAATAAAACTTTCTACACCTATATGAAAAGGAAAATAGTTTCTCAAGTACAAGTTGGTCCACTGGAGAATGGGACTGGCGAATTAATAATGGAGAACAGCGTAATGGCATAGAGGTTGAACAAATATTGTTTTTCGGTCTTCTAGAAGATACTGAGGACATCCTAATAGAGGATAATCTTGGAGCTATACGGCGGTACGAAATTAATGCAATCGCTATCACTATGAAGTAGAGCTCAGCATAACAATGTGACAAAAGGTGGACAAGGCTTCTGGATTGATTGCTTACATTCTAGGTTCTTAAAATAAAGGACTGCAGAGATAGTGGATGCATTGTTTGTAATCTATCAAAATTTCCTGTATTCTTGGGCTGTCCCAGCGGATTGGAAAACCGAAAACATAATGCCCCCATTTAAAAAAGGATGCAGACAAGAAGCAGGAAACTATAGACCGGTTAGCTTAAATCTGTCGTTGGGAAAATGCTGGAGTCCATTTTTAAGGAAGCAGTAGCGGGATATTTGGAAAAGCATAATTCAATCATGTACAGTCAGCATGGATTTATTAAAGGGGAATCATGTTTGAGAAATTTGCTGGAGTTCTTTGAAGTTCCAACGAGAAGGATGGATAAGGGAACCAGTTGATATGTTCTATTTCGATTCCCAGAAGGCATTGGATAAGCTGCCACATTATAGGTTTCTGTACAAGGTAAAAGTTCACGGGGCTGGGGGTAATATATTAGCATGGAGAGAGGATTGGCAAACTAACAAAAACAGAGAGTAAGGATAAATTGTATATTATGCGGTTGATAGACAGTGACTAGTGAGGTGCCGCAAGGATTGGTGCTGGTCCTCAACTATTTACAATCTATATTAATGATAAAGATGAAGGGACCAGGTGTAATGTAGCCACGTTTACTGATGATAGAAATATGAGTAGGAAAGCAAGTTTTGAGGAGGACACTAATTATTGGCAGATGGAGTATAAGTTGGGAAAATGTATGCTCATCAAATTCGGTAGAGAAAAATAGAAGTAAAATGAAAATTTAAACGGAGAAAAATTGCAAAATGCTGCAGTACAGATGGTCCTGGGGGTCCTTGTACATGAAACACAGAAAGTTAGTGTGCAGTTATAGCAATAATCAGGAAGCCAAATGGAATGCTGATTTTATTGTAATCAGGAAAACGTATAAAAGCAGAGAGGTCCTGCTACAACTGTACAGGATTTTGGTAAGGCTACATCTCGAGTACGGCATGCAGTTTTGGTGTCCATATTTAAGAAAAGATATACTTGCATTGGAGGCTGTTCAGAGAAGGTTCACTAGGTTGATTCCGGAGAAGATGGGTCGACTTATGAAGATAGATTCAGTAGGTAAACACATTGGAGTTCAGATCAATGAGAGTTGACATTATTGTAACTAATAATATAATGAATGGGCTTCACAAGGTGGATGCAGAGAGGATATGTCCACTCAAAGGGTAAATAATACTAGCGGACATAGTCTCAGAATAAGTGGCCGCCCATTTACAACTGAGATGAGAAGAAATTTCTTCTCTCAGAGGGTTGTAAATCTGCGGAATTCTCTGCCCCAGAGTGCTGTGGAGTCTGCGTCATGTAATATATTGAAGGCGGAGCAATAATGGTGTGAAGGTTTATGGTGAGCGTGCATGGAATTGCAGCTGAATCCATGATCAGATCAGCCATGATCTTATTGAATGGTGAAGCAGGCTCGATGGGCCAAATGCCATACTCCTGCTCCTATTTCTTATGTTCTTATGTTTTTATGTAGAATAAATTCCTCCTCATCTCTATTTTAAATGAAATGCCCCTTTTTCTGGGACTATGACCTTTAGTTTTACTTTCACTATGAGTGGAAATATCCTCTTTTCATCCATCTTTTCAAGCACTCCCGTTAACTTCTGTGTTTCGATAAGATCACTTTTCATTCTTCTGAACTCCAATGAGTATTAGCCCACCATATTCGACTTTTCTTCATAATCAACCACCTCATCCCCGGAATCAACCTAGTGAATCTTCTCTGAATAGCTTCCAATTCAAGGATATCCTCCCGTAAATACGGAGACCCAAAATGTATGCAGTACTCTAGGTGTGGCCTCACCAATACCATATATACTTGTAGCAGGACCAATCAGCTTTTATACTCCATCCCCTTGCAATAAAAGCCAACATTCAATTTGCCTTACAGATTAGCTGCTGTACCTGTATTTAACATTGTTGTATTTCATGCACAAGGACACCCAGCCCCATTTGTACTCGAGCACTTTGCATTTTTTCTCCATTTAAAACTAATTTGCATTTCTGCCAAAGTGGATAACCTCACATTTTCCCACATTATACTGCAAATGACAAATGTTTGTTCACTCTTTTAGCCTGTCTATATCGGTTTGCTGATTTTTTATGTCCATCTCACAATTTGCTTTCCTACCTTTACTTTGATCATCAGTTAACTTGGCTGCATTACACTAGGTCGCTTTAATCCAAGTAATTAATGTAGCTTGTAAGTTGTTGAGCCCTAGCACCTAACCCTGCGGCACCCCACTATTTACTATTTGCCAACTGGAAAATGACCCATTTATCCCGAATCTCTATTTTCTTTCAGTTAAACAATCCTCTATCAATGATAATATATTTCCCCGAATCCCTTGGATATTTATCTTGTGCAGTAACATTTTACGTGGCACCTTATCGAATGCCTGGTGGAAATCTAAATACATCACATCCACTGATTACCTCTTATCCACCCTGCTCGTTACATCCTCAAGGAACGACAGCAAACTTGTCAAACATGGTTTGCCTCTCATAAAACCATGATTAGTTGAATTATGCTTTTCCAAATGACCTACTAGTTCATTAATAGTGGTCTCCAGCATTTTCCCAACGATAGATGTTATTATAACTGATCTACAGTTTGCTGTTTTCTGTCAGGCTCATTTTTTAATTACGGGTGTTCCAATACGCTGGGACCTTCCCAGATTCCCGGAGAATTTGGTACATTACAACCAATGCCTCCACTATCTCTTCAGCCACTTCTTTTAAGATCCTTGGATGCAAGACGTCAGGTCCAGGGTGTTATACACCTTTATACCCATTATTTCACTGAGTACTAATTCTTTCATGGATTGTCATTCCTCCCTTCATATAGCGCGCTGATTATCTGCAATTGGGATGTTTTGTTTATTCTACCGTGAAGACCATTACTAAATATGTGTTCAACGTCACTGCCATTTCCATGCTCCATATTATTAATTACCCAGTCTCGTCCTCTCGGGGACCCACGTTTACTTTAGGCACTTTTTTCTTTTTTATGTGCCTGTAGAAACTTTTATTATCTGTTAATTTACTTTCAAGTGAATGTGCAATAGAAGTGCCATAACGAAAAGGCTACAGACCAAGTGTTTGAAAGAAGAATTCGGCTGGATAGCTTTTGTTCGGACACGATTGGCCTAAATTGTCAATGTGCATGCTGGAAATGTCTATGATTCTACGATTCATTAAGCCGCCTTTCAATATGATGATTAAAGCGCTACCTTCGCACCTCACGCATATTTATTACTAATAATCATCGAACTCAAGCAAAATTTACGTGTAGGAAAAGCTGCGAGACCGTGGAATGCACTGGCCCAGAGCAGCAACTGAAAAACAAGGTTCAAAAACCGGCAGGGTGTGGGTGGAAGGGCAGAGAGAGGAAAGAAAGCCACAGGAATGTCACACAGCAGCTTCGAGAATTCCTCCTTGACCACATCATCGTTGCACACAACACGGATATTTATGCTGGTAAATATGAATAAAATGTAATGTAAGTTTGTAGCTTCTTATCTTTCTTTCCTGTTGCAATCATATGAAAATAGCTTCAATAGGAGGCCACTCAGCCCCTCCATCCTGCTCTACAATTGAATTATATCAGGGCTGATCTGTGCCATTTGCCTGCGATGATTTCATAAATCCTGATATCCGTGCCAAACAAAATTTCCATGAAACTGATTTATGAAATTGTCAATTGACCCCCAATATCAACAGATTTTAAGCATGCAAGTTCCATTTTTCCAATATCCTCTGTGTAACAAACTGATTCCTTACATCATCCATGAACGGGATAACTCTAATTTTGTGCTTATATCGATTTCTGTTAGACCCTCGCACCAGAGGAAATAGATTGTCTCTATCTTGCACCTATTTGCTTGCAGTTCTGAACCAAATCCACACCCAGAACATTAACTGTTCCTCTGATTCAGAATTTGAGCACGTGCCTCTTTTCCTGATGATACTTTGCGCCCTACCTCTGTGATTGGATGTGTTCTTCATCAGTGGTAGCGGGAAGCAAAAACTCTGGGAAGTGGGCCGTGTCAGGGAGTGCTGCTTATCATGGCTGCATCACACCTTGCGGGAGCTGCGGAGATTTGAAAGCTCTTCATGTGTCACACAGGTAGAATCAGTGAGCAGTGATAAAGTTCCACCATATAATGAAGATCTTTTATATGGTTGTAATTGAGACAATACTGGACCATATATAGGAAGGGTATCATTGTTTGAGGAATTGAGGATGCAACAAAATTTCGGAAATATGTCGAACTCCAGATCAGTGGACGGCATGTTCGATTAACGCCCGGGACTCGGACGCCTTTATATCAGTGAGTGTCTCAATAAATCGTAGCGCCTCAGAATAACTACAGTCACCTTTCAATGTTTAGCGGTCGAGTTTCTCGGAACGATGTGTGTCATCCTTCATTTAAGCATTTGTTAAAACTCCGGGAAAAGACGGAGATATAAACAATTTAGAGGGAAATATTCTAAACGTAACTGCAAGCCAGTTTCTTTGGTCCGATTGTCCATGCTGATCAACCGCAGAGCAGACTAATGCAGTTATGCTACACAAGTTCACTTCCAGTGTCATCAATACAAACCCTCCCTAAAATTCGATCCAACAGCAGTTGAATGGTCCTATTGAATAGAATTATATGGATGTATACTGCCCTACCCATTGTGCAACATAGGCTCTCCTGAGCCCTAACATTTCAGCGGATTTAACGTGTTTTATGGCTTCATCATAACATTGCCAAACTCAACCGAATTTTTCCAATCAAAATCGTGCGGACAATCCGATAAATAGGTGGAAGTGTCAAGAACAGGTTTGCAGCCAGAGACGGGAGCTGTTTTCCCGCTCCCGTCAAACAGTTTCATTTTCCACCCTAAAAGATATCATGCAATCATCGAACACATGTGGGGCCCCTTTTTCAAAATTCTCGGCAATCTGTACAGGAAAACCCTTGCTTGTGTTAATTATGATGCAGGAAACATGTACAGATAACCCGTCAGTTTACACAACTTCCCATGTGTGCCGAATGTCTAGTCACTGCGTTGAATTCGAGTCTGCTTCTGCACATTTTTCTCAACAACATAGTTAACACTGGCTTATGAATGGAAACGGCCCACTCCTTCCAGTAAACAAGAAATACTAAAGCTCTGCTGTCAAACTCTCACCTGCTCCTGAAACATTGTGGCACATTGAATTCTAAATGCTCACATGGAACTGTTAATAAGTACATAAAAGGTGGGGACATAACATTTGTAATTTCAAAGCAGCAAGAAATGTCACACGCAGAATCATTGCTTGCCCAAGGTGAGACTTTGAACTCACGGCCTCGGCATTGCTCCCACCTGCACAGATATATAAGTAATGCGCACCAACCAATTGCACCGCTAAAGCCACTCCATGGTCCTATGAGGAAGCTGTACTCCCATCATACAGCTGGACTTTCCACCGGTCTTATAAACAAGATGACATCGAAACATTCAGCTCAGAAATAGGCCAATAATCTCATCGTCTCTGTGCCGCTCTCTGAAAAATGTTACAAATTATTCCCACGCCACCGATTTTGAGCCGTAGCTCTGCTTTATATTTATGTGTATATGTATGTTACAATGCAGAACGGAGATATTCACCTTGGAGTGAATGCAGCTTATGACTTTCATAAAGACACCGGGAATCCAAGGAGAGAACACAAAATTAGGGGTGTATTTCTTTGAAATTAGAATTATAACGTGTGATTTGATCAAAAATGTCAAGTTAGTAAGGGGAAATGTTCGTGTAAGCAGAGAAAAAACTTTTCCCGCTGACTGGGGAATCTCGGACTAGGGGGCATAGTCAAAAAATAGAGCCAAAAGTGAAATTAGGTAAAACTTGTGCTCACAAAGGTTGGTAAAAATGTGGAACTCTCTACTGCAAACTGAAATCGATGATAGATTAATTGTTGATTTAAATCTGACTTTACAATTTTTGTGTCAATTAATGGTGGAATATGGGCCAAAGGCAGCTATATCGAGATCAACCATTATCTCATTGAATGGCGGAACAGGCTCGATGGGTTGAATGGTCTAATCCTGTTCCTATTTTCCCATGTTCCCATCCTCTCATTTGTGCATTTGTACAAATTTAGGCAAAAGGCAGATGTGACTGATGTACAGGGAAACATAGAGAACATGTTTTCAAGTCTTCCACTCATCCAGAAAACAGCGTAAACTGACGGATTAATTCATTCCTTAGCAACCGAGTTATGGGAAATCCGAGATAAACACAACCAGAGGGACCTGAACTACCCTCAGTGATGAAAATGCTGTTATCAGAGATTGCAGTACAAGTCACGCAGCTGCCATTATATACATTAGCCAATACGTTTCGCTGTATGCTTCGAATCCATTGTACACCCGACATTTACTAAATCAGTGCCGTCGTCCATCCGGAATCTTTGTATCGAGAGCGCGAGCTGCTCTTCCAGTGACGTTTACTGACAGAAGATGTTCCTACATTGTCATCATTGTCGAGTGCCCATTTCTTCAAAGAACGAAGCCAAACAGAATGAGGGATACACATTTAACTATCAACACAAATCGAATGCTCAGTAATGTAAGCACAATTTGACCCCGACATCCACAGCCTTTTGTGATAGAATTCTGTGCAAGGGAAATCATGTGTCAACAAATTTCAGTTTGCAACGAGTATAATAGATAAGGGGGAACTAATGGATGTGTGTATTTGCATTTTCAGAAGGCATTCGATAACATGCATTGAGGATTGGTTAAAGGAGAGTCGAAATTAATGCATCATTTAAGGTTGGTGCGATGTAAATAGTGGGGTTCCACAGAGATCGGTGCTTGGGCCTCGGCTATTCAGAAAATATATCAATGAATTGTTTCACGGGACAAAATGTAGAGCATTCAAGTTTTTTGATGATATAAAGCTAGATGGAAATTTAACTTATGAAGAGCATGCAAATATGCTTCAAGGGAACACAAACAGGCTCAGTGAGTGGGCAAAAACGTGGCAAATGGAATATAGTGTTGAAAATACTGAAGTTTCCCATTTTCGTAGAAACAATTGAAAATCAGAGATCTATTAAATGGTGAGAGATTGGGAAACTGGTTTTCAGAGGGAACATGGTGTCCTTGTAAACGATTCACGGAAAGTTAACATGCAAGCATAGCAAGCAATGAAAAGAGGAATAGGTGTTTTGGCTTTATTACAAGAGAACATGAATATAAGAGTGAAGATGTTTTACTCTAATTATATAGGGCACTGGTGAGAGCACATCTGGAGTATTGTGTAGAGTTTTGGACTCATTGCCTTAGGCAAGTGTGAATGTTAATATAAGGAAAGATTAAGTAGACTAGGGCTAGATTCTCTACAGTTTAGAATAATTAGATGTTATCTCATTGAACCATACACAATTTTACTGGGCCGGAGACGGCAAATGCATGGAGGAAGTTACGCCAACCTGGGGAGTCCCAAATTGAGGATCACAGTCCCTCAATTTAGGGTTGGCCATTTAGGACTGAGATGAGGAGAAATGTCTACACACAGAAATTTGTCAATGTTTAGAATTCTCTATCGGAGAGGGATGGGAAGGAGCTGTCATTGAGCATATTCAAGGTGGAAATTGTTAGATTTTTCATATTAAGGGAATCCAGGGCTATGGCAATAGTGAGGGGAGGTAGGATTGTGGTAGAGGATCAGCCATAATCTCGTTCAATGGCGGAGCATGCCTGAGGGACCAAAAGGCATACTCGTGTTCCTATTTCTCATATTCTTATGTTCTTATATTCTAGATGCACATTATCCTCCTATCAAAACGTGCTTATCGATTTTGATCCTGGAAGTCCTAGCTCCAACGTGAAGGAGATGTCCCCTTTAATTTTCATTCACCCAACAGAGGGAAAAGTTTCTCTGTATCTCCCCAAATGAATATTTTACACGTTCAAAAAAGAAGATCATTCCTCAATTTGCGTCTTGACTTTTATCAAATATACCAGTAGCGAAAGTATATTTTAGAACGGATTGTGAGCCTGTGGAATTCAGTAGCCCAGAGCAGCCGATTTAAAACCATGGTTAAAAGCGGAAGGTTGTAGGCGGAAGTGGAGAGAGAGGCAAGAGAGTCACAGCTAAGATCACGTTGGAAACTGCTGGCCCATAATGTGCTTTACATCCTCCCATTGGCTTTTAAACACATTGGATGTCATATTCATACATTGAAGCATTTGAACAATATATGAGATTTGATGCTTTCTCTGGACTAATATAACTGGTTGAAATATTTGAGCTCAAGCGCAGTGTTTAGGAACTTCCCTGAGTAATCAGCTTCAACCTAGAATCAGTTTATAAGCTGGGGACAAGATTTCAGCAGTCAGCGGGCAGGGACCAGAGCCTGAGTTGATCCGTGTCATGTGGGAGCACGAAAAAATATTCCTGCTGTTTATTTTCATTATCTTCAGAATATCCAATACTGTTCTCAATATTTTACATTATGTTAAATAGAGGAACATTTCATTTATTGCAATGGTCACTGTGGTGCTTTAGGATTTGATGAATTTGATGCAAATTTAAAATCACAAAACCGTTATTGCCAATTGTACATAGGGTTAGTGAGTTTAAAATGTGGATTGTTGGAGGCGGCTTTGCTGCAGCTGCGATGGCTGTGTGGATAAGACGTGGACTTGAAATCCAATGGGCATTCCCCTGGATCTGAGTCCCACCCTTGCCCAAGCAGCAGTGGAGGAGAATTGTTTTGCTGCCTTACTCTATTTGCAAAAAGCAGCAACTCCTAATTTCCACCCAGTCCTTGCAAGAAGGTGTTGAAATTGTAAATTTTGAGCTAGGTGAAGTATCAAGCAAAGTGGAGAATGATTTCCTGACAATTTCTCCACAGGTGATGCCTGAGCTGCTGAATATTTCCAGCATTTTCGGTTTCAATTTTGTGCCACAGCTTTCAAAACACACTTTGTTCAGTGTATCAGGGAGAAAAAGCGTTCCTTAGTGGGAGAAGGAAAGCAATGCTCTGATTGCATGAGAATGCTTGAGGGACGCTTCGGAGTGAGCAGAGAATCTAGATGTCACCGAGGGTTTATCAGAGAGACTGGTGGAACAAGAGTTGTCATCTTCTAAGCTACGGTTTCTGGAAAGAATTTATCAACTCGGCCGAAATATGCCCTCCAGCAGAATCCACATAAAAAAAAGTTTTGCATCAGTAAACGACTAAACTTCAAAAATGGGATGCGAGCCCACGCTTCCAGCGGCGACTACGACCTGATCACAGTGCTTTCAATCACTCGGCCATTCTGCCTTTCGGAGGTGCGACGTTTACTCACTGAGGCAAATAAAACCTTCCAGTTACTTCGGCCTTCGCTAAAATTTGATGGAAAACCTAGTGACCAGGATAAATCTCCCAAGATTTGATAAACATCGTTGGTCATAGCACAAATCGCTTCAGAACACATGTTCCCAGCTTTTGCTACAATGAAATCCTAATCTCTGTTTACTATTCTGTAGCTGGACTGCTATCCAGTCTGCCAATTCCTTACAGTCTATCAAACCTTTGCTGCATCTGTCTTCAAAGGGCCTTTATTTTCGCTTGCCGCTCTCTTTGTCTAAATATACTCAAATAAACTTTTGTTGCTAACCTTCATGTTACTTGCACGTTTTTTCCTATCAACTTTTTGCACCTTTTGTTACTTTCGTTATTTCGCTTTGCTGATTTTTATTACTCTCACATTCCGCTGGTTTTCTGCATATCGCTGAATTTGAGTAAGAACTTTCTTCCATGCTTGCAGCTTTATCTCATTTCATTTGTTGACCGACGTTCATATGATTTTGAGGAGGATGTACCGTTTCCTTCTTGCGTCGTATTCCTCTTCGAGATTGTCCCACTGTTAATCTGTGCATTTCCCCGTTAACAGTCCTGACCAGTTTGCTGTGGTTCATTCATCTGTCATACCTTCAGATTCGTCTTACTTTAAATTAAAACCAAGGTTTCTGCCTCGTCAGTATAATATCAAATTCTATCATATTACTCAAAATATTTGCAAGACTTTCACTCCCCTGATTCTCGTAGATTGTTGATCATTAAATCTCATTTGACTGGTTCCTTTGTCAGATCTAAAATAAATATTGTGCTAAATGTTCCATATAGATCAAGACATTCACTGTCATTACTGTTTAAACCGCTCCACTTCTCTCAGTCTGTGCATATTAAAATCTCCCATTATCATCACATAACTTTATGGTGGAGCAAATGTCAATTAAATGCGACACGGACTGATGGACAAAGAATAATATATAGATAATTTGTTGGGCCAAAGGAAGACAAAATATCTTCCTCCGACAGGATATATCCCAGGATTCTGAAGGATATGAAGGACGAAATTTCCACGGCCCAAGAAACTGTATGTCAGGACTCAAGAGACTGTGGCCATGTGCTGGTAAACTCGTGCGTGGATCATGTAGTACCAATGTTTTAAAACGTATGTAGAGGTAATCTGTGAAATTAAAGGAACGTGACCTTAACATCTGTGGTATGGAATCTTTCAGAGTCCTTATTCCCGGTGGAATTTGCCTCTCTCTCTCTCTCTCTCTTTCTCTCACATATCTCCCTCGCTTTCTCTCTCTCTCTCACTGTCTCACTGTCTTCCTCACTCTCCATGTCTCTTTCTCTTACCCTTTCACCAACTATCTCTCTGTATCTCTCCCTCCCTCACTCTATCCCTTTCTCTCTCTCTCTATCTCTCTGAATTTGTCTCTCTCACCCATTCTCTCCCGCTCACTGTCAGTCTGTTTCTTTCTCTTTCACACTCTCTGTCTGGCTCTCATTCACGTGTCCCTCCTTCTTTATAAGTGAAGGGCAGCATACGATCACTGCCTGTCCAGGGGTGAGTCACTACGTGGAATCATTCGGAATACAGTCCACCTCCTGATGGGAAGCCAGGAGAAAGTTAGGCATACGAGACCAACATGGAAATGGTGAATAATGGCGTCATCTTTATTTGGTAGAAACTTCTCACATTTTCTATTTGAGAGGCTGCGCGACGCAATGATTCGCTAACCCTGCCCATGTTCATTCCTTTCTCTCTCTCTCTCTGTCGCTATCTTTTTCTCCGACTCAGATTTTATTCGTGTCTGTATACGTCTCTTCCTCTGTATTGCTCCATAAATCTACCTCTGCATCTTCTTGCTGCTGTGTTGACATGTGTCTGCATTTGCAAACATGAAACATGGTGTAGACCAATCAGCCCCACGGACCTGCACCGCCATTCATTACGTCAAAGCTGATCTTCACTTCTTTCTTCCTGTAAACTTTAATAACCTCGCTGAGCAAAATTCTATGGATCAGTTGAAGATTCGCTCTGTTCGCTTCTCATTCTGTCTATTGTAATTGTTCTGCAGGTCAGGCAGTTTGTGCAAGGAAGAAGAAAAATGAAAATTTCAGATTGTCAGACTGGAAGGAAGTTTAGAGTGATGTTCGGCAAGGTCCATGTCAAGAACCCTGCTGTCCATGACACAGAATATGGACCTGAATTTGGTAATTTAAAAATTTGCATTTGATGCCAAAAACAGTAACGCAGTAAACAGTGATAATGACAGATGAAAAATGGCATACACAGCCTGGTGAAAAGGGTACATACATCGCCGATTAAATTTAAAGCAGCGAAGTGTGAAGTGTTATATTTTGGAAACAAGAATGAGCAGAGGCAATCGGAAATAAATGTAGAATTTGAACGAGCCAGTTTATTTCGTTTCATCAGCTCCTTCTAGAGATCTTTAGCCGCGAAAGTGGTCAGACTTCTCTCCTTGCATTTTATTATCCCGCGATTTATGCAACAATTTTAAAGAGGTTCGAGTAACAAGGATACTCGCATTGTGCGGAAACAAACCTTTGAAGGTGGGAGAAAAAGTTGAGAAGGACGTTAAAAACGTTTATGGAATCCTTCAATTTATAGATAGAGGAATACCGCTCAAAAGCAAGGAATTTATGCTGAACCGTTATGAAATATTGGTGAAGCCTCTAGCTGGAATTTATTGAGTAGAATTTTATCAGGGATTATGGATCTCGTTGATGCCAAGAGATTGGAGATGCTGCGATTGTTTTCTTCAGAACAGGGAAAGTAAAGGAAAGTAATGAATGTTTTTGAAATAGTTATTCAGGACGAAACGCTTTTCAAAATTTATGTTAAAGGGTATAACAATTCTCCAGGCTCATGATCTTCGATTTACGAGACCGACGCCTTATCACTTGACCACCACGCCCTCCTGTATAATTAGATTGGATCTTCCTCAGTTTCGAGCCTCAAATCAATTACGTTGAAACAGCACACACAAATACATAGACGAAAATTTCGATAGTGGAGCAAGTGAACCACTTCATTGATAGAAATTCTTTCATAACCTTTTGTAGAATCATAAGTTCATATATCAGAGAAGGAGATAATTCGGCTCATCGTGCAAATTGTCCTAGCTCTTTCATCCTCCCTCTGCAAATATTCCACCAAGTATGTGTCCAATTCACTTAAGTTATGATTGAATATGTTTATACCACCGTTCCAGGCATTGCATTATAGATTATAAAAACATGGAGCATGAAATAAACACTTTTCCTGAACTACCCTCTGGTTCTCTTGCCAATTAACTGCAATCCGCTGTTGTCCTATGCATGTGGCCATGACTGGAGAATTTTGCCTATGAGAAAATATTGGATAGGCTGGGGTCGTTTTAGCTGAAAGTGAGGTTGCTGAGTGGAGATATAATTGAGTTGTATAAATTTATGAGCGTCCGAGATAGAGCTGGTAGGAAGCAGTTATTTCACTTAGCAGATAGGTTAATAACCAGGGGGCATATATTAGCAGTAATTGGTTGAAGCTTTACAGTCGAGTTGAGGAGAAACGTTCTTCACCTCGAGGAAGGTAGTGATCTGGAACTCACAGTCTAAAAGGGTCGTAGATGTAGAGACATCCTCAACACAAGTAATCGTATTGGATATGCACTTGAGTGCCATAAACCGAAAGGCTATGGACCAAGATCAATTAAATGGGATTAGATTGGATAGCTCCTAGTCGTCAGGAACAGACAGGGTGGACCGTATGGTCTCCGTTTGTGCGTGAATTGCTATAATTATATGACTGCAAGATATCATGTGGGGTGGGGAGGTTTTCCTACATGCCCTGCGTATATCTGTAACCCAAAAGCAACATCAGCAATGGAAACTCTTGTGTGTACTTGGCTGCCCCCTTTAACTAAATTACATCCAATGCATCTGCTTCAAGAAGTAGTTCGTTTTCTGTAAATCAATTTAAAGACATTTTCATTCATGGGATGTGGGTGCCGCTAGCAAAGCATACATTTATTGTCCATCTCTAATTGTCCATGGGAATGTCGCGATGATCCAAATATTGATCCACTACAGTGCATGAGGTAAAGGTACCATGAAGCAAACACACATACATGCGACTTTCAGTTCAATCCCTTAACCAGTCGACCATCCTGGTGATTGAAGCAGTAAAACGCAATTTTATAAAATTCAAATATTAATTCCACATTAAAGTACCATGCTAGTGATAATTCCAATGATTTGAAAAGTGCTGTTGGGAAAAAAGTAACGTCAATTACTTTCCAGTTTTCTGGCCGTCAGTCTCCTTTTCACTCTGGGTGTCCGATCCCTCTGCACCAACATTCCTCATCAACACGGCATAATGGCCCTCCGCTGCTTCCTTGAATACGATCCAACAAAACCTTCCTCCACCTGGCTGAACTTGTACTGAGCTTACATTGAACTGCTTGTTATTTGAATATATTCACTTCCTCCAAATAAAGTGTGTTGTTATGGAAATCCGTAAGGGTTTTAGCTATGCCTGCAGTTAGGTAGGATCGGTGTAATTTTCATTGTTCCAGTCATACTCAGGTCCCCTCCCCCAATTCCTTTTCTAGCACATTGATGATTTTATCAGAGCCCTGCTGCTTCCGGCAAATCGAAAATTTCAACAAACTTCTTTCCAATTTCCAAGCTTCCCTCACCTTTACATGATCCATCTCCGACTCTTCCCTTCCCATCCTCGACAAAGCGATCTCCATTTCTGAGGATAGGCAGTCCACCTATATCTACTTTAAACCCACTGACTCCCAAATCTAACTTGACTGCAATTTACTCACCCGCTTCCTGTAAGGATTCTCTTCCATTCTGCCAGTTTCTCCATCTCCGTCACATCTGCTCTAACTATGCCACCTTCCATACCAATGCTTCCAATATACCATCCCTTTTCCATAACAGAGGAATCGCCTGAACCATTGTGGAGACACCCCTTGACCAGTCTCAGTTCCAGCACATGTGCTCTCATCCCTTTACCTCTGTCCCTAAAATTCGACAGCAATCCCTTGTCTTCACTTTCATTCTATCAGCTTCCACATTCAACGCCTTATCCTGACCCATTTCCGCCACCTCCAGCGTCATTCCACCAGCAAATACATCTTGTCCTCCCGTCACTTATCAGCATTCAAAAGGGACCATTCACGACATGAAGCCCTGATCCACTCCCCAACATCACTTCCATTCACACAGCAACTTTCCATGCAAGCACAGGAGATGCAACACCTTCCCATTTACCTCCTCCCTTCCCACAGTTCAGAGTCCCAAACAGACTTTATTAGGTCAAACAACGATTTACTTGTAATTCTTTCAATTTCGTTTACTGCGTTCGCTGAAGTGTCCTCTACTTTGGGATGACCAAACAGAATTTGGGAGATACTTTTGATGCACACCTCAATTCTGTCCAGAAGTCTAACCCTGAGCTTCCGGTCGTCAGTCTTTTTAATCCTCCGCACCTCTTACACTCTGACCTCTCTGTAATCAACATTCTACTGTGTTCTAATGAAGCTCACGTAAGCTCGGGAACAGCAGCTCATCTTTCGATTCAGCACTGTGCAGCCTTCCAGACTGAACATTGACGTCGACAATGTCAGGTTCTGAACTCTGCTCCCATTTTCTTGGACAATTGCATTCGGTAATGATTCTGATGTTCTCTCTTACACTCACCGTTGAGGCATATGTTTTTCCTTAAGTATCCCATTACCATCCCCTTTCGCTTTGGTCATGTAAGCACGATGCTTTACACTGTTTCGCAGACCTTCCTTTTTGTGCTATCCTACCCGTCCCCCTGCCCTGCTTCTGTGCTTGCTTAACACTTATTACATCTCTTATTTTTTCCAGTTCTGATGAAATGTCATTGACATGAATCGTTAAATATGTTTCTCTCTTCGCTAATGCTGCTTGACTTGATGAGTCTGGCCATTAATTTCAGATTGCATTACAGATGTCCAGAATCCCCAATATTTTGCTTTAGAATATATAACATCAGTGCTTTCGGTGAGAGGCTCGGTTATCAAGCGGCAAAGCGTCGTTCCTGTAAACCAAAAGTTCACGTTCAACCTCCGTCTGTGTTGTCATAAATATGCCTCGTTGACATCCTGGTGTTTCTTGCATCATAGAATGATCACAGATGGCAATAATTAAGCAGGTCCACTGATCGGAGAGGTTCAAGATCCAATGGATTTGTCTCAGTCCGTTCATTTCCCCAATCTTTTGCCAATTAACTTAACCTGAAATCAGTTGCTCAACAACGTTATTATATGTTTCCCAGATGAAGCACACCTAGGTGGAGGACTGAGAATCCTCGAGCGATACAGAACTGGAAGAGGCTATTCGGTCATTAATCACTGTTCCTGCTTTGTGCTATCCAATTTGACCACTCCGCTACATTTTTTACTTGCCCTTGCAATTTATTTTTATTAATAATATTAATAACTTTTATTTACATAGCTCCTTTAACT
The DNA here is from genome assembly GCF_044704955.1 of Pristiophorus japonicus. Classification (NCBI taxonomy): domain Eukaryota; kingdom Metazoa; phylum Chordata; class Chondrichthyes; family Pristiophoridae; genus Pristiophorus; species Pristiophorus japonicus. The sequence continues at coordinate 11,060,071 of NC_092001.1, read as the reverse complement.
TACTAAAACTTACCAAGACGCTTCAAAATTGTTACAGAAAATAAATTATTATATTCATATTTGAATCACATTTTATTCAACCTTTAACCAGGTTACTTTTGATTCCATAATGATAAATACATAGTTCCTAATTCGCAACTAATGTACATTCCTTTCAGGAATCAATGCCCAATGGAAAAATCGTCCAACCATGCCTAACAAGAAATATAAAAGACAAGATAAGATTAAACGAAAACACGGATAATGTTGCCAATATGTGTATTACGCCTGATGATTGGGGGAATTTTATTGTTTAGGAGTCTCATTTGCCATCAAGAATGAGCTGATGACCTCTTCAAAGACTTCCCGTTTGGGGTCAACGATCACCTCACTACTCTCTGCATCACTCTATCCCGGAAACAATGTGCCACAGTCATCAATGCATATGCCCCCACACTCGATGCAACGGATGAGGTTCAATATGGTTATTCTTCCAACCTCGAGACATCCTTGTTCCCTTTCCCCACGGGCGATAAATTGATCCACCTGTGTGATTTTATTGTTAGGGTTGTCAAAGAAACAGCCATCTGGGGAGGCGTGATTGGCAGAGATTGAGTAGGGAAAGCCAATTCCAGTGGTAACATACTGCGGACAAATTGTCTTGAACATGAACTCCTCATTACAAACATCCTGTTCCACCTAAGCGACAAATACAAGGCATCGTGGCAGCAACCACGCTCCAAACACTGGCACCTGTTTGACAATGTCGTTGTCCGAGCCAGGGATCGCAAGGACGTGCGCATCACCCGCGCTATCACAGGAGCTGACGACTGCTGGACGGACCACTGCATAATCCGGTCCTCATCAACATTAACATTGCCCTAAAGCAGAGCGGCCAGCAGAAACATTTGCAGAAAAAAGTTAATGCCGGGGCACTTCGAGATCCAGCTCAGAGAGCGCAATACAGCCAGCGCCTCACAGCCAAACTCGTGCCTATTTTACCGTGAGATGCTGAATCCCCATAGCGCTGGTCTGCCCTCCAGGCCTCTATAACCAGTGCCTGTGAAGAGACAATTGGTCACTCAAACAGAAACTTCAGGACTGATTTGATGAAAATGATCAGGAGATCGAAAAACTAATAGATCTCAAATGAAAAGCATTTCTGAGCCTCAAGCAAAAGCCCAACTCGGGAGCTGCCAAACAACATTATGGACGGCTCAAGGCTCAGATCCAACAAAAATCTCGGTAGCTAAGGAACAGGTGGTGGATGGAGAAATTACAGGAGATACAACAACTGGTCAACAGGCACGATATGCGAGGATTCTTCAATGCAGTCAAGGCGACCTACGGTCCAAACTCCCCACCCCTGGCCAAGAATAGGGAAAATCAATCAAGACTCTTCCTTTGACTCGAGTGTTATCGATTTCATCCCGCAGCATGCAACCCGCCATCAACTTACTGAAACCCCAACATTGCACGAGGTTGGCAAAGCCATAAAACAGCTTAACAATAAAACGGCTCCGGGTGTGGATTGGATCCCTGCCGAGGCGCTAATATATGGTGGAGAGGCACTGTTGGCATCGATACATGACCTCATCTCTCTCGTCTGGAGGGAGGCAAGCATGCCGGGAGATCTGAGAGATGCGGTCATTGTGACCATTTTTAAAAAGGGGGACAAGTCGGACTGCGCAACTTTCTGTCATTGGGAAATTTGTCGCTCGAGTTCTCCCCAATCGTCTTCTTCGTGTGCCCGAGGAGTTCCTTCCGGAATCACAATGCGGATTTCGTCCCCTAAGGGGCACAACAGACATGGTCTTTGCAGTGCGCCAGTTGCTGTAAAAATGCAGGAAGCAGCGCCAGCCATTATTCATGGCCTTTGACACTGTTAACCATAAGGGTCGATGGAGCATTCTCCTCCGTTTCGGATGCCCCCAAAAGTTTGTCAACTTCCTTCGGCTGCTTCACGATGGATCCGTGATCCTTACCTACGGTTCCATTGCAGACCCAATCCACGTTGGGACCGGGATCAAAAATGACTGCTTTATCGCTCCAGCCATCTTCTGCGCCGCTACGCACCACCTCAAATCAATAAGCTCCGCGCTGGAGTGGAATTAAACTACAGAACCAGTCGGAAGCTGTTTACCCAAAGTCGCCTCCAGGGCACGTCCAAGATCACCCAACCTCTGTCATTGAGCTGCACTATGCGGACGATGCCTGCGTCTGTGCACATTCAGTGGCTGAACTCCAGGGTATAATCACTGTATTCACTGAGGCATGAGAAATCATGGCCCTTACGCTTAACATCCGTAAGACAAAGGTCCTTCACCAGCCTGTCATCGCCGCACAGCACTGCCCTCCAATCATCAAGATCCAAGGTGCGGCCCTGGACAACATGGACCATTTCCCATTTCTCGGCTTTGATGCGGAGGTTCGGAATCGCCTCCTGTGCACCATTGCAGCATTCGGCTGCCTGCAGAAAAGTGTGTTTGAAGAACAGGCCCTCAAATCTACAACTAAACTCATGTTCTACAGGGTTGTAGTAATACCGGCCCACCTGTATGGGTCTGATGAGAAGGCACCTCAAGTCGCTGGAGATATATCAACAACGATGTCTCCTCAAGATCCTGCAAATCTCCTGGGGGGAAAGACGCAGCAACATCGGTATCCTCGACACCATCCCCTGCATTGAAGCACTGACCACACTCGATCAGCTTCGCTGTGCAGGCCACATTGTATTCATGACAAATACGAGACTCCCTAAGCAAATGCTTTATGCGGAGCTCCTTCATGGTAAATGAGCCAAAGGACGACAGTGGAAACGTTATAAGGACACCCTCACAGCCTCCCTCCTAAACTTGCGACATTGCCACTGACACCTGGGAGAACCGAGCCGCAAACTGCCCGAGGTGTAGAAAGTCCATCTGGGAGGGCGTGGAGGTCTTTGAGGCTCTGCGCAAGGAGCATGAAGAGCCCAGGCGCACGCAGCGGAAGTGCGTGGCAAGCCAGCCCTACCGACCACTTCCCTCGACGGATGTCTGTCCCACCTGTGAGGGGGTCTGTGGCTCTCGTATCGGACTACTCAGCCATCAAAGAACTCACTTTGGGAGTGGAATTTCTCCTCGATTCCGAGGGACTGCCTATGATGATGGGGTAATTTTAGAGTTTAGCAAAGTAGACCAATAAATGTGATTAAATATGGCTGTGGTGTGAGTCCCGGATCATTCTGTGTCTATAGAAAGGGATGTGCTTCCAATCCCTTTCGTTCTGAGTCAATATAAAAGGGATGTGCTGTCCGTCCAAATTCAATCCGTGCGCGTGTGTGCTTAAAATTAGTGTGATTACAGCTGTCAAGAGCGAATTTCTAAAGTGGTACATTTGAAAGCGAAATGGGATTCCCTGTGTAGGAGTGAACCAAGCACAGCGCATCTGCTGAATAATTCAAGATGTATTTATTATTTAGTGAAACCGTTTCTGTAATCATAGGTGTAGCCTTGATGAATCTCCCAATTTTCTCCACAACAAAGGGGTTAGCGACGGCTGTGGACACGAGGCCCAATAGATAAGTCGTCCGACTTCAGTTTTAATCGTGATGTTGTCAGAAGATTGCAGATTCGGCTTGTGCCCCGGTTGCTTAACTCACGGGTAAACCAGTTGTAAGAGTTACTCACCTGAAGTTATGGAAGAGTCTGGCCATCCTTTTGCTTACAGAGACTGATTCTACGTTTTCCACATTGTTGATCTAGGGGCACCCGCAAGGCATTCGATGAAGTTAAGAACATAAGCATCCGGAGAAAGTGGCGGCCCTTCGGCACTTCAAGCCTGCTCCACCATTGAATCAATTAAATCACCCCATATTCGTCTAAACTCCATAGAACATAGGCCCAGTCTACTCAACCTCTCCTCATAGGACATAAAATTGCGGTTTCGAGTCTGTTGAGGTCGGTTTGCCCAGTGGCTTCCAACGTGGAAAGGAACACTTTATACCCGACTATTTCAATCAGTCTCCGACCTCACGTAACGGACTTAGCGAAATTACTTTTGGTCACAGAAGCTGAATGTGCGTGGATCGGCTTGCACGGGCAGGTCTTGTGTTAAAAAGAACTGTCGTGCACATTTTCTCTTTGAATGTCATTTTTTAAAAATCTTTGTCTTTTCACTCCAGACGAATAAGCTGTAGGAAGAAGTGAGGAAAAGTTGCCATCTCCGATCTGGATCTCTGTTCCAGATTCATTCAAGAAGTGAAGAATTCCAATAGTCTGCGTTCATTTTAACAGGACGTGATCAATGCTGGGGCTCAGACCAGTGGTTTTGGGGAGAATGGGAGTAAATACCTTCCGTATGTAAGTTTCAGTCAAATTCTGGGATGGTTCATCAGCATCAAAACGTTACCACAATAAATGAGCACAATTGTTAGCCGGCCATTCGCCTTAATCTCCCGGCTACTGTCTAAGGCAACGCAGCAGTTCAATCTGGTGCTGTTAGGCTCCAACCAGAACTACTCTGCGAGAATGGCCCCCTCACCTTCAAAGCCCTGCCCGTGCACCCAGAATGACAAATTCCCAAGTTTTTATTTACTCTTATCTAAACGCCAGCGAGGCTCACTGATTAATTTAAGAAATGACATGAGCTGAATGTAACATGCTTGGCAGAAAAAGGTTAAATTGGCCATGAGCTTTAATATAAAAGTGCAATGAAAACAGAACCAGAGGCATAAAACGTTCCACAAAAAAGCGACGAGGATGGGATTCAAACCCACGCATGCACAACACAATGGATTAAATAGTCCATCGCCTTAAGCATTCGGCCATCTCATCTGAGGACCAAAGAGTGCTCATCCCTTCGGTTTCCTGCTTTTTGCATCCAAACAAAAATCACCTGCAACAAAGTCCAGTTCACCACTTGTAAGGCCCGAGCATCCAGGTCGACAATTGTGAAGTCTACAATCACTTTTTGCAAGCAAAAGACCTTCCGATACTTCAGATGAGCGAGTATCAGAAATGATAAGTTTTGAAACAGTTTTGCAACAGAATGGAAAAGGTATTACCCGGTGAGTTAAACGGCCCCGACAGGACATGGTTAGCACGGAAGCAAGACGCTGCATCCATTGGCCACATCTTGCTGCCGTTGCCAGCACATGTGTTGGAACATAAGAACATAAGAAATAGGAGCAGTAGTAGGCTATTTGGCCCTGCTCGGCTATTCAATAAGATGATGGATGATGTGTTAATGGTATCAGCTCCACTTTCCTGTCTGCACTCCCTAACCGTTTAAAATTATTGCTCAAAAAGCTTTCTATCTCCACTTTAAATATATTCAGACCTAGCCCCCACAGCGCTGTGGGGCATTGTCTAACAAAACTCAGAGAGACGAAATGTTTCCTCATCTCAATTTTAAATAGGCGGTCCATTATTTTAAGACTATGTCCATTTGTTTAATTTCCCCTATGAGTGGAAATATCCTCTCTGCATTCACCTAGTCGAGCCCCCTCACGATCTTATATGTTTTAATCAGATCACCTCGCATTCTTCGGAACTCCATGTGTATAGTCCCAACCTACCAAACCTATCCTCAAAGTCAACGCCTTCATTTCCGGAATGAACCAAGTGAACCTTCTCTGGGCAGCCTCCAAAGCAAGTATAACCTTCGTTACATAGGGAGAACAATACTGTATGCAGTACTCCACGTGGTGCTCTGTACAGTTGTAGCAGGACTTCTCTGTTTTTATACTCTATCTCCCTTGCAATAAATGCCAACAAGCTATATGCATTCCTGATTACTTACTGTGACTGCATACGAACATTTTGCGTTTAATGCACAAGGGCTCACAGGTCTCCGTATATTGTACCACATTGCAACGTTTCTCCATTTAAATTATAGGCCTTGAAATTCCATATTGGCCATCCCGCGGTCATTTTAGAGGAAAATACGCACTTACCTTCAGCTGCTGACCACGTTCGACTTTCCGATGCTGAGGCCTCCTTCAGCTGCTCTCGCAGCGTGTGCACGGCCTCGAGCTGGAGTCACGTTGCACTGGGCAGCCAATCATGTAAGGTATCAGAGCAGCAGGAGTGCCGCTGGATCCTAAGCTCCTATTACGACGATTGGGATATAAACCGAAACACCGAAAACACAGCTCCAAACCCCAAAACACTAATAAAAAATGATTACACTACTTTCAATTAAATTAAACTAATTAATGTCTGAAGAAAAAAAACCTCGATTTTTTTACATTTTCTGTAATACACTTACCGTTGTGGGGAGGGTTTTTAATGATAAAATACGTTTTAATAACTTTATTTTTATAAATTTTGTGTTTTTTAAAACACTTGCGCCTGTAAAATAGTCTATGCGCCTGCTTTTTCAAGCAAAAGATTTGTGAGGACATTTGTAAGAGTAAATTTTGGAAATTTCCTCTTACAAGTGTCCTCGCTCCAGAGATGTGGCCATCTATCAAGCCAGAAACGTGTACACTGGAAACTGCCATTTCCGATGCATTCCCGATTCCATAGGTACTCCGTACAGATCCGGGGAGCCCGAAATTTCAGGGCCAGTATTTGATTTTCTATTTTTTATGCCAAAGTGGATAACCTCAAATGTTCCCACATTCTAAACCTTCTGCCTAATTCTTGCCTAATCACTTAGCCTGTCTATTACCCTTTGAAGATTTTTTTTGTGCTGCTCACAATTTGCTTTCCCACCCATTTTTGTGTCATCAGCAAACTGAGTTACATTACACTTGGTCCCTTCATCCACGTCATTAATATGGATTTTAAATATTTAAGGACCCAGCACAAATCTCTGCCGCACTCCATTAATCATTGTTTCCCATCCGTTAAATGACACATTTATCCTGACTCTCTGTTTTCTGTTAGTTAGCCAATCCTCTATCCATGCTAATTTATTACCGCCAACCCCGTGAGCGTTTATCGTAAGCCGTAACCTCTTCTGTGGCATCTTATCGAATGCCTTCTGGAAATCCAAATGCCCCACATCCACTTGTTCCCCCTTGTCCCCTCTGCTCTTGATATACTCAAATAATTCCAGCAAATTTGTCAAACATGATTGCCATTCAATAAAGCCATGTTTACGCTGCTTGATTCAATCATGCTTTTCCAAATATCCTGCTACTGATAATGGACTCTAGCATTTTACCAACGACAGATGTTAGGCTAACTGGTCTATAGTTTCCTGCCTTTTCTTTGCCTCTTTTTATTAAATAGGTGCTATACATTCGCGGTTTTCCAATCCGCTGGGACGACCCCAGAATCGACGGAATTTTGGTAGATTACAACCAATGCCTCGATACGAACCCTGATGATGGCTTATATCCTGTGGAAAGAACAAAAGCATCGATAGGATATAAGCCATCAGGTCCAGGGGACTTGGCCGCCTTTAGTCCCATTATTTTACCTCGTACTACTTCAGTACTGATAATGATAGTATTATGTTCCCCCCTCCATATAGCCCGTGGATTATCCACTATTGGAATGTTTTTACTGACTTCTACCATGAGAACTGATACGAAATATTTGTTCAAAGTCTCAGTCATTTCCCTATTCTCCATTATTAATTCCCCAGTCTCATCCTCCAGCTGACAAACATTTACTTGAGCTACTTTTTTCCTTTTTATGTACCCGTAGAAACTCTTACTATGTTTTTATATTTCGAGCAAGTTAACGTTCATAATCTACCCTCTTTTAATCATATTTTTAGTCGTTTTTGGCTGGATTTTAAAAATGTCCCAATCCTCTGGACTCGCACGAGTGGATGATTAGGGGAGCGTGACGCAACAGGTGGCCTAAAAGTTGCTGCCAAATAATTCAGGACAATTGCAGCTCAAATTACCTCCATACAGAGCGGATTACGAGCAAATGCGGCACCTACTGATTCACTGTGAGCAGGGCTCGAACTTACTCGGAAATAATTCGATCACATTCCAAATCACACAATTTAACCACGCAGCCACGGCAGCTAGCACATCGCATTTTTTAAACACACATCAAGTAAAGCAACACTGACAGCGCAACCCTTTTAAACAGACAAAGATTGATCCGAGACTGACAGTGCAACAACTGTGTTACAGAATAGAAAGCGGGATTTGCTGAATCGCTATGGGCAGAAATTACGTTATGTACTCCCTGCTTGTCTCAGCTAATCAGCTCGTTCATCAAGGTGTGTGATTGTCACTTATATAAGAAAATAATGGAACCATTACAAATGGAGAAAATAGAAGAACATCTAGAAACCAAAAGTGTAACAATGAATAATCAGCATGGATTTCAACAGGGAAAGTCCTGCTGGACCAAACTCATAATTTTTGAAGAGGTCATAGAGAGGGCAGACATTCATAATGCAATAAGTGTAATGTATCTAGATTTTCAAAAGACCTTTGCTATGATACCCAATAATATCCTGCTGATCAAGGTCAGGGGATAAGTAGCAGAATGTTAGCGAGCTAGCTTCAAGATTGAAATCGGCGATTGGAGGTAAAAAGCAGCTATTCACATTGGCAGAAGGTGGGTAGTGCTGTTCCAAAAGGATCAATGCTGGAACCCTCACTATAGTTCACAATTTATATTAAAGATTTTGAATTTGGAACTAAAAATACAATTTCCAAATTTGCCAATACCAATTTGGAGGAAACTTATACTGAGGAGGACTGCAACAAATTAAGGACAACATTAATAAACATGCAGAATGGGCATATAATTTTCAATTAAGTTGCACACACATACATGTGAGGTATTACATGTTGGTAGGTGAGAGGCGGGAGTCGAGAGATGCAGCGGCCTATAAAAGGCTCAGCAGTCCGGGGAGCGTCGAGAGAGGCGGGAGTCGAGAGAGGCAGCGGCCGATAAAAGGCTCAGCAGTCCGGGGAGCATCGAGAGAGGCGGCAGTCGAGAGAGGCAGCGGCCTATAAAAGGCTCAGCAGTCCGGGGAGCGTCGAGAAAGGCGGGAGTCGAGAGAGGCAGCGGCCTATAAAAGGCTCAGCAGTCCGGCGAGCGTCGAGAGAGGCGGGAGTCGAGAGAGGCGTACTTGTGCAGCTCCAGCTGAGAGAAGTCAAAAAAGAAGTAGAAAGAATTCAAAAGGTGACGTCACAGCCAACGTGGTAAGTGATTGGCTGCTGATTGGTGAGTAGTTTTTCTTTTTCTTTATTAATCAGTAACTTTTAACATTGTTGTCGGCAATTTAATTGCATCTAAGGGTTAAGTCATGGCAGGACAGCTCGGTCACGTGATATGCTCCTCCTCTACCATGTGGGAACACGGGGACAAAACCAGTGTCCCTGACGACGACATGTGCTGGAAGTGTGTCCACCTCCGACTACTGACGGTCTGCGTTGCGGAGTTGGAGCTGAAGGTGGATTCACTCTGGAGCATCCACGATGCTGAGAATGACGTGAGTATCACGTGTAGCGAGTTGGTCTTACCGCAGGAGAAGGGTCCACAGCCAGCGAGGGAATGGAAGACCAGCAGGAAGAGTAGTGCAAGGAAGGTAGTGCAGGGGTCCCCTGTGGTCATCCCACTGCAAAACAGATACACTGCTTTGAGTGCTGTTGAGGGGGATGACTCATCGGGAGCGGGCAGCAGCAGCCAAGTTCATGGCACCGTGGCTGGCTGTGTTGCAGAGGAGGGCAGGAAAAAGAGTGGGCGAGCGATAGTGATAGGGGATTCAATTGTAAGGGGAATTGATAGGCGTTTCTGCGGCCGCAACCGAGACTCCAGGATGGTATGTTGCCTCCCTGGTGCAAAGGTCAAGGATGTCTCGGAGCGGGTGCAGGGCATTCTAAAAAGGGAGGGAGAACAGCCAGTTGTCGTGGTGCACGTTGGTACCAATGACATAGGTAAAAAAAGGGATGAGTTCCTACGAAATGAATTTAAGGAGCTAGGAGCTAAATTAAAAAGTAGGACCTCACAATTAGTAATCTCGGGATTGCTACCAGTGCCACGTGCTAGTCAGAGTAGGAATCGCAGGATAGCTCAGATGAAAACGTGGCTTGAGCAATGGTGCAGCAGGGAGGGATTCAAATTCCTGGGGCATTGGAACCGGTTCTGGGGGAGGTGGGACCAGTACAATCCGGACGGTCTGCACCTGGGCAGAATCGGAACCAATGTCCTCGGGGGAGTGTTTGCTCGTGCTGTTGGGGAGGAGTTAAACTAATATGGCAGGGGAATGGGAAACAATGCAGGGAGATAGAGGGAAACAAAAAGGAGGCAAATACAAAAAACAGAAAGGAGATGAGGAAAAGGTGAGGGCAGAGAAACCCCAAGGCAAAGAACAAAAAGGGCCATTGTACAGCAAAATTCTCAAAGGACAGAGGATGTTAAAAAACAAGCCTAAAGGCTTTGTGTCTTAATGCAAGGAGTATCCGCAATAAGGTGGACGAATTAACTGCGCAAATAGTTGTTAACAAATATGATGTGATTGGGATTACGGAGACGTGGCTCCAGGATGATCAGGGCTGGGAACTCAACATCCAGGGGTATTCAACATTCAGGAAGGTAGAATAAAAGGAAAAGGATGTGGGGTAGCATTGCTGGTTAAGGAGGAGAGTAAGGCAATAGTTAGGAAGGACATTAGCTTGGATGATGTTGAATCTATATGGGTAGAGCTGCAGAACACCAAAGTGCTAAAAACGTTAGTGGGAGTTGTGTACATATCTCCAAACAGTAGCAGTGATGTTGGGGAGGGCATCAAACATGAAATTAGGGGTGCGTGCAATAAAGGTGCAGCAGTTATAATGGGTGACTTTAATATGCACATAGATTGGGCTAACCAAACTGGAAACAATACGGTGGAGGAGGATTTTCTGGAGTGCATTAGGGGGTCGTTTTTTAGACCAATATGTCGAGGAACCAACTAGGGGGGAGGCCATCTTAGACTGGGTGTTATGTAATGAGAGAGGATTAATTAGCAATTTCGTTGTGCGAGGCCCCTTGCGGAAGAGTGACCATAATATGGTGGAATTCTGCATTTGGATGGAGAATGAAACAGTTAATTCAGAGACCATGGTCCAGAACTTAAAGAAGGCTAACTTTGAAGGTATGAGGCGTGAAATGTCTGGGATGGTTTGGCGAATGATACTTAAGGGGTTGACTGTGGATGGGCAATGGCAGACATTTATAGACCGCAGGGATGAACTACAACAATTGTACATTCCTGTCTGGCATAAAAATAAAAATGGTAAGGTGGCTCAACCGTGGCTATCAAGGGAAATCAGGGATAGTATTAAAGCCAAGGAAGTGGCATACAAATTGGCCAGAAATAGCAACGAACCTGGGGACTGGGAGAAATTTAGAACTCAGCAGAGGAGGACAAAGGGTTTGATTAGGGCAGGGAAAATGGAGTATGAGAAGAAGCTTGCAGGGAACATTAAGACGGATTGCAAAAGTTTCTATAGATATGTAAAGAGAAAAAGGGTAGTAAAGGCAAACGTAGCTCCGCTGCAGTCAGAATCAGGGGAAGTCATAACGGGGAACAAAGAAATGGCGGACCAATTGAACAAGTACTTTGGTTCGGTATTCAAGAAGGAGGACACGAACAACCTTCCGGTTATAAAACGGGTCGGGGGGTCTAATAAGGAGGAGGAACTGAGGGAAATACTTATTAGCCGTGAAATTGTGTTGGGGAAATTGATGGGATTGAAGGCCGATAAATCCCCAGGGCCTGATGGACTGCATCCCAGAGTTCTTAAGGAGGTGGCCTTGGAAATAGTGGATGCGTTGGCAGTCATTTTCCAACATTCCATTGACTCTGGATCAGTTCCTATGGAGTGGAGGGTAGCCAATGTAACCCCACTTTTTAAAAAAGGAGGGAGAGAGAAAACAGGGAATTATAGACCGGTCAGCCTGGCATCGGTAGTGGGTAAAATGATAGAATCAATTATTAAGGATGTCATAGCAGTGCATTTGGAAAGAGGTGACATGATAGGTCCAAGTCAGCATGGATTTGTGAAAGGGAAATCATGCTTGACAAATCTTCTGGAATTTTTTGAGGATGTTTCCAGTAGAGTGGATAAGGGAGAACCAGTTGATGTGGTATTTTTGGACTTTCAGAAGGCGTTCGACTTGTCCCACACAAGAGATTGATGTGCAAAGTTAGAGCACATGGGATTAGGGATAGTGTACTGACATGGATTGAGAACGGCTTGTCAGACAGGAAGCAAATAGTAGGAGTAAATGGGTACTTTTCAGAATGGCAGGCAGTGACTAGTGGGGTACCGAAAGGTTCTATGCTGGGGCCCCAGCTGTTTACACTGTACATTAATGATTTAGATGAGGGGATTAAATGTAGTATCTCCAAATTTGCGGATGACACTAAGTTGGGTGGCAGTGTGTGCTGCGAGGAGGATGCTGTGAGGCTGCAGAGCGACTTGGATCGGTTAGGTGAGTGGGCAAATGCATGGCAGATGAAGTATAATGTGGATAAATGTGAGGATATCCACTTTGGTGGTAAAAACAGAGTGACAGACTATTATCTGAATGGTGACAGATTAGGAAAAGGGGAGGTGCAAAGAGACCTGGGTGTCATGGTACATTAGTCATTGAAGGTTGGCATGCAGGTGCAGCAGGCGGTTAACAAAGCAAATGGCATGTTGGCCTTCATAGCAAGGGGATTTGAGTACAGGGGCAGGGAGGTGTTGCTACAGTTGTACAGGGCATTGGTGAGGCCACACCTGTAGTATTGAGTACAGTTTTGGTCTCCTAACCTGAGGAAGGACATTCTTGCTATTGAGGGAGTGCAGCGAAGGTTCACCAGACTGATACCCGGGATGGCGGGACTGACCTATCAAGAAAGACTGGATCAACTGGGCTTGTATTCACTGGAGTTCAGAAGAATGAGAGGGGACCTCATAGAAACATTTAAAATTCTGACGGGGTTGGACAAGTTAGATGCAGGAAGAATGTTCCCAATGTTGGGGAAGTCCAGAACCAGAGGGCACAGTCTAAGGATAAGGGGTAAGCCATTTAGGACCGAGATGCGGAGGAACTTCTTCAGCCAGAGAGTGGTGAACCTGTGGAATTCTCTACCACAGAAAGTTGTTGAGGCCAGTTCACTAAATATATTCAAAAAGGAGTTAGATGAGGTCCTTACTACTAGGGGGATCAGGGGGTATGGCGAGAAAGCAGGAATGGGGTACTGAAGTTGAATGTTCAGCCATGAACTCATTGAATGGCGGTGCAGGCTAGAAGGGCCGAATGGCCTACTCCTGCACCTATTTTCTGTGTTTCTATGTTTCTATATGGAGGTCACTTATTACTTGGCGCAAACAACTGTAGGTGGGGTAGAGGAACAATAGTATATCTGAATGCAACTACACAAATCACTAAAATTGTGACAGAGTTTAGCAAGGCAAAATAAAAGTAACTAAGCAGTGGAGGTTATTTCTAGTGGTATAGAATTGTAAAGTAGGCAGGTTATGCTCAACCTGTATTGAACCTCGGTTAGACCTGGTCTGTTCATCTTATTGTAAATATGATAAAGAGTCACTTGGGAGGGTGAAAAGAGGATTTACACGACCAGAATATGAGGTTATTCCTAAGAGGAAATAATGAACAACTAGGTCTTTTTTCTCTTGAGGATTGATCTGTGGGGGTGACCTGATAGATTTATTTGAAAGTATGAAAAACTTTGATAGAGTGTTCACGGAGAGAATGTTTTCACCTGTGGGGTAGAGCGTAACTGGAAGCCATCAATATAAGATAGTCATCAAAAAAATCCTGAAATCAAATATGGAATTCAGAAGCAACTTATTTCTGCAAAGTGTCAGGAGAATGTGGAACTCAAAAGTGTAGGAGTGGTTCAAGCGAATAGTATAGATACATTTAAGGAGAGTCTATACAAGCATATGAGGTAGAAAGGAATAGACGGCTCTGCTGATAAATTTAAATCAGGAAATACTCGAGGCTATTCGAGTGGAACATAAACGCTGGCATGGTCGGAATAGCCAGTAATACAGTAGACGCTATGGTGTCCCTTGTAAGCCTCTATAAGTTCGTTATCTGCAGCATTATGCATTGCATTCAATGAAAAGCTCTCTGAATATAGGTATGAGTGTTTGGGTCACTGTAAGAGCTTTCTGTTTCTGTGTAGTATTTTCTGGGTCTCTTTCGATGCTGTCTTGGTCTGTGTTGCAGCTACCTGTGTCAGGTTTTGAGCGGACTGTGTCTGTCTAAGTTTTGTCCGGGTATGCATAGGAGCGTCGGGGTTTATGTTGCAGCTACATGTGTCAGGTTTGGCGCTGACAGGGTCTGTGCAAAAGCTGTCTCTGTTTGTGCCGGAGAGTCTGCGTCTGTGTTGGAGTGTGTCGGTCTGTGATTGATCTCCCTGGATCAGTGTGGGTCTGTATTGAGGTTTTTCATTCAGTGCCGGTGTTGTCTTGATCTTCAAATGAGGTGTCTGCCTCTCCAAAAGGAGCTGTCTGGCCCGGTGAACGAGCAGTCTGGTCCTTTCTCGGTACAGTCTGCGCCCGTGTAAGAACTGTTTATATCTGTGTAGGAGCTCTTGAATCTGTTATGATGCTGCCTGCACAGGGGTAGTGCTGTCTACGTCAATGTAAGAGAGAATTAATCTGTCTCGAAGGTCGCTCTGTCTCTGAAAGGAGCTGTATGGATCTGTGTAGGAAAGTTTTTGCCTGTGTTGTTAATCCCTGCTTCAGTGTAGCACCTGTCTGGTTCTGTATAGAAGCTGCCTGATTTCACGTGGAACATGACAGTGTCTCTATCGAAGCTCTCTTGAAATGTGTTGGTGTTGTCTGCGGCTGATGAGGACATGTTTGCTCCTGTGCAGGTGATGCTGGGTCAGTGAAAGGAACTGCCTGAATCTGTACACAAGCATTTTAATGCTGTGTATGATGTTTGCCTATCTGCACAGGAGTGTATAGATCTGTGCAATCATGTCTGGCTCACTCTAGGATCAGTACTCCTCGGTGCGGAAGCTGCCTGGGTCGATTTAACCGCTGTCTGGTTCGGTGCAGGAGAAGTCTGGATCTGTAAAGGTAGAGTCTAGGACTGTGTAGGACGATTCTCAATCTGTGAAGGTTAATTCTGGGACTGTGAAAGAGCCGTCTGAATCTGTGTTGCAGCTGTCTGTGTCTGTGAAGGAAAAGTCTGCGGCTTTGAAGGTACACAGAAACATAGAAATCCACAGCGCAGACGGAGGCCTCTTCGGCCCATAGTATCCGTGCCGACCGACAGAAAGCCACGAGGCCCTTTGATCAAGAGCCCTAAATGCTATATGTCAACCTGTGAAAACACCCAGCGCAAAAATTCTGCGCCACACAACGGCTACTCCCCTTGCACCGAAATATTATACACACCACCCCAACCGGAGCCATGTGAACGCTTGAGACAAACAAAAAACCGAAAAAAAATCCAGGCCAATTGTGGGAAAAAACATCTTTGAAAATTCCTCTCCATCTACGTGATCGAAATTATTCCAGGAGATCAACTTGGTCGTATTGGATTCCCTGCAATACTTACCATCGTATCTGCGCCAGCTAACAAGAGGTTATCCAGCTTTATCCCACTTACGAGCTTTCGGTCCACAACTCTGCAGGTTACAGCAAGGACATTGTACTTGACTGTACAAAATATTGGTTCATCTGCAGCTGGAGTAAAGTGTGCTGTTCTGGTCACCACATTTCAAAAAAAAAGATGTGATTGCGCTGGAAAGGGGACTGAGGAGATTTGCCAAAACTGATGCCTGGACTGGAGAGTTTTGGTGATGAGGAAAGATTGGAAATGCTAAGTATGTTTTCTTTGGACCAGAGGAGGCTGAGGGGAGACTACATTGAGTTGCATAATATGATGAGAGCCCGAGATAGAATTATAGGAAATTCCTTTTTCTCTTTGCAGAGTGCTGAACAACCACGAGGAATAGATTTAACATAATTGGTGGGTGGACTAATTTCCCTATCTCGGGAGCCTCCTATCAACAAGAGCAGGCATTGATGATGAGATCCAACACCGCCTCCAGTGCGCCAGTGCAGCCTACGGCCGCCTGAGCAAAAGAGTATTTGAAGATCAGTCTCTCAGGACTTTCACCAAGCTCATGGTCGACAAGGCCATAGTAATACGCGCCCTGCTGTATGGCCCAGAGACGTGGACTATGTACAGTAAACACCTCAAGTCGCTGGAGAAATGCCACCAGCGATGTCTCCGCAAATCCTGCAAAGCCCCTGGCAGGACTGACGCGGAAACATTAGCGTCCTCGTCCAGGACATAATCCCCAGCGTTGAATCAATTACCACACTTGATCAACTCCGCTGGACAGGCCATACGCCAGACACGAGACTGACAAAGCAAGTGCTCTTGTCAGAAGTCGTTCACGGCAACTGAGCCAAAGGCGGGCAGAGGAAGCGTTACAAGGGCACGCTCAAAGCCTCCCTGTTAAGGTGTGACCTCCCCACTGAGCCTGGGAGTCCTTGGACAAAGATCGCCCTCACTGGAGGAAGTGCATTCGGTAGTGTGCTGAGCTCCTCGAGTATCGTCGCCAAGATCATGCAGAAATCAAGTGCAGGCAGTGGAAGGAGCGTGCGGCAAACCAGGCTCGCTTCCAAACCTTTCCCTCAACGACTATCTGTCCGACCTGTGACAGAGACTGTGGTTCTCGTATTGAACTGTACAGCCATCTCAGAACTCATGCTAAGAGTGGAAGCAAGTCTTTCTCAATTCCGATGGACTGCCTACGATGATGCATTAGGGGAAGTGTTAGACGAGCTATGAGGATAAAAGTGTTTACCCAGGGCGTCGCGTTAGTCGAGAACTCAATGCCTGAATGGGTGGTAGCGGCAGAAACCCTCACACATTTTAAAAATACTTGCATGGCACTTAAATTGCTGTAACCTACAGGGCGGACCTAGAGATGGCAAAGTGGGAATTCGGCTGGAAAGCTCTTGGGCGGCCTGCACGGATACGATTAGCTGAAATTGCCTCCTTCCATGATCTACATTTTTGCATTTCCGATATTAAAACAGTGATCACACTTTCAAAGTAATTATTTGCTCTGAACCGCTTTGGGAAGTGCTGTGGTGAAAGTCGCTCTCCGAACGCTATCATTTTAATTTAAAAGTGACCTAAGGAAGTGAATGGTGTTAAGGCAGGTTAGCTCAGTTGGTGATAGCGCGGTGTTATTAACGCCAAATACGCGGGTTCGAACACATTCCGTACCATTTACTTTATTGTTGGTGCTGCGGTTGGGCTGCAAGTATTTTAGAGCAGATTTAACATTCAGGAACGAAACTCACACCTAACCTGTAATACGTTGAAGCAATGCTGCAAAACATTAGTTCTGTCGAGAGCTGATGGCCCTGCGGAGTGTTTCCAGCTTTTAATGAACAATTCCATATCTTTCGGGGCTTTGTGACTTTTCGTGTTTCAATCAGTGAAAGGTTCACTGCCGCTGATTGGTTTGCAGTGCAAAGTATGGAACTGATCAATATACAATTCCGCTGTGTAATCACTCATTCTCATCATTATTCTGCTGCAAACAGCATGGGCTACGTCACTTAATGGATAAGGCATGTCACTTTGATGCAAACGCTGATGTTATCAGAAAAGTGCAACGTCAAACGCTGCCGTGGTCATATTGGCAAATCTGGTTCAACTTTATAAAACCAAACCACGTTCGCACTCATTAACTGAAGGTGATTTCTTCCCAAATAATTCAGGGATCTTTATTAAAAGGCATTTTTTCATGCTGTGTATATTTCTCACAGATTTTTGCAGATAGTGACCAACAAACCAATAATCACGAACAATTCCGATAAATTATTAGTATTTCCACTTCCAACAACAGCTTCACGTCAATTAGTGTAATAAAGGGCAGTGGAGGGAATTATGATCAGAGAAGAGTTCCGACAAGCTGAATTTAGGGAGCAAGGAGTTAAACTAAAAAGTTGGACCTGAAAGGTAGTACTCACTGCATTGCTAACAGTGACACGTGCTAATCAGAGTAGAGGGAGCAGGATAATTAGAATAAATACATGGCTTGAGCAGTGGTGCAAGAGGGAGGGATTCAATTTCCTGAGACATTGGAACCAGTTCTGGGGGAACTGGGACCTGAAAAAAAGGGACAGTCTGCACTCAGGCAGGGATGGAACTAATGTCCTAGGGGTAACATTTGCAAATGCAGTTCGTGAGTGTTTAAACTATTATGGCAGGGGGATGGGAACCTATGCAGTGAGACAGGTTGAAGTAATATGGAGTCAGAAACAGATGGTAGAAAGGTAAAAAGCAATAGTGGAAGGCCTAGTGAACAAAGGCAATAAACGAAAAGGGCCAAACTACGTCATAATTCTAAAAGGACAAAGGGCTTTTAAAAAACCAAGCGTGAACGCTTTGTGTCTGAATGCAAGGAGTATCTGTAATAAGGTGGATGAATTAGGTGCAAATAGATGTTAACAGATATGATGTGATTGGGATTACAGGGACGTGGCTCCAGGATGAACAGTGCTGGGAACTCAACATCCAAGGACATTTAACATTCAGGACGGCTAGAATCAAAGGAAAAGGAGGTGGGGTAGCATTGCTGGTTGAAGAAGAAATTAATGCAATAGTTATGAAGGACATTAACTTGGATGATGTGGAGTCTATATGGGTAAAGCTACAGAACACCAAAGGGCAAAAAACGTTAGTGGGAGTTCTGTACAGACCTCCAAACAGTAGTTGTGATGTTGGGAAGGGCAGCAAACAGGAAATTATGGGTGCTTACAATAAAGGTGCAGCAGTTATCATGGGTCACTTTATTATGCATATAGATTGGCCTAACCAAACTGGAAGCAATACGGTGGAGGAGCATTTCCGGGAGTGCATAAGGGATGGTTACTAGACGAATATGTCGAGGAACCAACGAGGGGGGGAGGCCATCTTTTACTGGGTGATGTACATGAGAGAGGATTAATTAGCAATCTCGTTGTGTGAAGCCCTTTGGGGAAGAGTGACCGTATTATGGTGGAATTCTATATTACGTTGGAGAATGATACATTTAATTCAGAGACCATGGTCCAGAACTTAAAGAAGGGTAACTTTGAAGGTATGAGGAGTGAATTGGCGAAGATGGATTGGCGAATGACACTTAAGCGGTTGACAGTGGATGAGATATGGCAGATATTTAGAGACCATATGGATGAACTACAACAATTGTACATCCCTGGCTGGAATACAAATAAAAAAGCGAAGGTGGCTCAACCGTGGCTATCAAGGAAAATCAGGGATTGTATTAAAGCCAAGGAAGTGGCATACACATTGGCCAGAAATAGCAGCGAACCCAGGGCCTGGTAGACACTTAAAACTCAGCAGAGGAGGACAAAGGGATTGATTAGGTTAGGGAAAATAGAGTACGAGAGGAAGATTGCAGGGAACATTAAAACGGACTGCAATTGCTTCTAAAGATATTTAAGGAGAAAATGGTGAGTAAAGACAAACGTAGGTCCCCTGCAGTCAGAGGCAGGGGAAGTCAGAACGGGGAAGAAAGAAATGGCAGACCAATAGAACTTTAGTTCGGTATTCACGAAGGAAAACACAAACAACCTTCCAGATATAAAAGGGGTCAGAGTGTCTAGTAAGAATGACCAACTGAGGAAAATCCTTCTTAGTCTGGAAATTGTGTTGGGGAAATTGATGGAATTGAAGGCCGATAAATCCCCAGGGCCTGATGGTCTGCTTCCCTGAGTACTTAAGGAGGATGCCTTGGAAATAGCGGATGCATTGACAGTCATTTTCCAACATTCCATAGTCTCTAGATCAGTTCCTATGGAGTGGAGGGTAGCCAATGTAACTCCACTTTTAAAAAAAGGAAGGAGAGTGAAAACAGGGAATTAAAGACCGGTCAGCCTGACAACGGTCGTGGGTAAAATGATGGAATCAATTGTTAAGGATTTCAGAGCAGTGCATTTGTAAAGTGGTGACATGACAGGTCCAAGTCAGCATGGATTTGTGAATGGAAAATCATGCTTAACAAATATTCTGGAATTTTTTGTATATATTTCCAGCAGAGTAGACAAGGGAGAACCAGTTGATGTGGTGTATTATGACTTTTAGAAGGCTTTCGACA